>NC_060120.1:850600822-851261584 GCF_021461395.2 Schistocerca americana
TATCCATCCATGTCCGTAGACGATTACTACACAAACGTTTTCCAATGTAAGAGGGTTGGAACTTAAATAGTGGCAACTATTTATTCACAACCGATAGAAAAGAGTTACATGTTTGCACCTGTTAATGTCCTTCAAAGTAGTCACTAGCGTTGTGTAGAACCCATTACCAGCGATGTGGAAGACGTAGTATACCGTTAGCAGAGCCTGTTCTGTCGATGGTGCGAATGGAGCGGTCTTCTGCCTGCCGAATATCTGGAACAGTTCTGAAGCGAATGCCACGAAGTGGTTCCATCTTCGGAATCAAATCAAAGTCACAAGGACTTAAGTCTGGGGAGTATGGTGGATGGTACAGTACTTCTCAGTCCCATCGACTGAACAGAACAGCTACAGCTTGCGCTGTATGCGCCCGCGCACTGTCGTGCAAAATGATGGGTGGGTTGCGCAGAAAGTGTCGCCGCTTCTTTCACAAAGCTGGTCGCAGGTGATGCTCAAAAAACGAACAGTAATACTGTGCATTGACGGTCTGCCGTGGAGGAACGTAATGCGTTAGGATAACACCATCAAAATCGTACACGAGAATCACCATAACTTTCACCATACTGGTGCTCTGCCGCACTTTCGACTTTCGTGGCGACCCATAATGACGCCATTCGTTGGATTCAGAGACGGTAGGACGACCTGCCCGATGCATGTCTGCCACATTTTGCCGGTCTTCGTTGAAGGCTTTTACCCAATGTGCCACTGCTCTTACGGCAATGCCGATTCCCGCACGCCTCTTGAAGACCTTGATGACACTGTCGTGCTGTACGACCTCTGGCACATTCAATCCTGATCCAACTCCGTTGTACCTGTTTCGAAAACATAGTGACACCGTTACGTTAGACCGCTCGCTCACAAGTGATTGTGTTTCCCTCGATTGTGCGCACGCCGGTGACGTGGGACGGGCGAATCCATTTACTCTGATGTAAAGTAGGGGTGTCAACAAGTGTGCTGTCATCGACAATAGTAGATTCCAGTGCATGGTGGCTCCACAGTAGTGTTGCCACTATTTAAGTTCCAACCAACATATAAGAAAATAACGTTGTCCTTCGTCGTCTACTAATCGTATGTCTCGTGAATGAATTTAAAAGCCGGCCGGGGTGGCCGAGCGGTTTTAGGCGCTACAGTCTGGAACCGCGCCACCGCTACGATCGCAGGTTCGAATCCTGCCTCGGGCATGGATGTGTATGATGTCCTTAGGTTAGTTAGGTTCAAGTAGTTCTAAGTTCTAGGGGACTGATGACCTCAGATGTTAAGTCCCATAGTGCTCAGAGCCATTTGAACCACTTTTTTTTTACTTTAAAATAAATAAATAAATAAACGAAAAAATTATTTGAAGTTGTTCTCTGTGAAATTCCTGTAGTTTCTCGATTCGTGATCAGTCGCAAGCGCCAGTTTTAGGAAAAGCGGTCCGTTATTCGATCTGGCCGACTTTACGCAACAAGAGTGAAACATGGCGGGGCTTCGGTGATGATTTGGGCAGCCATATTGTGGTATTCCAAGGGCCTCATGGTTATTCTGCAAGGCTTCATTATTGCCTGGGATTATGTGACAATTTTGGCTGATCAGGTACATCGCATAGTACAGTGGCTTTTCGGCAGTTGTGGTGTTGTGCCCCGAGATAACAGCGCCCCTGCTAACACAGCTCGCATCGTCCATTACCAACTTCGTGAGCACGAGGATGAATTGTCGCATATCCCCTAGCCGCCACAGAAGCCAGATGTCAATATTATTGAACATTTGTGATTTACTTTGGTAAGAGGGACCCCCCCTTGGGCGAAACGATAAAATACCTGACGGCTTACCAGAGAGGACATTATCATCGTTGATAAAGAACGTCCGTCCTCAGAGACCAAAAACAGGTAAAGTTAACGTAATATTGGTAAACTGCAGGAGTATCCAGGGCAAGGTTCCTGAATTAGTATCTCTTATTGAAGGAAATAGTGCGCATATAGTATTAGGAACGGAAAGTTGGTTAAAACCGGAAGTGAACAGTAACGAAATCCTAGACACAGAATGGAATATATACCGCAAGGATAGGATAAACGCCAATGGTGGAGGAGTATTTATAGCAGTAAAGAATTCAATAATATGCGGTGAAGTTATTAGCGAATGCGAATGTGAAATAATCTGGGTTAAGTTAAGTATCAAAGGTGGGTCAGATATGATAGTCGGATGCTTCTATAGACCACCTGCGTCAGCAACCGTAGTAGTTGAGCGCCTCAGAGAGAACCTGCAGAACGTCGTGAAGAAGTTTCGTGATCATACTATTGTAATAGGGGGAGACTTCAATCTACCAGGTATAGAATGGGATAGTCACACAATCAGAACTGGAGCCAGGGACAGAGACTCTTGTGACATTATCCTGACTGCCTTGTCCGAGAATTACTTCGAGCAGATAGTTTGAGAACCAACTCGTGAAGCTAACGTTTTTGACCTCATAGCAACAAATAGACCGGAACTTTTCGACTCCGTGAATGTAGAAGAGGGTATCAGTGATCATAAGTCAGTGGTTGCATCAATGACTACAAGTGTAATAAGAAATGCCAAGAAAGGAAGGAAAATATATTTGCTTAACAAGAGTGATAGGGCACAAATCGCAGAATATCTGAGTGACCACCATCAAACGTTCATTTCTGAGGAAGAGGATGTGGAACAAAAATGGAAAAAATTCAGATACATCGTCCAGTACGCCTTAGATAAGTTCGTACCGACTAAGGTCCAAAGCGAGGGGAAAGATCCACCGTGGTATAACAATCATGTACGAAAGGTACTACGGAAACAAAGAAAGCTTCATCATAGGTTTAAGAGTAGTCGAATCATAGCTGATAAGGAAAAGCTGAACGAAGCGAAAAAGAGCGTAAAGAGAGCAATGAGAGAAGCATTCAACGAATTCGAACATAAAACATTGGCAAACAATCTAAACAAGAACCCTAAAAAGTTTTGGTCATATGTAAAATCGGTAAGCGGATCTAAATCCCCTATTCAGTCACTCGTTGACCACGATGGCACCGAAACAGAGGACGACCGAAGAAAGGCAGAAATACTGAATTCAGTGTTCCGAAACTGTTTCACTGCGGAAAATCGTAACACGGTCCCTGACTTCAGCCGTCGCACGGACGCCAAAATGGAAAATATTGAAATAAACGATATCGGAATTGAAAAACAACTGCTATCACTTAGTAGCGGAAAAGCATCCGGACCAGACGAGATACCCTTAAGATTCTACAGTGATTATGCTAAAGAACTTGCCCCCTTTCTATCAGCAATTTATCGTAGATCGCTGGAAGAACGTAAAGTACCTAGCGACTGGAAGAAAGCGCAGGTCGTTCCCATTTTCAAGAAGGGTCATAAATCAGATGCGAATAATTATAGGCCTATTTCGCTTACGTCAATCTGTTGTAGAATAATGGAACATGTTTTGTGTTCTCGTATTATGACGTTCTTAGATAATACAAATCTCCTTCATCATAACCAACATGGATTCCGCAAACAGAGATCATGTGAAACTCAGCTCGCCCTATTTGCCCAAGAAATTCACAGTGCCGTAGACACTGGCGAGCAGATTGATGCCGTATTCCTGGACTTCAGGAAGGCATTTGATACGGTTCCGCACTTACGTTTAGTGAAAAAAATACGAGCTTACGGAATATCGGACCAGGTTTGTGATTGGATTCAGGATTTCCTAGAAGAAAGAACACAACATGTCATTCTTAACGGTTCAAAATCTGCAGATGTAGAGGTAATTTCGGGAGTACCGCAGGGAAGCGTGATAGGACCTTTATTGTTTACAATATACATAAATGACTTAGTTGACAACATCGGTAGCTCCGTGAGGCTATTTGCAGATGACACGGTTGTCTACAAGAAAGTAGCAACATCAGAAGACTCGTACGTACTCCAGGAGGACCTGCAGAGGATTAATGCATGGTGCGACAGCTGGCAGCTTTCCCTAAACGTAGATAAATGTAATATAATGCGCATACATAGGGGCAGAAATCCATTCCAGTACGTTTATGCCATAGGTGGTAAATCATTGGAAGCGGTAACGACCGTAAAATACTTAGGAGTTACTATCCGGAGCGATCTGAAGTGGAATGATCACATAAAACAAATAGTGGGAAAAGCAGGCGCCAGGTTGAGATTCATAGGAAGAATTCTAAGAAAATGTGACTCATCGACGAAAGAAGTAGCTTACAAAACGCTTGTTCGTCCGATTCTTGAGTATTGCTCATCAGTATGGGACCCTTACCAGGTTGGATTAATAGAAGAGATAGACATGATCCAGCGAAAAGCAGCGCGATTCGTCATGGGGACATTTAGTCAGCGCGAGAGCGTTACGGAGATGCTGAACAAGCTCCAGTGGCGGACACTTCAAGAAAGGCGTTACGCAATACGGAGAGGTTTATTATCGAAATTACGAGAGAGCACATTCCGGGAAGAGATGGGCAACATATTACTACCGCCCACATATATCTCGCGTAATGATCACAACGAAAAGATCCGAGAAATTAGAGCAAATACGGAGACTTACAAGCAGTCGTTCTTCCCACGCACAATTCGTGAATGGAACAGGGAAGGGGGGATCAGATAGTGGTACAATAAGTACCCTCCGCCACACACCGTAAGGTGGCTCGCGGAGTATAGATGTAGATGTAGATAAGGATGCTTGCTTGTAATCGATCTCCATCGTCGTTACCTGAACTTGCCACTATTTTGCAGGAAGAATGGTATAAGATTCCCTTTAAAATCATACAGTATCTGTATTTGGCTGTTCGGAGACGACAGGAGACCGTTTTGAATGCCAACGGTTTTCTTACACAGTATAAAGGACGGTAATCTGTTGTGTTAGTCGTGTTTCCGTATTTTTGTCCGCCGTCTGTAGTTCGCTGAGTGCCGGGCTGCTCCTCCAGTTACTGTCGCCTGTGGTGCAGCAGAAAACCTCCTTCTTACGCAACAAGAGTGAAACATGGCGGGGCTTCGGTGATGATTTGGGCAGCCATATTGTGGTATTCCAAGGGCCTCATGGTTATTCTGCCTCTTCACTTCCACTCATTCTGCGTTTACTCTTCATATTCTTTTCCATAATTTCATTCACATTTTGTTGTCATGTTTATACGTGGTAATATCTTAGGTTCTTAATTTTATTACGATCATTCTGTCTGTGAGGAACCTATATCCTCTTACATCGCAGTTACTATTTTTTGGTGTCTTTTTTACGACTATCTCTCCGTGTGGCTGCATATCGAGCTCTGGATTATCGATAGTCATGCTTAAACGGTATCCAGCAGTAAAAATAATCTTAGCCTTCCTACAATGTAACTATTGCTGTTGTCCATGTTGTGCGTAATATTTGAAACAGACACAGCTGGTCGGTAACACTCATGTGTTGCATACACGGTGAGGTGTGTGTTTCGAGCTTGTGTTCAATCACTTGCGTCACGTGTACAACATACCTGAAATTTAAGTGTGATGAATTTATTGTGTCTCGGGGCATACGGAGCTCGTCTGAATCATAGTGTGCCGGCCGGGGTGGCCGAGCGGTTCTAGGCACTACAGTCTGGAACCGCGCGACCGCTACGGTCGCAGGTTCGAATCCTGGCGCGGGCATGGATGTGTGTGATGTCCTTAGGTTAGTTAGGTTTAAGTAGGTCTAAGTTCTAGGGTACTGATGGCCTCAGAAGTTAAATCCCATAGCGCTCAGAGCCATTTGAACCAATTTGAATCATAGTGTAGCTTGAACTTTTTCTTGACAGAACAGTTGCAACAATAAACAATACATGTTGATCAGTAATTTATTGTTGTCGAATACAGCCTTTATTATCCCCATCGCACCCCCCTCAGATTTAGTTATAAGTTGGCACAGTGGATAGGCATTGAAAAACTGAAAAACTGAACACAGATCAATCGAGAAAACAGGAAAAAGTTGTGTGGAACTATGAAAAAAATAAGCAAAATATACAAACTGAGTAGCCCATGCAAAGATAGGCAACATCAAGGATAGTGTGAGCTCAGGTGCGCCGTGGTCCCGTGGTTAGCGTGAGCAGCTGCGGAACGAGAGGTCCTTGGTTCAAGTCTTCCCTCGAGTGAAAAGTTTACTTTCTTTATTTCCGCAGCGTTATGATCTGTCCGTTCGTTCATTGACGTCTCTGTTCACTGTAATAAGTTTAGTGACTGTGTTTTGCGACCGCACCGCAAAACCGTGCGATTAGTAGACGCAAGGACGTGCCTCTCCAATGGGAACCGAAAACATTTGATCGCAAGGTCATAGGTCAACCGATTCCTCCACAGGAAGACAAATCTGATATATTCTATACAACACTGGTGACGGCATGTGCGTCACATGACAGGAATATGTTGTCGACCCACGTAATTTGTACACTTGGCGAATGGGTAAAAATATTCTTCTACCTTGCCCGATTTAGGTTTTCTTGAGGATGTGATAATCACTCCCAACAAAGTGATGAAAACATAAGAGTTTGTCACATAAACTGCAACAAATGAATGCAACAGTTTCATAGTCGCACAGTTTTCCCTGTGCTCTGTCAAAAAATATGTTTTTAACGTTTTCAAATTTTTCCGTGTGTAGAACGTCAAATCCCGCATATGGCCAAGCAAATCTGAACATGTCCTGGTATTTTGGAGAGTGAAGTTGATTATGTGTGAGTGCCTGAACTTTGATAATTGATACACAATCACGTAAACAATACTGCTCTGTGTACCTGTGCAGCTTCACAAAATAATTGTCTGAAAATAAAAAATTAAACTTTTCACTCGAGAGAAGACTTGAACCAATCACCTCTCGTTCCGCAGCTGCTCACACTAGCCACGGGACCCCGGCGCTCCTGAGCTCACTATATCCTTGTTGTTGTCTATCTTGCACATGGACTACTCAGTTTGTATATTTTGCTTATTTTTTCATAGTTCCACACAACTTCTTCCTGTTTTCTCGATTGATCTGTGTTCAGTTTTTCACGGCCTATCCACTGTGCCAACTTGTAACTAAATCTGAGGGGGGTGCGATGGGGAGGTTCCCTTGTGAGCATTACGCTGAGCACAAGCGACCTATGAAACAAAGGGAGCTTCAGAAATCGAGGGTGCATGAAAAGTGTCTAGAATAATGGGCATAAAACATAGTTGAAAAAGAGGAGTCTCGGCTCGTGTGTCATCGTACTGGGACTCCGCGATAATAGTGTCAGCCGACATTGGAGCAAATCGCAGCAATGTTAACAGAGGCCGGGGATACACACTTAGAAAGTCATGGGCCCGGGCTTGGGGTATCAAGAGGAAGCAAAGGCAGATGCTTGGCCCTTGTAGGGAGGCGGGAGCGACAGTTTCAAACGAGGCGTGGACCTCCCGCGCCAACTGATGTCACTCGTTCCCACGGCGGGCCACAGCCAGTAAGAGCAGCCCAACTCGCCTTCCCACGCATGGGTCACTTCGGCCCTCTCTAGAAGGTTTCAGACGCTGATGTCATGTCTACATAACGCGGCTTGATAACCGAGAAAATTCAGTCATGTCACTGCGAAAGATTCCGAGGACGCAGTCTCGTTGTTATACACCTGCTAGCAAGTTCGTATGTTACACCAAGCCAATGATGTAATAATGAAAGTGACTTATTCATATGGTTTATGGAAATTTTTTTGGAAATTTGGGACCAAACTGCTGAGGTCATCGGTGCCTAGGCTTGCACACCACTTAATCTATCTTTAAATAACTTACGCTAAGGACAACACATACACCCATGCCCGAGGGAGGACTCGAACCTCCGACGAGGGAACAGCGCGAACCGTGTCAAGGCGCCCTAGACCACGTGGCTACCCCGCGCGGCTATAGTATATGTATCAATCTTGTAATGTAATTCTGTAACAAAAAATATCTGAACAGCTACATGTAAAAAATGTATTGCTAGTTTAGGAAGTGATAATGCCACAAAAAAATTTAAAACCGTCTTTACAGCCGGAGACTAATTTACCTATAACCTCAAGCAGTTTGTAAGTAGGCTGTTTTGGTTTTTTTTTTATTGGTAACCCCACCTCTGTATGAAAATCACTGGCTGTGCTGTGTGCAGTCTGTGTCTGCTTTGCATTGTTGTAATACTCGCCATTGTAGTGTTGGGCAGCGGCAGCTGGATGTGAACAGCGCGTAGCGTTGCGCAGTTGGAGGTGAGCCGCCAGCAGTGTTGGATGTGGGGAGAGAGATGGCGGAGTTTTGAAATTTGTCATGAACTGCTATATTTATATATGATGATATCAAGGTAAATACATTGTTTGTTCTCTATTAATATCTTTCATTTGCTAACTATCCCTATCAGTAGTTAGTGCCTTCCGTAGTTTGAATCTTTTATTTAGCTGGCAGTAGTGGCGCTCGCTGTATTGCAGTAGCTTGAGCAGCGAAGATTTTTGTGAGGTAAGTGATTTGTGAAAGGTATAGTTTAATGTTAGTCAGGGCCATTCTTTTGTAGGGAATTTTGAAAGTCAGATTGCGTTGCGATAACAAAATATTGTGTGTCAGTTTAAGCACAGTCATGTATAAATTTTTCTGAGGGGACGTTTCATATGTCGACCCTTAGCCGAGGATACCTCACTGGAATCTTCTGATTTTTTCTTGTAGTTTGTGTAATTAGTGTAGCTATTGTTTATTGCTAGCGCGTAATTGTAGAGAAAATCTCCTTTGTAGTTGCAGTCTTTCATTGTTGTACAGTAAAACAGTTGTGGCATGCATGTAGATTTGCACCAAGTATTTCGCAGCTGCAATTAACTAGATATTATTTTCAGTGCTATGTTAATGTGTTCTCTTATTTTTGATCTTCAAATTGTGTTTTTCTGTGTTGTCGTGTGAAATACTGTGACAATAATGGCGTGTGAAAAACGTAATACTAGGCTCCAAAGTAAACTGAGAAATGACAGTGAAAATGAAAGCAGTGTGTTAGCGCCACCGAGTAATGAATTAACTGATGTTCAAAGTAGTAATTTGGTAATTGTGCATAGGGAAATGGAGCGGGCTGCAAACAATGGCGTAGACAGTGAAACAGGTAGTGAACAGGGAAGCATTATCGATCGATCGCTCAGCAACAGCTCGCCTCAGGAATCCGAAATGACAGGACACAATTTCGCAAATACTGTAGATTCAGGTTTTGGGTCATCACCGTTTTATCAAATAAGTCAAGACACATTTTCTGCTTGTCAAAATGTGAATGTTGCCGGTGCAAATGCACTGCCGAAAAGCGTAGAGAAACAGATTCCAGACACTAATACATTATTATTGCAATTAATGCACCAAATGGAACAAAATCAGAGACAAACACAGCAAAAGCTTCAAAAGTTAGACACAATGGAACAACACCAGAGACAAACACAGCAACAGTTAGACGCAATGGAACAAAATCTTCACACCACGCTTGAACAAACACGTGAAGATTTAACTACTGAATTAGATAACATCGAATCGAAATGTCAAAAAGTCTGTAATGACGTAAAAACACAAATTTGTGAGCATTTCCAACCTATTTTTTCGCGTCATGAAAATGCATTACAGAATCATGAAGCAGCCATAAAAGAACTGCAAACTATTGTTCATGAAAATCATGAGACCTTGCAAGCTAAAATTGACTCAGTTGCATCTACCGATTCGGTTACGCAACTTGCAAAAACTCAAGAAAACTTAAAGGACACGGTAGATACGATTTCAACACAAATGGACACTCTGAAACTTGGTTCAGAAAAACACACTGAGGAAATAAGTACACTATCGGAGAAAGTAGCCGAACTTTCGGATCAGGTCACTAATCTATCTACGAAGGTAGATGATAATCTGAATGACACAGAAGAGTGCGAACAAATTAGGAAATTCAAACAAAATCAGAATCAGATTAATACGCAACACCAAAGAGAAATCCGGGAAGTACAAGATCAGCTGACACAGTTAATACAAGAATTACGTATTTCAGAGGATACTCGCGCCCCAATACGGGAAGAGGGACACAGAAATACGGAACAGCCACAAAATAATAACACAGGGCATTTCGGAAGTTATGAAAGAAATTGGCAATGTGCACCGAATTTTGAGATGGAACGGCCGACGCGACCTAACAATGACCGATATGCGACTCGCCGACATGATGGTTTTGACTATAAGCTGTTCATTACTACACGTAAATTCAAAACATTTAAGAATTCTGGCAACGACATTCATCCACAAGCATGGCTCCATCAATTCTCGCATTGTTTTCCTCCCAACTGGTCGTTAGAACACAGATTAGAATTTATGTGTGGCTACTTGGAGAATGAACCAGCTGTAAGAATGCGATCGGTAATTCACGATTGCCACAGTGAAGGAGAGTTTTACCATGCCTTCCTCTCAGCATATTGGTCTCAAGCCACACAAGACCGAGTAAAACATAGCATCATAATGATGAAACGTTTCGAACAATCTGAATTTTCCAGTCTTATGAAATATTTTGTAGACATGTTGCATAAGAATCAGTATCTTTCAAACCCATACAGCCCCTCAGAACTCATCCGCATTTGCTTAATCAAACTGCCTGAACATTTACGACATATTATTTTGGCAGGACGTTGCAAAGACGACATTGAAGCATTTCAGGGACTCTTACAAGAATTAGAAATTGACACTGACAATCGCGGAACACGAAACCAGGAACACAACAATTACAGGTCACATCCGTCGCAATTCCGCCATGAAAGAAATAATAACTGGACGCGACAAGGCTATTCTCACAACACAAATCGTGACCAAAACAGACACCACCCGTATGACAACCGTTGGCAGAGTAGTAATAACTACAGGGAAAGATCACCTCTCCGTGGTAATGACTATCACAGAGACAATAAGAGAAACAGACAATATGGGAACCAAAATAAATACTATCAAGGGAGACAGAATAACTTTAGACGCAACGGACCAGCGCGCAGTTACGATTCAGGGAGAAATTCTCCACCATGTGACCGACATGAAAGAAACTATGGAATCTACCGACATGACGACAGACGATATGATCGTAACGACAGACCTGAACTGCATCAGAATTGGCGGGATTCAAACAGAGCAGGGCCCTCTCGTCACGGTGAATTTGTAGAAGTGAGGTCTCCAAATCCCAATAACGACGCGCGCCAACAAAGAGACAATAGGCAATGACTCACACCGCTGGCAGCAACAAAACGTACTTATGAAACTGATGACGCAGCTGCCGTAGCTAGTAATTACGTAAAAATGGAAGACATTAGGGACATCTTACTCCAGGAACACAACGTAAAACTTAACAACATTGCATATCCTGTGATTCACATTACTGTAAATGACGTAAAATTTACGGCAGTACTTGACTCTGGCAGTCCCATCTCAGTAATTAGTGAAACAGCCTTTAGCAAATGCAACAAATCGAACGATTGTCCCACACTTCCGTTACGTAAGATTAAATTACAAGGTGCAATCTTTGGAAAAAGTGTAGATGTACGCCAACAAACCAACTTAGAATTCTTTTGTCAAAGCCACAGCTTCTCTACGAACTTTCTTATTGTTCCATTATTGTCGACGGAAATTATATTGGGAGTAGACTTTTTGAATGAATTTAAAGCAATCTTAAACTTTCACGATGCTGAAATAAGTTTAGAGAAGGAAGGTAAGTCAATAGCTTTGAAATTTGAAGATTGACTCTCAGACCATGACGAAGAAATCAATCGGCTTTACCTTCTGTTGGACAACAGTTCGGAATTTTCTACGGAACTAGACACTAACAATCACTCTGCAAGAACTGACAGGGATGATATCGACGGCATATTTGAAATTAATGAGTTAATTCAGAATAAAATTCAAACAATTGGGAATTGTAATGACATTGATAGGCAGGACCTTTTTGAGATTTTACAAGAACATTCCACAGTTTTTACTCATAAAACGGGAACAATCAAGGGATTTCAATACCAATTTCGTGTTCGTGAGCATACTACATTTTGTGTTAGACCATATGTAATTCCAGCACATTATAGGGACCGTATTAGAACAGAAATACAATCTATGCTTGACGAGGGCATTATTGAGCCTGCAGTAAGCTCATACAACAATCCATTACATGTTGTTGAGAAGAAAAATGGATCGATCAGTCTTGTCTTAGATTCGAGACAAATCAATACGATCATTATTCCTGAAACAGACAGGCCGCAAACGTTGGAAGAACTTCTTCAAAATTTTAATGGTGTAAAAGTGTTGTCTTCCATTGATCTCAGATCCAGCTTTTATCAGATCGAACTTCATCCAGAATGTAGAAAATACACAGCTTTCCTTTGTTTCGGCGTTTGTTATCAGTTTCGGAAACTTCCCTTTGGTTTGAACATTTCTTCAGCAGCATTCATTCGCGGGCTAAATTCCATATTACCTGAGTTCTTAAAACGTCACATCACCTTATATGTGGACGATATTCTAATGGCAGAAGCTTCATGGGAACTACATAATCGCATCCTCAACAGTTTGTTACGTATTTTTGCAGAATCTGGAATTACAGTTAACTTGGAAAAGTCTGAATTCGGTAGGACAAAGGTGAAGTTTTTGGGACATATTATTTCTTCTGAAGGCATTCAGCCGGATCCTGAAAAGTTAGAAACAATCAGAGCCATTCCAGTTCCATCCACAAAAAGACAAATCCGCAGTTTTCTAGGTCTCGTAAATTTTTACCGTCGTTTTCTGAATATGCAAATTCTTGTTACACCAAAACTTTGTTCTCTCACTGGAAAAAATACTATTTGGAACTGGGACGAACAAGCACAATTGGAATTCAATTCCTTGAAAGAAGCGTTACTTCACGCGCCAATCTTGGCTCATCCAGATCTGTCACAAGATTTCTGCCTTAGCACGGATTCTTCTAAAGTCGGTCTTGGTGCCCATTTATTTCAAGAAGCCATAGAAAATGACACTACCATTCAGAAAACCATTGCTTTTGCTAGCCGAGTGCTAACAAAATCTGAAAAAAATTATTCCGTTACTGAATTAGAAGCTTTAGCTATCGTTTGGGCATTTAACAAATTCCGTTTCTTTCTTACTGGTAAGCACGTAAAAGTATACAGTGATCATCGTGCATTACAATTTCTTATGTCTTCAAAATTAAATCATGACAGGTTAAAACGTTGGGCGTTGTTTCTGCAAGAATTCCGCTTCACAATAGTCTACATTCTCGGCAAGGAGAACATTGTTGCGGACGCACTGTCACGCGCACCGGCTGGGCTTGAGAAAAGTAACACAGAAGGCAACCTCGAGAAAAATTTCAGTATTCTTTACATTCAGAAAGTCGCCTTTGAAAAGTTCATCACCACATCTTTAAAGGACATTGCTCATGAACAAGATAAAGATCCGATTTGGAAAGACATCAAGAGCAAATGGCATGAAAAGACACACACACAGATTCGGCATTATTATCTGGTTAGAAACAACATACTGTTCAAACGCTACACTGTTGATGACAAGCTATGGGTACTTTGCGTTCCTGACGATTTTGTTAATAAGCTCATTTGGTACATTCATTTCAGCTACGCACATTTTGGTCCACGAAAATGTTATCGTATTCTTCGAACGACTTGTTATTTTAACAATATGGAAAAAAGAATTCGAAGAGTCTTGTCTATTTGTAAACTTTGTCAAAAGGCGAAACCATCTACTGTCTCACATCGTGCTCCGTTGTTTCCTATTATTCCTTCTAAATTAAAAGAATTTGCTGCTGTTGATCTCTTGGGACCGCTTGTCAGAACATCCAATGGATTTTCGTACGTTCTAGTCGCTGTTGAACTTACTTCAAAATTTGTTTCTTTCACTCCGTTACGTAAAGCCACTGGACGATCTGTCTCCAACGCCTTTGTTAAAAATTTCTTACGTGAAGTTGGCCACGTTGCTAAAGTCATTTCAGATAACGGACCGCAATTTAGATCTGCTGTTTGGTCATGCATGCTTCGGAATCATAAAATCAAACCTGTTTTTATTTCATTGTAGTCACCACATTGCAACCCGTCTGAACGGATTATGAAAGAAATCAATAAGCTTTGCAGACTTTATTGTCACAGAAAGCATCAGCATTGGGACAGATATCTACAATTATTTCAAAATGTGCTGAATGAAATGCCTCATGATTCCACTGCTTTACCACCTACTCTTGTACTGAAGAATGAAGAACCACCGAACAGAATCAGAGAGCTTGTACCTTTCCCGAATACACGTAAACTTCGACACAAAGACATAATTGATTTGGCTCTTAAAAATATAAAATCTGCAGCAGACAAAAGGAGAGAACTACACGGTAAAGCAAATGCAAAGAAATTATATATTGGTCAGAAAGTTCTCATTAAAGCTCATTCATTGTCACATAAGAAGAAACACTTGAGTCACAAATTCTTTCTAGTTTACAATGGACCTTACAGAATCCGACGTATACCACATGATAATTGCGTTGAAGTTGAAACTCTGCGTGCTAGGAAGAGTAAAGGTTTACACCACATTTCACATGTAAAACCGTTTATTGGAAGATAATCTGCTTTTTAACTTTGTCATTGCCATAAAACTTTTCACTTTACATTACTAGTATGCTTGTCAGACTTAGAATCTGTTAACATGCAACAATGTTTGAAGTTAAATATCCAGTCAAGAACCAAGAGAACTTATTGAAACAGAAATGACGGATGCATTGTTATAGTGAACAGACGTCACAGTGTTATTGTGTGTGTACATTCTTGCTTGTTAGTTGCACGATTATGGAACGACTATAAGGCTTACATACTTAGAACATTTACCAGTACTGCCAATGAGATTTTAATGCAACATTTTGGTTTACTTGAAAATATATTCTGGATTTAAAGTACTTTCAGTGAGATACCAGATGACACAGTGATTAGTTTATGTAACAGCTACACGATTGTATCACGACGCTACTAATGAGTGACAATTTACAATGTTGCTTTTGCGGTGTTTCTGTTTTATGTCTGCACAGTTTTATGTATTATTCTGGAAAGTAAAACATGTTTTAGTAGTAACTTTTGTGGTATAGCTACAATGAGACTGCCTTTTCCGTAGCACAACAATACGTTACACCACAGTACATTCCTCATCACGGCAATAAGCGTAATAACTAAGACATTTATACGCAAAGCATTTCACTTTTGTGTATTATGTGGTAAGTACATTGACTTCTGCAGAACTTAGCTTTTGGAGGACGATAACTACGACACTTCCACACAGATTATGTTGCAACAAGACGCACGTTTAGCGCTACAGTACACATATTTGAATGATTAATTTTGCACCTAAAACATTTATTTTTAAAGATTTTTGAATTACAAAGAAAGTTTTCCGTGATACATTTCATTCCATTGCTGTAATCTGTAACACCTGTGGGTATAATTACATTAATCCTCAGGGGGGTACATGCTTACTTTGTGTACCATGTGTGTGGCAACCACAAGGAACCCTAGCTAATATGGTATTTGCTTATACAACTTTACACATCGGTACCATATTTCTCTAACACACAAATTACACAGCTATCTGATCATTTAACTGAGAGATAAACATTTTTTTACTACATCAGTGACACATGTTTACGCAATACACAGTTGGGTAACTTCACACTTATGAAACTGTATTTTGTCTGTACTTTGTAAACTGTTCATATTTTTTCGGAATCATTGTGATACTATGAGAGCTTTGAATGATGTATTTGGTAAGGGAGCATGATTTTAAAGTACGTTTGAGGTAGATGACACTATTGAAATGAGCAGAGAATTTTTTTTAGGTTTTGAAATTATTGCAGAAAGCTACGACGTTTTTGAGATTTGACTGAGGTGTTATGATGTTATTATTACGACAACGATGTGTACTATACTGTTGAGATATGTTTATGATCAATAAGATGATGCTACCGTATATGAGGAATAAGAAGTACACTCCTGGAAATGGAAAAAAGAACACATTGACACCGGTGTGTCAGACCCACCATACTTGCTCCGGACACTGCGAGAGGGCTGTACAAGCAATGATCAAACGCACGGCACAGCGGACACACCAGGAACCGCGGTGTTGGCCGTCGAATGGCGCTAGCTGCGCAGCATTTATGCACCGCCGCCGTCAGTGTCAGCCAGTTTGCCGTGGCATACGGAGCTCCATCGCAGTCTTTAACACTGGTAGCATGCCGCGACAGCGTGGACGTGAACCGTATGTGCAGTTGACGGACTTTGAGCGAGGGCGTATAGTGGGCATGCGGGAGGCCGGGTGGACGTACCGCCGAATTGCTCAACACGTGGGGCGTGAGGTCTCCACAGTACATCGATGTTGTCGCCAGTGGTCGGCGGAAGGTGCACGTGCCCGTCGACCTGGGACCGGACCGCAGCGACGCACGGATGCACGCCAAGACCGTAGGATCCTACGCAGTGCCGTAGGGGACCGCACCGCCACTTCCCAGCAAATTAGGGACACTGTTGCTCCTGGGGTATCGGCGAGGACCATTCGCAATCGTCTCCATGAAGCTGGGCTACGGTCCCGCACACCGTTAGGCCGTCTTCCGCTCACGCCCCAACATCGTGCAGCCCGCCTCCAGTGGTGTCGCGACAGGCGTGAATGGAGGGACGAATGGAGACGTGTCGTCTTCAGCGATGAGAGTCGCTTCTGCCTTGGTGCCACTGATGGTCGTATGCGTGTTTGGCGCCGTGCAGGTGAGCGCCACAATCAGGACTGCATACGACCGAGGCACACAGGGCCAACACCCGGCATCATGGTGTGGGGAGCGATCTCCTACACTGGCCGTACACCACTGGTGATCGTCGATGGGACACTGAATAGTGCACGGTACATCCAAACCGTCATCGAACCCATCGTTCTACCATTCCTAGACCGGCAAGGGAACTTGCTGTTCCAACAGGACAATGCACGTCCGCATGTATCCCGTGCCACCCAACGTGCTCTAGAAGGTGTAAGTCAACTACCCTGGCCAGCAAGATCTCCGGATCTGTCCCCCATTGAGTATGTTTGGGACTGGATGAAGCGTCGTCTCACGCGGTCTGCACGTTCAGCACGAACGCTGGTCCAACTGAGGCGCCAGGTGGAAATGGCATGGCAAGCCGTTCCACAGGACTACATCCAGCATCTCTACGATCATCTCCATGGGAGAATAGCAGCCTGCATTGCTGCGAAAGGTGGATATACACTGTACTAGTGCCGACATTGTGCATGCTCTGTTGCCTGTGTGTATGTGCCTGTGGTTCTGTCAGTGTGATCATGTGATGTATCTGACCCCAGGAATGTGTCAATAAAGTTTCCCCTTCCTGGGACAATGAATTCACGGTGTTCTTATTTCAATTTCCAGGAGTGTATGTTGGAAACCAAGAATCGTACTTTAAGAGTTATGAAATGTGTATACATGCATGAATGTATCACAATGCCGACGAAAACGTTTTGAACACTGTTATATTCGTAGGATTTTGTATCTACACATTTGCAACGAAAATTCTCGACCTCTGAAATTTTTTATATGAGACTGCCACTGTAGCGGAAACTGCTGTCGTAAATATTTCCGTAAGAAAGTTAAGTGACCACCTGCACGTGCGTCGTCGGCACACCGCTGTGTCAGACACCTGGAGAACAAGCCATTAGGGTGTGCCTTTCCGGAAGCACAGGTAGAAAAAAAAGGGGAGGCCATTATCCTCGCTATTGACATTTCCTTGTTGAAAGCATACTGTGGAGCTCGTAATTTATGATATTTACTGAAATGCCTAATGAAATGACGAGAAATATTTTTACATCTGCACACCTGATTACGACAAGCGTCTTTCTACGAGAGTTGAGAGAATTTCTACTAACTTATGAAATGTCACATGACTATTGAATGATATTTTTATGCTTTGGTTTGCGTAATTGCTTATTTTATTTGATATCTGGTTTCCAGCTGTCTTGCAGCATTGGTTTCATAAAATAAAATTAAATGCATTTGCTAATGTGAACACTTTCTGTCAACAGATCTATTAAATAATAATTTTGTGATCCACATTCTTCAAAAAAGGAGCACTTGGAAAGGAAAGAACAATAAGAAGGGACTAGTAACAGTAACTGGACACATAATTTTCTTTTCAAGTACATAGTAATATTTCTTTTACAATAAGTTGTTGTGGTGCACCACTTTAATTACATAGACATTAAGATGTGAATATACATTTCCCTTATCTGCATTGTTGTTTTTACTGTAATATTTTTTCTGCTTGAGCTATGTCATGTTTAGATATAAGCTGCTGTTTGCCAGGCATAGTGCTACTGAACTTTAATTTGTGTTACTCTGCTAAGCCAGATTTATTTTTTTGTTTGCTGCGCATTGCCTCATATTAGTTGTAATGTTGAATTGCTTGGTAATTTAGATTTACTGTAGCTTGCTTTGCGATTTTCCATTCTTTTTTCATTGCTGTTTATATTAATTGTTTTGTGCTGCTGCATTGCCTCATCCCTTAATTTAGCATCTGAGCTCAGTAGATTTAAGGTAGCTTGAGAGGGGTAGACTATATAAGAAACTGACTATGGAGAATAGGTAAAGAATGCGTTGCGAAGTTATATGAAACAGATTTGGGCCAAAATGAGTATTGTACACTGAGAAATAATTATATTGAAAGAAATATGAATAGAATACAGAAAGCAGGTATAGATAGGACTTTTTGGGAATAATGATGAGTGAAGGGAGATCTCCAAGAAGCAAAGAAAGTTTTGTTTGCAAAATACTGCAGTAAAACAAACCCTGTCCTTTCCTTGTGTTATCCCACTATGTTTTTGTGTACCCTTGCGTATTTGTGTTTTTCCTATCTTTATGTGTTTAGCTAATACCATTTATGTTGTAGAATTTTTCTAGTACTAAGCTATATTCACTATGAGGAGGAATACTGTTATCCTCAAATATAAGTTGCATTAATAATATGTTATTTTCTTTGTAAAGTTGTTTACAATTCTGTTCTATTTCAATGTTCATGTGTGAAATTAATGTTTCGAAAACTATTCTCATTATTTTATATTTTTACTTATGTCGTAATTCCTGTAACTCTGATGGATATGTTATTTCGATTCTTTTGTGAAGCCTGCATTACCACAAATGTTATCTGTATTGTTATGTTCTTTAATGATGTATTTTGTACCTTTGTAATTGTATTCTCATGTTATAAAATTGTAATTGACACCAGTGCATCTTATTATTAACTTGTAAGTTACATTTCACTGCACACGTTTCTGTTGGTCATAGTATATGGACAATATGTGAGAAGTAGGGAACTGTTAGTGTTTGTACATGTGTTAATAATTCAGCAAGGGCCTGGATAACAGCATTGCTGGTTCTAAGGGCAATTCCAATAACTTTGTGAGTGCACAAGTGGTGGTTATGGACTTGCTATATTATCCGCAAGACTCTTCAATGGTGATTGTGCACCTGCACAGTCACAACAGATGGCTGCTGGCCATCTCTTCAAGGACTACAGTGGGTCTGCATCTTTGATGACCCACCAATACCATTATCTCTACAAGGACTACAGTGGGTCTACACCTTCGCTGACTCACCAGTACCATTATTTCTACAAGGACTGCAATGGGTCTGCACCTCTGGTGGCCCACCAATACCGTAATCTCTACCAGGACTACAGTGGGTCTGCTCTGTGACGACCTACCTACCAATATTCTTCAAAACGTCGACTGACTCTGCTGTGGGTTTGCTCTGTTGTGGCGCATTACCTGTCTGCATGTCAAGAGTCAGCACTGTCTTTCCGTTGGAAGGACAACACTACTTCTTCAAGACTGCATGGAAATCCACTACTTCTGAGTGCATTTTCTTTTACTGCTCAGACTTTGAGAAAAACACTGCTATTCTCCTGTTATGTACGATTAGGACTGTCTTTATGGACTGTGAGACAATTTTAGCTTTTGACCAACATTGTATCAATAAGTGTGTGCATTTGATTTCTTTGTTATTGTAATTATGATAAATTTTTTTCAAATCTGTATTGGCCACTGCCCAATCCAATTTGCAAAATTTTTTGTGGGGAGCATGGGGGCTATGTAAGTAGGCTGTTTAGGTTTCTTTTATTGGTAACGCCACCTCTGTATGAAAATCACTGGCTGTGCTGTGTGCAGTCTGTGTCTGCTTTGCATTGTTGTAATACTCGCCATTGTAGTGTTGGGCAGCGGCAGCTGGATGTGAACAGCGCATAGCGTTGCGCAGTTGGAGGTGAGCCGCCAGCAGTGGTGGATGTGGGGAGAGAGATGGCGGAGTTTTGAAATTTGTCATGAACTGCTATATTTATATATGATGATATCAAGGTAAATACATTGTTTGTTCTCTATTAATATCTTTCATTTGCTAACTATCCCTATCCGTAGTTAGTGCCTTCCATAGTTTGAATCTTTTATTTAGCTGGCAGTAGTGGCGCTCGCTGTATTGCAGTAGCTTGAGCAGCGAAGATTTTTGTGAGGTAAGTGATTTGTGAAAGGTATAGTTTAATGTTAGTCAGGGCCATTCTTTTGTAGGGAATTTTGAAAGTCAGATTGCGTTGCGCTAACAAAATATTGTGTGTCAGTTTAAGCACAGTCATGTATAATTGTTCAAAGGGGACGTTTCAAGTTCTGAAAAAAGGTACTATTAAAGTCATGATATTAAAAACAAAAGGTGTAGGTCTAACTTTTTTGATGGCGTGATTACTATCAAATCTTAAATATACTTTCAGATACCACAGCTATAGAAGAAATGCGTTTTGCAAAAGCATTAGGAAGCTATCCCACTGAGGAAATTACAGTCAAAGTTTACTAATATTTTGCTGTTTGAGACTTTCCCGATGTAATAACAGCATGAAAGTTTCACCAGACGTTGTGCCGGACGGTATTGCCCTCCTCGTGGATACATTATACACTTTAGACAATTTTATCCGACGCAACGCCCGTTATCTTCCAAGCATTTATGAATATTGCCAGTGGAAACACTCAGAGATTGCGACCAGAAAGAAGCGTCTACTCTCCATTCGCTTTATGTGAGACGTAAACTGTTTCAGACACGTAACAACGATTTTCAGCTTGTGCTGTAGTAGTTTTGACTAGAAAGTTTCTACTAGAGAAATGGCTGATGCAAGGAAAGAGCGAGAATAGAGGAGAATGCTTCTACATCTACATTGATACTCCGCAAGCCACCCAACGGTGTGTGGCGGAGGGCACTTTACGTGCCACTGTCATTACCTCCCTTTCCTGTTCCAGTCGCGTATGGTTCGCGGGAAGAACGACTGTCTGAAAGCCTCCGTGCGCGCTCTAATCTCTCTAATTTTACATTCGTGATCTCCTCGGGAGGTATAAGTAGGGGGAAGCAATATGTTCGATACCTCATCCAGAAACGCACCCTCTCGAAACCTGGCGAGCAATCTACACCGCGATGCAGAGCGCCTCTCTTGCAGAGTCTGCCACTTGAGTTTATTAAACATCTCCGTAACGCTTTCACGGTTACCAGATAACCCTGTGACGAAACGCGCCGCTCTTCTTTGGATCTTCTCTATCTCCTCCGTCAGACCGATCTGGTACGGATCCCACACTGATGAGCAATACTCAAGTATAGGTGGAAATTGTTGTCAGACAACAATTTCTTCTTATGGTTTTTAGTATTCTTAAACTTAACATGACAACAAAAAATACGTATTGTCCACCCTTTTTTATAATTAACCCTCAGATTTAAAAAAGTATTTTAGCTGTTTTAATCGTACACGTTTCATACACTTTTTCTTTTAATACTAAACGGAAGATGAAATTTCGGATGCAGTGGTTAAAGTGATTGGGATTATCTTCTTTTTGCGCAAAACCTTGTCGATCTGGAAAAATCTGTTACTTTAAATAAAAATTAGTTTGGGCCTAATAAAACAGTTTGTAATGGAGTATCTCTGCGAGAAGTTTCCTCAGTTGTCAGAAGCGTATTTAAGATAGTGTTTATTGGACCTGACACACAAAAACTGATGTTTGATTCCAAATTTGAGTAAAAAATGACTTGAGTGAGAGGGAGTCTTGGATGTCATTCAAGGAGGCTTCAAAAAGGATCCTCATTACATATCTGATCCAGGCAACAAGCTGGATACATTCAAATTCAAGTTAATAGGCTTTTAGATGAGCCTCACTTTTTGGACAGTCTTTTTGATTTCTTTATTCGCTAAAAATTTGAGTAATGCCAATGAGGAACTAAGTGGACGCTTTCATCATTACATCACAGTGATGGAAAGATGGTATCACGGCCACTGGAATACCAGTTTGATCATAGACTACTGCGACTCATTTCGCAGAAACGCACATCAGGCAGTTCGTCGGTGAAAAAGTTAAATTAGATGATTCATAGAGAAGAGAAGAAGGAAATGCGCCAATGGACACAAAATTACTAGTTAATACAGAGCTTTTTCGTCTTTATACTTCAATAAAACCGTTATGGATAACGAAAAATTAAATTACATTTTCTATAGTCTCTTCAAAATTACTTATGATTTATACTACGATATACACACGTGGAGGCGAAAAAATTTTACCACATCCTGCGCATTTCATTCAGTGGGCTCAAACTCATGAACTATTCAAACTACAAAGATGGAACAACTATTATTGTGTTTTCCCAGTCCTGCAATATGTTACCGTTTTAGTTCTGTTTACGATAGCAAACTTTTAACAAGATTTAGGGAAAGTTCACGAAAATCCGTTTCCTGATGACGTTAGCGAGAAACTTCTTTTGTTGTTGATATCAGGTGAGCGTATTATGCAAATGAAATCTTAAGAAATCATCATATTTTCATGTTCGCCACACCGTAACTCTGTCTGACGGTTCTAACACGAGATACTTCGAGTAAAACGCGATGCATTATGCTACGCTGGCGTGTCGAGAGAAGCTGTCGCCCCTTTGTTTTCATTAGGAGAAACAAATCGCAAGAGTTATAATCAGCCTGTTACTGTGTTTATTAATCTGCCACACGGTTATATTTTCTCTGATTGTTTGCTGATTGTCGGATTTTTCTTTGTGCGATGTTACACAAGTCACAAAGTACCCACCGCCACACAGCGTAAGGTTGTTTGTGATGTACTCATTGCGTATGTACTTGTACATAAAGATAGCGATGTATGTGTCCACATTAAATGAATCTATTGTGATAACTCCCACAGATATAGATTCAGATCATGATTTAATAGTGATGAAGAGTAGATTAATCAGGAAGAATCAGTAAGCAAAGAAGTGGAATACGGAAGTAGACGGTTCTAGGCGCTACAGTCTGGAACCACGCGACCGCTACGGTCACAGGTTCGAATCCTGCCTCCGGCATGGATGTGTGTGATGTCCTTAGGTTAGTCAGGTTTAAGTAGTTCTAGGTTCTAGGGGACTGATTACCTTAGAAGTTAAGTCCCATAGTGCTCAGAGCCATTTCAACGGAAGTAGAAAGGTGATGAAGAGATACGCTTGAAGTTCTCTAAAGCTATAGATATTGCTTCTACACAATTCCGAAGATTGCAAGAGCTGAGAAGTGCGAGAAGTTCGCACAATCAGTTTAACAGCTCATGTATCCAAGTTGCTAACGAGAATAATATAAGTATGGAAAAGAAAATTGAGGATGTGTTACAATAACGATCAGTTTGACTTTAGGAAAGGTAAAGGCAACAGAGGGTCAATTCTGACGTTGAATTTGATAATAGAAGCAAGACTAAAGAAAAATCAAGACACATTAATAGCATTTGTCGACCTGGAAAAAGTCTTCGACAATGTCAAATGGTGCAAGATACTCGAAATTCTAGGGAAAATGGGGGAAGCTATAGGGAGAGACGGGTTATAGCAACATTTCAAGACACAAGAGGGAATAATAAGAGTGGGAGACCAAGAAGGAAGTACTCGATTAAGAAGGGTGTAAGTCTTCCGCCCCTACTGTTCAATCTATACATCGAAGAGGCAATGAAGGAAAAAAAAGGTTAAGGAATGGGATTAAAATTCAGTGATAATATTCGCTCATGACACTGCTATCCGCCGCGCGGGATTAGCCGAGAGGTTTGGGGCGCTGCGGTCATGGACTGTGCGGCTGATCCCGACGGAGGTTCGAGTCCTCCCTCGGGCATGGGTGTGTGTGTTTGTCCTTAGGATAATTTAGGTTAAGTAGTGTGTAAGCTTAGGGACTGATGACCTTAGCAGTTAAGTTCCATAAGATTTCACACCTTTGAGCATTTTTGAACATTGCTATCCTTAGTGAAAGTGAAGAAGAATCCCTGGATTTTTAGAATGGAATGAACCGTGTAATAAGCACAGAATATGGATTGAGAGTAATCCAAAGAAAGAGGAAAGTAATGAGAAGCAGCAAAAATAAGAACAGCGAGAAATTTGGCATCAGGATTTATGGTCACGAAGTAGATGACGTCAAGGAATTCTACTACCTAGGCAGCAAAATAACTAATCTCGGGCGGAGCAAGGAAGACATCAAAAGCGGACTAGCATCGGCTAAAAGGGCTTTCCTGGCCAACAGAAGTCTTCTAGTGCGAAACATAGGCCTCAATTTGAGGAATAAATTTCTGAGAAGGTACGTTTGGAGCACAGCATTGTACGGTAGTGAAACTACCGGAACAGAAGAGAATCGAAGCATTTGAAATGTGATGGTACAGAAGAATGTTGAAAATTTGCAGCACTGATAAGGTAAGGAATGACGAGGTTCTGCGCAGAATCGGGTAGGAAAGGGATATGTGGAAAATACAGACAAGGAAAAGGGACAGGATGATATGACATCTGTGAAGACATCAGGGACTGACTTCCATGGTACTAGAGGGAGCTGTAGAGGGCAAAAACTGTAGAGGAAGACAGAGACTGGAATACATCCAGCACATAACTGAGGACGTAGGTTGCAAGTGCTACTATGAGATGAAGAGATTGGCACAGGAGGAAACTCATGGCGGGTCGCATCAAACCAATCAGATGACAAAAAAAAAAAAAAAAAAAAAAAAAAAAAAAAAAAAAAAAAAAAAAAAACTGCAAAGTAAAATAAAAAGATTAAAAAAACGTTGGACAATGGTAACAGAAGAAATTTGGCATATATTCCTACATCTCATCTACTTGCGCTCACGTTTTTGTAAAAGATAAAGAGTTGGCAGCAGTAAAGAGCACGTGGATGCCCTATGCGTTAAGAAGTTATGAAAGCCAAGCTTTGCTTGCCACTCTGACCTTCACGAGCATCCTCTTGGCAGCATTAATGGTAAACTTCCCGTCCTACAAAGTGCTGACAAAGGTTTGAATACGGACACCTCTAGAAACATGGGATCTGCACTCATAAATTAGTCACTTCACAAAATTCTCGAATAAGTACAAACGTTTCCTTCCAAAATTTTCAAGGCATATTACATTGAAAAGTATAAAACATACACCTTCACAGAATACCATAACAATGTAAAATTATCTCCCTCCCCAATCTAGTCGTAACTCGTTAATATTTTTATATAATTCTGTCTACTGCAACAGTCTGCTTCTGGATGTCTCTTTCCACACACCTATGTTTTGCAAGCGTCAGTTATTTGTGACAGCATTCGTAACTTACACATAAATAGTTACCTGGCACCATCATTCAGTGTAAGAGCCGATCTATAATTTTGTACTGTAATCCCCTTTTGAAAACAAATTTCTTTGACAAGATCGATATTTTAACACAATGATTCGATTACTAGTTTCGGTAATGTGTATTGCCATCCTCACATCTACAAAAAGAAAATATGCCGAGATTAGAGGCATACAATAAAAAAGAGAGAGAGAGAGAGAGAGGAACGAAGTAGGGCAGACACAACAGGTCAATCACAACATCGGACGCTGATAGTCATAGCACGCAATGCTTTCACCACCCTCTCCCAAGAGGGCTATACCAATGCTGTAAAATAACAACTCTCACTAAATTCTGCCCATATGGGCGGATACAATCCATAGTCAACATGGAATAATTAATAATCAATTAGAGGTTTTATGAGTATGTACATTTTTGTCACTGAGTTGTTGTGTGTGCCCTGCTGTGGTCTTTCTTTTATTTTTAAACTGTAAGTCTGTAAACTCTGCATATATTCTTTTTATACATATGAGGATGGCAATACATATTGCCGAAGCTAGTAATCCAGTAACTGTGTGAAAACAGCGATCTTGGCAAACAAACTTGTTTTCAAAGGAAAATTCCATTACACACAATTACTGACCGGGAAAGCTTCCACCCAAGAGTGTACCCCGTTACCCACCAGTTTATTTGCTTCCCTTATGAATGTTTTACACATTGAAAAATCCTGCTCATTAAATCTTTTTCTCTTAAGGCATATTTGTGTAACTCAATAACTGTAGTCTCTAGTTAGACATACTAAATCTCCTGAAACCAAGGAGAAATATAATAAACCGACTGGTCGCAGTATCAGTTCAAAGTGCCTACTATTTTCAGATTTATCCGTTCGTCAGCCGCGGCAAACACATCGTTGGTGTTGGTAATATCGGACGAGCCACGTGTGCTACCATAGCAAATGTTGCCTGAGTAATTCCACATCTACATCTACATCCATACTCCGCAAGCCACCTGACGGTGTGTGGCGGAAGGTACCTTGAGTACCTCTATCGGTTCTCCCTTCTATTCCAGTCTCGTATTGTTCGTGTAAAGAAGGATTGTCGGTATGCTTCTGTGTGGGCTCTAATCTCTCTGATTTTATCCTCATGGTCTCTTCGCGAGATATATGTAGGAGGGAGCAATATACTGCTTGACTCTTCGGTGAAGGTATGTTCTCGAAACTTTAACAAAAGCCCGTACCGAGCTACTGAGCGTCTCTCCTGCAGAGTCTTCCAATGGAGTTTATCTATCATCTCTGTAACGCTTTCGCGGTTACTAAATGATCCTGTAACGAAGCGCGCTGCTCTCCGTTGGATCTTCTCTATCTCTTCTATCAACCCTATCTGGTACGGACCCCACACTGCTGAGCAGTATTCAAGCAGTGGGCGATCAAGCGTACTGTAACCTACTTCCTTTGTTTTCGGATTGCATTTCCTTAGGATTCTTCCAATGAATCTCAGTCTGGCATCTGCTTTACCAACGATCAACTTTATATGATCATTCCATTTGAAATCACTCCTAATGCGTACTCCTAGATAATTTATGGAATTAACTGCTTCCAGTTGCTGACCTGCTATTTTGTAGCTAAATGATAAGGGATCTATCTTTCTATGTATTCGCAGCACATTACACTTGTCTACTTTGAGATCCAATTGCCATTCCCTGCACCATGCGTCAATTCGCTGCAGATCCTCCTGCATTTCAGTACAATTTTCCATTGTTACAACCTCTCGATACACCACAGCATCATCTGCAAAAAGCCTCAGTGAACTTCCGATGTCATCCACAAGGTCATTTATGTATATTGTGAATAGCAACGGTCCTACGACACTCCCCTGCGGCACACTTGAAATCACTCTTACTTCGGAAGACTTCTCTCCATTCAGAATGACATGCTGCGTTCTGTTATCTAGGAACTCTTCAATCCAATCACACAATTGGTCTGATAGTCCATATGCTCTTACTTTGTTCATAAACGACTGTGGGGAACTGTATCGAACGCCTTGCGGAAGTCAAGAAACACGACATCTACCTGTGAAACCGTGTCTATGCCCCCTGAGTCTCGTGGACGAATAGCGCGAGCTGGGTTACACACGACACACTTTTTTGAAACCCATGCTGATTCCTACAAATTACTCCAAAGACGGTAGGAATTCAAGCAGAGAACTCTTCGGTATTACAAAACTTACTCTGTAGTGAAACTGCGTGACTAACAGGCACGATGGCAAAGGAGAACTCATTTCTTCAGTCTCCTGATAGTGTGTGTTGTTTACAGCTACTGGCGGGAGAGGCAGAAGAAGAAGAAGAAGGGACAGGATGACAGGACATCTGTTAAGACATCAAGCAATAACTTCTATGGTACTAGAGGGAGCCGTACAGGAAGACAGAAATTTGAAAAAAAAAGCCTTATCCATAAAGAATTTTTCCCCGGAGCTCCTAGCTTCAGTGATTTCCTAGCTTCCTTTGCATTTTGGATGGTTTCCTTGCAATCTTGAGGACGATGTTTTTGGTTCCGCTTGAGAAGTGCAACAGTTTCTTCGCTCTTGTTGTTAATGGACACAAGCTGGCCTCCATTTTTTTTTTCGTTTTCTACAAGTAGACACGTAACGTGCAAAGTCTTTTTCTTGACTTATCATCTGCGTGAATCCCGTGTCCAAGCGAACGGCAGTGGACGTTTCCACACTTAATATTTGACGTTCTTGCTTTTGACATTGTCCAGTATTACACAACGAACAACGGAATAACAACTAAATAGTAACTACAGCAGTCATAAGAAATGAAATACAAAACAAGAGCGCTCAACGAAGGATAACAAAGGATGGTAAGCGATCTGACCCGAAGGCTAGTGCAAAGGGGAAATGTTGTTTTGGTGAAGGGCTGCCAAGGCCACACGCCAAAAAATAGGTACGTGACTATCTCTCTTTATCTAGTGGATGTACTACACAGAGCATACCAGGGTGCCCCAGAGTGCTACAACACTTAGAAGAATCGCTTCTCGAATTTTGACAAGGTCAACATGTAGTCCTCTTTTTTTGTATATGAAGAAGAACTTTATGATAATATACAGTACAATCATCAGTCATTTTTTACATATTGACATACTCTTTTACCTTTATCCCAGAATGAACTCTTATTTTTTGTTTATTACGAGTATACAAATTAAAAGCGGATGGAGATTAATAACAGGACTTTCCAAAATCCTTATTGGCCACTTCTCCAACACGGTAGGTGCGATAAGCAAAACTCTCAAGACCAGGAACGAACATTAATTACGCCACTACGTCCCCTAACTATAGTTACTGTAAAGCAACCATTACCATGAGAAGAAATATCGTTAACATCCAAACTAAAATTCAAACTGTATCCTGCAAAAACTACAGGCCCATCAAGAATAGCATGAGCAGCGACTGAACTCTTTCGCAGCTACAGGTCTTGTGAGACTGGCTGAATGTGAGTCCTGCCTCTCGCGAGAGCCTCGCCCCTCTACCTCCACCGCAGCTGTCAGTACTGAAGTGAGTTTTAAGAGAACTGTTAACAACGAAGTCGCACTGTGACAAATCTGTAAGTTACAGAAAAAGAAAACTATGTTCAGTTATGGGTACAGTATCCAAACTGCGGTGTGATTAAGCTGTTATCTAAAAAAACCGTTTTTTTTCGGTGAGCTGCGGATTATTTTCAGGGGTCGACGCTCGAAGTCCGGTGCGCCGGCACTGTTGCTGGCGCGCGCTTCGGGTTTCCCTCGTGACGTAACGGAACGCCCGCGGCAGCGGAAGGCGCCCCCGTGATGTAACAACAAACTGCTGGCCCGGCTTGTTACACGAGCGCACATGTGTTGCCCGCTGCACAACAGCGGCTCTGTACTACTTTCCTTTTGTCTTCTTTTTTTAACACAGCAGTCTTATCACTACTCTGACATATTCTTCCGCCTCTCCCTGTGTGGTACTAATCCTTTCATCTGTTCCTACAAGATTTACTGTAGTCGTAACTCGCTTAGTTGTAGGCAAGAAAATCCTCCCATCCCCCCAATTCTTTAATGAAACATCATCATCTCCCGAGCTATTTGTCGTACGATGATACAATTTTGCAGATACATTGTCATGTAAAGGGTGTTCGAGAAGAAATGGTTACGATTCAGGGATATGAACACTCATTTGAAGCAGAAATCTTCATAAGGACGTATGCCCTATTCCAAATGAACCCATTTGATTCATACCTGTTTTTGGGCAAGTGGTGCGCACGTAACACATTCTATAAGAGCGAATGGCGGGGTAGAATTACTTGCATTTTTTGGAAAAGTCCTTTGTTGAACACGTATAGGACGTTCTTTTGGGCACGCAGCCTGCGTGCATGATGAAGCACCTCCCCACTTTACTAGACACGTGAGGGATCATCTCAGTTGCACTTACTCTAATCGCTGGACTGGTCATGGTAGTAGAGCTCAAAATGGTTCTGAGCACTGTGGTACAACATCTGAGGTCATCAGTCCCCTAGAACTTAGAACTACTTAAACCTAACTAACCTAAGGACATCACACACATCCATGCCCGAGGCAGGTTTCGAACCTGCGACCGTAGCGGTCGCGCGGTTCCGGACTGAAGCGCCTAGAACCGGTCGGCTACAGCGGCCGGCGGTAGTACAGCAATTGGCCACCAAGATCACCAGAGTGTATGCTATTAGATTTTTATTTATGGTCTTCGATGAGGTTTGAGGCGTACAAACGAAAGGTGAATATCCGAGATGAACTGGTTGGTCACGTCATGGACGCTGCTGCCTTCATTATGAAAGGTGCACAGGCATTCTGACAAGCAAAAGAACAATTTGTCCCCTAGAGTGCACAAATTGATTGAAGTTAATGGCGGGATAGTCGAATGTAATGTGACGTGTACAATAATGCTTAGAGGGGAATCTGTTAAAAATACGTATTTTCCAATTGATACATTGTAAAAATGGTTCAAATGGCTCTGAGCACTGTGCGACTTAACTTCTGAGATCATCAGTCGCCTAGAACTTAGAACTAATTAAACCTAACTAACCTAAGGACATCACACACATCCATGCCCGAGGCAGGATTCGAACCTGCGACCGTAGCGGTCGCTCGGTTCCAGACTGTAGCGCCTAGAACCGCACGGCCACTCCGGCCGGCGATACATTGCAAAACGCATGTTGTAATATTGACTAACTGTTGCACATGTGTACACGAGTAAACCTAACAACCTGCTGAATAATGTAGGAAATAAATAACAGTGTCGATCAAACGTGTTCTATTCCGGAAACCATTCGGAATAGGACAGATATATGAACTTCTTCGCCTCAAACGATGTTTCCTGTCATATCCAGAATGTTGATCATTCCTCCTGGTCATCCCGTGTACGGATACTATCTGTGCCTACAGCTCCATCTATATGATTACTCTGCAATTCACAATTAAGTGCCTGGCAGAGGGTTCATCGAGCCACCTTCAATCTATTTTTCTACCGTTCCATTATCGAAAAGCGTGCGGGAGAAACAAACACTCATATCTTTCCGTGCGAGCTATGATTTATTTTATTGTATTATGACGATAATTCCTCCCTGTGTAGGTGGGCCCCAGCAAAATATTTTCACGCTCTGAGGAGATAGTTCGTGACTCAAATTTCATGAGACCATCCTATCGCGAAAAACGCCTCTGTTTTAATAGTTGCCATCCCAATTCGAGTGCCATATCCGTGACACTCTCTCCCCTATTTCTCGATCATACGAAACGAGCTGCCCTAATTTGAACTTTCTTAACACTTCCGTCGATCCTATCTGATGCGGATCCCACATCGCACAGCAATATGCCAGAGGAGAACGGGCAAGCGTAGTGTGGCCAGTCTCTTTAGTAGACTTGTTACATTTTCAGGGATGTTCTGCCAGCAAATCGCAGTCTTTGGTTTGCCTTCTCCCCAATATTATGTACGTTCGGTGAATGGTCTTACATCTAAACGGCAACTTGGGGCATATGTACGTGCATGCGCGTAGGTCTTCAGAGACTTGAGGAGAGCCGGCCGGAGTGGCCGAGCGGTTCTAGGCGCTACAGTCTGGAGCCGCGCGACCGCTACGGTCGCAGGTTCGAATGCTGCCTCGTGATGACTGGGTGTTGTGTGATGTCCTTAGGTTAGTTAGGTTTAAGTAGTTCTAAGTTCTAGGGGACTGATGACCTTAGAAGTTAAGTCTCATAGTGCTCAGAGCCATTTGAACCATTTGAACTTGAGGAGAATCGATACACGACATGCACTGCCATGCGACTGGCTGTGTAAACAGACTGCGACCAGTTGAACGTATTCAGTGTGAGAGGAAGTGCCACAGCGCAATGAAGCAACGTGTAAACATCAAGTTCTGCTATAAATTGGGGACGACTGCAATGGAATGTTGGTGCAGGTGTACGGGGGGGGGGGGGGGGGGGGGGGAGCCGTGAGCAGGTTGATTGCGGAGTAATTGGGCATAAGGAAAGGACACGGTGCGCGCCATCGTCCTCGATGATTTGGGTAAGCGGAAGATCTGCTCCCGATTTGCTCACAGACGAGCAGAAAGCAAAACGGATGGAAACTGTTGGTGATTTCACTGTTGATCGCCTTCTTCGACAACAACGGCATCATCCACATCGAATTTGTTCCTGCCGGTCAAACCATTAATGCGGCATTTTACCAGTCCGTTTTGTGCCGATTGCTACAGCGTATACGGCGGGTTGGGCCAGAGTTGCACAGGACTGGAAAATGGATGCTGCTCCATGACCATGCCCCTGCACACTGCGCGATCCGTGTGCGCCAATTCCTGGCGCAGAAGATGTTAACTGTTCTTGAACACCCTCCGTACTCCCCTGATCTGGCTCCTGTGGACTTCTTCCTGTTTCCTCGCTTGAAGACGGCCATGAAAGGTGAACGTCGTGCCGACGTGAATGCCGTCACAGATCGTGTGACAGCCGTCCTGCGATCGATTCCACAGCAGGCCTTTGCTGATAGTTACCAGAAACTGTACGGACGTTGTCAAAAGTGTGTTGTAGCGGGTGGCGACTATTTTGAAGGGCAGTAAAGAGCATTTGTTTGTATCTTTTGTTTGTTGTCTGATAGCTTTCACCGAATTTTTAGATATACCACATACGTATCCGTTACAATTTATGTTATTCGTAACTGTAATCCCAAAGTATTTAGTTGAACTTACAGCCTCCAGAGTTGTGTTGTTTTACCTCGCGACCGACATTTAGCGAATTTCTTTTAGTACTTATGTAGATCACTTTTTTCATTATTTAGAGTCAGTCGCTACTTTTCGCATCATATAGATAACTTGTGTAAATTGTTTTGCAATTTATTTTGATCATCTGATGACTTTGTAAGACGATAAATGACGTCATCATCTGCAAGCAGTCAAAATTTTTGATAACATTTTCGGGAAGCGGCGATCTTGTAATCTATATAAAATCATTGAAAAAACAGTCTAGACCGCGATGGTATTCTCTTAAAATGGCCTGTTTCCCCCTCGGCTTAGGCCATCTACAGACAGCACCATCAGCTGAAGTTAACGGTGCGTAAAACAGACAGTTGAACTCAGTCGCTGAGATTGATCTTGAGCAGTTTCTGAACCTGCTGTTGAGCAATTTCAACGACTGCGGTCAACTGTCTGTTCTAGCGTCGTCAACTTAAACAGATGGTGGTATCTGAAGATGGCCTAATCCTAGGTCGAAACCGATCATTCTAAGAAAGTACCAGCGCGAGCTAGACTGTTTTCTCACTGATTTTATCTGCAAGCAGTCTAAGAGGGCTACTCAAATTGTCTCCTAAACAGTTTCTGTAGATCAGGAGCAGCATAAGGCCTTGGGGAGCGCCAGATATTACTTCTGTTTTACTCGATGTATTTCTGTCAGTTACTAGGAACTGTGACCTTTCCGACAGGAATTCACGAATCTAGTCGCTCAGCTGAGAAGACACTTGACAGGCACGCTGTTTGATTGGAAGTCACTTGCGAGGAACGGTGTCAAAAGCCTTCTGAATATCTAAAAATAAGGAATCAATTTGACATTCCTTGTCGATAGTACTGATTACTTCGCGACAATAAAGAGCTAGTTGCTTTTCACAAGTATGATATTTTCTGAATCCGTGTTGGCTGCAAAATGTGTTGCGCATAGAGTTAGCAGCAAAGAAGTAATAAAATGAAACTTCATGCCTGATGCTGACGTTCTACTGCATCAGTAGCGAAAATGTAATAAGCAATAAACTCTTTTCTTTTTTTATGGAGGGTGTCAACGAGAAGAGTTTCTGACTTCAATACTTGACTTGCTGTGTTAAACATTTAACATAAAATTATACCTGTCAGTGAGCTGTATGAAGCCATTGTATAGGCAACCTGCAACTAGGATCAGGCCCCGTGGACGGTTTTAGCCATTTAGTAATACAGATATGCACTTAGTGTGTAACGGTACGAACTGTGTGTCTGTTTTATGCAAATTATTCAAGGAACTGAAGGTCTAGTATCAGCAAAGGGAGGCGAGTCGTTCTTCAGCTGTTGAATCGTATGTGGTGCATTTATCTCCGCAGGGTCGTGGCAAAAACTGGTTTCTGACACCCCACATCGAAATGGGCAGAGTCGTTGTGATATGAGTCGAGTGTCTTGGAAAAAGCGGAGCTGGCCAGTTGTTGGCGTGCTATTCTCTACCTATGACCCATGTTGAATCCATGAGTAAGCGTCCAGATGTCGAACGTCGAAGGCTTGGTTGCTCTGTAAAGCAGGAAAGATGGCAGAGCACAATGCTGGTGCAGATGCAAGCTTCATTTCCCTGTCATCTTTTGAATTCTATGCAGTGCATTCATCTCCGTACAGTCCTTGTTAAAAATCTGTTTCCTGGAATACCACATCCAAATGGGCACATCTCACGGCTTTTGTTGCCTCAGTGTAATTCTTGTCACTGCGTATATAGATATATAGAGCACCCCGTTTTCAGGCCACAAGTGACCCCAACACACGGCGGCCCGGATGGTGACCCATCCAAGTGCCGGTGACGCCCGACAGAGCTTAACTTCGGTGATCTGACGGGAACCGGTGTATCCACTGCGGCAAGGCCGTTGCCGCGTATATGGATGGTACATTCATATTAATCAGCCATACAAGCATCTTCACAGAATTAAAAAAAAAAAATGCTGAGTACCGTGGACATCGTAATGCCAGAAATTTTGACACTTTAAAGACATTTATACTGGATTTATAACAAAATGAATATTTCCTGGATCGCTGTGGAATGTTACTGCGAATATGCCGCAGCTTGTGAATATTGCGTACTACCTGTCTTTGCCTATAGTTTACATCTATTTTCCTGTGAATGTCGAACGTCTTGCACCACTTTACATTGTCGAACGCTCTTTCCGGGTCGATAAATGACATGAATGTGTCTTGATTTTTCCTAAGTCTTGCTTTCATCATGAAGCGCAACGTCAGCACTCCCTTCCTGGTGTCCTTTTTTTTCCTAAAGCCGAACTGCTCGCCGTCTAAAAGATCTTCAGCTTTCGTTTCCGCTCTTGCGCATAATATTCCTGTCAGCAATTTGGATACATGAGCTATTAAGCAGACTGTGTGATAGTACTGGCAGTTACTTGCCCTTGCTATCGTCGGGTTAGGTGGAGAATTTTTTTTCCCCGAAAGTCTGATAGTGTGACTCACAGATTCTGCACACCAACTTGAATAGTCCCTTGATTGCCAGTTCCACCAATGACATCGAAATTTCCGAATGAATATTATCTATCCCTTCTGCCTCATCTGATGACAAGTCTTCCGTATCTATATTAAACGCTGAATCTAATAGTGTGTCTCATGGAATTCCATTTCTTCTTCTATCACGTCATCAGACAAGTTCTTCCCGTCGTAAAGTCCTTCAATATACTCTTTCCACCAAACCCCTCTCTCCTCTGCGTTTGCCGGCCGTGTGGCCGAGCGATTCTAGGCGCGACCGCTCCAGTCGCAGGTTCGAATCCTGCCTCGGGCATGGACGTGTGTGATGTCTTTAGGTTAGTTAGGTTTAAGTAGTTCTAAGTTCTAGGGGACTGATGACCTCAAATGTTAAGTCCCATAGTGCTCAGAGTCATTTTTTTCCCTCTGCGTTTAGCAGTGGGATCCTTTTGCACTCTTAATGTTGACGTCCATCATTTTCATGTCACCGAAGCTTGCTTTGACTTTTCTATATCCTGGATCGGTCCTTCCGACGAGCATTGCTTATACCTCTACAAATTGGTACACCCTGGTACGAGAGTAATTTGTGCAGGCCTGTGGTCTATGCACATGAATGCAGAGTATCTCCTGGAAGTGACGGCGAGTGGGCTCGCAACGGCTTGGTGCGAATCCTCGTGACAGTGACGCTTGTTGACGTCACCACCACGGCGTCACGCATTCCGCTGTGATTTCACTTCCGGGAGGAAGGCGCGTGCTCCGGCAGCCGTGTCGCCCACGTAGGCCTACAGGGGCACAGGCCGGCTGCTGCGACGCGCCACTGACGGGTGTTCTGAGACCGCGCAAGAAGACTGTTGGCTGGCACACTTAGAAGAGAGAACTTTCAGAGGGTCATAAGCCCAACCCTCAATAACCACACTAGTAAAAGCGTTTGTATTTTTAACATGTTTTTATTAGTCGCTTTCTTGTCGGTCCCACACTAATTTCCCGACGAGCTAGGGACTTCTTTCAATATAACTCAGAAGTAGATGACAATGCAAGTTAACCCACTGTCGTGTCTGGCATGTGGAGGAGAGTATTTTGTCTTTTTGTCTTTCTGTTCGGTCCAGTTTTACAGTTGATTTTAAACTAACTTCCCGACGAGCTATGGACTTGATACTTTCAACTTAGCTCAGAACTGGATGACACTGCAATATTAACTCGCTTCCTTGTCTGGTGTGTGGTGGAGGGTACTTGGTGTACCACTGCTGCTTGCCCCTTTTCCTGTTCACGTTGCGAATGTATTGCGGTAAGAACGATTTTCTCTGATTTTTAACTTCACGGTCTTTTCGCGAGATATACGTGTGGTGTCACCGCCAGACACCACACTTGCTAGGTGGTAGCCTTTAAATCGGCCGCGGTCCGTTAGTATACGTCGGACCCGCGTGTGTCGCCACTATCAGTGATTGCAGACCGAGCGCCGCCACACGGCAGGTCTAGAGAGACTTCCTAGCACTCGCCCCAGTTGTACAGCCGACTTTGCTAGCGATGGTTCACTGACAAATTACGCTCTCATTTGCCGAGACGATAGTTAGCATAGCTTTCAGCTACGTCATTTGCTACGACCTAGCAAGGCGCCATTACCAGTTACTATTGATGCTTTAAAACATGTACCGTCACGAGCGATGTTCACCAATTGTGGATTAAAGTTAAGTATTCCAGCAGCTACGTACGTTATTGGCTATATTAATTACCTTGTCCTGTTCCAGACCTCACGCCAGCCTGCGTGAGCTTAAACGCGTGCCTTTCGGCTTCCTCATAGTGGCTTGGCTGTCTTGCCAAGCCACAACAATAAGTATGAGGAAGTAATATATTGGACGAATAAAGCTCATGGAAATGTTTCAAATCGATTAATTTCGCACATACAAGACCAAAAGCAGAAAATAATTATTTAATGAAAAGCTTTTAAATATAACGTTTTCAAAAAGGACTAAAATGTACGCCGGCCGAAGTGGCCGTGCGGTTAAAGGCGCTGCAGTCTGGAACCGCAAGACCGCTACGGTCGCAGGTTCGAATCCTGCCTCGGGCATGGATGTTTGTGATGTCCTTAGGTTAGTTAGGTTTAACTAGTTCTAAGTTCTAGGGGACTAATGACCTCAGCAGTTGAGTCCCATAGTGCTCAGAGCCATTTGAACTAAAATGTACAAAATAATTTCTCCTTGCTTCATATAGATTCCTAACCCATACAGGGGGTTTTGTAGCTAAAAGAGTGGGGAATAAAATGGTGTATTGTTGGAAAGCTGAATGAAACCAACCAACCTTCTTTCAGACGAAAATATGTCGCATTACTTATTGAACGCCCCTAGTAAGTATAAAACGAACAAAATAATTTCTCCTTGCTCCATACAGACTCCTAATCACCGTAGAGATAATCTCGAAAATCTGTGCTTGTAAATGTACTTATGATAGCTATGATAATACCTGCTAAGTTCAAAACGAAAGACGTGGGCACATTCTGTAGGTGTGTAGAGAGCAGCTGTCGTTGAGAAAAATCACACAACAGTTCATATCGTTCGTAGTTCGTAGTTCAATAAAATTGCTAGTGGCTTAGGTAACTCTTCATGCATCAATTATCTAGTTTCGTTTTAAATTTTACAATTATTATCATAGCTATTAAAAATTCGCAACCAGAACTGTTTATACGGGGTTAGGAGAAATTGTATTGTACGTGCGTCCTAGTCCATTTTAAAAGTGAATTATATTAAAAAGTTGTGTAGCTACGATAATAACTAAGTTTGAAAAAAAAAAAGTGGGGCGCTTGTATGAAGAGTTTACCTAAGTCACTAGCAATTTCATTGCAGTTCAAACGAAATGAACTGTTGTGTGATTTTTGTCGATAGCTACTCCCTATACTCCTATAGAATGCGCACAATGTCTTTCGTTCTGAATTTTGCAAGTATTATCAACAACTATCAAACATTCACAAGAACAGATTTTCAGGATTACCTCTACGGGGGTTAGAAATCTGTATGGAACAGGGAGATATTATTTTTTACTTTTTAATCCTATATATACACCAGGGGCTTTCAATAACTAATGTAACAATTTCTTTTTTGAAGGCAGGTACATTATTCCCCAATCTTTTGGCTAATAGAGTAGCCGGTGTAGTGCAGCAACTCGATGTGACATTTTAGACCTCATTTTCATTAGACTTTTTTTCTTGTTTTGGTCAATGTTCCTTCTTCCAAAATATGGAGAGCAAAGACCTTGGAGTAGAAGAAATCTGTTTTATAGTATCGAAGATAAACAAGTGCTCATACTTTATAAGGTATGCATTTCAGACCCCATGTTTACTAGACTTTTCCACTTATTTCTGTATAAGAAACCTGCCCTGAAATTTGTCGGTGCTTCTTCGAGACATGCCGTAAATTGCAAACCATGTTTAAGATGGAACACTTTTCAGTTGTTTGCGTGAAAGCCCGTTGCCCACATTGATGGAGTTTCGGGACTGACCGCCTGCAGAGTACGCCCCAGCCGGGAAAAGGCGCAGCTCACAGGCTGACAGTACCTGCCGGCAAGGAAACCGGCATGGTTCCTGATTTAAGAAGTACACCCTGCAGCCCCAGTCGTAACGCACAGTGGAATGCTGATAATGGTGAGTACATTTCTTGTTTGTATCGAGTGAATTATGATGCTGCTAGAGTCGTGAGAGCATGTTGCTATTGTACGTCTTAATTGCGTGAGTCAAATGTCTGGAAGAGTGATTTTCAAAAACCTGTTTTTCTTTGCATTGTAGCTTCTTGCAACTTATGCTAAAACGACGTGCTAAGCACTGCTGCAAACAAATGGTTATCATTATTGTAGTCAAATATTTTAAACAATTTATTGTAACTAAACAATTTAACATTATTATATTAAAATATGGTACGTACCGTTATTATTAAAGGTGTAGGCATCCGTGTAACGTGGAAAGTGGCGGCTGTGACACTTTATATTGGAGGGTTGGATGTGGGGAGGGTCGAGGGCAATGACACCTCCCCTTCCCCCCCCCTCCCCCCCACCTTTCTCCCCAGGACTGAACCACGGATCACTGAAATATGAAATTCAAGCAGAAGTACGGAAGCTATACCTACTGAGGATTCGATAGCTCCGTGGGTACTGTATCTGATCGCGGAAGACAAACGTTATGGATTGGAATCTCGCTCTAGCATGCAGTTTTTATTTGCCAGGGCCAGTATGTTTCAAATCAGCGCACACTCTGCTGCAGAGAGAAAATTCATTCTAGAGACTAACGTTTAGTCGTCTTTGAGGTAGTTAGAATTGTTTCGGACATCGAGTCTAAGGTGGGTCTGATTGAGCTCTCCTTTCGAGGCGCTTTTATTCAGTTTCAGATTCATTTTAGCATATCCCCCGCATCCCACAGCATCAACGACGTGCCTTACTTACCTGACCGTGCGATTCTTTCCTTCCACCATCCCTGCTGTTACAGTTTTCAGTAACGCTTCATGTAATACTCAATCGGATCTTGAACGATTTCCAACTGGTGCCAAACATTAACAACTTGCTTTAAAAGTTCAGAAATTGTGCGCTTTAGAAAATGGGAAAACGTTGTACTTCATAACAGCAGTGAGTCGTGGCTCGCGCCAGTCAGCTCATACAAATACCTGAGTGTGAAGTTCGTGTGGACACAAAATGGAATTTTCCAACTGACTCCGTCGTGAGTGGCAAACTTTAGTTTATTGGTAAGATACTGTGGAAACGCAATCTGTTTGCAAAGGAGATTGCTTAAAAACGTTCATGCAACCCGTCCAGCAACACTGCTTGAGCATGTGGGATCTGTACCAAACAAGATTAGCACGGGATATTGAAAATATACAAAGAAGGGCAGCACTAATGGACACAGCTTTATTCGATCCGTGGGAGAGCGTCAGTAATGTTGGCAGACGGCTAAAAATAGGCACCAAATATCCAGCCTACTTACAAAGTTTCCAGTACCAATATCGAACGAGAAATGAAGAAATGTACTACAGTCACTTACGAATCGCTACCGTAGTGACCGCAAAAACAAAATCAGATTAATTACAGCCCGCGCAGAGTCACAAGTGAGTCAGTCACAGTCATTCTTCTCGCGCTCTGTACGTGATTGAAACCGAAATAAACTCTCAATGCGTCGCACGATGGGAAGTACACTCTGCCATGCCGTTCATAGTTTTTTCTCAGAAAATAGATGTGTATGTCACAATATGTACCCTATTATTACGTACCAGTATCTGTATCTTATGTTTTTGAATAGGCATTTTTTCTCTTTGTCTCGCCCGAGAAGACTGCATTTCTTACCCGACCGATCCTTCTGTTCTTCACCTGTCACCTGTAAAACCACATTTCTAAGCTTTCTAATCGTTTCATTTCAGTTTCCCATTGTTTACGTTTCGCGACGATTCTGATTTGTGCTCGGCGTATTTTAATGAATATTCATCTGGTCTCGAGCTTTATACTTTCGGTACTTTCGGATGGTAGCAGCAACTGAAGTTAATTGCAGTCACATACTTGCATAAAATATTTAATTGACTAAAGCGGTCATTTTGTAGCGTACGCCGCCGGAAGATGGTGATAGTAATCATTCCGTAGATATTCGTGAATAATTTTATCGCCATGATTTTCTTGTCTGGGATGTTCTCTCTGAGCGTGTAAATTGCTGCTGCCCGGATTTTCTTTATGTCTCATATACGACACGAAACACAAATAGCTGAAAGTGGCATTGCTTTTCTTGCACTCGACAAAAGAGAACATATCAGCAAATACTTCTGATGCCATATTCCTTACTCAAATTCACGTTGAAAGTAAAAAGAACATTAATAACCCATTATTAAGATGTATTATTCCTTATTTATGCAGCTTTATTCGACGGGTTAAAAAATCAACTAAAACAACAAGCAAGCAGAGCAGAAAGTAGAGAGAGAGAGAGAGAGAGAGAGAGAGAGAGAGAGAGAGAGAGAGAGAGAGAGAGAGAAAGAGAGAGAGAGAGCTGAAAGGAATATTATGATTTTCGCGAGTCCGTGAATAATTCTTTGACGTAGCATTAGGCTATGAACTATTCATGCGCTATTGGAAATAACTAAGTCGAAACTGGTTTAAACATTTAAACACTGCTTGCAACTATTTGACTGCAATAAACTTTATTGTTAGATTTTATCCTGGTCTACAAGTCCCTCGTGTCCAGGTTGAATAATTAACCATAGAGCTTGTCTATCTGCAGCGCACATCGTTACCATTTTTTCCTAGTGCGCAGATTGACGGCAGTGACTCAACAACGACACGCGTTAACATCAGTGTTGTTCTAGTGTGTTAGCTGTATTGTTTCAAGGAATTTTTCTATCTCCCTTTGTCCGAATGCACCGTGGAATAAAGAACGGAGTGATTCGTTTTCTGTACTCTCAACGGATTAAAGCTACGATTATTCGCAGAAGGTTTTGCAGTGTGGTGAAGGCTGTCTTAGTAAACAAAAAAATTACTTTTGACTTGTAACTGTCGGTAACGAAGAGTGTCCAGGTAGGCCATCCACTTCGAAAATGGACAGGAACATCAGCTGTTGCCAAACGTCTTTTCATGGTCTTTAAGGCAAGCAAAGATATCTGATTGTTCAGAAATGGCTCTGCTCACTATGGGACTTAACATCTGAGGTCATCAGTCCCATAGAACTTAGAACTACTTTAACCTACCTAACCTAAGGACATCACACACATCCATGCCCGAGGCAGGATTCGAACCTGCGACCGTAGCGGTCGCGCGGTTCCAGACTGAAGCGCCTAGAACGCTCCGCCACAAAGGCCGGCATCTAATTGTTGATCTAGAAATTATTGTACTAAGACCTCAACAGTAAACAAGACGTGCCTTGTTACTAAATCACTTGCGAAAGAAACCTGTGTTTCGCTGATAGTTACCTCGGTTTTTTTCCGATACCCAATTGTGCAGTATTCTAAGGAAAACTTGTTTAAGGGTATTACGTACTAGGCTGATTAATCTGTAGTCACAGTAACGACCTCTTGACTACGTCTCGTAACTATTCGATGCAATTCATGCAATTTGGTGGCCAAATCATTCGTTTGAATTGTCCAGTATGTTCTTCAAACCAATCACGAACAGTTGTGGCCCGGTGATATGTCGTAGTTGTTTGGGAACCTGAAGTCCATGAATGGCTCCAAATGGTCTCCAGGTAGCCAAACATTACCATTTCCAATCAGTGATCGGTCCATATGGGCAAGAGAATTCAGTCTATTCCAAGTAAACACAACCCACATCATTATGGAACCACCACCAGCTTGCACAGTGCCTTGTTTACAACTTGGATCCATGGCTTCGTGGGATCTGCACCACGCTCGAACTCTACCATCAGCTCTTACCAGATAAAATCGGGACTCTTCTGACCAGATCACCGTCTTCCACCCGTCTAGGGTCCAACCGATATGGTCACCAGCCCAGGAAAGGCACTGCAGGCAATGTCGTGCTGTTAGGAAAGGCACTCGAGGTGGTCGTCTGCTGCAATAGACCATTAACGACAAAAATGGTTCAAATGGCTCTGAGCACTATGGGACTTAACATCTGAGATCATCAGTCCCCTAGAACTTTGAACTACTTAAACCTAACTAACCTAAGGACATCACACACATCCATGCCCGAGGCAGGATTCGAACCTGCGACCGTAGCGGTCGCGCGGTTCCAGACTGAAGCGCCTAGAACCGCTCGGCCACACCGGCTGGCATTAACGAGAAATTTCACCGTACTGTCCTAACGGCTTACTGCGATTATTTTACTCAGTGTCGCTTGTCTGTTAGCACTGACAACTCTTCGCTAATGCCACCGCTGTCGATCATTAAGAGGAGGCCATCGCCCACTGCTTCGACTTCCGTGAAAGGTGATGCCTGTAATTTGGTAATCTCGGCACATTCTTGACACTATCCTAAGTGGAATGTCCTATGCGTCGAGCTCCATCTACAGTCCGCTTTCAAAGTCTGTTAATTCACGTCATGTGCCCATAATCACATCGGACTCCTTTTCATGTGGATCATCTGAGCACAAATGACAGCTCCATCAATGCACTGTCCGTTTATACCTTGTGCAAGCGATAGTACGGCCATCTGTATATGTGCATATCGCTATCGCATGACATTTGTTACCTAAGTGTGTAAGGAGGTCGGCAGCTATTCTGGAGGTATGTGGAATGCTTCTGGATAATTGGGATGTTCACGAAATAAGAATTTACCTCAGTAGACCCAGCTGTGATCTCTGCATCAGTGCTAGCATTGAGCTGAGCTTCCTAACTATGCCATTGTCCAATGGATGACATTCAGAACGGCCAACTGGACACTGAGCGCGAAATATTCTGTGAACTACTTCCCGTCCCGTCAAATGGCGTCATCGCCGACTGCGGGTGTCGGTCAAATCGGGAAACCAAAAACTTCTTGTTGAAGATGCCGTGTAGTCGGCCGATGCCCCTGCGCTTCATCTGAAAGAACCTGCGTCCACTTCCTCGTCACCCACCGCGTCCGGGTGGGGAAGGAAGTGGTCGCCAACGGTGAGCAAAGCACCCGCCACGTCTCGACGGCGCATCCAGTGAGACAACGTGATTCAGCGCGCCCTCTGCCCGCTGACACAACCGACCAAGTTGCGCAAGCGGCGCTCTGAAGTCGACGCAGGTCACGAGGGAATCGCTCACATATTTTCATTGTGGTCTTTGCAATGATAAGAAGGAAGCACGTGCCACAGTTTCGAGTCGCGTCGTCATCGAGATGGGAAAATTATTGTGGCAGTATTGAAGGAAGCATAACGGCAAGAGTCTACAGCGAGCTAGGGGGTCCGAGAGAAACCCACATCAGGATTACTAGATGGAGATTCCAGCAGCTGTCTTTCCATGTACGAGAAGACAGGATGGAAGATTTGGGATTCACCTTCCGTCGCCGGAGAGGTAATTAGCGGTGGAACATCGAATTGGAAAAGTATGGGGTAGGAAATCGACCTTGCCCTTTTCAGAGCAGCTATCCCTATATTTGGCTTCGTCATATTTATCACAGGAAGTTATCCAAGATCCTTATTTATCCAAACTAGGCTTACTATTCGTCTGTCGATTGCTGTTTTTGTTTAAAAATTGATCTTGGGCGAGTACGAATCGCGCACTGGTGGTTCCGTACAAACTTAAATCTGTATATACACAGTTTGTCCCTTCCGGGAATCGAGGATCTTGACGATCTTTGCCCGTTATCGACACTGATCTTGACAAGATATCAGCCCTAAGGATTCCAAACTTTCGAGAATGTTTTTTTTAATTTCAAGTTTTAAGTCGGATAACAAATAACAAAAGAAATAATTTTTCGTGTGATGTAACTACAGATTAACAATTTTGGATTTTGTCCTTTGATTGTACTTGCTTCTTAGCAAATTTCATGATCCTAGGCCAAATGGAAGCAGACTATAAGCTACCATGAGTGACATAAATGGCCGCTATCTAACGATTGTATTGATTTAGATGCTCAAAATTTTTGCCTTACCAAGGGTCCATAGGTATTAATATGTGACGTAAATTTGGATTTGATAGGTCTTCCCGTTCCTGAGAAAAAGGGTTCTTAACAGTCGGACAGGCAGACAGGAAGGTGGGCAGACAGACAACAAAATGATCCTATAATGGTTCCGTTTGTACAGATTGAGTCATGGAACGGTAAAATTGATCTGTTTCGGGCAATGTCACCCGTCTTCAGATCATATCTCGCAGTTACAGAGTAACCATTCTTAGAAGAACTGTCAGTTCACTGTCGTACTCTCACGATAGTGCCATTAAGACTCGTGTGAGGCAAAGGCCTAGTGTGGCCCCCCTCACATTGTAATTCCATATTTCTGTAATGCCAGTTCGAGTTTACGCAACTGCCTTCCTTTCTATATCAATATTTTCCCTACCAGTAAATGAGTGGCTACGACGTTCATGTGTAATAGTTCTTCAGCTAATTTTCATATCACAATATCGCTCTGCAGTTAGATTCCAGTACTGCATTTGATAGTCTGGGGAGTAGTTTTCTGGCCAAATTTCAGTTCACTCACCTGTGTGAGACAAATTGCTAAGTGTGTCCCTGTCTGGCAGGTGGCGCCGATTTAGTCTCGTACCGACCGGAGCCGCTGTGTCGCCATCCACTTAGAGAAAACGCACGGACAGTGCAGAGCAACAGAGCTAGGGTATTAGCTTTCAGTTGTGGAGACTGGACGAGTGAGCGCCAGGTAATGCCGGTAATGGATCAATCCCGGGTCGGAGGAATGCAGATAGCATAGCTATCAGGCCTGATAGCATTTCTCCAGACTCGTTAGGACAGATAAGCATTAGCAGAAACACGTGTTTGGTATTTGGCTAAATTATTACGGGAGAGGAAATCCGGCTCTAGGATGTCGAGATGAAAGAGTGGGTTTTGGGTGCGCCTCCTGCTTGAGGTAGGAACAAATCTCGTTGGATCTTCTATGCTTGGAGTCTATAGAGACGAGATAGGGGATCCATTATGAGGATCGTAATTTAAGAGAGGTTTGGACGACTCTCAAATAAGGCACGAGGGGTAGGTATCATTCCATCTAAAATCATTAGGGAAAGTGACAAGAAAATGATTATTCACGTAGAATGTATGAAACTGGCGATATACGTACCATCACCCCTTCGTAAAAACATTATCAACACAATTAAGAAAATAGCAAGTGCCGAAAATTGCGAGAATTACTGCACAATCAGGTTAACAGCACAAGTATCCAAGTTGCTGACAAGAATAATATGCAGCACAAGTGAAAAAAAGATTTCCGTCCTGAGGGCAAGCGAAGAATTACAGGGTCTGATGAATGGAATATGGATTTAGAGTGAATCGAAGAAAGACTAAGGTAATGAGAAGTAGCAGATATGAGAAAAGCGAGAGACTTATTATCAGTACTGGAGATCGCGAAACAGGCGAAGTTAAGCTTTTCTACTAAATAGGCAGAATAGCAGATGATGGGCGGAGCAAGGAGGACATACAAAGCAGATCAGCATTGGATAAAAGAGCATTCCTGGCCAAGAGAAGTCAACTGATATCAGGGAGAGGCCTTAACTTGAGGAACAAATTTCTGTAGCGCAGCATTGTATGGTAGTGAAGCATGGACTGTGGGAAAACTGGAACAGAAGTGAATCGAAGCGTTTGGGATGTGGCGCTACAAAAGAATGTTGAAAATTAGATAGACATAAGGCAAGGAATGAGGAGATTCTCGGCAGAATCGACGAGGAAAGGAATATACGGATAACACTGTCAAAAAGAAGAGGCAGGATATTGGACGTCTAATAGGACACCATGGAATAACTTCTATGGTACTAGAGGTAGCTGTAGAGCGTAAAATGTTGGAGGGGGGAGAGGGGAGAGAGAGAGAGAGAGAGAGAGAGAGAGAGAGAGAGAGAGAGAGAGAGACTGTTAGGCACGCTGATGGAGGCTTCAACATTCTACATCTACATCTACATCCATACTCTGCAATCCACCTGACGGTGTGTTGCGGAGGGTATCAGTTCTCCCTTCTATTCCAGTCTCGTATTGTTCGTGGAAAGAAAGATTCAAATCAAATGGTTCAAATGGCTCTGAACACTATGGGACTAAACTTCTGAGGTCATCAGTCCCCTAGGACTTAGAACTACTTAAACCTAACTAACCTAGGAACATCACACACATCCATGCCCGAGGCAGGATTCGAACCTGCGACTGCAGCAGTCGCGCGGTTCCAGACTGTAGCTCCTAGAACCGCTCGGCCACTTCGGCCGGCAAAGAAAGATTGTCGGCACGCTTCTGTGTGGGTATGTTCTCGAAACTTCAACAAAAGCCCGTACCGAGCTACTGAGCGTCTCTCTTGCAGAGTATTCCACTGGAGTTTATCTATCATCTCCGTAACGCTTTCCCGATTACTAAATGATCCTGTAACGAAGGGCGCTGCTCTCCGTTGGATCTTCTCTATCTCTTCAATCAACCCTATCTGATACGGATCCCACACCGGTGAGCAATATTCAAGCAGTGGGCGAACAAGTGTACTGTAACTTACTTCCTTTGTTTTCTGACTGCATTTCCTTAGGACTCTTCAAATGAATCTCAGTCTGGCATCTTTCTTCACCGGCGATTAATTTTATATGGTCATTCCATTTTAAATCACTCCTAATGCCTACTCGCAGATAATTTATGGAATTAACTGCTTATTATAAATTATATTGATTGGGGGCGTGTCGTGCCGGCCCAGTGGTTGGTTGTGGTGGAAGGAGAACACGTTGCTCGGAGCTGAGATGATGGGCCACGAAGAGCGGAACGGCTCATTCTGCTGTTCGACTCTGAACTCCGCAGTTTTTATGTCTAATTGGTTATTATGATAGCAGACGCCAAACTCGACAGCTTTCACTTTACTTGATCATTCTATGTCTGTTCGGTGTTAGGAGATGACATATTTTCCGTTCAAACTGGCTTGTAACGAGGAACTACTCTTTTCGCAGAACTTAGAAAGTTTTCGGTATGCTGTAGCTTGTCACGATTAGAGCCAAATACATTGACGGAAATACCCAACACCAAGATGGAGATGTACGACATAAACGAAAGTTACTAGGCGTGTTTCTACATCTGAAAGTGATGTCTTTCTAATTTCAAGCCAGTCGCGTAAGAGTGGTGCTAGCATCAAATCAGGTTTGCTTTAAATACACGCTGTAACGGTCGTTAGCGTTATTTACCTTTGACATTGGAAGTGGTGAGTTGATGTTAGTCAAGAATGCCTTTAAGGTGACAAAGACGCCATTATCAACACATCACTGAGTTTGAACGAGGTCGCGTAATAGAGCCACGTGGAGCTGGATGCTCCTACCGCGATGTTGCAGAAAGGTTTGGCAAGAATGTAGCCACTGTACATGACTGCTGGTAGGGGTGGACACGACAATGTACGGTCGCAAGAAGAATGGACTTCGGGCGGCCACGTGGCACTACTGAGAGTGAAGATCATCATCGTTACCGGCATATGGCTCCGGCGCACCCTACCGCATCTGCAGCAGCAACCTGAGCAACAGGGGGCACCGCAGTGACACAATGCATTGTTAGAAATCTGTTACTTTAAGGACAGCCCCGAGCCAGTCGCTCTGTATCGTGCATTCCAGTGCCTCTAAACCGCCACCATTTGCGATTTCAGAGTGTCAAGCAAGAGCTCATCGGAGAGCAGAGTGGAAATCTGTATTGCTTTCTGATGGAAACTGATTCTGCCTCGGAGACAGTGACGGTCGTGTGTTGGTTAGATGGAGCCCAGTTGGGGTCCTTAACCAATCTGTCTGGACATACTGGACCTACACACTAAGTTATCGTTTGCGGTGCGATTCCGTATGACAGAATGAGCATTCTCGTGGTTATCCTAGGAATCCTGACAGAAAATTTTATGTCAGTCAGGTGAGACCATCAGTTCTGTTGCCATTCATCAACAGCTTTCCAAAGGGTGTTTTCCAACGCTCGGCCACATACCCGTGTCGTAGCTCAACATAGTCTACAGAGTGTCGGAAAGTTGCCTTGGCCTGCTCGATTACCAGATCTGTCTCCAATGGAGCACGTATGGTATATCGTCGGTGAGACAACTCCAGCGTCATCCACAACCAGAATCAATCGTTCCCATATTGGCTAACTAAGAGCTAGAGGCATACAACTCCATCACACAAAGTAGCATCCGGCACTTGTACAACACAGTGCATGCACGTTTGCATGCTTGCATTCAACATTTTGTCGGTTACATCGGTTATTAATGTACCAGCATTTCACATATGCAATGGTTTATCCCGCTTGTACATTAACCGGTGAACTTAAGTATGTTAAATATATTCCAGAAATTTCATCACCCTACATTAATAATTTTTTGGGACAGCAATTTTTTCCGCAAGTGTATTTGCCGTTTCATTGCGTGATATTGCAGATTTCGTACTACTCCACTAGTGAACGACAGAGGTAGACTGGGTTAGCTTGATATTTGCATCCGGGTTACTGGTGTATGAGGCGAGGATGAGACTTGCAGCCGCACTGTTGCCGTAACGAACGGGTCAGTCACTGTCAGGTCTGCGGAATGTGGTTCAAATGGCTCTGAGCACTATGGGACTCAACTGCTGTGGTCATTAGTCCCCTAGAACTTAGAACTACTTAAACCTAACTAACCTAAGGACATCACACACACCCATGCCCGAGGCAGGATTCGAACCTGCGACCGTAGCAGCAGCGCGGCTCCGGACTGGAGCGCCTAGAACCGCACGGCCACCGCGGCCGGCTCTGCGGAATGTGAAGCATTCGCATTGGAAGGAAGAGAGATGGGATTCAAGTCAGATAATGTGTGACTACATTAACAGCAATATCGGTAAAGTAGGAAACAGAAGTTAGACAAATAGTGCTAAGCGTCATTCTTTTCTTATTCTATTAGAGCTAAGTGGCCACTCGTATGCTGAGTTAAATTTGCGAGAACATGTGTAGTGGTTTTAGAAGACAAGTAACTGGGTTGGATTATAGCCCGTGGTCTTGGGGTAACGTCTTTGATTAGTAATCAAAACATATTCGGTCCCGGGTTCGAAACCCACCATGGCTTAAACTTTGATTAATAGTCAGCGTTTGCAGCCGAAATTTTCGGCGTAAGAAGTCACCGTCATTCTGCCAATGGCCTTGTCAAAGAGGGCGCAGGAGCGGGAAGAAGTTCACGGCACAGGTTTTCCTTGGGGTGCGAAACTGCCCCTAAAGGCGAAAGAATCAGCAATGATGAACAGCATGAGGGTGCAGAAGGCAATGAAAACCACTGCAGTAAAGACATATAAATTTTATCCACACGACATGTGGCCTGTAGTTGAAAAAGTGTCACGATGATCTCTCCACTGGCAAAAGATTCCGGAATAGTCCCCCATTCGGATCTCTGGGAGGGGACAACCAAGTTACCATCAGTAACAGAAGACATACTTCAGTTGATCGATGAACGAAGGAAGTACAAAAACGTTCAGGGAAGTCCAGGAGTACAGAAATGCAAGTCGCTGAGGAATTAAATAAATAGGAAGTGTAGGAAAGCTAACAAGTAAGACGAAATGGCTTCATGAAAAATGTGAAGAAATGTTTGTCGGAAGGATTGACTCAGCAGACAAACTTTGGCGAAATTAACAGCACCGATGGCAACGCTATAAGTTCAACGAGAATGCCACTGTTAAATTCAGAGAAGAGAGCGGATAGATGGAAAGAGTACATCGAAGGCCTCGATGAGGGGGAAGATTAGTCTGATGTGCCAGAAAAAGAAACAGGAATCGATTTAGAAGATATAGCGAATCCAGTACTAGAAACATAATTTAAGAGAGTTTTGGAGGACTTAAGATCAAATAAGGCAGAAGGGATGGATAACACTCCATCAGAATTTCTGAGATCGTTGAGGAAGTGGCAACAAAACAACTACTCGACAGACCATCTGACTTTCGGAAAAATATCATCCACACAATTCCGAAGACTGAATTAGATGACAAGTGCAAGAATTATTGCAGATTCAGCTTAACAGCTCACGCAACCAAATTGCTGACAAGAATAACATACAGAAAAATGGAAAACAAAATTGAAGATGTGTTATATGACGATCAGTTTGACTTTAGGGAAGGTAAAGGCACTAGAGAGGCAATTCTTACGTTGCAGTTGATAATGGACGCAAGAATAAAGAGAAATCAAGACACGTTCACGGGATCTGCCGACCTGGAAAAAGCATTCGACAGTGTAAAATGCCGCAAGATGTTCGAAATTCTGAGAAAACCGTGTTAAGCTATAAGGAGAGACGCGCAATACACAAAATGTTCAAAAACGAAGAGGGAATAGTAAGAGTGGACGACCAAGAACGAAATGCTCGGATTAAAAAGCGTGTAAGACAGGGATGAAGTCTTTCGCCCCTACTGTTGAATCTCTACATCTAAAAAGCAATGATGGAAATAAAAGAAAGGCTTAGGAGTGGAACTAAAATTCAAAGTGAAAGGATATCAAAGATAATATTCGCTGATGGGATTGCTCTTCTCAGTGAACGTGAAGAAGAATTACGTGATCTGCTGAATTGATTGAACAGTCTAGTGAGTGGCAACAAAACGAGTACTCACGTTGGTGCGTAAAATATGAGTCTGTCGATATGCCATCTGACTTTCGGAAGCTTTGTCCATCCAGAAACAAATACATTGGTCTAAGTTTTTCTTGAGTGCTTTATTAAGCATCATAAAAGAAAAAAAACCTAGTATGGTACTGGTATGTAAATCAAGTAGTGGATTGAGAGGATATCAAGAAAAGACGAAAGTAATGAAAAGTAGCAGAAATGAGAACTGCGAGAAACTTAACATCAGAATTGATGGTCATGAAGCAGATGAAGTTAAGGAACTATTCTACCCAGGCGGCAAAATAACCAATGACGGACATCAAAAGCACACCTAACGCTGACATAAATGCTTTCCTTGCCAAGAGAAGTCTACTAGTATCAAACATAGACCTTAATTTGAGGAAGAAATTTCTGAGAATGTACGTTTGGAGCACAGTGTTGTATGGCAGTGAGCATGGAGTGTGTTGAAAATTGGGTGGACAGATAAGGAAAGGAATGAGGAGGTTCTACGCTGAATCGGAGATGAAAGAAATATGTGGAAAACACTGACAAGGAGAAGGGACAGGGTGTTAGGACATCTGTTAAGAAATTAGGGAATGAGCGTACTAGACGGAGCTGTAGAGGACAAGAACTGTAGAGAAAGACAGAAATTGGAATACATCCAGCAATTAATTAAGGACGTAGGTTACAAGGGCTGCTCTGAGATGAAGATGTTAGTACAGGAGAGGAACTCGTAGAGGGCCGCATCAAACAAGTCAGAAGACTGATGACTCAAAAACATAAAAAATAAATAAATAAATAAAAACTGTGTGATGTAATTAGGAGTTAGTGTCAATTTATTTTTGTTTCCTTTTGGTTATTAAGCGAGAAAAATTGCAGATGGTTAGAGTTATCATGGATTTAGGGATAGGCCGGCCGGTGTGGCCGTGCGGTTAAAGGCGCTTCAGTCTGGAACCGCGTGACCGCTACGGTCGCAGGTTCGAATCCTGCCTCGGGCATGGATGTGTGTGATGTCCTTAGGTTAGTTAGGTTTAATTAGTTCTAAGTTCTAGGCGACTGATGACCTCAGAAGTTAAGTCGCATAGTGCTCAGAGCCAGCCATTTAGGGATACAGTGACCAGCCTATACTTCCAGCTCAACTGTCAACTACCATTCCGTTTGTGACCAATATTTCAAAAACACAATGAAGCTTTGGCCACCCAGAAACAAATACATTGATCTTACGTTTTCTTGAGTGCTTTATTAAGCACCATAAAAGAGTAAACCTAGTACGGTACCGGTACATAAATCAAGTAGTGTGGTCCACTATCAAAATTACAAGTATTATGAAAGATACTAGGTTGGAGTACCACACACACGTTTCCAAATGTCGCTGAGCATAATACCTTTAAGTTCATTAATGTTTAATCTAATTCCTCATTACGAAACATCTGTTGCAATTGGAAGGTTATCTGTTCATTTATCGATATAGATATTTGACGTTATATGTTATACCCCCTTCCCCATGAACCATGGACCTCGATGTTGGTGGGGTGACTTGCGTGCCTCAGCGATATAGATAGCCGTACCGTACGTGCAACCACAATGGAGGGGTATCCGTTGAGATGCCAGACAAACATGTGGTTCCTGAACAGGGGCGACAACCTTTCCAGTATTTGCAGGGCAACAGTCTGGATGACTGACTGATCTAGCCTTGTAGCATTAGCCAAAACGGCCTTGCTGTAGGCTTCTGCCTCGGATTGTTCGACCGATGTATGTTTGACTTTTCCGACATTTCTCCAGCTCGACTGGCTGACTGGCATTGTCAAAGCTTCACCCTCCAATGCTGGTGGCAGCATCAGAAAAATCGTCAAACAAACGTCGGCTGAAGAACCATAGACAGAAATCAACAGGCAGTGTGTTAGTAAGATGACCACGGAAGCCTCAACAATTTTATATTCTTTTGAGTATGCGTGGGTGTTGGTCAGTTCACACGCCAGGTACAATAGACAGTAACATGATCGAGTATACTTTGTTTCGTGGTTTGGTGCTCTTCGGGACAGACGCAAGCAGTATTCCAGTGGATAAAAGAAACGTCACGCTCATAATATTTAGGTGAAGAATTAGAGCAATCACTTTTTTTATAGCTTTACTTTTTCGAATACGTGTTTCGGACTTTCAGCCATTTTCAACTGGCGTAATAAGTTTATATCTTCGTCAGTATACCATTTTTATAGACTGCATTTTGAGTGCTGCAGCAGTCCCGTGCAACTTAGCAATTTTTATAGCTACCACTTTTTCTGTGTTACTAGTTAGGTGCGCTTACTTTCGTTCTGTGATTTGTGGCTGTGTTTGCTGCCTGGATGCTTGGCGCAGATATATTTAGTTAGCTTCACTGATGCAGAGCAGCGTTCGCTGTATGGCGGATTAACGCATTTTTTCATAGGTGAAGTTACATCTAAAGTCAAATTAAAGTAACAGTATTCGCTCTAAAGCTCACAAAATCAATGACTCTCTGTACTAGTGTAAAAAGCATTTCAGTTGCGTAAGTGAATTTATGATCTGTTTCCAAACATCTTCATGATGTTACGATATATCATAGCATCTTTGTCACTCATATGTTTGTAAGCACATTGTATTGTATCAAAACATGTCGTGTGTGATAGAAATCTTTTCAGTGGCAAATCTAAAGTGTTGAGCGAGAAAAATTTGCGTGTGCAACGATAAAAATGCAGTGGAAATGTATTCACATATGTTGGACGAATGTAATGAAAACACGCTCCAAACCGACATTTCACGTAAGTCACATCCAATGAAAATCTATAACCCAAACAACTGTGTGGCGTGCTTATAATTATGTATTATTTATATTTTAGGGCAATTAATCTGTAATGAAAGCATGAGCCGTCTGAAGATGAATCAGAACGATTCGAAACCGGTAACAGTATCCTTTGAATAAGGGAACTGAAAATAAGTTTGTGGCTGGTTGCTGTCTCAACACCATCAAAATTAAAGTTTTATAATATATTTCAAAACTATTTCTAAAGTCGTAATTTTTGTAGTCTTAATACTGCTGCCTTTAAAAGTAGATACATGCTTCTATATGATTAAGAAGTTGCTCAGTATATAACGTGTGTACTGTAATGAGTCGCGTTAGGCTCTTTTCTTATTAGCAATTAACATGAATGGCTGTCTGCCCAGTAGAGTGGTGACTAACTAGCACTAAAAGAATGGTAACTAGAAAGAAACTTAGGGGGTTGAGAGGCTATGCGATGTTATTTCAGTGATTAAAAAAGCGAGTTAGATTGTTAAGTTCTTTAAAAGAAATGTGTAGGTGTTTGTTTGTTAATGAATACGCAATGCGCAATGTTTGTGTCATTCAAATTTACTGTGTGATGTGCTGTTGAACAAATGACTTAATCTGCAAAACCAATACGCAATACCCATAAAGAAACCAATCTCTCTTAAATTTATACAGTCTCGTGAGCACCGAGTTCTATGGACCTGTACAACAAACTGATAAAAAACCCTGTGCAAATGATCAATGAAATAAATTTTCCTTTGCTCCAGAGTAGCAACGGATGTAACCTTGGTATTCTCTTCTCTCCAAAGTAGGCACAGAAAATATTCCACTTTGGCACAGTGAAGTGTAATGCCGGCGGTAAAATACCTTCATACAAATAATATCAGTAGATTAGCTGATAAATGAATAAGCTTGCAAATGTTCAGTGAAATTACTGGATATTGGCTCAACGCTGTGCAATGCTGCCCGCATTGAAACTGTCACAAACATTAATACTTTTCTGATTCTGGCACGTTAATATTTTTCTGATTCTGACTGAAAAATGATTTCCTTTAAAAATATTTATTGGATTTAAATTAACACGACATGGAAGAGGATGCTGATAAGGGAATATGCTAAGACCGAATGCTTCTGTTTGGGGACTGATGACCTCAGATGTTAAGTCCCATAGTGCTCAGAGCCATTTAAACTTCAGTGTGAAAAATGAATTCACAAAATATGATATGAAGCATTTTGCATTAACTTCACAATCGGTGAACTTCTCAACTGTTCCTCAATTCTCACTTACAGACGTAATTAAAAGACTTGGATTGTCACATGAGAAAAAATCTGACATCATTTGACAAAATGGATTCCAAAATTTAACTTCTCTATATCAGGATTACAAAACACACGCAGTATTAGAAACCGGGTATACCTAATCAACCTATACTTGGTTCCTGCATTCAAGGGTCAGTACCGTAAAATTCAGCGAAATATACATTGCGTTGCTGCATACTTAAAACTACACTACTGTCCATTAAAATTGCTACACCAAGAAGAAATGCACATGATAAACGGGTATTCATTGGACAAATATATTATACTAGAACTGACATGTGGTTGCATTTTCACGCAATTTGGGTGCATAGATCCTGAGAAATCAGTACCCAATACAACCACCACTGGCTGTTATAACGGCCTTGATACACCTGGGAATGGGGTCAAACAGAGCTTGGATGGCGTGTACAGGTACAGCTGCCCATGCAGCTTCAACACGATACCACAGTTCATCAAAATTAGTGACTGGCGTATTGTGTCGAGCCAGTTGCTCGGCCACCATTGACCAGACGTTTTCAGTTGGTGAAAGATCTGGAGAATGTGCTGGCCAGGGCAGCAGCCGAACATTTTCTGTATCCAGAAAGGCCAGTAAGGACGTGCAACATGCGGTCGTGCATTATCCTGCTGAAATGTAGGGTTTCACAGGGATCGAATGAAGGGTAGAGCCACGGGTCATAACATATGTGAAATGTAACGTCCACTGTTCGAAGTGCCGTCAATGCGAACAAGAGGTGAGCGAGAGGTGTAACCAATGGCATCCCATACCATCACGCCGGGTGATACGCCAGTATGGCGATGACGAATACACGCTTCCAATGTAAGTTCACCGCGATGTCGCCAAACACGGATGCGACCATCATGATGCTTTAAGCAGAACCTGCGTTCATCCGAAAAATGACGTTTTGCCATTCGTGCACCCAGGTTCGTCGTTGAGTACACCATCGCTGGCGCTCCTGTCTGTGATGCCGCGTCAAGGGTAACAGCAGCCGTGGTCTCCGAGCTGATAGTAAATGCTACTGCAAACGTCGTCGAACTGTTCGTGCAGATGGTTGTTGTCTTGCATACGTCCCCATCTGTTGACCCAGGGATCGAGACGTGGCTGCACGGTTCGTTACAGCCATGTGGATAAGATGCCTGCAATCTCGACTGCCAGTGATACGAGGCCGTTGGGATCTAGCATGGCGTTCCGTATTACCCTCCTGAACCCACCGATTCCATATCCTGCTAACAGTCATTGGATCTCGACCAACGCCGGCAGCGATCTCGCGATACGATAAACCGCAGTCGCCATAGGCTACAATCCGGTATGCATTTCTCCTCCTTACACGAGGCACCACAACAACGTTTCAACAGGCAACGCCGGTCAACTGCTGTTTGTGTCTGAGAAATCGGTTGGAAACTTTCCTCATGTCAGCACGTTGTAGGTGTCGCCACCGGCGCCAACTTTGTGTGAATACTCTGAAAAGCTAATCATTTGCATATCACAGCATCTTCTTCCTGTCGGTTAAATTTCGCGTCTGCAGCACGTCATCTTCGTGGTGTAGCAATTTTAATGGCCAGTAGTGTAAATATGCAAAATTTCATTACGTTACAAATTTGTTCCAGTTACTTTCCCTTTTAGTTACAGTATCAATTCATTACTCTTGTCTTGTTAACGATCAGTATTACTTCAATTCTTGATAATTTTATAGCCTTACAAATTAAGAATGCACACTTTACACTTTGAGAGAAATAACTACGACCTAACATTTACTCTCTCTGTGTGAGGAGAAACAATATCATTCATCACTTCATTTTATACAAGCTGTATTATGCTGCGTCCATAGACCAACAACTAAATTCCCACAGCTAGCCACTAGCTTTAAGCCTCACATCCTACCTATAGCAGAGTGCAACGGCAACTGCTACTGCGCTCCGTGCGCTCCTACTTACAATCGATTCTGCCACTCGGCATCTTTGGATCAGCGGTCTCAAAGATACAATCCCTTCTACATATGACTACTGTTTCAGGTCATTTTTCACGAATTATATTACAAAATCGGACTCGACGTACAAGTGGAGCCCTAACAAGATTTACAAGAATTTGGCAGGATGAGCCCTGTTATCACTATGACGCTACATTCCCTATGGTCTGAATGCATGCACCGACTCGTTTGGGAAGCGAGTAACACCTATCCAAAAAATTGGAAAAATGGTAACTCCATATTGAACAATGACGGTCAACTGGGGTAGCACAGAGCCGCTGTTCATTGTAGACACCCAACACGACGTCATTCGTCAGTAGTCCCTGCTTCAGCTCACGGCATCACTCCAAACCCAGCCGTTTCTATCGTGTTGTTAATGGCAGCCTACGCATAGCACGGTAACTTCATAGTCCTTCCGCTGCTAGTATCCAACCAATGGTGTAGAATGATACGGAACGTTGCAGGGAGTCGATTATTTTTTCTAGGATGGCAGTGGAAGATGTGAACGGATTAAGATTTGATTCGTGCACAATAGGGTGAACCTCCCTTATGGTGGACAGTAGTCAACCGGAGTACGCGGAGTATGCCTGCCCTCACGGTCGCGTCCAGTCCACCATCGGACCAGTGTTACATCCGAATTCCTCACTGTTGTATCCACGGACCCAACCAACCAACCAACTCGTGCACGCGCGCCCTGACCGTGACATCGCTGGCCACAGTTCCTGTCGCGGCCGTCGGCGTCTCAGGGCGTTACCGCCGACGGAAGAGGTCGCGCCATGGCTGAGCTCGGGTCCGCAGCGCCCTCTGTCTTTTGCATATAAGGACGAGTGCTGGCCCCGTGACGGTAAATCCTTGAACGCCATGCTCTCCGCCTCGCCTATCGCATCCGTCTCCCCTCTCCCACGCGGATCCTGTTCGATCTCATTCCGTTCCCCCACCTCCTGCTGTTCCTTGAAAGGATACGTATCCCGTACACCTCCCGCAAACTCGATCCTCCTCACCCGCTTGTCTCGCCCATCCTCTCCCGCCCCCGCCCGCTGCCGCACCTGTATTCCCACGTCCCACCTGCTCTCCATCTCTCCACCCTCCTTACCCTCTCCCAAGGTGTCTTCCACCAGCCCCCTCTCCCTGATGATGTCCTCCTCCCCTCCATCTAGCCCTCCTACCAACTTCGATCCTCCCACCCTCTTCCTGTGTTTGCTCCTTTGGGCACCCTCCCTCCCTTCTCTCCCTCTTCCCTCCCTCCTCCATTTCTCCCCACTCTTCCCCCGGGCTTCCCCTCACCTGTCCCTCTCCTCCTCCCCCCATCTCCTCAGCCATTGGCATCCTTGTTCTCCCCTCTCCCCCACCTCTCCCTTATTCCTCTCTTGGCAGGTCCCCGGACTCGCACACGCTAAGTGGACATTCGCGCGCCGGAGATTATCGCCATCAGTGTCTCGTGTGTGCCGTCGTGTTTAGTGTTCAGTGTTCACCGTCACACTCCATCGTTCACCAGTGCCATTGCAATCTTCAGTGTTTGTGCTTCGTGTCAACAGTTTGTAGTGTGGATTCTCATCGAGTGTGAATGGCTTCATGTTTTTTTTATGTTCATGTGTCTACTGTTTCTTCCCCGCCGTTTTGTTCCAACTCATGTGTCTCCTCTGTTTTTATCATTGTACTGTCTTTGGCTGAAGAGCGGCGTATTGTGCTGCTGCCAGCCTACCTGTTCTACGGGTTTTAAAATCACAATAAAGAAAAAAAAAACAAAAAAAAACCCTGTGACGGACAGTCTATTGTCGATTGTCTATTGCTAGCCTCTCGTGGAGTTTATAGTGGAGCCATTGTAGTGTGATATTTGCTACTGTATTCGACTAGGCTCAGTACACGGATTACTCTTGGATATTACTTGGACTTGTATTGTTGGTGCGCGTTTCGTCAGAAATAAAGATAAGTTATCTCTTCATTCTAGCAGGCGCAATTCTTGTCATTAATTATTTCTCGGCCAACAGACATAGCTACATCCTGGTCACTACCGACGCTTTATACAATTTGTGGTGGCTGCCCCAAAAGTACTGCCGAGGACCTTGGGTTAGGGAGCCGTCACAAAACTCTCAAATCTGTATATTGCACGATTCGACTAGCCGACCAAATGGAGATCTATAATGAAGTCCCTTTCAAACTGTCAGATGCTGATAACGCTGCCTCAATACGAGTACGCGGCATCTCCGTGTTCTGTGACCGCTCACTATCTGACGCCGTTCGTTTCCCTTGTATACCGCACCAGGTCTGCCATGAACGACACTAACGCACACTAGCGGCCGTTCTGCCTGTTACTGAGAATTGTAATACTAATCATTTGCATACCTGCCGATGGTGTGTACGTGTACGATGTTACGTTAATTGTAATACTAATCATTTGCATACCTGCCGATGGTGTGTACGTGTACGATGTTACGTTAATTGTAATACTAATCATTTGCATACCTGCCGATGGTGTGTACGTGTACGATGTTACGTTGACATTCAACCATGTCCTCTTGGTGCATCACGTTTTGTCAGGCAGTACAAATAATGTTTAATGTTACTAAAGTGGTATGGCATTTGTTTGTTTCACTTCTTTCTTGTAAGTAGGGATGTCACATTTTTTCATACAGCTAACGGTTTGACACACTAAACTATTTTAGAGTGAATATGACAAGAATTAAATGCATTGTATGAAATACAGTAATTAAATTATGACAAATTATGACATTGGGCTACAGAACAGAAAATTATATTCTTTTTATTTACTATTATTATTATTTTTTTGCCAAGATTGTACTTCGTTGTAGGTTGTGTGAGTACTTTATGGAAATTTCTTAGATAATTTTTTTGATCATTTAGAATTTGATTTGTGGATGTTAAATTGTGGAAATAAATTTCTATATCTTTGAGTAGATAAGAAATTATATTTGTCGACTAGGCGCAGTATTGTAGTATTTTTTTCTGCTGACTGCCCATGTGGAAGCCTGAAACAAGTGCTGACAAAATAAAGCCGTATTTCTTCAAGCAATTCATTCTACATCGGCGGATCCCAACCACCATTAAAATGGGTAAATTAATATTACTGAAAATATTTTTGAACATAAAAATTTACAATCTTTAAAAAAAGGAAGTTGTCGGTGGCAACGTACCTAGATCGAAAGACTTGTAAGTAAACGCCCTGTCGTACCTGAGTCACGTTTTTGAGTTAGCTACAAATTCTGACTGCTTTCTCCGTTCTTGTCTACCTTCTCTCTGGAATGGTCCTCCCTCTCGTCGGCAAGTCCCAGAAAGGGCTCGCGTGAGGCGGAAACACTCGCGTCTCGCGTGAGAAACAACTGTTCAAAATATGTGCTCGTGTGTGTTATTAACGGGAAAATCCCCGAACGACACAGCCAGCTGAATGAAGTTGAGTTTCGTCGTACCAACGTTTTTTCAACTGCATCTGTTGTACGTGATTAGTCCGGAACGACCCCTGACCAAAGTGTCACTGCTAACATCATTGGCAAACATACCATCATTAAGTACATGCCTGACTTTCGCAATTTCATTTATTCATTGTTTATTGGTACGACAAAATAAAGCCAATATACAAAATAAAGTCATACAAAAGAACATCATGGAGGCTTCGTTCACACCTCCATATAGACAGAACATGCTAACGAAGTATGAGTACCCTTAAGCCATTCTGTGACCAAAGAGGAAAGAAGATTAGAATTTAGAGCCCGTCGACGACGAGGTTATTAGAGACTGGGAACAAGCTCAGCTTTGGGATGGAAAATCGACCTCCTTCTCTTTAAAAGAATTCTGTAACCAAGTGTTCCTCTATAATTATTGGTCCTTGAAGCATAGATGGGGTAGCTATAACATTTCATTTTATTTATACCTTCACAGGCGATCGAGTAAGATTCCAGAGACGCCTGCGGGCGTAATTCAAACATCGCTGTAGCGATTTTTCATGGTATTCGCTTACTATTAGAAAAAATAAAAGGCATAGCCGCCATCTTATGAATCTCACTTCCGCTTGAGAGTTGCAGCTAACTTCTGTTTCAGAGTTCACTTCTCTGAAAGCACATGTCTGCGATAGATTTTGCTTAGGCCTTACTTCAGTATTAGAATTTTTCCATCGCTCAGATAACATACACCTTGTGAATTATTTTAAGTAAAAAGTTAAATTTATCTTTGCGAATGTAGCTGTGCGGAATGCACTCTAAGACAACGTAAGTTTACAGTGAACAAAACCATAGATGTTTGTGTTTAACTATATATGTGAATCAGTTACTTATCGTCATCACTGAATTATTTAAGAGAGGAAAAGGATTAAAAACTGAAAAATATATTTAAATTCAATTTCATGACCACTTTTGTGATCTTATCTGGAAGGATAGAATCTCGTAATCGCTATTAAGACTGATTTTTATTGTTAATGGTACATGAACCTGCAACAAAAATCAAATATAATCGTTCAGAATCTTATGCAGTGCCAGTTGCCGCCAGATAAGACGAACGATATTGTCATATTAAGTATTAGCATTCGGTAACAAAGTACAGTTTTCTCTTCTCCTGTGGCAGTCGAAATTTGGCAATAGTGCCTGGCTAGCTCTATTATAGAGTTCTTCGGTCTCCATTTATACGTTAAAACCTTTCGAATAGCAATCCATTTCTCCCGTCTGTTCAATCAAGTCTATACACTCCTTTTGAAATGCAGTCCCTCTCCTTCGCCTGAGAGGTCGGCGATTAATGGGGGCTAAGTTCTATGTATTAGGCCATTCCTCCTTGGTATTGGAATTATCTCACGTAGTTGTAAAATTGAAGACGGTGAAGTGAAAGGCCGGGAGACTAATTAAGGAATTATACATACGGCAGAAAGCAAGCATGACGCTAAGAAACGGTGTGACAGGCTCGTTTGAAATCGGCAGAGGGTTAAAACAATTTTGCTGTCTTTCACCGACTCACTTTACTACATGTGTCGAAAACTTGATAACGAAGACACCAGAAGGGAGAGAGGAAGGAGTAGGCATATGGGGCCGAAAGATAAACCGCATCAGATTTGCTGATGATATGGTACTGCCTGGAGATAAAACAATATGTGTTCAAAGAACACTATACGGGCTTGAAGAAGAGTTGCAAAAATGTGGAATAAAATCGGCACAAAGAAAACTAAGATGATGAGAGTACAAGACAAAGAAGATAGGAGAGTGTAAACAACAGAAAGTCATAATATCCAGGTTGCTCAGCACAGATATTTGAGGTGCAAGCTAACTGATAACTGAACTAGTGAAAAAGAAATAAGATCAAGGATTGCAATGAAAACCAAGCTTTCCAGAAAAAGAAATGTTTATTATGCAAAAAAATGGGATTGTAATAAGGAAAAGATTGGTTATATGCTAAATATTTAATTTTGTTGTCTTTGGCTGTGAAAGCTGGACGTTGAAGAAGAGAGGAGACACAAAACTAAGCCATTCGGGAAAATGGGTGAGGAGGAGAATGGAGAAATTAAAATGAAGAACAGTAAAGCAATTGAAAGGGTACAGGAACGAAAGAGATCTCATAACTCTGGTTAACAAGAGACATAAGAGGGAAAGGAATTATGTCAACAGCTATCGAAGATTGGAAGGACTTAAAAGAGTAATAAGGAGATGAATAAAAATGCTGGAACAATCGAAAAGAAGAAGACAGTAGACTACAAAGCAATTGGCCTGAAATGGGAGCAGATGGAGACAGTGATGGTATGAGGAACCTGCCAATCGGTAGAAAACCTGATGATGACGACGATGATGATGATGACCCTGTCGCGTTGGATACTTCGGTTAATACCATCTCTTTTATTGTCATGCTCTGTGACTAGTTTTGGTGATACACCTTTTACAGTACTTGTCAGTATCAATGAAATTCTCCAACACAGCCGTGTAACTAAAATGTTATTTTATTTTATTTTGACGACAACCAGTTTCGGCATTCCACTATGCCATCTTCAGGCCCCATATGCATCTCTCAAAATAAACGATAATGCCATACAGGGCCATATATCCATGGATTTCGCGAATTCAAACCGTTTCACAAGTGCTTCTTTCGAAGACTTGAATTGCTACTGAGTCTTCGAATGAAGCACTTGTGAGATGGTTTGAATTCACGAAAAAGGGGGGGGGGGGGGGTATATGGCACTATATGTCATTATCCTTTATTTTGAGAGATACATATGGGGTCTGAAGATGGCATAGTGGAATGCCGAAACTGGTTGTCGTCAAAATAGAATAACATCTTAGTAACACGGCTGTGTTGGAGAATTTCATTGATATTGACAATTACTTAATCAGCTGATGTCCGCTGCCCATGAAGGATCAGCAAAGATTTTTCAGTCCTGGTAGCATTTCTTCCTGTCGCATGATGTGTGGAGATGTGATGTTGCTGGTGGGATAGTTAACGATTTTAATATTCCTGTAATATTCTCCCACGTCAGTGGAGGTTTACGCCAATCTTCTTTGCGTAACAGACCTGGGCGTACTATTCAGCGAATGAGTACATAAATGGTATAGAAAAGAAAAACGTTGCTAGCAAAAATGGTATGAAAACTATAGCCATCAGTTCCCCACGAGGTGTTAGCCATCCTTCACGATGACGTTGCGTGTGTCGAGTTTCTAGGTTTTCTAAGTATTTTCAGCTCGTCAGGTTGTGGAAAGATTACTTTGACTATTTTCTGGATCACCTGTTCTTATAATACCAATGGCGTTTACACGATTTCCTACACTTACCCAGACTATTCTTCAGGTTCCATATTACCTCATAAGGAAATTAATGTTTATCGTTGATTTTGGGAAATGCTTCTGGGAATATTTCAGATACTCACATTAACTTATTTGCAAGGTCGCCACTGGGATTCAACGAGGTGTAAAAAAGTTACATTTATCAAACGGATATTTATTAAATAACTGTTGGATACAAGCTACAATGGAATAAATCGTCATGGATGGAATAAAACACGGTCTTAATCTGAATGATTACTGTATCCAGACTATTAGATCAAGTACTGCACATGTTACGTCGTTCACATCCTTTTCAAAGAATCTTCCTTATACCACAGAATAAAGTATACGGCTCCACGGCTTAAAAAAAGGCAGGTATAGACATTTAAAATTACTGGCGTACGTCACAAAGTTCGCCACGATCTCCGCCATAACTGCGCAAAAACAGCACGGTGATATATTTAGTCGTTCTGGATATAGTTGGCTTAGCCTGTCTCAGCTGCCCCACCCGGTGTACAGTGTACAATGTGCATGTCTACATAGAAATAGTGCGATGCAGTGCTTACAGTACATTCATTCGAAATTATTTTCGGGTGGTATGATGCACGTGCTGATGAGATGGGGGGAGGGGGGGGGGGGAGGTGTGTCACGAGGGCTGTGAGCCCTCCTTACCTCCAAAGTACAGATTATTACATAAGTATATATCTTTAGCTATATCAATTTCCAAATTTCACAGCTAACGTTCAGAGAATAAAGTGGGATGAACCTATGAGTCCCAGGCTCACGGTGCCTGCCTGTCAACAACAAATCGCACGCAATCTGTACGTTCACAGGTACAACGCATATAGTATAAATATCTATAGCATGAGCATTGGGATGCCCAAAACGAGTATTCTGTCCGCAACATCTCCTGCAGCTCAAGTAACGTGATTTTGGGATGACACATTTTAGCCCGTCTAACGCTTAATGTAGTCTGAGTGTTACTACATCACTGCTACCGATAGATCACCTTCGAAAGTACCGTGAAACTTTGTGTAGGCGTTTTACAGACATCTTAACAGTTTGATACCAGGAACTGAAGTTGGCTTAAAGATGTGAAGAGCAATGGTGCTATGCTTTTTCGCCACAGTATCACAGCTCAGATTCCACTTGGTTTACGTTATTTCGGTAACGGCATTAGAAGTGACAGCCAACAATATTTTTTACATGTTCCATCGAATCTCTGTTCTAATTAATTACCTTACGATGACGCTGCAGACGTCGCCGAAGTGTCAGAAAAAAAAAGTTTTTGGAACTATGAAGTTGTTACAGTAAATAGGGTAAGCGATTTGCACCACCTGATTGTTCATTAGTATTTTCAATTTTTTATTATTTACCCTTCTGATTTTTTTCGGCAAGTAACATTTATTTCGCCATCTCATCAGAATTTTGGAATAATAAAAGTGCAGCCAATATATTTTTTAGGTTTTCTGTTGCACTGATTCATGTTGTAGAATTTGTTCTAATGAATTACGTTACAGTGACACTATATAGGACTGTCTCATACAGAAATACAAGTTTTCGAGAACCTGCCTAAACTGGAGCAAAGACCCCATTTATAATTTTTATCTGCACATGAACATAGAACCAATATGTATACACTGACTGGCAGTTTCCTTGCAAATTTATCTAAGACTTGGTTCGTAATCACATGGCCATAAAATCGCAGAAATTAGCTCGATACAATACAAGACTTAATAATGTAGTGTCTCGATATGTTTCAACTTGTAATGTGCCTCATATCAATATGGTATTTACGATTATATGTTTGTTGTGCATACATACGAAAAGTAACTGGTTCTCCATTCACATATTTCTCTTTACACCCGTAGCAACGACAATACTGCACCATCTTTTCAACAGCCGTACACTTTAAGATATTCTATTTTATTCTGAAAACAACCAGTTTCGGCAATTCATTTTGCTATCTTCAGGCCCCATACGCTTTTTTCAAACTGGGCCTGAAGACAGTAAAATGAATTGCTGAAACTGCTTGCTTTCAGAATAAAATAAGATACCTTAAAGTGTACGGCTGTCGGTAAAGTTTATTGACACTGAAAAGTACGTACCAGCCGACGTCCCCTGGCCGTAATGGATCAACAGAGATACAATACAAGACAAGCTGTCACTAAAACTCATACGTACAGAAACGTATGTGAAATAAGGTGAATACGTGCAATATTCAAGTTTCGCTACTACAGCAAAATGTAGACATGCAGCGTATTTCCAAAATCATATGAGATGTTGAGAACATGCACAGCCGATTATACTCACTTCTTAGAAATAGGTACCCCATGTAACGATGGTAAGACCGGAAAACCACTGGAAGTTGGTTATGGAAGAATGTCTACGAAGGGGAAAAAACACATAAAGAAATACTAGCCTTCCGAACGTAGGTGGAATCGAGTGAAAAGGACAGAAAAAAGCATTCAACACATTCACGCGCTCACACTCCATGGTCATCAGACCTGTTCAGTCACATTGCTAACTCAAATACTGTTAATGGCGATTTTATATTGTCTAAATTATGGCGTTGTCAGAGTTATGAGAGATTGTTGCTATTATAGTTCATAAATTGACTGTGAGGCCCATGTCCTTCTCAAATTTTTGGAAGAATGCTTTTCTAATCCTACAGTCTTATTAACTGGACTTCCTCGAATTCTGTACTAGAACCATGTACTACGTATTCACGTAATTTCTTCTTCTTTCGTTTCACCCGACTTTGCGGTACGTTAAACCAACCAATTTTTTAATGTTGTTTGCTTTTTCATTAGTCCAGTATTGTTTCATTCTTTCTTATCTTGCTTGCCTATCTTTCTTTTTTTTTTTTGCAGTTTTACCTATAAACATATTTCTGCGATTTGGAGTTCTCTAGCGCCTTCTCCGTTTCCTTAAACCAATTTGGATGATTTTTTTTTCTTTTTGCGGAAGTAGTGAAAATTTTTTTTATTAGTCTGTTTGCGTTCATTCTGGGGATGTGTCCACAAAAAACAGTTCTTTTCTCATTGTATGTGGAGCTTTTCGGTACTTTGGTAAGTGGTTTCTTTTTTTATGTGGATTAGTTTGTTGTTGTGGAATCTGGGGCCAAGGATTTTTCTTAATATCTTCCTTTCTTTGATCTCTAGCTCTCGAGTGGGCCATAGTTGGTGATGGACAGTGTTTCGGTTACAATACAGGGCTTCTGGTCCGATTATTCGTTATTACTTTTATTTTACATTATAATTATATTAAATATTTTAATGTTGTATTGTTGTTACTATTAAAATCGTATGCATTTGTGGTACGCTGAAAGTGTGGGTGATCATAGGTAAAAGTATTCTTGATAATTTTGAGCTCCACAGCTAACTGATATCAATGTTAATTATTAATGAGAACCAGCTCAGCTGTATTGATACACATTTATTGTGCTACAACCTCTTTAGTTTGTTAGAAACTCACCGGATTGTTGAGTTGTGCCAATACCAGTCTAATGTACGCTGCATGCACGTACTGCTCGCCGTACTTCTGCCAGCCGATCGGTATAATTACACTACTGGCCATTAAAATTGCTACACCAAGAAGAAATGAAGATGATAAACGATTATACATTGGACAAATCTATTATACTAGAACTGACATGTGATTACATTTTCACGCAGTTTGGGTGCATAGATCCTGAGAAATCAGTACCCAGAACAACCACCTCTGGCCGCAATAACGTCCTTGATACGCCTGGGCATTGAGTCAAACAGAGCTTGGATGGCGTGTACAGTACAGCTGCCCATGCAACTTCAACACGATACCACAGTTCATTAACAGTAGTGACTGGCGTGTTGTGACGAGCCAGTTGCTCAGCCACCATTGACCAGACGTTTTCAATTGGTTAGAGACCTGGAGAATGTGCTGGCCAGGGCACCAGTCGAACATTTTCTGTATCCAGAAAGGCCCGCACAGGACCTGCAACATGCGGTCGTGCATTATCCTGCTGAAATATAGGGTTTCGCAGGGATCAAATGAAGGGTAACACATCTGAAATGTAACGTCCACTGTTCAAAGTGCCGTCAATGCGAACAAGAGGTGACCGAGACGTGTAACCAATGGCACCCCATACCATCATGCCGGGCGATACGCCAGTATGGCGATGACGAATAGACGCTTCCCATGGGCGTTCACCGCGATGTCGCCAAACACGGATGCGACCATCATCATGCTGTAAACAGAATCTGGATTCATTCGAAAAAATGACGTTTTGCCATTCGTGCACCCAGGTTCGTCGTTCAGTACACCTTCGTAGGCGCTCCTGTGTGTGATGCAGCGTCAAGGGTAATCGCACCCATGGTCTCCGAGCTGATAGTCCATGCTGCTGCAAACGTCGTCGAACTGTTCGTGCAGATGGTTGTTGTCTTGCAAACGTTCCCATCTGTTGACTCATGGATCGAGACGTGGCTGCACGATCCGTTACAACCATGCGGATAAGATGCCTGTCATCTCGACTGCTAGTGATACGAGGCCGTTGGGATCTAGCATGGCGTTCCGTATTACCCTCCTGAACCCACCGATTCCATTTTCTGCTAACTATCATTGGATCTCGACCAACGCGAGCAGCAGTGTCACGATACGATAAACCGCAATCGCGATGGGCATCAATTCGACCTTTATCAAAGTCGGAAACGTGATGGTCAACTGCTGTTTGTGTATGAGAAATCGGTTGGAAACTTTCCTCATGTCAGCACGTTGTAGGTGTCGCCACCGGCGCCAACCTTGTGTGAATGCTGTGAAAAGCTAATCATTTGCATATCACAGTATCTTCTTCCTGTGGGTTAAATTTCGCGTGTGTAGCACGTCATCTACGTGGTGCAGAAATTTTAATGGCCAGTAGTGTATTTATATGATCGTCACTTCCGGTTTTTGACTGTAATGTTACACAATACAAGACTTCTTAAATAATGATACAGGCACAGCTCGACCAACCTGACTATGCTCTAATAGCGAACATGTGGTGGTTTTCGTTAATCGTTAGCTTTCGCAAGTAAAAGTAATATTTTCAAGGGGGTGGAGGACAGACTTAAGAAACTGTGACGTCTCTCTCACCCTCCTGCCCAACTGCCCCCCTCTCCCTCCTCCCCTCGCCTCGCCCCCCCTCTCCCGCCAAAAAGATCGAACCTCCCTTCTGCATCTGTACCTGGTGCTAAGTCTGGCAGAAAAGGCTATTAAATTGAAAACGATTCTGCCAGAAGAGTAAAGAAAACTGTCTGAATTCCCATTCGGGCAGTATGACTCGTTCAAATCCAAACCGCGTATCTCGTGCCGGCCGGAGGAGGTCCGGCGTGCGCAGGCGCGGATGCAGACGCCCTCGGCCACGCGCTAGTTGCGGCGCCTGGCAACCTCCCAGGTCACGTGACCGAGGCCAGGCTGCGCGCCGGGCAGTCTGGGCCGGTGATTCAGCGCTGGGTGCTGGGCGTCACCTCCCAAATAAACACGGCCTCCCGGAGGGGAAGCGCCTCCTGCGACCTCATTTCACCGTGGACGGCGGCGGCGGCGGCGGCGGCGGCGTCGGTGTTGGCTATTTGTACACCAAGGGCGCTCGTAATGGCGTCTGGCACTCTCGCTTGCTGTATTCCTCCTGTGACGGTTTATCCACTTCACTATCATTTAAGTAAGCGATTATCGATTGCTGAAGTAAAGTCGAACGCTGCACCTCGCAAGAGAATGATCCTAATCCAACGCGATAGCACATAAAATCTGTTTTTATTATACACAAGACATGCTTTCAACAACAACACAACTTTGTTGAATGTTTTTGCTTGCTGACGCTGTAGATGCCACACTATCCTTCTAAAAATATATCTTCAGATCTCTTTAAGAAATCCATATTTCGAATGTTGAAACTATATAAATTCATTACCCCATATTTTACTACCATGAGTGAACGATCTGTAACAACTAAAGATCACGATAGGCTAATAGCTTTCATGGGGGACCTACCCTAATGGTTAATTACAACATCGGATCATAAAGGAATCTGCTATGCAATATAAAAATTCAGTTAAATGACGTTTTCGAAAGTAGTTTATTCAACTAATCTTTTTTTTCAATTAATTTTACTGGCTTTTTGTAATTCAACTAATTCCAGATGCCAAAATATAATGTTTTGCACGTGCAAATGATTTCCACACCACATCTGGTGAATTATTATTAGTAAATATTAATCACTAGGTAAACTGTCCATAAATCTGGAAATAAAGCTGTCTCACAAAAAGACCAGTTTTGTAATACGTACGACAGTTCCTTTAAGATTAGACACTTTACACAGCGTTTCATAGTCATTCTAAATTTAGTAAAAATTACGTTTACTTTACTTTGCTAATATAGCAGTCATGGAAGAAATAACCGAATTAACTATTGTTGCTGCTGCTGCTGAGAATTCTTCCGGGTTGTATGGCCGTGGTCCATGGAACTCTTCAATCCCTGACGTTTCGTCCAAGGCTACGTTGGACATCTTCGGAGGTGCTCGGCAAGACTCAGCACAACCACCTTCAACGATGTCCAACGTAGCCTTGGACGAAACGTCTGGGATTGAAGAGTTCCATGGACCACGGCCATACAACCCGGAAGAAATCTCAGCAGCTGAAACATTCGGTCATGAAAGCCTTCATTGTGTAATTATTGTTGCTACCGTAGTTATATACATTCCACCTAATTTAATATACAAACGGCAATTTCATGTTAAAAGTATTATAAACTAAAATAGTGGTTGCCACCAGGGAGCTTTATTCTTCGATGAAGCACAAGTATATACTTCAGTTTTCCGACAACACGTCCTTTAATCTAGTGGAGAGAGACATGTGTATATCTAGATTTTTATGGGATGCCACAGACAGTTCTAAAAGAATTTATGTTGAAGTAGTTCGTTAACGCCTCCAGTATTTTGTTGTAAGGATCTGTTAAAATTAAGTTTCTAGTGAAAACACCTGGGCAACCGTTGCTGTAGACATTGTGACTCTTGGTTTCGCGAACTGTTCAAATGGTTCAAATAACTCTGAGCACTATGGGACTTAACATCAGAGGTCATCAGTCCCCTATAACTTAGAAATACTTAAACCTAACTAACCTAAGGACATCACACACATCCATGCCCGAGGCAGGATTCGAACCTGCGACCGTAGCGGTCGCGCGGTTCCAGACTGAATCGCCTAGAACCGCTCGGCCACAGCGGCCGGCTCGTGAACTGTGTTTACTAATAAACCACATACTTTGAATAAATGCTTTTACTTGTTAACTGATGCGTGGAACGCAGTACCTTTACCACAAATCAACTCAGGGACCAATCTCTTGGAATAGATTAAAAAATGTGTGTGATATCTTATGGGACTTAACTGCTAAGGTCATCAGTCCCTAAGCTTACACACTACTTAACCTAAATTATCCTAAGGACAAACACACATACACCCATGCCCGAGGGAGGACTCGAACCTCCACCGGGACCAGCCGTTGGAATGGATTGTAGACAGTTTATTTCATCATTGTTTTCTATGAAATCCACGGTATGGATTTATGGCATTATTTTATGGGGGCTCAGAATTTAATTATTTTCAGACATCACGTTATAGCTAACGCCATAACAAGCATCCAGCTCTATGCCTGCTAGTCCATTGTGCTTTGTATGTACAGCTGGATAATCCCACGAAGTTTGGGTCATTTTCTTCTAATTCTTTTCAACTAATCAATGTCCTTGACCACATTTTCGTTTGCCCCTCGATTTCTTTCGACAAGTATCATCAACTGAATACCATATAGTAACATCTACTGCTCTACGCCCACAAGCGTCCTGGCACCTGTTGAACATTTTACATACACCGACTGCTCTTCTATGGCAGCATACAGAAGTTTATTTGTTCAACGAGATGTTAAGGGAAGTTCACGAAATAGTATAATCTCCTCTATTGGGCGTAAGAGATTAGGGTGGGCCGTTACACGCTCCTAGCCTAGCTGAATTGTGCTGTGCTAAAGTCTCTACCTTGCTTAGTGAAGCTCAACTGGACTGCGTTATGCATTGCTGCTCTATGAAATATTGATGGGTTGCTTGGTTCTGGACTATCTGGATCGTTCTCTTTGTGTGTTCTACAATTTAAGACGACCTAGCATGGATTGGAACTGTTAAATATCAAGTGATTACATATCCATATTTTTGTGTAAGAAAGAGTCAGTCGCACTGCAGCAGGTGCAGCACTGGCAACTGGGCTGTGGCGGCTTCAGCGAGGGCGCGCGCGTAATCCTACTGGCGCCACTTGTGCGCGCGTTCCATTGGGTCTGCATCTCGTCGTATCATCTTTGCTGGGTCACGTGTTCCCTCTGGGACTGTGCCGTGGCGAGTCGTGTGTCGGACACGGAGCTGGATGGGTGTACCTAGGTACTCGGCGTCCTGGCGATTGCAGCTCGTTAACATCGTTGACCGTTGCTACTAACGGGTTTAGAGGGCAAGCAGCGGCTCTCGTCTCATGCAACCTGGTTACGAGGTGCATCAGTTAATTGTGATGTGCTACACTGGCCATAAAAATTGCTACACCAAGAAGAAATGCAGATGATAAACGGTTATTCATTGGGCAAATATAGACTATTATACTAGAACTGACATGTGATTACATTTTCACGCGGTATGGGTGCATAGATCCTGAGAAATCAATACCCAGAACAACCACCTCTGGCCGTAATAACGGCCTTGATACACCTGGGCATTGAGTCAAACAGAGCTTGGATGACGTGTACAGGTACAGCTGCCCATGCAGCTTCAACACGATACCACAGTTCATCAAGAGTAGTGCCTGGCGTATTGTGACGAGCCAGTTGCTCAGCCACCATTGACCAGACGTTTTCAATTGGTGAGAGATCTGGAGAATGTGCTGGGCAGGGCAGCAGTCGAACATTTTCTGTATCCAGAAAAGCCCGTACAGGACTTGCAACATGCGGTCGCGCATTATCCTGCTGAAATGTAGGGTTTCGCAGGGATCGAATGAAGGGTAGAGCCACGGGTCGGGCCGGCCGTGGTGGCCAAGCGGTTAAAGGCGCTACAGTCTGGAACCGCGCGGCCGCTACGGTCGCAGGTTCGAATCCTGCTTCGGGCATGGATGTGTGTGATGTCCTTAGGTTAGTTAGGTTTAAGTAGTTCTAAGTTCTAGGGGACTGATGACCTTAGAAGTTAAGTCCCATAGTGCTCAGAGCCATTTGAACCATTTAGAGCCACGGGTCGTAACACAACTGAAATGTAACGTCCACTGTTCCAAGTGCCGTCAGTGTGAACAGGAGGTGACCGAGACGTGTAACCAATGGCACCCCATACCATCACGCCGGGTGATACGCCAGTATGGCGATGACGAATACACGCTTCCAATGTGCATTCACCGCGATGTTTCCAACACGGATGCGACCATCACGATGCTATAAACAGAACCTAGATTCATCCGAAAAAATAACGTTTTGCCATTCGTGTACCCAGGTTCGTCGTTGAGTACACCATCGCAGGCGCTGCTGTCTGTGATGCAACGTCAAGGGTAACCGCAGCCATGGTTTGCGAGCTGATAGTCCATGCTGCTGCAAATGTCGTCGAACTGTTCGTGCAGATGGTTGTTGTCTTGCAAACGTCCCCATCTGTTGGCTCAGGGAGCGAGACGTGGCTGCACGATCCGTTACAGCCATGCGGATAAGATGCCTATCATCTCGACTGCTAGTGATACGAGGCCGTTGGGTTCCAGCACGGCGTTCCGTATTACCCACCTGAACCCACCGATTCCATATTCTGCTAACAGTCGGATCTCGACCAACGCGAGCAGCAATGTCGCGATACGATAAACCGCAGTCGCGATAGGCTACAATCCGACCTTCATCAAAGTCGGAAACGTGATGGTACGCATTTCTCCTCCTTATACGAGGCATCACAACAACGTTTCATCAGGCAACGCCGGTCAACTGCTATTTGTGTATGAGAAATCGGTTGGAAACTTTCCTCATGTCAGCACGTTGTAGGTGTCGCCACCGGCGCCAACCTTGTGTGAATGCTGTGAAAGGCTAATCATTTGCATACCACAGCATCTTCTTCCTGTCAGTTAAATTTCGCGTGTGTAGCACGTCATCTTCGTGGTGTAGCAATTTTAATGACCAGTAGTGTAAATACGCGCGAGACGTATTGAACAACTCGTTAGCAGCCACGTGCAGTAGGGCAGTATTATCCGATGCCTACCTGGAGTCCTAAAGCTATTGGCCTCGTTGGCATTTGTTTGAAATTATACACACATCAAAAAAAGTTTTCATCACCCCGGTTCCCAGAACTCCTGATGATGGACGTTGACTGTGAATATTGTATCACAGACACAGTCTGATGTTCATAAATGTCACTAAACACGCCCAAACATGAAAACAACCATGCATGAGCAGCGCTTATTAGACGGAGGGGGTCCGACAGCCAATCAGTTCCAGTCATCCACCAGGAAGGAGGTACACGGCTCGTGTTGTCTGTAGTTCAGTCGTGCATAGACGATCATTACCGCGGTTCGATCGCGTCCGCATTGTCTGTGCCAGGAAGGGTTCTCAACAAGGAAAGTGTCCAGGCGTCTCGGAGTGAACCAAAGCGATGTTCTTCAATAAAATTCTTCAGGGTATCAGACCGCATCGTCATAATTTAAAATGCGCCAACGTTTCGGCCAGCGTTGCAGCTAGCCTTCATCAGGGCCTTACGTTAACTGCTAAATGAACACACTTGATTCCTTAAATAGCTGCACGAGAAAACCGTGTCGTTACTTGATTGGCTGTAAAAGGAGGAGGAGGAGGGGTGAAAGGTATGCTTTATTGGTGTTTCCTTTATTATCTGTCATTGGCTGAAATAGGTGTTTTCTATTGGTCTTTATATTAATCCACCCCATTGGAGGAGACGGACGAATAGCGAACAGGTGATGGCTGTGACGTCACACTGTTTCCATGCTGTCCAGAAGCCGGCTGCGGCGTGCCATTGCTTTGTGTGCTCGCGACCACTACTGCGGCTCTCTTCGTGTCTGCATGGGCCGCCACGGCTCTGCCGCCGCTCCGTAGCCCTGCTATTGCAGGCAGCCAAGACCTCGGAAGCTTGTACCCGTCAAGTGTGTTCGTTTAGCAGTTAACGTAAGGCCCTGATGAAGGCTAGCTGCAACGCTGGCCGAAACGTTGGTGCATTTTAAATTATGACGATGCGGTCTGATACCCTGAAGAATTTTATTGAAGAAGACAACGGCCGCGGAAGCCTACGCTTACAAAGCGATGTTGTTCTGACATGGAGGAGATACAGAGAGACAGGAATTGATGATGACATGCCTCGCCCAGGTCGCACAAGGGTTACTACTACAGTGGATGACCGCTACCTACAGATTATGGCTCGGAGGAACCCTGACAGCAACGCCACCATGGTGAATAATGCTTTTCGTGAAGACACAGTTCGTCGTGTTACGACTCAAACTGTGCGCATTAGGCTGCATGATGCGCAACTTCACTCCCGACCTCCATGGCGAGGTCCATCTTTGCAACCACGACACCACGCAGCGCGGTACAGATGAGCCGAACAACAAGACGAATGGACAACTCAGGACTGGCATCACGTTCTCTTCACCGATGAGTGTCGGATATGCCTTCAACCAGACAATCGTCGGATACGTGTTTGGAGGCAACCCGGTCAGGCTGAACGCCTTGGACACACTGTCCAGCGAGTGCAGGAAGGTGGACGTTCCCTGCTATTTTGGGGTGGCATTATGTGAGGCCGACGTAGGCCGCCAGTGGTCATTGAAGGTGCCGTAACGGCTGTACGATACGTGAATGCCATCCTCCGAACGATGTGAAACCATATCGGCAGCATACTGGCGAGGCATTCGTCTTCATAGACGACAATCCGCGCCCCCATCGTGCACATCTTGTGAAAGGCTTCCTTCAGGATAACGACATCGCTCGAATAGAGTGGCCAGTCTGTTCTCCAGACACGAACCCTATCTAAGATGCCTGGAATAGATTGAAAATGGCTGTTTATGGACGACGTGACCCACCAACCCCTCTGAGGGGCCTACGCCAAATCGCCGTTGAGGAGTGGGACAATCTGGAGCCAATAGTGCCTTGATGAACTTGTGGCTAGTACGCCATGACGAATACAGGCATGCATCAATGCAAGAGGACATGCTACTGGGTATTAGAGATACCAGTGTATGCAGCAGTCCGGACCACCCCGTCTGAAGGTCTCGCTGTTTGGTGGTACGACATGAAATGTGTGGTTTTCTTGAGCAATAAAAAGTGCGGAAATTATGTTTATGTTGATCTCAATTCCAGTTTTCTGTACATATTCTGAAACTCTCGGAACCGAGGTGACGCAAAACTTTTCCTGATGTGTGTATACGAAAACGTTTTAGTAAGTACGGTGCTTAAAGATTGGAACCTCTCAAAGGGGTGGGGGTGGGGTTGAAAAAATATCATATCTCACGATCGCGCAAATACCCGGACTATATTCATTCGGCACTTGAGAATGAGAGAACATTGCTGGTGGAAGTCCTTGGTAGTAAATACAGTTGCGATTTTTATTAATTTACTGTACTATGTTTATATGATTGCCTGATTGTAACATATTATGGGCAGAGTGTGGGAATATTGTGCTTCCTGTTCTGTTGCTCTTGGTTGGTGCCCGCTTGTGTGTCACAGGGGGTGAAACACATTTAATATACTTACTTTTTTATTATATACTCATGTTTTATACTTATGTTTTATTATTGCTATGCCATTTTTTACGTAAACATTAACTCTGAGCAGACTATGAAATTTATTATTAATTGCCTAATCTTCTGTTGATGTCGCTGTGTTTGTGTGAAAGCACTTATGTTGTTAATAAATGTTCTTATAAAATGAAAACTGGCCAGGTGCCACAAGCATTTGCGCTCTGAGGGCGCAGTACAAATTCAATTACGTACACTAAAAACAAAGAGGAATGACCCATTACAAAGGAATTATCCGAATGGGGCGGAATTCTGTAGAAATGGTGCCCAGGGCGTCCCCAGTCACAGTTTCGGCCTGCAATGTCGTGGCTGGAGTAAAATTGTCTTCAGTGATGAGTCCCGCTTCGAATTGAGCCCTGATGACCAACGAAGACGAGTCTGGAGACGCCCCAAACAGTGATTGGACACCAGCCTGAATGTCGGCCGAAACTCATGAGTGATGGTCTGGGTTGTCATTTCTTTTCATAGCAGGACCCTTCGGTTGTCATCCGCGGCGCCCTTACAGCACAGAACGTCGACGAAATTCGAAGCCCTGTTTTGTTGCCCTTCACGGTAAGCCATCATGGGCTTCGCTTTAACCCGATAATGGCCGCCTGCACACGACGAGTGTTTCTACGGTTCGTCCTCCCGCTTGCCAAATCCTACCTTGGCCAGCAAAGTCGCCAGATCTCTCCCCAGTTGACAATGTTTGGAGCACTTTGGGCAGGGACCTCCAACCAGCTCCACAGTTTCAGAATTTAACGTACCAGTTCGATAGAATTTGACGCGATATCCATGAAGAAGACATCCAACAACTCTATCAATTAATTTCAAGCTGAATAACTGCTTGCATAATGTCCAGAGGTGGACCAATGCGTTATTGACTTCTTCAATTTGTGAAGCTTTGTCTCTTGAATACATCGTGAATAAACCATAAAATTTTTCTGATGTTCTAACCGTTTGTTTGTGTGTACATGCACATCCCATTTACAGATTTCCATCCTATTTTGATAATTCGTTAGTGGTGCGTTTTCTTTCTTTTCCAAGACCATCGAAAATATTTTAGTTTTAAATCTGAAGTTTGATAATAAATGACAAAGGAATTTTTCTTTGAAATAATTACAGATTAAAAATTTTCGGATCTTTTTCTTTTATTGCACTGTGAGATCTTCCTTCTTGCCAAATTTCATGATTCTAGGTCACCAGAAGCACCCTGCAGGTTTTTATGAATGAAATAATTTAATCAAGAACCTACGCTGTCGACAGGCGTTGATATGCATCAACGGGGACAGTTGAAAGTGTGTACCCCAACCGGGACTCGAACCCGGGATCTCCTGCTTACATGGCAGACTCACTATTCATCTGAGTCACCGAGGGCACAGAGGATAGTGCGACTGCCTGCCTAGGGCATGGATGTGTGTGATGTCCTTAGGTTAGTTAGGTTTAATTAGTTCTATGTTCTAGGCGACTGATGACCTCAGAAGTTAAGTCGCATAGTGCTCAGTCATTTGATAATGCAACTGCAGGGGCTTATCCCTTGCACGCTCCCCGTGAGACCCACATTCCCACCCACATGTCCACACACTACATTCGTAGTGCCCCTGTCCATTACACTCATTACTCGCGGCAGACAATCTTACCGAGTCCCGTAAGATTTTGGGCAATACGTGTGCACCCGCACAGAAGAAGAAGTCTGAAAGAACAGATAGCATCTTCACACATCTGATGAGTGAGTTTGCAAGTATCACAATATGTGACATTAATAACCTTACCTTTTGATTGCATTGACTTAGAAGCTTAACTTTTTTATTTCGCCAAGGGACCATAGACTCTAATACGTGACATGGATTTCAAATTGGTGCCTCGGCCCCTTCCTGAGAAATAGTGGTTTTAACAGATGGAGAGACATACAGACAGGCAATAAAGTGGTCATATGAAGGTTTCGTTTTTACTGATTGAAGTACAGAACCCTAAAATTATTATTGAATTATACTATTAAAATAATTATTGGAATATAATTTTATAAAATAACCCTCACCCAAACCCCACTCCACCCAAAATCTGAACGACAAGTAATACGTAATTGTAACATTTATGCTTTGTACATTTATGCTGCTGTTCGCTTTCTTTAAATATTTTATTGAAAACTGGGTTTTAGTTGTGACTTATAATGCTGTTCACCTGTCAGAGGTGATGAGAAATGTTATTGTAGATTGGTGTTACGGAATCTGAATTAGTTCATCTGTCTCTTTGCAACTGCTTTACTCTTTGTTAGATGATTTGAAGGAGATTTTCTTGAGGTTGAAAATATGGGTTCTAAATGATACTTCATTCAGTTGGAGTTGCCTACTCCTTATTTGTTTATTTATTTCATTGTCAATTTAGCAAGTTTTAATATACTGTGCCTTAGTACTAAGTGAATACATTTGCAGACTGCTGATTTGAACCACAGTTCGTGTAAAATGATTCTATTCGTGTACGCTGAGCTAATACTTTTCTCAACAGATTGTGGCGTAATTTGTTCACGACAATCTCTGTCAGATGTTACAACCTCATATTCTATGTCAAAAAGGTAACAACGAAGAAATGGTTTAATGGTGAGTGATATTTAAGGCCACCAGACCGTAAAAATACTTTTAGAGCAATTGTAGAGTGGCGTATTGCATGCAGTATTACGTAGTTAGAGTATTTTTGAAGTAGGTTGAGGAACCAGGATGTTGGTGGGTACTAAAGGGATAACATAGTAATTTAGTTGTTGTCAACAGACATGTCTGGAATGACCACAATGAAAAGACAACATTAGGTACTCCTTAGGAATCTGAGATTATTATCATGGTATCACATCAAATATTTTAAGAACCTACGCATTGCAGGTAGTAAAAAACACAACAGGATCTAAGCATTATCTAAGGACGCATGTGTCCAAAAATTATGGCCTCTATTACCCTGTATATAATGTATCATTAGCTCATTGATTGTTGGTTAGTTGTTAAAAATGGAGTGTGTTACTCAATACATCACATCTGTTTCACAAACAACTTCAATTCTAGTTTTGTATTCCTGTTTACATCAACCATTGAGAAAAGCCAGTGACAGATCACGTCTGCTTCGTAGACAACATTTCAATGCAGCTTCTCGATAGGTCAATGATTTTTCAGGTTTGCTAGACAGACAGCATTTCAGGATGATTTATCGTTTTGTTCATGTTATGTGTGTATATAGACCCTCTGAGGAACTATGCATTTATTTATGTCTCCACTGCAGATTTATAATTGAGAATAACTCTAAATATTTTGATTTACCCATTTAATTATATGTGTATTGGGAATTTAAAATAATTGTTGGAATGTCTTCCTCTAAATGGTTCATGGAACATATTCCGCGTAATCATTTAGTATGAGTGGGTGAGTGATGAAAGCTGTCTGTTATAAACGTCGTTCATGTTATGTAACAATATGTGGGTTGCAAACCTTTCGTATGACTCAAAGACCTTATAGTTTATATTTTCGTCTGCTAGAGAAGTCTTACCTTTGTCATCATTCAGTATATTGAGGCCAGAGTCTTGTCAATGGGTATGAGGAAAGCTTTCATCCCATCTATGTCTGCATGATATGGTTCCAAGGTGATTTATGACAGCTTCACCCTCCCCCACCCACTCACTCTCTCCTTCTCGGATAGTCACGTAATGTATAAACAGCAGGCTGTTACGCTATTGGCTGGGCTTCTGATCTCGACTGTCTGGACACTTCTCCCACACCTTCTCCCTCTTACCTCCCCCACTCTTACAGGCCAATTTGACAGTGTCTGTTTAGGATCAAATTTATCGCCCAATGTGGTCTACCCTTTTCTTTATCGCTGTAATTTATTACCTCCCCGCCCACGCCATTCTAGGCCGCTTGGGCTGTTATTTAGTGTTTACCTGCAAACAAACGCAACTTATTATTCCAAAAAAATAAGATCATATAGACCGACATATTTGTAAAGCATAATAATTATAATCATATTTTAAATATTAAGAGAAGGCTAAGTTGTAGCAAAACTTACGTAAATTCTGTTAAGTTCATACAGCAGTTGTTTTTTCAGAGAAGGATTTTGTGCTATTTTATAGCTCTCAAGGGAAAAAGAGTGTGCTTACAGAATTTTATACGGGTGGTTTTCTTCGTTAAGGCATTAACTACAGAACTGTAATGTATTTATTATACTGGTGTAATTTGAAAAGATACAAATCACTTATGTGATTAATCAGTATACACAAGAGTTGGAGGGTAAGACTGGACAAAAGCTAATATAAGTAGTACTTAATAACTGATTAGTATTCTAAAACCTAGTGTCAGTAAACGTCAGGCTTACAGCAATGCTAGTAGACTTTTGATTGACATGTATTAGCCATATACTGAGATGAACAACATAAGAGTAACTAAACACCTGACCAGTGAATGCATGCTACTAAGATTCTCACAGGTAGATTGTGTGCCTATAGCCAATAAATATCGATGAGCCAGGGTATCACACGGGAGACAGCTTGCGCTTGTTTGACCATCGCATCGATCATAGTGCTGAGCCCTCACTCAGACGGCGCCTTGGCGTTAGGCGGCTGCTTCCGTGCGCGATCGCTGGCAGGAGCCTGGCTGGAAGCGTGTGAGGAGGTAAGAGGTGGCTGCCTTGGCGTGGAGACAGTTCGGCTCGGCTGGGGTTGCTTGCGTCTGAACCCCGAGTGGGGCCCGATGGGAAGACGACCGGACCGTGATTTTACGTTTAATAGTGTGGACAGCGGCGTGGTGTGCCGTTTAATTTGATTCGCTAGGGGAGCAAAATCTCGCCTGTTGTAGTTTGTCGAGCCTGAGTTTGAAATACCTTCTATGTGCGGCGGGATGTCATTTGGTCTTCCTGTCTCTCCGGCGCTGGGATTGCTATCCTCGTTTACCGTCCCATGGATGTACATCGATGGGGTACGCTGCTCTCCGTACTCTACTAGACGCTGGTGATGGAAGTGCGTCGTTCAGCGGCACGCTAGTCTGGGTGCTTTATGTTTGATCTTCAAGTACATAGTCTTCGAGTGGCACTCCTTAGAGTTTGCCTTGCATAGTTAGATTGGAGTTTATTTTATTTTGTGGTGCTTCTGCTTTCCGTTAACGAAGGTTAAGCTTGATTCGGCACGCCGTACGACGCTTGGCACCTCAGCAGGCGGGTCGGTGCCGCCTTCGCGACTAAAGGGAAGCCTTTGCACTGCGAGGTCTTGTTTTGCATATTGTTCATAAATTGTTGTTTTGGTATTAAGTTGGCTGAGGTTTCTTATGGATTTCCCGGCATTTGGTCTGTTGTCCGGCCCGGGCTAGGTCTCGTTATTTTAAAAGTCGGTCCTTGTTTTGGCTTAGTACGAATTTGGTTTACTGCCTGGTGGTTCTGGTAATACGCCGGGTCGCTGTGGTTGTGTTGCATTTTGTATAGGGCTGTGTGCTCGGAGCCGTGGAGTACTATTTGTGTGAACTGCTTCACTGGGGAGTACTGATCGGGCTATTCTTGGTCCTCTACTGTATGAAATGATTTTATTATTATTTTAAAGTAATATTATCACTTACATGATCTAATTCTTGTTGCGTTAATTGCAACTTGGGTATTGAGAAGTTTAGTAGTGTAATTACGGAAGATTTAATAGTGGCACATGCCCCTTTACCTGTTTCGTAATCTTAACTACCGAAAGACCCTAAGCTGATAGTCATATGTGATTTTCTTAAATTATTGTATTTTTATGTCATGTTATTGTTTTTTTTTTTAAATTGCTGATCACTGGTGTACTGTTCCAAGTATTAAAATGTTTCAGGTGGCTACTACTTGAGTGGAACGCGTGCAACCGCAACGGAGAGTAGTTGCGTGCCTTACGTGTCCGTTGTTGGCGCTGTCTGGTGTCCGTTGTTTGTTTTGGTGCACCTGAGTTAAATATTGTGTTGCCTCCTCCCTTGCGACCCCGTCGTGTTCTTCTCAAACATTTCCTTCAAGGCATTTTAGTTGATTTTATGCTAGTATTTTAATTTCTTAGATTGGTAAAATTGTGCAACCTTCATTATGCGCACTGTTTGTCATAGCGGAGTTGATGTGCCATTGTAATTTCTTAAATTCCATTGTGTGTGCCCTTCGTGACACATTGTCATAATAGATTTGAGTATGGCAATTGTCTCATATTTCATGATGTGCGTGTGTAATGGTGCAATAAATGGATGATTGTTATTTCTGTTTTTTGCGCCCTTCATGCCTGCTTTCTTGTCCCTATTGGTATGCTATCCTTGTACTTATGTTGGTAGCCCCACATCAGTTTTAAATAAGGACAGCATAACTAACATATTAGGCATAAAATAGACGTAAAAGGTAATGATTCTATTGAAGTATTAAAACAAAATGTGACTACCATGCATCCGATGTAAATTGATAGATAGAAAACGTCCAAAAGTGTAATCGCTGTACAGTCAAGGACTCATTGAGTACTCATTAAAGAACTTAATTACTGTAATGTTACCTTTGGATTTTATTGGAGAATAAAAGAGCAGCTGCATCTGTGTCGGTGTGTACTTGGGATTAAGTAAAGCACATCTCTGGGATATTACAAGAAGGATCAAATTAATTTTGATTCATATGTTAGATTTTGTTACTTAAGGTATACAATAAGTAAAATATTGAAGAACCTTTTGTAAGACAAGATCAGTTAGACGATGTTATGCGTAATTTACCTACTGCTGTTTTGTGTATGCTATACAGGAAGTGACGATGCGATTGTATATATATAAGCACGTATAATGTAAGTCACGCAAGGCTCCACTGTCATTGTTTAACGACATTTCTGCTTAAGCGTCTTAGTTAGACATGTCCAACACAAATTTAGCCTACGTAAGATACAATAAAGGAATGTCACTAAGAAGTGCTAGGCGACATTACAAGTGAGAATCGATATTGACAAAAACTGTAGCATGAACAATAGCTCGAGGCAAAGGAGTATTCTTTTCGTAGAATATTAGGAATTCTATATCCAAGCGAAGTATAATAAAACACGATGGCGTGCAATGCGTCATGAACTTTGTGCAAGAGTGTCAATTGGAAATAGTCCTTTTTTTAAAATAGTCTGTTATGATAATAGGGAAAAACTATTTAGCAGTAAAAGTAAATACTTGAACTGTTGCAAAGTTATTTATTGTAGCGAGTAAAAACATTTATGAAACTATTTAAACCATCTTTTATGCAGCTAGGAAGGTCTAATGCAGTGATTCATTTTGGAAGCTAATTGGCAACGAAATTTGCCGCTCTCGCAGTACATGGTAGAATATTTTATTCTATTTTGTTCGGTGAAGAATTAACTATTTCACTACATTAAGTATATCGAGTGAACGCTACAAAATGTGTGTTTTATGTTTGTTTCATGCAGTACACGGAGCCTTGACGGTAGGAGACGGGTCTTCTGGCTCTTTTTTGCTGACGAGATGTTGGACGAGTTTGTGGCTAAGTAAAGGTCATGTATCGGGAGGTGATGCTACCAATTACGTCAGCACGCTGTAGTTAATTATATTTAAAAAATTAAGACGTATTATGCTGTAAAAAAGATGTCAGTTCGTTTTTAGACTTATTAGTGAAGTATATTTTTTAGCCGTGCTTAATTATACACACGTGTCAGTTAAAGTATCGAATCACTTACGCGGCAGTTACGTGTATTATTAATACGTAATAAGTATTTATGAAGTGTTCAGTTTTCCTCAGTGGATATAAATGGATTTCTATTTGAAAATCCTGTTTTGAAGAACTGATATTTAACTAGTGAAAAATTCTTGAGACCTTAATTACTTGAAGTTAAAGTCAGAAAGGGTACTATAATTACATCTAGGTTTTGTGAATTCTCAAGGAACAGAGTTTGTGAAAGATTATGTGATGTGTTTGTGAGACTGACATACGAATTACAACGTTTACGTATCACTATCTCCGTAGGACGTAACTGAAAATGAGAAAACTAATTTAATTCTTTAGTTATCATTTCGCAACAGACATTCCTGCAAGTGAGACAGCAGTTAACTATTATCTCTGAGCAACATAACGGAATCAACGGCGCTGTTAACGCTCAGAATGCTTGTCGATAATTTTGGACATCATTAAGGTAAAAAGAGATTTGTTATCTTAAGTCAATTTCAGGAGCGATAGAAAGACTCTGCTAAGATACAATTTAATTCTTCGGATTACAGTGGAGGACGATTCTTGGTGGAGTAGTAGTTTCCATCGTGAAGCGACTGGGGTGTGGGTCATAACTGAAATCACAATAGTAATCCGTTGTAGCTGGCACACACTTCTTTATTCTATCATAAAACATTACCAAATCACAATCACAATAAGGCGATTGCCTTATAAAGCCACATCACTTGGATAAATTGGGAACAAATTTCTTTAACTAGAACAAGACCCATAAAGACTTGAAAATTGAATATAACTAGTTTAATTCAGATAAACTTCATTACTTAGATAGAACTAATACCCACACGATTCCTATCAGATCTCTAATTACTTCCAGTCAGCTAAAGAATACATTAAGTGACAGAACACAGATCTTGTAAGATTTGGCTAGCCAACTTTCCTAAATAAAACACTATTCCTAAAAGCTTTATTACAATAAAAATCACTTCGACGACTAAGGTGCTGCTTTAATTTGACCAAACAAATTTTCAAGTTTACTTAAGTCAGTTGATTAATCAACAAAGTTGTTAAAATCATTACTACTAGAACATGACCATATGACAATAGCCATTAAAATGAGGCCACTTCAATACTGCGTGTAAATTAGTGATAGACGCGAGCACACCAAAGGATTTTAATCCATACAAGAGATCCACGAGACAGCAAATGAAATAGAAATGTACTCAACTGTGCACTGCAATTGAACTTCAGACACCCTAACTCTTCACGGGAAGGATGGAATCGCAAGACAGTAACAACATAACCTGAGATGTAAAAGGGGGGCAGGGCCTTAAATATCACTGCCACCGTGGTACTCTGCTCCCAGTTTGCTCGCGTAGACCACTGCCAATTATCTGCAACACAAAACACATCAGCGGCGGACAACATTCTGAATCATGAGATACACAATCTTGTCTAGAGAACAAGTGATTAATACTTGCAATGAAATCAGCCTCCGCGAGTTACTTGGCCAGTCACGGCCCTTAAAATTTGATTAACCAATTCGCAAAAGGACTACTAAAATAATGTCCTAAAGTTAAAATGACCTGAATTATCTCGGCACACATTTAAACGCCAAACTACAACAATGAACTACAATGTAGAATGGAAGAAATATCTCGGCATGGCTTGGAACGCCAGACACGGACTTACGCACTACTCGTTGCACTTCTAGGTACGTATTTATCCACGCTTCATGTCGGTTTGTTGGACGTAGCCACACTTCCTTTAACTGTCATGTATCAAGTCATGACACAGAGTTGCGTGATAAACAACTAGAACAATTCCAAATAGTTTTTAGTACACTGGCATGTTCAGTTAAGATGCACGCAACCCACCGAAGCATCTCGACGACTCAATTCATTCGACCTGTGTAGCTTGTAACAGACTCGAAGGAACTTGTCCTTCCAGCCTCTAGGAAAACCAAATCACCATAGGCTATGGATCGGCTTTGCACGATTCAGCACGCCGTAGCGGCTGGCCACGCTCCTTCGACGTGCCGACTCGGGCTCTCCGCGTGCTGCCTACGTACACAGTCCCACGTCACTGCACCTTACACCGCCGATACCCACACAAGAGTCCCTACAGAACGCACGCGCTGCAGTTAAATGCATGTCGCCAAAGATATAAAGAAGAGCAATCACCATCGAAGTCGAATCAAAGATGAAAATGAGAATGGATGGCAACTGGTGCCAGCAGCGCCCCAGTTCAGCGACGTTACATGTAACGCCCCAGATAGCGCGTAATCTTTTCTCTACTTTCACGAGTAAAAGGGTCGTATTACTGCACCTTTTCTGATTTCCAAGGCTCCCCTATTTTTCAATACTATTTAGAACAGTTGATTTGCAAACGTTGCAGCTTTTTGTAATTATTTGAACTACATAATTGTTACGAGAGCTAATACAAGTGAACATTTATAGATTCTTCACACGCTGTTTACGAAATTGCAAGAGCTGAGTCTAAAAAGTAATCTTTAGAAGTATCTGTTATTTCAACGATCGGTGGAATATCTAGGGTTCATAGTAAGAAAGGTATGCTGCTTACTCGTCAACACGTACAAGCCATTGACAACATGCTCCCTCCTTGCAGGCTCAAAAAACTCCAATCGTTCACTGAGAAGCTCAATTAATTTGTTAGGTTTATAACCAAGACAGGACAAATTTCGCATGATATAAATGCACTGCACAGCTTCTATTATTCATCATATGATGGTCAACTGTGGTTTCACTCAGTTTATAGAGGATGGTTTTGAAACCCGTCAAGCAACGGGCGCGGTCTTCGTGGATCTTACAGCAGCGTATGATACTGTCCATCATCGGTTACTCCATGAAAAACTATACAATATGATCAACAACGCCCACCTCGTTAGACTACTCAGCACCCTCCTCCAAAACCGCAGGTTTTTGTTAAATTTCAAGGACAACGCAGTCGCTGTAGAGCGCAGAAAAATGGTCTACCTCAGGGAAGCGTCTTGGCTCCACTTCTTTTGAACATCTATGCCAACGACCAGCCATTGACCCTAGGCACAAGGAGATTCTTATATGCAGATGACCTAACTCTTGCTACGCAGAGCGCTTGCTTTGAAAGAGTGGAAAGAAACCTGACAACAGCACTTATAACACTGTCAAGCTACTACAATCGGAACCAACTCAGACCAAACCCTTCGAAGACACAAGTGTGTGCCTTTCATTTAAGGAACAGGGAAGCTAATCGTGAGCTACATATTGCATGGTCAGGCATCCAACTCCAGCATCATCACGCACCTAAATACTTGGGAGTCACTCTCGATAGAACTCTGACATTCAAAACTCACTGCAAGAACACCAAAATGAAAATCTCCGCTCGAAACAACCTAATTCGCAAACTAGCGGGGACACTGTGGGGATCACATCCGCAAACTATTCGCTGTTCTGCAATGGCACTGTGCTTTTCTACTGCTGAATATGCTTCTCCAGTCTGGTACAGGTAATCTCTTGCCAGACAAGTAGACATTGCTCTCAACGAAACCTGCAGGTTGATCACAGGTTGCATAAGACCTACCCCAAATGATAAGCTCTACTGCTTGGCTGGAATAGCGCCACCATGGGTACGCAGAACAGTGGCTGCCAACAAGGAGAGACTGAAAGTGGAACAGGACAGTGCCCATCAACTGCACGGACATAATTCACCACAGCAACGGCTGAGATCGCGAAAGAGCTTCCTGAGAACATCCGAGAAGCTCACCATTTCACCAGAGAAGGCAAGGCTGGAGTTATGGAAGAAGTCGACGCCTCACCTGCAGACGCCAGAAGCTGAAGAACTACCACCTGGACACAACGAGAGCTGGCTGTGGCTGCTGTGGAAATCTTTAAACAGATTACGATCAGGAGTTGGACGATCCAGAGACAACCTGAAGAGATGGGGTTTCATAACAGAAGATACGTCCTGTGATTGTGGACAAGAACAAACCACAAACCACATGCTCCAGTGCCTTTTGTGCCCTACATCCTGCACGAAGATTGAGCTCCTGCAAGCCACTCCAAGCGCCTTGGAGGTTGCAAAGTACTGGGCACATGTAATATAAATATAATTTGTGTATATATATGTACATATTTATTGATGTGTATGGATACTGTAAATTTGTATGTTTCTGATTCGAGAATAATAATAATAATAATGCACTGCAAAAGAAGGGATCTAAATTTATCAGGTCTTCAGAGTGTGATAAGGTATTCTACACCCTTAACCAACTAGCTTATACAGCCGGCTCACAGCCGGCCGCAGGTTTCAAGTCCGTTGTTACACTGCCGGCTGAGAGACGGGCCGAGCAGCTACATCTTCTTCTTAATGTTTCTTCGTTTCTATTTATCGTTCTACTTGTTGGTGTACGACACACCCGATGTCTTTCGATATTTTGCGAGTTATAAGCAATTGTTTTCAGGTTTTGTTAGGTTTATCCCTTCCAATCCCGTCAAGAAAACACCCTCCAGAAATTGTGTAGCGTTCAAAGTAAGAATGAAGAAAGGTGATACACGGTAGGAGTGTGAGAAACGCCTAGTGGTGTTGTATTTTTCAGGTATACCATACCAACAAAGACTTCTAAAACAGTACTCTCTCCACTTCCCATCACTTCAATAAATAGTAAAGATGAGTTTATAAAGAATTCCTATCAAAAGAATTATATAATCTGGAGAAAATGAGTAGGATAAAATATGATCTTTTTTTTTAAATTTAAATAGTAAATATCGGGTCGACTACGGGGAAAGATATTAGTAAAAACCAATGAGTTAAACAGCGACTCCAGTCAGCACCTTGTTTTGTCCAGTATTCCTCAGGGAAAGCATTAATACTAACTGAAGGTGCCTCGCAGTATGGTATTCCAGCAGTTTTAGCTCATCGTCAGCAAAATGGGGGCTGACACTCCATTGCATTTGTCTCAAAGACTTTGAATGAAGCAGGTTAGTTTTAACGACCCCTCGACATCGAGGTCATTAGAGACGGAGCACAGCTTGGGCTGTGTCGAGCATGGGGAAGGAAATCGCCCGTGCCCTTCGAGAGGAACCTTCCCGTCATTTGCTTGGAGCGATTTAGGGAAATCGCGGAATACCTGAATGGCTAGACACAGGTTTGAACCGTCCCTCCCGAATGTGAGTCCACTGTTCTAGTGTGGTAACCATTGCGCCACCTCGCTCGGTTCAACGACTTTGAACTCGGCTCATCAAATCTTCGCTCAGATAGAAATGGAGGCTCTGGATATCATCTACGCTGGTTTTAATTTCCATCCATAACTACATGGGGTAAAGTTTTACCTGGTGACAGACCACAAAAATGTGCTGGCTTCATTCAACCCCGACTGTCACTACCAGATAAAACAGCCCACCACTTGCAGCAGTGGGCCATCTTCTGTCAGCATTATTAACACATTGTATGTAAACTTACCAGTCGTCATGTCAATGCAGATACATTGTCCAGGCTCCCGGCTCTTCCACACCCAGAGTTCTACCAACACGAGTCGTTTCTTTCAAGATATATGCCAGAGCATCCCACAGTGTGGAAGATCGCAACAGAATCAAAAGAGGATCCTACCCTTGGCAGGTAGTAAAATGAAGGACTTTAGGCAGATCTAATCACATACCAGCACGAGCAGACTCAATGCCGAAAATTTACCTTTTCATTAGGCAGCATCTGTAGGATGGGATGCTGCATGTCAGTATGGAAAGGAAGATGAGTCCCACCGTGTAGTCGTTCCATCCGCACTATGCACCAGAGTCCTTTCATTCCTTCATGTAGGACAGTGGGATTTCACTCGGTGAAGACTTGGCCTGCTGTCATGTCTGTTGGCCAACAGTGAACGAGGAAATCGAGCAGTTGGCACGTGTATGCATGGAATGTGCAGCTCATCATGCTCTTCATCCAACAATGTTTGCCTACACATACATGGTTGCATCCAGGCGTGCACTTCTTCATCCGATGCAAATCGATGGCCACGAATATCTTTCTTCAGGGTTCCAAAAATACGAAAATCGCATGGGGAGGGATCGGTACTGCATGGGGGATGTGTAAGGGTTTCCCAGTGAAACTTCTGAGCGTAGTCGAAAAAACCTTGGAAACATCAGTTCTCTTGTTAAGAAACTCACTCATTCCACAGAGATAAGAAATCAAGATGCCCAATTTAAACGTTGCACACAGTTAGTACGTATGTGTTAAGTTCTCCATGAAATGAGGACAGATTACGATAAGGTATTTTCTTCAGGGAAATTTTTAGTAGGACTTCAATGTCCACTAAGTCGAATTCCGTAACAGACACAGCCAGCTGAAAACCTTTTAAAGCACTATGAAACGCCCATGTGATTGAGTCGTTAAAAATTTAAAAAATAAAAGAACGTAATCATTCATTAACTTAGTGTCCATGCACAGTCTACCATTTTTCCGTCCAGTTCTATTCAGACAGACAGCTACTTCGTCTGTTTTCTTTTTCTATCAATGCCGATCAATAAAAATACACTGACGGAAAAAATTGGTACACCAAAAAATAATTAATGAAATTTTGGGAATACATTTGTCTAAGTAACATATTTAAGTGATTAACTTTGCAAGATCACAGGTTAATGAAAGCGCGAGATGATGCGTAAAGGATTGCAAATGTGTGATGCAGGTACATTAATAAGCGGTGTAACCGACAGAAAGTTGAATGCAAGTATGTAAGCGTGCATGCATTGTGTTGTACAGGTGTCGAATGTCAGTATGTGGGATGGAGTTCCCGCCTGTTGCATTTGGTTGGTCAATACAGGGACGGTTAAGACTGGCTGTGGATGACGTTGGAGTTGTCGTTCAATGATATGTGCCGATTGGAGTTAGACCTGGTGATGCAGCAGTTCAAGGCAACATGTCGACAATCTGTAGAACATGTTGGGTGACAACAGCGGTATATGGGCGAGCGTTATCATGTTGGAAAACACCCCTTGGAAAGCTGTTCATGAATGACAGCACAACAGGTCGAATCACCAGACTGCTGTACAAATTTGCAGTCAGGGTTCGTGGGATAACAATGATAGCTCCTGCTGTCCTAAGAAATCGCAAAAAAATGGCTCTGAGCACTATGGGGCTTATCATCTATGGTCATCAGTCCCCTAGAACTTAGAACTACTTAAACCTAACCAACCTAAGGACATCACACAACACCCAGTCATCACGAGGCAGAGAAAATCCCTGACCCCGCAGGGAATCGAACCCGGGAACCCGGGCGCGGGAAGCGAGAACGCTAAGAAATCACACTAAGTGATGGTGTAACTTCAATGTTTCTAGCACGCAGGCAAGTTGGCTGCAGACCCCCAACTGGCTTCCTTCTAATCAACGTATGGCGATCACCGACACCGAGGCAGAATCAGCTTACATCATACATCACAAAAGATCTCCACCCACCCCTCCAAAGGCCTCTTGCTTGACATCACTCAAGCTGCTAATGGCGGTGTCTGGGGTCAATGGAATGCAAGCTGTAGGGCGTCTGGCTCGGAGCTATCTTTGAAGTAACCGATTTGTAACGGATTGTTGCGTTATTGTGGTGCCATTGACTGCTCAGATTGTTGCTGCAGATGCAGTACAATTTGCCAGAGCCATAAGCCAAACATGATGCTCTCCCCTCTCGGTAATGCTACATGGTCATCTGGAGCCCAGTAATCTTGCAACCGTATCTTCTTTCTAACACGGCCCCCAACATTCATGTGCCGGCCGGCGTGGCCGAGCGTTTCTAGGCGCTACAGTCTGGAACCGCGCGACCGCTACGGCTGCAGGTTCGAATCCTGCCTCGGGCATGGATGTGTGTGATATTCTTAGGTTAGTTAGGTTTAAGTAGTTCTAAGTTCTAGGGACTGATGACCTCAGATGTTAAGTCCCATAGTGCTCAGAGCCATTTGAGCCAACATTCATGTACAGTGACTACATTCCTGCCAAGTCTCTCTGCAGTTTCGCAGGAGCAACATCCAACTTCGTTCAAACACAGTGAGGTGCTGATAATGGCGTCTTTGTCGCCTTAAAGGCATTCTTGACTAACATCAACTAACCACCTCGAACATCAAAGGAAACTAACGCTCACGACCGTTACAATATGTATTTACAGCAAACCTGATTTGCATCCTCGATGTGGCCATACTAGCACCACCCTAATGCCACTGGTGTGAAACTTGAATGGAGAACACGTTTCAGATGCAGGAACACACTCACCAACTTTCGTTCTTTGCTGGTCTTGTGATTCTTGTTCCATCAGAATATTACTTCTCTTGTTAAGAAACTTATTCAGTAAACGGAGATAAGTAATACATATTTTTGATTTAACCACTGTGCTTAATTTTTTAGAGAGGATGAATCACTTTATCACTATTTTTCATGTTCAAGGCTACTATTTAATGCTGATTTTACATCCAAGACATCATTTTTGTGAGACAACAGGAAGTCATCAACGTGAGCAGGCATTGATTGGAGCACGTCCGCTGTTAATGAATGCGGGATCTTTATGGTGGTTCTCCTTCGAATAGCAATTTCTGGAGTTGAGAACAACCAGGCGTTTGGTCATTTAACAGCAAATCTTGTATTGGATGTTTGAGACTTGGAAGCCACTTGCAGCTATTATGGAAAAGAACATCTCAAGGCACTCACCGAGAACAGAATGCTGGTCTCAAGAGTTTGTCGCACCGGTGTACAGCCAATGCTTTCTGCCGAAGATAGGGAAAAACTGCCTACGTGGATCTAGGCGCCTCTAGCCACGGCTGGGGCAGGGGCGAGAGAGAACCTTAGGTCGCCCATCCAAGGCGTTTCAACAGTGTCGTAAACGCTCGTGGCGAACAAGTTGGTGGTCACAAAAATGAACGAGTTTCCGTGTAGACTGTGGACCGATGCTATCAAGGGAGCCATCAGGAGGTAGTAGCTCTGTTTGCCAGAGTTTTTGGGAAGCCACAGGCCTTCAAAACAGTGTTAAAACTGAATCAACATTTATGGCGGTTCTGAGATGGTCTATATTGGGACATGGAAGCACTTCTCTTAGATTGGCCGATGCCCCTGGTTGGACCCAATGTAACATTTGGGCTGATCTCTGTGATAAGTGTTTTCGCTTTAGGGCTACACAAAAACTCAAAACACGCTGCCTAGAGTGGCTGTGGGAAAAAGCAAGTTGTGAGCACATCTTCTCCTCTCTTTTCTAGTCATGGATTGGGTGCTTCTTCAGAAAAGATAAGAATATTGTTCACTTTGGTTAGGATTGACCGATGGGGAGGGCAGAGGAGTTAGAGGGGAGACATGGAGCTCGTCGAGTCTTGTGACTGCACAAAACCCTTGTGGGGACAGTTGCGTGAGTGCTTTTATGAAGTTTACAGAGGTTACATGGAAAGTGAGGAGAGCCTGACTCAGAAGACCGAGTCAGGCTCTGATCTGGGTAGGATTCTGGTCTCGACTGTTGTTGGGAGTAGGTTGCACTTGACACTCTTGTCCTGGATGTGACTTCACATTGGTCTTCACTTTGGAGTCTGTGGTGATGGCTTAGCTGTACCGACAGTTTAGACCTCAGTCATGTCAGACAACTCGCAGTGCTGACGGCTATCTTATTCGTGACATGTCTGGCATCTTGACCTTTGGTCTCCTTGAGCGTACTGCTATGTAAGTGAGTCAGATTGGTCACAGTATGACCAGCAAATGGGCACGTCACACGCTGGGGTCTGCCGAGATTTCAGGACTCCATTAGTAATTGCGGTCCGTCTAACAGATAGCCAGCCACGACAATGCGTACTTCGTGTCCGCGATAACGAATTACAGGCTGCTCTGCAGGCACTTGGACAGATCATGATTTATTTGTCATTGCGCTTAACTTTTATTGTTTGTCCTATTTTATCATCAATAAACCTGTACCGCAATTTGTATAGCCGGCCGGGGTGGCAGAGCGGTTCTAGGCGCTACAATCTGGAACCGCGCGACCGCTACGGTCTCAGGTTTGAATCCTGCCTCGGGCATGGATGTGTGTGATGTCCTTAGGTTAGTTAGGTTTAAGTAGTTCTAAGTTCTAGGGGACTGATGACCTCAGAAGTTAAGTCCCATAGTGCTCAGAGCCATTTGAACCATTTTGAGTTTGTATAAAGATCAATCCTGTGTTGATATATTAATCACCCACCAACAATTGATTACAGTAATGACAGGGCCACCAGTTCATTAAAATTATTTCAGCATTCAAATTCATTGAGATTCTGATAAATGCGATAACTTCTAATGCAGGCTAACAACAAACAGTCAAAGGGCGAAGCATTTTAGCATACGCATGGTCCGGGTAGACAAGTAGAGGGCTTACTAGTTAAAGGGATTACTGTCAGGGCGCAAACTCAAAGTCGCTTCTAGCCTTTCAGATCATACCGCAAGTCCATTGTAGTCTTGCAAGTTTGTGTAAAGTTATCCATGAAAGGAGATCAGATAGTGTTATAACAGTATTTTCTACTAGACAATCATTCATAGGCAAAAGAAGACGTTTTTGCCATAGCAGCTTTCTGTGAGACTTCAGTGTCCACTCAGATCAATTCTGCAAAAAAGACTCAAGTAGCGAAAAACCTATTACGGCATTGTGAAATGCTCCTGTGATTAAGTCGGTAAAAAATTGAAAAACACAACATAATTAACCAACCGCTTAATCTCCATGAACAGTGTCAGTTTTCTATTCGGTGCCATTCAGACTGCTGCATCGTTAGTTTTTCTTTTTGCGTCAATGTGGATCAATAAAAATAAATTGTAAGTAGGCTGTTTAGGTTTTTTTTATAGGTGACGCCACCTCTGTATGAAAATCACTGGCTGTGCTGTGTGCATTCTGTGGCTGCTTTGCATTGTTGTAATACTCGCCATTGTAGTGTTGGGCAGCGGCAGCTGGATGTGAACAGCGCGTAGCGTAGCGCAGTTGGAGGTGAGCCGCCAGCAGTGGTGGATGTGGAGAGAGAGATGGCGGAGTTTTGTAATTTGTCATGAACTGCTAGATATATGATGATATTAAGGTAAATACATTGTTTGTTCTCTATTAATATCTTTCATTTGCTAACTATCCCTATCAGTAGTTAGTGCCTTCAGTAGTTTGAATCTTTTATTTAGCTAGCAGTAGTGGCGCTCGCTGTATTGCAGTAGCTTGAGTAGCGAAGATTTTTGTGAGGTAAGTGATTTGTGAAAGGTATAGTTTAATGTTAGTCAGGGCCCATTCTTTTGTAGGGATTATTGAAAGTCAGATTGCGTTGCGCTAACAAAATATTGTGTGTCAGTTTAAGCACAGTCTTGTAGAATTGTTCAAAGGGGACGTTTCATATGTCGACCCTTAGCCGAGGATACCTCACTGGAATCTTCTGATTTTTTCTTGTAGTTTGTGTAATTAGTGTAGCTATTGTTTATTGCTAGCGCGTAATTGTAGAGAAAATCTCCTTTGTAGTTGCAGTCTTTCATTGTTGTACAGTAAAACAGTTGTGGCATGCATGTAGATTTGCACCAAGTATTTCGCAGCTGCAATTAACTAGATATTATTTTCAGTGCTATGTTAATGTGTTCTCTTATTTTTGATCTTCAAATTGTGTTTTCTGTGTTGCCGTGTGAAATACTGTGACAATAATAGCGTGTGAAAAACGTAATACTAGGCTCCAAAGTAAACTGAGAAATGACAGTGAAAATGAAAGCAGTGTGTTAGCGCCACCGAGTAATGAATTAACTGATGTTCAAAGTAGTAATTTGGTGATTGTGCATAGGGAAATGGAGCGGGCTGCAAACAATGGTGTAGACAGTGAAACAGGTAGTGAACAGGGAAGCATTATCGATCGATCGGTCGGCAACAGCTCGCCTCAGGAATCCGAAATGACAGGACACAATTTCGCAAATACTGTAGATTCAGGTTTTGGGTCATCACCGTTTTCTCAAATAAGTCAAGACACATTTTCTGCTTGTCAAAATGTGAATGTTGCCGGTGCAAATGCACTGCCGAAAAGCGTAGAGAAACAGATTCCAGACACTAATACATTATTATTGCAATTAATGCAACAAATGGAACAAAATCAGAGACAAATGGGACAAAATCTTAAAAAGTTAGACACAGTGGAACAAAATCTTAAAAAGTTAGACACAATGGAACAACATCAGAGACAAACACAGCAACAGTTAGACACAATGGAACAAAATCAGAGACAAACACAGCAAAAGCTTCAAAAGTTAGACACAGTGGAACAAAATCTTAAAAAGTTAGACTCATTGGAACAAACACTTGAACAAACACGTGAAGATTTAACTACTGAGTTACATAACATTGAATCGAAATGTCAAAAAGTCTGTAATGACGTAAAAACACAAATTTGTGAGCATTTTCAACCTATTTTTTCGCGGCATGAAAATGCATTACAGAATCACGAAGCAGCCATAAAAGAACTGCAAACCATTGTTCATGAAAATCATGAGACCTTGTGGGCTAAAATTGACTCAGTTGCATCTACCGATTCGGTTACGCAACTTGCAAAAACTCAGGAAAACTTAAAGGATACAGTAGATTCGATTTCAACACAAATGGACACTCTGAAACTTGGTTCAGAAAAACACACTGAGGAAATGTGTTCACTATCGGAGAAAGTAGCCGAACTTTCGGATCAGGTCACTAACTTATCTACAAAGGTAGATGATGATCTGAATGACACAAGACCTGTAGCCTTCACTGACACAGAAGAGTATGAACAAATTAGAAAATTCAAATAGAATCAAAATCAAATCAATACACAGTACAAAAGAGAAATCCGGGAAGTGGAAGATCAGTTGACACAAGTAGTACAAGAATTACGTATTTCAGAGGACACTCGCGCCCCAATACGGGAAGAGGGACATAGAAATACGGAACAGCCACAAAATAATAACACAGCGCATTTCGGAAATTATGAAAGAAATTGGCAATGTGCACCGAATTTTGAGATTGAACAGCCGACACGACGTAACAATGACCGACATGCGACTCGCCAACATGATGATTTTGACTATAAGCTGTTCATTACTACACGTAAACTCAAAACATTTAAGAATTCCGGCAACGACATTCATCCACAAGCGTGGCTCCATCAATTCTCTCATTGTTTTCCTCCCAACTGGTCATTGGAGCACAGGTTAGAATTTATGTGTGGCTATTTAGAGAATGAACCAGCTGTAAGAATGCGATCGGTCATTCACGATTGTCACAGTGAAGGAGAATTTTACCATGCCTTCCTCTCAGCATATTGGTCTCAAGCTACACAAGACCGAGTAAAACATGGCATCATAATGATGAAACATTTCGAACAATCTGAATTCTCCAGTCTTGTCAAATATTTTGAAGACATGTTGCATAAGAATCAATATCTTTCAAACCCATACAGCCCTTCAGAACTCATCCGCATTTGCTTAATGAAATTGCCTGAACATTTACGACATATTATTTTAGCAGGACGTTGCAAAGACGACATTGAAGCTTTTCAGGGACTCCTACAAGAATTAGAAATTGACACAGACAGTCACCGGATGCGAAAACAGGAAAACAATCACTACAGGTCACATACGTCACAATTCCGTGATGACAGAAACAATAACTGGACACGAAAAGGCTATTCTTACAACGCAAATCGTGACCAAAACAGACACCACCCATATGACAACCGCTGGCAGAGTAATAATAGTTACAGAGAAAGATCGCATTTCCGTAGTAATGACTATCACAGAGACAGTCAGAGAAACAGACAATATGGGAACCAAAACAATTATTATCAAGGGAGGCAGAATAACTTCAGACGCAACAGTTCGGCGCAGAGTTACGATTCAGGAAGAAATTCTCCACCACATGACCGACAAACAAGAAACTATGTAAACTACCGACAAAACGACAGACGTGAATTTCATCAGAACTGGCGGGATTCTAACAGAGCTGGGCCCTCTCGGCAAGGCGAATTTGTAGAAGTTAGGTCTCCTAATCCCAATAACAACGCGCGCCAACAAAGAGACAGACAATGACTCGCGCCGCAGGCACCCACGTGCGCCGGCTGGGTCAGAGAAAAATAACATAGAGGCTAACCTTGAGAAAAAAATTCCAGTATTCTTTACCGACGTATACCACATGATAATTGCGTTGAAGTTGAAACTCTGCGTACTAGGAAGAGTAAAGGTTTACACCACATTTCACATGTAAAACCGTTTATTGAAAGATAATCTACTTTTTAACTTTGTCTTTGCCATAAAACTTTTCACTTCACATTTCTAGTATGCTTTATCAGACTTAGAATCTGTTAACATACAACAATGTTTGAAGTTAAATATCCAGTCTAGAACCTAGGGAACATTTTTAAACAGAAATTACGAATGCATTGTTATAGTGAACAGACGACACAGTGTTGTATTTGTACATTCTTGCTTATTAGTTGCACGATTACGTAACGACTATCAGGGTTACATACTTAGGACACATACTGGTACTGCTAATGAGATTTTAATGCAACATTTTGGTTTACTTGAAAATACATTCTGGGTTTAAAGTACTTTCTGTGAGATACCAGACGACACAGTGGTTAGTTTATGTGACAACTACACGATTTTATCACGACGCTACTAATGAGTGACAATTTACAATGTTGCTTTTGCAGTGTTTCTGTTTTATATCTGCACAGTTTTCTGTTTTATTCTGGAAAGTAAAACATGTTTTAGTAGTAACTTTTGTGGTATAGCTACAATGAGACTGCCTTTTCCGTAGCACAACAATACGTTACAGCACAGTACTTTCTTCATCATGGCAATAAGCGTAATAACTAAGATATCTGTACATAAAGCATTTCACTTTTGTTTATCATGAGGTAAGTACATTGACTTCTGCAGAACTTAGCTTTCGGAGGACGATAAGTACGACACTTCCACAGAATTATCTTACAGCAAGACGCACATTTAGCGCTACAGGACACGCATTTGAGTGATTAATTTTGTACTTAAAACATTTATTTTTAAAGATATTTGAAGTACAATGACACAAAGGTTTTCAGTGATACATTTCATTTCATTGCTGTAATCTGTAACACCTGAGGGTGTAATTACATTAATCCTCAGGGGGGGTACACGCTTACTTTGTGTATCATGTGTTTGGCAAGCACAAGGAGCCCTAGCTAATATGGTATTTGCTTATTCAACTTTACACATCGGTACCATATTTCTCTAACACAGAATTACACAGCTATCTGATCATTTAACTGAGAGATAAAGATTTTTTTTTACTACATCAGTGACAGATGTTTACGTAATTATACAGTTGGATAACTTTACACTTACGAAATTGTATTTTGTCTGTAGTTTGAGAAATGCTCATATTTTTCGGAACCATTGTGATACTACGAGAGCTTTGAATGATGTATTTGGTATGAGATCATGATTTATAAAGTACGTTTGAGGTAGATGACATTATTGAAATGACCAGAGAATATTTTTTAGGGTTTGAAATTATTGCAGAAAGCTACGACGTTTTTGAGATTTGACTGAGGTGTTATGATGTTATTATTACGACGACGATGCGTATTATGTTGTTGAGGAATGTTTATTATGCTACGTATTTTTCATGATGAAATATTGAAGAAGTGTCGATGAATATGTATATGTATAATGAGGTAAGGAATAATGAATAGTGTTTAGGGACTCTGATTTGTGGAAAAGGTTGTTGGAAACCAAGAATCGTACTTTAAGAGTTATGAAATGTGTGTAAATGCGTGAATGTATCACAATGCCGACGAAAACTTTTTGGACACTGTTATATTCATAAGATTTTGTATCTACACATTTGCGACGCAAATTCTCGACCTCTGAAATTTTTTATATGAGACTGCCACTGTAGCGGAAACTGCTGTTGTAAATATTTCCGTAAGAAAGTTAAGTGACCACCTGCACGTAATTCGTTCTGAGCGGCCAGGTATGCCAGCCGCCTTGAGAAAAAGCCATTAGGTGGTAGAAAAAAAAAGGGAGGCCATCATCCTCGCTATTGACGTTCCTTTGTAGAAAGCATCGGAAAAACGACACGGACGAACTTGATAACATATGATTACACTGTGGAGCTCTTAATTTATGATTTACTGAAATGCCTAAATGATGAGAAATATTTTTATGTCTATACACCTGTTTATGACTACTGTCTCTCTAGTTGAGAGATTTTTCTACTAACATATGAAATGCCTAATGACTACTGAATGATGTTCTTACGCTTTACTTTGAACATAGTTGCTTATTTCATTTGATATCTAGTTTCTAGCTGCACTGCAGCATTGGTTAAAACAAAATTTTATAGATGTACTGATATAAATATTTTCTGTCTACAGATCGAGTAAATAATAATTTTTTTCAAAAATATGAGGGAGCACAAAATGACATTTACCTTCACAGGAACTGCATTCATAATTTTCTTTTCAGTAATTGGTAACTTTTTGGTAGAATAACTTCTTCTGGTGCACCACTTTAATTACATAGACATGAAGATGTGATTATACATTACCTGTGTCTGCATTGTGATCTTTAGTGTACTATTTTTTTGCTTGAGCTTTGTCATGCTTAGGTATACATTATAGCATTTACTGCTGCTGTTTGCCAGGCATAGTGCTACTGAATTTTAATTTGTGTTACTCTGCTAAGCCAGTTTTACTACACATTTATTTTTCTTGTTTGCTGCTCATTGCCTTATATTAGTTGTAATTTATGCTGCTTGCTTTGCCTTTTGTATTTTTTATCATTGCTGTTTGTGTTAATTGTTTTGTGCTGCTGCATTGCCTCGTCCCTTAGTTTAGCATCTGAGCTCAGTAGATTTAAGTTAGCTTAAGAGGGGTAGACTATATAAGAAACTGACTATGGAGAATAGGTAAAGAATGCGTTGCGAAGTTATATGAAACAGATTTGGGCCAAAATGAGTATTGTACAGTGAGAAATAATTATATTAAAAGAAATATTAATAGAATACAGAAAGCAGGTATAGATAGGACTTTCTGGGAATAATGATGAATGAAGGGAGATCTCCAAGAAGTAAAGAAAGTTTTGTTTGCAAAATACTGCAGTACAACAAACCCTGTCCTTTCCTTTTGTATTATCCCACTATATGTTTGTGTACCCTTGTGTATTTGTTTTCTTCCTGTCTCTGTGTAGTTTCATAGAATTTTTTTTCTTCTAATACTAAGCTACATTCACTATGATGAGGAATACTGTTATCCTCCAATATAATTGGCATTAATAATATGTTATTTACCTTGTAAATATGCTTAGACATTATTTATTCTGGTTTGTTGCTCACATGTGAAGGTGATGTTTTAAAAGTTCTTGTGATCTTTATGTATTTACTTATGTCATAATTCCTGTAACACTGATGTATATGTCTATTTCTATTCTTTTGTAAAGCCTGTTTTACTACAAATGTTATCTGTATTTTGTACCTTTGTAATTGTATTCTTATGTCATAAAATTGTAATTAACGCCAGGTCATCAAATTAAGTAACTTGTCAGTTCCATTTCACTGCACACGTTTCGGTTGGTCATAGTATATGGACAATATGTGAGAAGTAGGGACCGTTAGTGTTTGCACGTGTGTTAATAATTCAGCAAGGGACTGGAAAACAGCATTGCTGGTTCGAAGGACAATTTCAAAAACTTTGTGAGTGCACAAGTGGTGGTTTATGGACTTGCTATATTGTCCGCAAGACTCTTTGATGGTGATTGTGCACCTGCACAGTCGCAACAGATGGCTGCTGGCGTCCCTACAAGGACTGATCAGTGGGTCTGCATCTTTGATGACCCAACAATACCATTATTTCTACAAGGACTACAGTGGGCCTACACCTTTGCTGACTCACCAGTATCATTATTTCTACATGGACTACAGTGGGTCTGCCTCTTTGCTGACTCACCAATACCATACTCTCTACCAGGACTACAGTGGGTCTGCTCTGTGATGACCTACCTACCAATACTCTTCAAAATTTCGACTGACTCTGCTGTGGGTTTGCTCTATTGTGGCCCATTACCTGTATGCATGTCAAGAGTCAGGACTGTCTTTCCGTTGGAAGGACAACGCTACTTCTTCAAGACTGCATGGAAATCCACTACTTCTGTGTGCATTTTCTTTTACTGCTCAGACTTTGAGAAAAACACTGCAATTTTACTGTGACGAATGATGAGGACTGTCTTTATGGACTGTGAGAAAATTTTAGCTTTTGACCAACATTGTATCAATAAGTGTGTGCATTTGATATCTTTGATATTGTAATTATGAAAAATTTTTTCAAATCTGTATTGGCCACTGCCCAAGCCAATTTGTAAAATTTTTTGTGGGGAGCATGGGGGCTACGTAAGTAGGCTGTTTAGGTTTTTTTATTGGTAACGCCACCTCTGTATGAAAATCACTGGCTGTGCTGTGTGCAGTCTGTGGCTGCTTTGCATTGTTATAATACTCGCCATTGTAGTGTTGGGCAGCGGCAGCTGGATGTGAACAGCGCGTAGCGTTGCGCAGTTGGAGGTGAGCCGCCAGCAGTGGTGGATGTGGAGAGAGAGATGGCGGAGTTTTGTAATTTGTCATGAACTGCTAGATATATGATGATATTAAGGTAAATACATTGTTTGTTCTCTATTAATATCTTTCATTTGCTAACTATTCCTATCAGTAGTTAGTGCCTTCAGTAGTTTGAATCTTTTATTTAGCTAGCAGTAGTGGCGCTCGCTGTATTGCAGTAGCTTGAGTAGCGAAGATTTTTGTGAGGTAAGTGATTTGTGAAAGGTATAGTTTAATGTTAGTCAGGGCCCATTCTTTTGTAGGGATTATTGAAAGTCAGATTGCGTTGCGCTAACAAAATATTGTGTGTCAGTTTAAGCACAGTCATTTGTAATTGTTCAAAAGGGGACGTTTCAAAATCTTCTAGAACGTTATAATAACCGAGGAAAAAATGGACCACGTAGCGTGTGTAATGAAAATCTGCTAATAAAGATATATACGGACACACACAGCGTGTCCGCGAAGTCACTGTGAGAAGCAAACAGTCAGAGAGGCCACTGAACCCACCAGCCAGCAGATTAGCTTGTTCCGGCTGCCCTGTTAAGGGTCTTATGCAGCGTCGTTAATTCTAATTGAGCTGAGCACGGAATGCTTTGTATGATTCGCTTTCGTGAAAGCACAGCGCTGTCCCTGTTTGACTAACTACAGTCATTTGCTCTGTTGTCGAGTAATCAGATTTGTGTATGGGGGATGTTTTGTCTAGAAAAACGGCTGCGTTTATAGCAGAATCTACTAAAACATAAACTAATCAAAAAGCTGGAGAGCTTCTGTGAAGTCTGGAAGATAGCAGATGTACTGGGGGAAGTATGGCTGTGAGGGCGGTATGTGCGTCGTGTTGGGTAATCTCTGTCGGTGGTGTAATTGCTCGCAAAAGGCAAAGGTCCCAGGTTCGAGTGTCGATAGATTTCCGCAAAGGCTTGGATCGAGTGAGCCACAAATTCTCTCACAAGGCTCTAGAGAAATTCGGCTTAGGGCAATCGTTGCTGCGAGAAAACAAGAACATCGTGACCAGTGCTACGTCCTGGTCGAAGTACACTACTGGCCATTAAAATGGCTACACTAAGAAGAAATGTAGATGATGAACGGGTATTCATTGGACAAATATAATATACTAGAACTGACATGTGATTACATTTTCACGCAATTTGGGTCCATAGATCCTGAGAAATCAGTACCCAGAACAACCATCTCTGGCCGTAATAACGGCCTTGATACGCCTGGGCATTGAGTCAAGCAGAGCTTGGATGGCGTGTACAGCTGCCCATGCAGCTTCAAAAAAAAAAAAAAAATGGTTCTGAGCACTATGGGACGTAACATCTATGGTCATCAGTCCCCTAGAACTTAGAACTACTTAAACCTAACTAACCTAAGGACATCACACATGCAGCTTCAACGCGATACCACAGTTCATTAAGAGTAGTGACTGGCTTATTATGACGAGCCAGTTGCTCGGAAACCATTGACCAGACGTTTTCAATTGGTGCGAAATCTGGAGAATGTGCTGGCCAGGGCAGCAGTCGAACATTTTCTGTATCCAGAAAGGACTGTACCGAAACTACAACATGCGGTCGTGCATTATCCTGCTGAAATGTAGGGTTTCGCAGGGATCGAATGAAGGGTAGAGCCACGGGTCATAACACACCTGAAATGTACCGCCCACTGTTCAAAGTGCCGCCATTGCGAACAAGAGGTGACCGAGACGTGTAACCAATGGCACCCCATACCATCACGCCGGGTGATACGCCAGTATGGCGATGACGAATACACGTTTCCAATGGGCGTTCACCGCGATGTCGCCAAAGACGGATGCGACCATCATGATGCTGTAAACGGAACCTGGATTCATCCCAAAAAATGACATTTTGCCGTTCGTGCACCCAGGTTCGTCGTTGAGTACACCATCGCAGGCGCTCCTGTCTGTGATGCAGCGTCAAGGGTAACCGCAGCATGGTCTCTGAGCTGATAGTGCATGCTGCTGCAAACGTCGTCGAACTGTTCGTGCAGATGGTTGTTGTCTTGCAAACGTCCCCATCTGTTGACTCAGGGATCGAGACGTGGCTGCACGATCCGTTACAGCCGTGCGGATAAGATGCCTGTCATCTCGACTGCTAGTGATACGAGGCCGTTGGGATCCAGCACGGCGTTCCGCATTACCCTCCTGAACCCACCGATTGCATATTCTGCTAACAGTCATTGGATCTCGACCAACGCGAGCAGCAATGGCGCGATACGATAAACCGCAATCGCGATAGGCTACAATCTGACCTTTATCAAAGTCGGAAACGTAGTGGTACGATTTTCTCCTCCTTTCACGAGGCATCACAACACCGTTTCAACAGGCAACGCCGGTCAACTGCTGTTTGTGTATGAGAAATCGGTTGGAAACTTTCCTCATGGCAGCACGTTGTAGGTGTCGCCACAGGCGCCGACCTTGTGTGAATGCTCTGAAAACCTAATCATTTGCATATAACAACATCTTCTTCCTGTCGATTATATTTCGCGTCTGTGGCACGTCATCTTCGTGGTGTAGCAATTTTAATGGCCTGTAGTGTATAAAGCCGATGCCAGTGCAGAGGTCAGATCTGTTTTCCATCGCACTGGAGCTAATGTTGCGACAAATGCAAGACACCACCAATGGGATTTGGAATCAAGCTGTCTGGCACAACCAAATAATGTAAAGCTTTCGTAGATGATGCGTGATTCTATGTAAGAGACAAGGCGGACCTTATCAGGAAATAAGAATCACTGCAAACTTTCGAACAGGCGGCATGAGCAAAAATAAACGAAAGAAATACGGCGCTACTCGTACTACCGATTGGAAGCGAAAAATTAAAAGATGATGGCAGTAATTAGGAAGTAGTAGATGCGCACAAGTGGTTAGGGCTCAATTTGTAATCGTATGCGCTGAAAGTGGCGGAGCAATACTGGAGATCAGTGCTAGACAAGATAAGAGGACTCAAGAGATCGAGCGCAGATAGCTGGACTTGCCCCAAAAGGTGGGGCTGATAAACGAGCAATTCATATCGAAAATGTGGTTCCCGGCAGTTTTTCTTCTTCATCATGTGTGCTTCATCTCTTACTGTGATTTTAAAGTGTCTTTTTTCTGGAGTGTTTTAATACTGTGGCCAATTTTTAACCAGTGTGTGTGACTTCAGTGTATTTTATGGGCTCCACGAATCGCCAACTGTGTCTTTTAACTATATGCCGACTTTCTTAACTGTCCCACAATGATCTTCTCCATGTCAGTGTATATTTTAACCCCCATTATCTCCACATTTTCTGTTTTTATGTCCCCCTTTTTATCGCCTTTATATGTATAGCTTTCTCCTTTTATTGTCGTGTCACTCGGCTGAAGAGCGGCGGATAGTGCCGCTGCCAGCCCTCCCCTGCCGATATGGAGCAGGGGAATGAGATCGCAATAAAGAAGAAAAAAGTTTCTTTGGCGCTTCAGTGTATAATAATATGCATCTCGCAACTAACAGCTGACTCCAGAAACGTCAATTTAGTTTTAATTGACGATGATTCTGACTTGAGTCAAGTAAAGTTGGCCCGCATACCTCAGGATCAGAGAGGTAAGTAGCATCGGGAATGCGGAGTTAGAGAATGTGCGAGGGGGATTATTTTATTTGTCTTCCGGTACTAACAATTCAGGGGCGTGAGCGAGTAGTACCTATCAACTGCTATGGCATAAGTTTTAACGTGGAAGTAACATGCATTTGTCAATGCGCTTTATAAAGACGGCCATCTTCAAGTACGGGACATATACTGTATATAGAGAGGAATATGAAATCAATTTAATACATGTGGTGTCTGTTCATTCTCACACGTCCAAAAGAAAAGACACATACAGGGTGGTCCATTGATAGTGACCGGGCCAAATATCTCACGAAATAAGCATCAAACGAAAAACCTACAAAGAACGAAACTCGTCTAGCTTGAAGGGGGAACCAGAAGGCGCTATGGTTGGCCCGCTAGATGGCGCTGCCATAGGTCAAACGGATATCAACTGCTTTTTTTTAAAAATAAGTACCATTTTTATCACACATTCGTGTAGTACGTGAAGAAATATGAATGTTTTAGTTGAACCACTTTTTCCGCTTTGTGATAGATGGCCCAGTAATAGTCACAAACGTATAAGTACGTGGTATCACGTAACATTCCGCCAGTGCGGATGGTATTCGCTTCGTGGTACATTATCCTTGTTAAAATGGACCGTTTATCAATTGCGGAAAAGGTCGATACCGTGTTGATGTATGGCTATTGTGATCAAAATGCCCAACGGGCGTGTGCTATGTATGCTGCTCGGTATCCTGGACGACATCATCCAAGTGTCCGGACCGTTCGCCAGATAGTTAAGTTATTTAAGGAAACAGAAAGTGTTCAACCACATGTGAAACGCCAACCACGACCTGCAACAAATGATGATGCCCAAGTAGGTGTTTTAGCTGCTGTCGCGGCTAATCCGCACATCAGTAGCAGACAAATTGTGCGAGAATCGGGAATCTCAAAAACGTCGGTGTTGAGAATGCTACATCAACATCGATTGCACGCGTACCATATTTCTATGCACCAGGAATTGCATGGCGACGACTTTGAACGTCGTGTGCAGTTCTGCCACTGGGCACAAGAGAAATTACGGGACGATGACAGATTTTTTGCACGCGTTCTATTTAGCGACGAAGCGTCATTCACCAACAGCGGTAACGTAAAACGGCATAGTATGCACTATTGGGCAACGGAAAATCCACGATGGCTGCGACAAGTGAAACATCAGCGACCTTGGGGGGTTAATGTATGGTGCATTATTATGGGAGGAAGGATAATTGGCCCCCATTCTATCGATGGCAATGCTGATTTCCTACGTAATGTTCTACCGATGTTAATACAAGATGTTTCACTGCATGACAGAATGGCGACATACTTCCAACATGATGGATGTCCTGCATATAGCTCGTGTGCGGTTGAAGCGGTATTGAATAGCTTATTTCATGACAGGTGGATTGGTCGTCGAAGCACCGTACCATGGCCCGCACGTTCATCGGATCTGACGTCCCCGGATTTCTTTCTGTGGGGAATGTTGAAGAATATTTACTATAGTGATCCACCGACAATGCCTGACAACATGCGTCAGCGCAGTGCCAATGCATGTGCGAACATTACGGAAGGCGAACTACTCGCTGTTGAGAGGAATGTCGTCACACGTATTGCCAAATGCATTGAGGTTGACGGACATCATTTTGAGCATTTATTGCATTAATGTGGTATTTACTGGTAATCGCGCTGTAGCAGCATGCGTTCTCAGAAATTATAAGTTGACGAAGGTACATGTATCAGATTGGAAAAACCGAAATAAAATGTTCAAACGTACCTACGTTCTGTATTTTAATTTTAAAAACCTACCTGTTACCAACTGTTTGTCTAAAATTGTGAGCCATATGTTTGTGACTATTACAGCGCCATCAATCACAAAGCAAAAAAAAAGTGCTCCAACTAAACCATTCATATTTCTTTACGTACTACACGAATATGTAATAAAAATGGGGGTTCCTATTTAAAAAAAACGCAGTTGATATCCGTTTGACCTAGGCGAAGACGACCAATGATCATTTCACTGCGGATGCACACCAGGCTTGAACACTTACGGATGTCTGCGAAATGCCGCAAGTAATGAGAATAATGGAAAAGGAGCATCACATTAACAGTGTGTGGACAAGTTGAGAATTTGACGGGAGGCGCGCTATGGTAGTCTAGTGCAGTTGTGCTGATCACTGTACCCGAATGACTAGTGGTGTGCTGCCACGTGTGCTCAGTGTGTTCAGCCAGAGGGCAGAGGGCAATAAAAAAAAAGTGAGTGAAATATTCAGCGAAAAAAAAAAAAGAAAAAAGGGTGGTCAAAGCATTCGCCCAGAAAGCCGGAGACGCGGATTCGAATACCAGTCCGACATAAATTTTCACCGCCACTGACTTCAATCATGCTCACTCGCAGTCAGTGTCTCTAATTCTTTTGTATCTTAATTAGTAGTGTATACCGGATCAAAACGGTGTGTGTTCTTTCGGACATGTCCGAAAGAGCAGACACAACGTAAACATAATTAAGGCGAAGAGGGCTAATGATCTCTTCAATGCGGATCCACACCACACTCGTACTCTTACGGGAATCGGTGAAATGCCGCGAGTAATGAGGATAATTGGCAAGGGGCTCTGCATTAGTAGTGTGTGGACAAGTTGAGAATTTGGATCTGACGGGAGGAGCGCTAGGATAGTCCGTGCAGTTGCACTGACCACTTTATCCGGAAGGCTTATTGGTCAGAGCATCTGCTTAGTAAGCAGGAGACCCGGTTCGAATCTCGGTCCGGCACAATTTTTCAACTTTCCCCATTGATTTAAATCAATGCCCACACGCAGCCAACGTCTGTAATTCCTTTGTGCCTAAATTAATATAAGCTGGTGTAACTCAACGCAATGAGCAGAAGAAAAATAACATTCAAAATATGTAGTAAACATTTGTGATTGTGTCTCGTATTGCGTAACGTATTTAAATATAAATATAATTACTGTTATTAATCGAGTAATCATCCGGCCACACAGATACCACAACAACACTTCGACAGCTAATTACGGACTGACAACTTGAGTGACAGCAAACTGAAGCAAAGACCTGTCGACACGAAGCGTTCCGAATGACGCCGACTTTAAACGATCAGCACCAGGGGACTGGCGGCTAACTTAACGCGCTCTTACCATACTTAGTCTGTTGGGAATTTATGTTGGTTCGAATATAATCGATACATATGCGGCCCGAGATGCCATCCATCATTGTCAGTGTTGCCTCTTGAGCAAAACTGTTTGACGACCACTGCCTTAGAGGAGATACTGCCACATTATGGAAAACATGCTGAGAAATGGCGGTGCCTGTCAATACAGCCGCTCTAGAAAACATAAACATGGAGCTACTCACCGTCTCTAACGTAAAACGTTTCCCACGTCGTAAGAGGCAAAGCCACAACATGGATTTTAGGTCAACCTGTGCAAACAGAAATGAAACTTACGGACAGAAGGAATTATCTCTCACATTTATGGGAGGAATAAAAAGAAAGCAGTTTTATTACAAATTTCCTTCGGTTAACCCTCGAGGCGGCGTTCCAAAAAGCCTCCCAGCCTGCGAAAAGTCGCTGCCTCCCCCTCCCCCTCCCACCTTCGGCTGGCGGGGGCCCAGCTGAGAGGCAGCCCAAGACCACTCCCACGCACCGCCTATATAACCCTTCAAACATCAAGATCGCGATGTAGTGTTGTGTGAGTAGCATTTTTGTGTCAGTGAATCTCACCTACGTGTTATGATTTCCGCCTCTACCATATAAAATTGTGCTTTTTTGTGTTTAAATTGTTATTTTATCTATTGCAATAATGCAAAACTTCACGAAGTATTGTAGTTTATCGTATACCGTTTTCATGTTATAACGTGCTGTTTTTAAACTGACCATTACTGATCTGCAAGGTCAATATGATCAGCCAACTTTTCAAGCATTAAAATGGTTCTGTACGTGTGTACCTCTTTCCCCATAAGTGTTTGGACAACTGGTCCACACCCTCTCAAAATATATTAGGAACTTTTCATTTTCAGTCTAAAAGTGGGTGGAATCTCCGACCCAACTAACATTATCCCGTAAAAAAATAAAAAATAAAATAATCCATAACATTATAATCCCTGTGCAAATATTCTCCGGACTACATTTTTTTTTTGTAATATTAAAGTAATATTGGCAGAAACATTTCTAAAACACTGAGATATAGCCAATTAAATCTTTGTTTTCAGTACGTTCTCAAAAGACTCAAGTGCTTCCAAAAATGTCACGAACCATAGAGAAAAGTAACCTAGAGGCAAAGAAAAAAGAAATAAAGTTACAACAATAGTGAACAACTATGTATGCAGTGGGTAAGGAAATTTTAAAAGAAAAAATGAAAACGAAATGTCATGTATTACTCAGTTGTTGTATTTTTATTAAATAAATAAATTTTTTGCTGCTATAAAAAGAAGTGTACCCGTCCGACACACAGTTTTAATCTCTCAGAAAGTTTTGTACTCAAAGTAATTCTTGCGTCGGCTGAAATTCTATGAATGTGACTGGAATTACATTGAGGTGACAGAAGTCATGGGACAGCGATAGTAACATGAACACCTGGCGGTAGTATCGCGTACACAAGATATAAAAGGCTAGCGCATTAAGCGGAGCTGACAGTTGTACTCAGATGTTTCATGTGAAAAGGTTTCCGACGTGATTATGGCCTCACGACGGAAACTGACTGACTTTGAAAGCAGAATGGTAGTTGGAGCTAGACGTATGTGAGATTCCATTTGGGAAATTGTAAGGGAATTCAGTATTCCCAGATCCACAGAGTCAAGAATGTGCCGTGAATACCAAATTTCAGGCATTACCTCTCACCACGCAGCGGGCGACGTGCTTCAGTTAACGACAGAGCAGCAGCGTCGCCTAAAGTTGTCGGTGCTAACAGAAAAGCAACACTGCGTGAGATAACCGCAGAAAGCAATATGGGACGTACAACGTTCGGACAGTGTTTCGGAATCTGGCGGTAAAGGGCTATGGGAGCAGACGACGGACGCGAATGCCTTTGTCAACAGTACGACTTCACCTTCAGCGCCTCTCCTGAGCACTTGACCGTATCGGTTGGACCCTAGATGGCTGAAAAATAGTGGTCTGGTCAGATGAATACCGATTTCAGTTGGTAAGAGCTGATGGTAAATTCGTGTGTAACACAGACCCGACGAAGCCATGGACTCACGTTGTCAACAAGGTTCTGTGTAATTGTATGGCTGTTTACATGGAATGGACTGGGTCCTGGTTCAATTGAAACGATCATTGACTGCAAATGGTTGCGTTCGGCAACACCTTTCAAAAAACCCAATTACAAAAAATAGAATTCTCGACCATTTTGAGTGGGAACTTGGCATTACATCATTTAACAAAGTCAAGTCTTCCGGTCAAGATAGCATACCAATCAGGTTTCTTTCAGAGTGTGCTGATACAATAACCCTATACCTAGCAATCACATAGAACCGCTTGCTCGACGAAAGATTCGTACCAAAAGAGCGAAAAGTTGCACAGTTCACTCTAATATTCAATAAAGGAAATAGGAGTAATCCGCTGAATTGAGGATCCATATCATCGCCTCCAGAGGGGTGGCTACAAACGGCGCCTGTTCTCCATGTTAGGAGCGGCTTAAACATATGCTGGCAGCAGCTCTAAAATGCCTTTGGGAGTGGCGACCCCATCGTAATAATAGCCTGTATATGAAATGGTATTTCAAAACCAGTGCCCGCATCTCGTGGTCGTGCGGTAGCGTTCTCACTTCCCACGCCCCGGTTCCCGGGTTCGATTCCCGGCGGGGTCAGGGATTTTCTCTGCCTCGTGATGGCTGGGTGTTGTGTGCTGTCCTTAGGTTAGTTAGGTTTAAGTAGTTCTAAGTTCTAGGGGACTGATGACCGTAGATGTTAAGTCCCCTAGTGCTCAGAGCCATTTGAACCATTTTTTCAAAACCAGCCTCGGAAAAGGTCAAGGCGTTCCCTGCAGGCAGCGCGCAGTTCTTGGGGTGCTGGGGAAACTGTGAGAAGTGGGCTACCATGCACCAGCACAATGAAGGTGGGTAGAATAAATGCGATGACCCTTACTGGGTGGGCAGAAGAGTTGATAGACTTCATGCAAAATGAGAACTTAGAACTGATGGGACTTTGTGAAGTTAGATGGAAGGGAAGGGGAAGGAGGAAGATGAGGAAAGGCTACATACTCTACTGGAGTGGTGGACAAGAAGCCAAAAATGGAGTAGGTATCATAATAAAACCAAACCCAGAGGAGTATGTGGACGAAGTAGAATACACAAGTGATTGAATGGTGAGGATTCGGCTGAGGACAAGGAATGTAGTGAAGGACTTCTTCCAAGTATATGCACCACTAACAGGAAATAAAGAAGAGAACATAGAGGATTTTATAGAGGTATTAGAGAATATAATTACAGATGTGGAAGCAATAGTAATGGGTGACCTAAATGTGTAGGTAGGCAAAGAAAGGCTAGGGACGGAGGAGATAATTGGCCCATATGGATATGGGAGGGAAAATGAGGAAGGAGAGAAACTGGCTGACTTCTGTGAAAGAAACGGGCTGATTGTGGGCATCACAATGGCCAAGAGGTATGGATATGGATGAGGTGATAGACGGACGAAGACGGTCATCGACTACTCTTATCAAACGTCCCCTTAGAAAATTTATATACGTGACTGGGCTTAAACTGACACATAATGTTTTTAGCTCAACGCAATCTGACTTTCAAAAATCCCTACAAAAGAATGGCCCTGACTAACATTAATCTATACCTTTCACAAATCACTTACCTCACAAAAATCTTCGTTACTCGAACTACTGCAATACAGCGAGCGCCACTACTGCCAGCTAAATAAAAGATTCAAACTACTGAAGGTACTCACTAGGCATAGTTAGCAAATGAAATATTTTGATAGAGAACAAACAATGTATTTACCTCAATAGTGTTCAAAAGTCATAATGTATATAGCAGTTCATGACATCCAGTCTTACAAATTTCAAAACTCCGCCATCCCTCTCCCCACATCCATCACTGCTGGCGGCTCACCTCCAACCGTGCAACGCTACGTGCTGTTAACAGCCGACAGCCCAACACTACAATAGCGAATATTACAACAATGCCACCCAGCCATAGACTGCACACAGCACAGCCAGTGATTTTCATATAGAGCGCTACGTGGCGTTACCAATAAGAAAACCAAAACAGCCTACTTACATAGCCCCCATGCTCCCCACAAAAAATTTTACACATTGTTTTGGGCAGTGGCTAATACACATTTGAAAAAAAAATTTTGTAATTACAATAACAAAGAAATCAAATGAACACACTTATTGATACAATGTTGGTCAAAAGCTAAAATTTTCTCACAGTCAATAAAGACAGTCCTGATTATTCATCACAGTAAAATTGCAGTATTTTTCTCAAAGTCTGAGCAGTAAAAGAAAATGCACACGGAAGTAGTGGATTTCCATGCAGTCTTGAAGAAGTAGTGTTGAAGTTGTGAAGAATATTGGTAGGTAGGTCATCACAGAGTAGACCCACTGTAGTCCTGGTAGAGATTACGGTATTGGTGGGCCATCAAAGATGCAGACCCACTATACTCCTTGTAGAGATAATGATATTGGTGGGCCATCAAACGTGCAGACCCACTGTAGTCCTTGCAGAAATAATGGTATTGGTGGTCCATCAAAGATGCAGACCCACTGTAGTTCTCGTAGAGACGGCCAGCAGCCATCTGTTGCGACTGTGCAGGTGCACAATCATCATCGAAGAGTCTTGCGGACAATATAGCAAGTTGATGAACCACCACTTGTACATTCACAAAAAAATTTTTTTTAAATGTTCTTAGAACCAGCAATGCTGTTATCCAGTCCCTTGCTGAATTATTAACACACGTGCAAACACTAACAGTCCTCCTTTTTTTCACATATTGTGCATATACTACGACCAACAGAAACGTGTGCAGTGAAATGTAACCTACAAGTTACTTAATTTGATGAGCTGGTGTCAATTACAATTTTATAACATAAGAATGCAATTACAAAGGTACAAAATACATCATTAAAGAACATAATAATACAGATAACATTTTTAGTAAAACAGGCTTTACAAAAGAATAGAAACAAACATGTACATCAGTGTTACAAGAATTATGACATAAGTACATACATAAAAGATCAGAATAGCTTTTGAAACATCAACTTCACACATGAGCAACAAAACAGAATAAATAATGTCTAAACATCTTTACAAAGTAAATAACATAGTATTAGAAAAATTCTACAATATATCTCTTATCAGATAAACACATAAAGACAGGAAAAACACAAATACACAAGAGTACACAAACACATACCGGAATAACACAGGACGAAAGGACAGGGTTTGTTTTCAGTGTAACATTTGGTACTGCAGTCCAACCCAAAACTTCATTCCATAGATCTTTCGTCTTATTTCAACATTTGTTTCCACCAAAAAAAATCCTATCCAAGCATGCTTTCTGTATTTATATGTTCACATATTTCTTACCTCATTACTTATTTTCCATTATCTTACCTCATCATTTATTTCCAAGAAAATCCTACATAAACCTGTTGTCCCTAAACCCTACTTTTTTGTTCATATCCTCTTTCTTTTTGGCCAAACCATTTTCTTATAGTTTCTCAATGCATTTCTTCCAATTCATCACAACTCGTTCTCTTATATAGCCTACCCCATCTTAAGCTAACTTAAATCTACTGAGCTCAGGTGCTAAACTAAGGGACGAGGCAGTGCAGGAGCACAAAACAATTAATACAAACAGCAATGAAAAAAAATTCAAATTGGCAAAGCAAGCAGCATGAATTAGCAAAGCAAATGCAATATTACAACTAATATAAGGCAATGCGCAGCAAACAAGACAAAATAAATCCGTAGTAAAACTGGCTTAACAGAGTAATACATAGTGAAATTCAGTAGCACTATGCCTGGCAAACTAGCAGCAGCAAATGCAGTAACTTATACCTAAATATGACAAAACTCAAGCAGAAAGAATATTACACTAAAAATGGCCATGTCTAATACCTATGTCACATCTTAACACTAGAGTGATGCATCACTGTAACTTGCTCTAGCAGACAAGTTACCAAGTCGCTGACAAAAATTATGTATGCAATTCCTGTGAAGTGGAAATGTCTTTTTGTGCTCCCTCATTTTTTTGGAGTACATCCATCATAAAGTTATTTTTTACTGGATCTGTAGGCATAAAATATTTATATTAGTACATCTATAAAATTTTATTTTAACCAATACTGCAGTGCAGCTAGGAACTAGATATTAAACAAAATAGGCAAAGCAAGGCGTGAAACGTCATTCCCTAGCCATAAGGCATTTCATAATGCAGTAAACAATCTTTCAACTAGCAAGACAATAGACATGAAATGTTTCTCATCATTTCATTTCAGTAAATATCATAAATGAAGAACTCTACAGTGTAATCATATTTTCAAGTTTGAGGGTGTCATATTTACGATGCTTTCTACAAAGGAATGTCAATAGCAAGCATAATGGCCTCTTTTGTTTTTTTCTTCTCCACCTGTGTCTCTGAAAGGCACACACTAATGGCTTTTTTCCAGGTGTCTGTCGCACAGCTGGGTGCCCACGACGCATTACGTGAAGGTGGTCACTTAACTTTCTTTCCAAAACATTTACGACAGCAGTTTCCGCTACAGTGACAGTCTCATATAAAAATATTTCACAGGTCAAGAATTTGCGTTACAAATCTGTAGAAACAAGATCCTATTGATATAACAGTGTCCAAAAAATTTTCGTCGGCATTGTAATACATTCACGCATTTACATACATTTCATGACTCTTAAAGTACGATTCTTGGTTTCCAACAACCTTTTTCACAAACCAGAGTCCCTAACCACTACTCATTATTCCTTACCTTATTCATCAACACTTCTTCAATATTTCATCATAACAGATACGTAGCATAATCAAATAACTCATATAGCATCAGCTTATTGATCATAAACATACCTCAACAGCATAATACACATCGTCGTTGTAAAAATAACATCATAACACCTCAGTCAAATCTCAAAATCGTCGTAGCTTCCTCCAATAATTTCAAAACTTAAAAAAAAATTCTCTGCTCATTTCAATAGTGTCATCTACCTCAAACGTACTTTAAAAATCATGATCCCATACCAAATAAATCATTCAAAGCTCTCATAGTATCACAGTGGTTCCAAAAAAATATGAACAGTTCACAAAGTACAGACAAAATACAATTTCGTAAGTGTGAAGTTATCCAACTGTGTAATTATGTAAACATCTGTCACTGATGTAGTAAAAAAGTTTGTCTCTCTCAGTTAAATGATCAGATAGCTGTGTAATTATGTGTTAGAGAAATACGGTACCGATGTGTAAAGTTGTGTAAGCAAATACCATATTAGCTAGGGCTCCTTGTGCTTGCCAAACACATGATACACAAAGTAAGCGTGTACCCCCCTGAGGATTAATGTAATTATACCCTCAGGTGTTACAGATTACAGCAATGGAATGAAATTATCACGGAAAACCTTTGTATCATTGTACTTCAAATATCTTTAAAAATAAATGTTTTAAGTATAAAATTAATCACTCAAATACGTGTACTGTAGCGCTAAACTGTGCGTCATGTTGTAAGATAATCTCTGTGGAAGTGTCGTACTTATCGTCCTCCGAAAGCTACGTTCTGCAGAAGTCAATGTACTCACCTCATGATAAACAAAAGTTAAATGCTTTGCGGATAGATATCTTAGTTATTACGCTTATTGTTGTGATGAAGAAAGTACTGTGCTGTAACGTATTGTTGTGCTACGGAAAAGGCTGTCTCCTTGTAGCTATACCACAAAAGTTACTACTGAAACATGTTTTACTTTCCAGAATAATACAGAAAAACTGTGCAGATATAAAACAGATACACCGCAAAAGCAACACTGTAAATTGTCACTCATTAGTAACGTCGTGATATAATCGTGTAGCTGTCACATAAACTAACCACTGTGTCGTCTGGTATCTCACAGAAAGTACTTTAAATCCAGAATGTATCTTCAAGTAAACCAATATGTTGCATTAAAATCTCATTAGCAGTACCAGTATATGTCCTAAGTATGTAAGCCTGATAGTCGTTACATAATCGTGCAACTAACAAGCAAGAATGTACAAATACAACACTGTGTCGTCTGTTCACTATAACAATGTATTCGTAATTTCTGTTTAAAAATGTTCGCTAGGTTCTAGACTGGATATTTAACTTCAAACATTGTTGCATGTTAACAGTTTCTTAAGTCTGACAAAGCATACTAGAAACGTGAAAAGTTTTATGGCAAAGGCAAAGTTAAAAAGCAGATTATCTTTCAACAACCGGTTTTACATGTGAAATGTGGTGTAAACCTTTACTCTTCCTAGTACGCAGAGTTTCAACTTCAACACAATTATCATGTGGTATGCGTCGGATTCTGTAAGGTCCATTGTAAACTAGAAAGAATTTGTGACTCAAGTGTTTCTTCTTATGTGAAAATGAATGAGCTAATGAGAACTTTCTGACCAATATATAATTTCTTTGGATTTGCTTTACCGTGTAGTTTTCTCCTTTTGTCCGCTACAGCTTTTATATTTTTAATAGCCAGATCAATTATGTCTTTGTGTCAAAGTTTACGTGTATTCGGGAAAGGTACAAGCTCTCTGATTCTGTTCGGTGGTTCTTCATTCTTCAGTACAAGAGTAGGTGGCAAAGCAGTGGAGGCATGAGGCATTTCATTCAGCACATTTTGAAATAAGTGTAAATATCTGTCCCAATGCTGATGCTTTCTGTGACAATAAAGGCTGCAAAGCTTATTGATTTCTTTCATAATCCGTTCAGACGGGTTACAATGTGGTGAGTACAATGAAATAAAAACAGGTTCCGAAGCATGCGTGACCAAACAGCAGATCTGAATTGCGGTCCGTTATCTGAAATGACTTTAGCAACGTGGCCAACTTCACGTAAGAAATTTTTGACAAAGGCGTTGGATACAGACCGTCTAGTGGCTTTACGTAACGGAGTGAAAGAAACAAATTTTGAAGTAAGTTCAACAGCGACTAGAACGTACGAAAATCCATTCGATGCTCTGACAAGGGGTCCCAAGAGATCAACTGCAGCAAATTCTTTTAATTTAGAAGGAGTGACAGGAAACAACGGAGCACGATGTGAGATAGTAGATGGTTTCGCCTTTTGACAAAGTTTACAAAGAGACAGGACTCTTCGAATTCTCTTTTCCATATTGTTAAAGTAACAAGTCGTTCGAAGAATATGATAACATTTTCGTGGACCAAAATGTGCGTAGCTGAAATGAGTGTACCAAATGAGCTTATTAACAAAATCGTCTGGAATGCAAAGTACCCATAGCTTGTCATCAACAGTGCAGCGTTTGAAGAGTATGTTGTTTCTAACCAGATAATAATGCCGAATCTGAGTGTGTGTTTTTTCATGCCATTTACTTTTGATGTCTTTCCAAATCGGATCTTTATCTTGTTCATGAGCAATGTCCTGTAAACATTTGGTGATGAAGTTTTCAAAGGCGACTTTCTGAATGTAAAGAATACTGAAATTTTTCTCGAGGTTGCCTTCTGTGTTACTTTTCTCAAGCCCAGCCGGTGCGCGTGACAGTGCGTCCGCAACGATGTTCTCCTTGCCGGGAATGTAGACTATTGTGAAGTGGAATTCTTGCAGAAACCATGCCCAACGTTTTAACCTGTCATGATTTAATTTTGAAGACATAAGAAATTGTAATGCACGATGATCACTGTATACTTTTACGTGCTTACCAGAAAGAAAGAAACGGAATTTGTTAAATGCCCAAACGATAGCTAAAGCTTCTAATTCAGGAACGGAATAATTTTTTTCAGATTTTGTTAGCACTCGGCTAGCAAAAGCAATGGTTTCTGAACAGTAGTGTCATTTTCTATAGCTTCTTGAAATAAATGGGCACCAAGACCGACTTTAGAAGAATCCGTGCTAAGGCAGAAATCTTGTGACTGATCTGGATGAGCTAGTATTGGCGCGTTAAGTAGCGATTTTTTCAAAGAATTGAATTCCAACTGTGCTTGTTCGTCCCAGTTCCAAATAGTATTTTCTCCAGTGAGAGAACAAAGTTTTGGTGTAACTAGAATTTGCATATTCAGAAAACGATGGTAAAAATTTACGAGACCTAGAAAACTGCGGACTTGTCTTTTTGTGGATGGAACTGGAATGGCTCTGATTGCTTCTAACTTTTCAGGATCCGGCTGAATGCCTTCAGAAGAAATAATATGTCCCAAAAACCTCACCTTTGACCTACCGAATTCAGACTTTTCCAAGTTAACTGTAATTCCAGATTCTGCAAAAATACGTAACAAACTGTTGAGGATGCGATTATGTTGTTCCCATGAGGCTTCTGCTATTAGAATATCATCCACATATAAGGTGATGTGATGTTTTAAGAAATCAGGTAATATGGAATTTAGCCCGCGAATGAACGCTGCCAAAGAAATGTTCACACCAAAAGGAAGTTTCCGAAATTGATAACAAACGCCGAAACAAAGAAAATCTGTGTATTTTCTACATTCTGGATGAAGTTCGATCTGATAAAAGCTGGATCTGAGATCAATAGAAGACAACACTCTTACACCACTAAAATTTTGAAGAAGTTCTTCCATCGTCTGCGGCCTGTCTGTTTCAGGAATGATGATAGTATTGATTTGTCTCGAATCTAAGTCAAGCCTGATCGATCCATTTTTCTTCTCAACAACATGTAATGGATTGTTGTATGAGCTTACTGCAGGCTCAATAATGCCCTCGTTAAGCATAGATTGTATTTCTGTTCTAATACGGTCCCTATAATGCGCCGGAATTACGTATGGTCTAACACAAAATTTAGTATGTTCACGAACACGAAATTAGTATTGAAATTCCTTGATTGTTCCTGTTTTTGAGTAAAAACTGTCGAATGTGCTTGTAAAATCTCAAAAAGTCTTGCCTATCAGTGTCACTACAATTCTCAATTGTTTGAATTTTATTCTGAATTAACTCATTAGTATCAAATGTGTCGTCTATATCATCCCTGTCAGTACTTGCAGAGTGATTGTTAGTGTCTAGTTCCGTAGAAAATTTCGAACTTTTGTTTAACATAAGGTAAAGCCGATTAATTTCCTCGTCATGGTTTGAGAGCCAATCTTCAAATTTCAAAGCTATTGACTTACCTTCTTTCTCTAAACTTATTTCAGCATCGTGAAAGTTTAAGATTGCTTTGTATTCATTCAAAAAGTCTACTCCCAATATAATTTCCGTCAACAATAATGGAACAATAAGAAAGTTCATAGAGAAGCTGTTGCTTTGACAAAAGAATTCTAAGTTGGTTTGTTGGCGTACATCTACACTTTTTCCAACGATTGCACCTTGTAATTTAATCTTACGTAACGGAAGTATGGGGCAATCGTTCGATTTGTTGCATTTGGTAAAGGCTGTTTCACTAATTTCTGAAATGGGACTGCCAGAGTCAAGTACTGCAGTAAATTTTACGTCATTTACTGTAATGTGAATCACAGGATATGCAATGTTGTTATGTTTTACGTCGTGTTCCTGGAGTAAGATGTCCCTAATGTCTTCCATTTTTACGTAATTACTAGCTACGGCAGCTGCGTCGTCAGTTTCATACGTACGTTTTGTGGCTGCCAGCGGTATGAGTCATTGCCTGTTGTCTCTTTGTTGGTGCACGTCGTTATTGGGATTTGGAGACCTAACTTCTACAAATTCACCTTGTCGAGAGGGCCTGCTCTGTTTGAATCCTGCCAGTTCTGATACAATTCAGGTCTGTCGTTACGATCATATCGTCTGTCGTCACGTCGGTAGATTCCATAGTTTCTTTCTTGTCGGTCATGTGGTGTAGAATTTCTCCCTGAATCGTAACTGCGCGCTGGACCGTTGCGTCTAAAGTTATTCTGTCTCCCCTGATAATATTTATTTTGGTTCCCATATTGTCTGTTTCTCTGATTGTCTCTGTGATAGCCATTACTGCGGAGAGGTGATCTTTCCCTGTAGTTATTACTATTCTGCCTACGGTTGTCATACGGGTGGTGTCTGTTTTGGTCACGATTTGTGTTGTGAGAATAGCCTTGTCGCGTCCAGTTATTATTTCTTTCATCGCGGAATTGCGACGGATGTGACCTGTAATTATTGTGTTCCTGTTTTCGTGTTCCGCGATTGTCAATGTCAATTTCTAATGCTTGTAAGAGTCCCTGAAAAGCTTCAATGTCGTCTTTGCAACGTCCTGCCAAAATAATATGTCGTAAATGTTCAGGCAATTTGATTAAGCAAATGCGGATGAGTTCTGAGGGGCTGTATGGGTTTGACAGGTACTGATTCTTGTGCAACATGTCTTCAAAATATTTCACAAGACTGGAAAATTCAGATTGTTCGAAATGTTTCATCATTATGATGCCATGTTTTACTCGGTCTTGTGTGGCTTGAGAGCAATATGCTGAGAGGAAGGCATGGTAAAATTCTCCTTCACTGTGGCAATCGTGAGTGACCGATCGCATTCTTACAGCTTGTTCATTCTCTAAGTAGCCACACATAAATTCTAATCTGTGTTTTAATGACCAGTTGGAAAAAAACAATGAGAGAATTGATGAAGCCACACTTGTGGATAAATGTCGTTGTCAGAATTCTTAAATGTTTTGAATTTACGTGTAGTAATGAACAGCTTATAGTCAATATCATCATGTCGGCGAGTTGCATGTCGGTCATTGTTACGTCGTTTCGGCGGTTCCATCTCAAAATTTGGTGCACCTTGCCAATTTCTTTCATAATTTCCGAAGTGCCCTGTGTTATTATTTTGTGGCTGTTCCGTAGTTCTATGTCCCTCATCCCGTATTGGATCGCGAATGTCCTCTGAAATACGTAATTCTTGTATTACCTGAGTCAGCTGATCTTGTACTTCCCGGATTTCTCTTTGGTATTGCGTACTAATTTGATTCTGATTTTGTTTGAATTTCCTAATTTGTTCGCACACTTCTGTGTCATTAAAGACTACCGGTTTTGTGTCATTCAGATTGTCATCTACCTTCGTAGATAAATTATTTAGCTGATCCGAAAGTTCAGCTACTTTCTCTGATAATGAACTAATTTCCTCCATGTGTCTTTCTGAAGCAATTTTCAGAGTATCTACTGTGTCCTTTAAGTTTTCTTGAGTTTTTGCAAGTTGCGTAACCGAATCGGTAGATGCAACTGAGTCAATTTTAGCTTGCAAGGTCTCATGATTTTCATGAACAATAGTTTGCAGTTCTTTTATGGCTGCTTCGTGATTCTGTAATGCATTTTCATGCCGCGAAAAAAAAGGTTGAAAATGCTCAGAAATCTGTGTTTTTACGTCATTACAGACTTTTTGACATTTCGATTCAATGTTATGTAACTCAGTAGTTAAATCTTCACGTGTTTGTTCAAGTGTGGTGTCTAACTTTTGAAGCTGTTGCTGTGTTTGTCTCTGATTTTGTTCCATTGTGTCTAACTGTTGCTGTGTTTGTCTCTGATTTTGTTCCATTGTGTCTAACTTTTGAAGCTTTTGCAGTGTTTGTCTCTGATTTTGTTCCATTGTGTCTAACTTTTGAAGATTTTGTTCCATTGTGTCCAACTTTTGAAGATTTTGTTCCATTAAGTCTAACTTTTGAAGCTTTTGTCCCATTTGTTGCATTAATTGTAATAACAATGCACTGGTGTCTGAAACATGTTCCTCAGTGCTATTCGGCAATGCATTTGAACCGGCAATATTCGCAGTTTGAAAAGCAGAAAATGTGTCTTGACTTATTTGAGAAAACGGTGAGGACGCAAAACCTGAATCTACAGTATTTGCAAGATTGTGTCCTGTCATTTCGGGTCCTGAGGCAAGCTGTTGCCGACCGATCGATCGATAATGCTTCCCTGTTCACTAATTGTTTCACTGTTCACACCATTGTTTGCAGCCCGCTCCATTTCCCTATGCACAATTACCAAATTACTACTTTGAACATTAGTTAATTCATTACTCGGTGGCGCTAACACACTGCTTTCGTCTTCACTGTCATTTCTCAATTTACTTTGGAGCCTAGTATTACGTTTTTCACACGCCATTATTGTCACAATATTTCACACGATAACACAGAAAAGCACATTTTGAAGAGCAAAAATAAGAGAACACATTAACGTAGCACTGAAAATAATATCTCGGTAATTGCAAGCGCAGCTGCGAAATACTTGTTGCAAATCTACATGCATGCCACAACTGTTTTACTGTACAACAATGAAAAACTACAACTAAAAAGGAAATTCTCTCTATAATTATGCGCTAGCAATAAACAAAAGCTACACTAATTACACAAACTACAAGAAAAAATCAGAAGATTCCAGTGAGGTATCCTCGGCTAAGGGTCGACATATGAAACGTCCCCTTAGAACAATTTATACATGACTGTGCTTAATCTGACACACAATATTTTTTAGCGCAACGCAATCTGACTATCAAAAATCCCTACAAAAGAATGGCCCTGACTAACATTAACCTATACCTTTCACAAATCACTTACCTCACCAAAAATCTTCGTTACTCGAACTACTGCAATACAGCGAGTGCCACTACTGCCAGCTAAATAAAAGATTCAAACTACTGAAGGCACTCACTACTAATAGGCATAGTTAGCAAATGAAAGATTTTGATAGAGAACAAACAATGTATTTACCTCAATAGTGTTCAAAAGTCATAATGTATATAGCAGTTCATGACATCCAGTCTTACAAATTTCAAAACTCCGCCATCTCTCTCCCCACGTCCACCACTCCTGGCGGCTCACCTCCAACTGTGCAACGCTACGCGTTGTTAGCAGCTGACAGCCCAACACTACAATAGCGAATATTACAACAATGCCACCCACCCATAGACTGCACACAGCACAGCCAGTGATTTTTATATAGAGCGCTACGTGGCGTTACCAATAAGAAAACCTAAACAGCCTACTTACACTCTCTGGTGGAAAAGAAAAATCGGAGACAGTTGAAGGATGTAACTGAAATCTCAGGAGAGGCTTTTGATGGAGACCATCGAGTCAGGGTGGCAAGGATGGGATTCGATGAATTGAAAGACATAAAGGAAGAAAGGGAAAGGAAAATAAAAGTGTGGAAACTAAAGTTTAAGGAGTTACTTAAGCGTAAAATCCCTAACACCGAGTATGGCAATGTGGGAGAGGAATGGGGTAAGTTCAAAGAAGCGTTTGTAAGCTCTGCTGAGAAGATATGTGGCAGAGTGTCCGGAAGGATAAAGGCAAAGGAGACATCATAGTGGAATGAGAGGGTGAAAGAGGCAGTAAAAGAAAAGAAGAAAGCCTTGCATGAACGGAACAGATACCGAACAGCTGAAAGTAAAAGGAAATACCAGGACAGTAAAAATAAGTATAGGAAAATGGTAGCAGAAGAAAAGAGGAAAAGCTGGGTTAAATTCAGCGGAAAGTTGGAGAAAGATGTTACTAGTGGTAAGAGGATGATATATAGAATTACAAAGAGTATGAGGAAGGAAAAAAGATACACAAAGCTAGTGAAAGGGGAAAACGGAGAGCTATTAATGCAACCAGAGGAGATAAAGAAAATATGGAAAGAGTACTTTCATAAATTTCTAAATGTGAAGAACGACAATTGAAAGGGAATAGAAGTACGGCAGGGGGGCACGGGTCTGGAAGAAGAGGAGGATATAACGATGTTAGAAGTGGAACTATCTGTGAGAAAAATGAAAACAGGAAAGGCACCTGGGATAGATGAACTTACTGTGGAGATGATAAAGGCAGTTGGACCAGTCGGGCTACAGTGGCTGTGTAGACTAATAAGATGCATTTGGACCCAAAAATGTGTACCTGAAGAACGGGGAAAGGTAATAATAATCCCAGATTTCAAGAAGGATGACAGGAAAATATGTGACAACTACCGAGCGATCACACTCCTATCCCAAGTAGCAAAAATAATGGAGAGGATACTGGAAAGAAGAGTGAGAGAAAAAGTGGAAGGGCAGTTAGAAGAGGAGCAGTATAGCTTTCGTCATGGTAGATCAACAATGGCCCCAATCTTTAATGTGAGACAGTTGATGGAAAGACATTCGGAGTATGAGAAAGATCTGGTGACGACATTTCTCGACCTAGTGAAAGCATATGACAGTGTTCCCAGGGAAAAGGTATGGGAAACCTTGAAGAGAAAGGGTTTTGGAAAGAAAACACTTGAAGTCATCCAGGAAATGTATGAAAAAGCTCTAGTTGTGTACAGACACCAACTGGAAGAACTGAATGGTTTAAGAATGTTACGGGACTAAGACAAGGAAGTTTGATATCACCACTACTGTTTATGATGGTGATGGATGAAATAATCAAAGAGACGAAAGAAGCCCATAGAGGAAGGGGGATGAAATTATTACTATTTGCTGATGCTATTGTGGTGTGGGGAACAAGCAGTAAGGAGGTACAAAAACAAATAGACATCCTAAATGATAAGGTCGAGAAATATGGAATGAAATTTAGTGTGGAGAAAAGCAAGACCATGATGGTAACAAGAGGGGATAGAGAGGGCAAAGGACAAATTCATATTAAGGGTACGGGATATTGAAATAGTGGACAACTTTAAATATTTGGGAAGTGTATTAACGGGGCATGATCGTTTGGAGACAGAAGTTAGCAAAAGAATACAACAGAGTAATACATTTTACCAGTGTGTGAGGGACTTGGTGTGGGGAAGAGGAGTGCCAACGAAGTGCAAGCTGGTGCTACACAAGACTTACTTCACATCCATACTAATTTACGGCTCAGAGACTTGGACTATGACTAGAAGAGAGAAGAGTAGGATACAATCCAGCGAAAGTTTCTGAGAAGTGTGCCAGGGAAGACGAGGAGAGACAGAGTGAAAAATGAAGATGTTAGGAAGAAAGTTGGAGTGGAGAGGTCGACTGAGAAAATTGAAAAGAATAGATTAAAATGGTTTGGGCATGTGAACAGGATGGGACAGGGAAGAATACCAAGAAGAATGATGGAGTTCAAGATTGAGGGCAAGAGGCCAAGAGGAAGACCGAGAACAAGATGGACTGATACAACAAAAATGAGTTTAAGGAGGACAAACCTGCTATGGAACCAAATTGTGGAAGAAGAATGGTGGAAAGACCGAGTAAAGTGGCGAAATATCATTGATACCCCAAGCCGACCAGATGTTGGATAGAGGGGAAACGAAGATGATGATGATCACTGACGTCGATTTCAAGTATCTGTTTGGAATATATACTGTTGCGAACATTTTGAATTACCTCGAAGGTAAGAAGAAGAATTGACATATAATCAGAACGGATTCAGAAAAAAACGTTCTTATGATACATAATTAGCTCTTTTTTCGCACGAAGTAATGAGTACTATCGATAAGGGCTCTTAAATTGATTCCATACTTCTGTATTTCCAGGAGGCTTTTGACACCGTTCCTCACAAGAGTTCTAATCAAATTGCGTGTATCCCTTCAGTTGTGCGACTGGATTCACAATTTCCTGTCAGGAAGTTCACAGTGCATAGCAAGCGACGGAATATCATACATTAAAACAGAAGTGATATCTGGCGTTCCCCATGGAAGTGTTATAGACTCTCTACTGTTTCTAAATTTATGTAAAAGATTTCGGAGACAATCTGAGCATCCCTGTTATACTGTTTTCAGATAATGGTGTCATTTACCGTCTAACAAAATCATCAGATTATCAAAACCAATTGCAAAATGATTTAGACACGGTATCTCTATGGCGCGAAAAGTGGCAGTTGTCTCTGAATAAGGAAATTGTGAGGTTGTGCACATGAATATGAAAAGAAATCACACGAATCAACAGGCTATCAATTCAACTAAATGCGTGGGAGCTACAATTAGGAACAAATAGGATCGATCACGTAGATCATGTTGTAAGGGAAGGCAACCCAAAGACTACGTTTCGTTGGCAGAACACTTAGAAGATGCGACAGGCCTACTAAATAGACTGTCGACACCGCAGTTGTTTGTCCTCTGGTAGAGTACTGCTATGCGGTATGGGATCCTTACCAGATGCCGGCCGGGGTGGCCAAGCGGTTCTAGGCGCTACAGTCTGGAACCGCGCGACCGGTACGGTCGCAGGTTCGAATCCTGCCTCGGACATGGATGTGTGTGATGTCCTTAGGTTAGTTAGGTTTAAGTAGTTCTAAGTTCTAGGGGACTGATGACCTTAGAAGTTAAGTCCCCTAGTGCTCAGAACCATTTGAACCTTACCAGATAGGACTGACAGAAGACATCGAAGAAATTCAAAGAAGGACAGCTCGTGTTGTATTATTCGAAATACGGGAGAGCGTGTAATAGATATGATAAACGAGCTGGGATGTCAATCATTAAAACAAAGTCGTTTTTCATTGCGGAGAGATTTCACAAAATTTCAGCTTTGTCCTCTGAATATGAAACCATTCTACTATCACCGACCTACAAGCGGGAATTGATTACTCTAAAAAAATAAGAGAAATCAGAGCCTGTTTAGAAAGATTTAACGTGTTGTTAAGAGAGTGGAATGGTGGAAAAATAGTCTGAAGGTGGTTCGAAGGACCCTCTGCTAGGCACTTAGGTGTGAATTGCAGAGTAGTCATGTAGATGTCGATGTAGAACATTCGAGAGCAATGCGGCCTCTGGTGACTGGCCGGGAGCAACAGCGCATGGTGTCGTCGATGTGCGACTGACCAAGAGAAAAGTGGTGGTGCCGGTGAGGGGGGGAGGGAGAAAAAGGAGGTTATCGGGAGGGGGAGGTAGGGGTGATCTTTAAAGTAGTAAGAAGAATTGTCTCACCTTTAATCTGACACGAAGATGTTGAATCTGGGCCGGAAGCCGCAGTGCTATACTATATTGATATACACTCCTGGAAATTGAAATAAGAACACCGTGAATTCATTGTCCCAGGAAGGGGAAACTTTATTGACACATTCCTGGGGGTCAGATACATCACGTGATCACACTGACAGAACCACAGGCACATAGACACAGGCAACAGAGCATGCACAATGTCGGCACTAGTACAGTGTATATCCACCTTTCGCAGCAATGCAGGCTGCTATTCTCCCATGGAGACGATCGTAGAGATGCTGGATGTAGTCCTGTGGAACGGCTTGCCATGCCATTTCCACCTGGCGCCTCAGTTGGACCAGCGTTCGTGCTGGACGTGCAGACCGCGTGAGACGACGCTTCATCCAGTCCCAAACATGCTCAATGGGGGACAGATCCGGAGATCTTGCTGGCCATGGTAGTTGACTTACACCTTCTAGAGCACGTTGGGTGGCACGGGATACATGCGGACGTGCATTGTCCTGTTGGAACAGCAAGTTCCCTTGCCGCTCTAGGAATGGTAGAACGATGGTTTCGATGACGGTTTGGATGTACCGTGCACTATTCAGTGTCCCCTCGACGATCACCAGTGGTGTACGGCCAGTGTAGGAGATCGCTCCCCACACCATAATGCCGGGTGTTGGCCCTGTGTGCCTCGGTCGTATGCAGTCCTGATTGTGGCGCTCACCTGCACGGCGCCAAACACGCATACGACCATCATTGGCACCAAGGCAGAAGCGACTCTCATCGCTGAAGACGACACGTCTCCATTCGTCCCTCCATTCACGCCTGTCGCGACACCACTGGAGGCGGGCTGCACGATGTTGGGGCGTGAGCGGAAGACGGCCTAACGGTGTGCGGGACCGTAGCCCAGCTTCATGGAGACGGTTGCGAATGGTCCTCGCCGATACCCCAGGAGCAACAGTGTCCCTAATTTGCTGGGAAGTGGCGGTGCGGTCCCCTACGGCACTGTGTAGGATCCTACGGTCTTGGCGTGCATCCGTGCGTCGCTGCGGTCCGGTCCCAGGTCGACGGGAACGTGCACCTTCCGCCGACCACTGGCGACAACATCGATGTACTGTGGAGACCTCACGCCCCACGTGTTGAGCAATTCGGCGGTACGTCCACCCGGCCTCCCGCATGCCCACTATACGCCCTCGCTCAAAGTCCGTCAACTGCACATTCGGTTCACGTCCACGCTGTCGAGGCATGCTACCAGTGTTAAAGACTGCGATGGAGCTCCGTATGCCACGGCAAACTGGCTGACACTGACGGCGGCGGTGCACAAATGCTGCGCAGCTAGCGCCATTCGACGGCCAACACCGCGGTTCCTGGTGTGTCCGCTGTGCCGTGCGTGTGATCATTGCTTGTACAGCCCTCTCGCAGTGTCCGGAGCAAGTATGGTGGGTCTGACACACCGGTGTCAATGTGTTCTTTTTTCCATTTCCAGGAGTGTATATGTACGAACATCAGAAAGTAAGTTGCACTTGTCCCACGCTAAGAACATACACAATAAGAATGACGCATTGTCAGAAGAGAGTACATGTTTCGGGTTTCCTCCACAGACAGTTCTGTTGGGATACAGGATGATTATAATTAAAGTTAAACTTTGAAAATGCTGTAGAAATAACACCACTGTTCACAATGTCGTCAAATTGCAACGGAATATTATCGTAGGAGGGGGAAAACGTATGGCCGAAGAAAAAAATAGTTACAAAATTTAGCAATAGATGGCGCTGTAAGCATCATAATTTAATAGTGGTCGACTAAAAATGACAAATGAATCACATAACAATGGCTAAAGTGTATGTTTAAAGTTACACAAACTGTACTACTCAATGTACATGAGTGTACAGATGTGATACCGTTAGTTAGGTAAGCGCATCCACCACGGCAAGGTCATATCACATCGGATGAGAAAAACCGGTTTTTAATTGTCCGGAGGCCAAAAACCGCATAAAAAGCATCAATCAAAATCTAATTGGATTATTAACTTCCGTGTGACTGGCGCAAAGCATGTTCAATATGTTGTCCGCCATTTTCTACAACAAGTTGAAATCGAGAAACGGCATGTTCCACAACTGATCGAAGTGTTTCGGGGGTCACGATCAGAATATGTTGCGCAATGCGTGCCTTCAATTCAGCCAAGTTTGTAATCGGAACACTAAACATCTTTCAGATAGCCCCATAGCCAGAAGCCACACGGATTAAAGATCAGATGATTGGGACGGCCAGGCTGTAGGGAAATCATTTCCGAAATGACGCTTCAGCAGCTACTTAACTAAGTTTGCAATGTGCGAAGGTGCGCCATCTTGCATAAAAATGATCCCATCCACACATCCACGCTACCCTGGAACGACGTGGTTGCGCAAAAGATACTCACGGCTCTTACTAGTGACGGTACAGGCGCTGCAATCATGGACTGTGCGGCTGGTCCCGGCGGAGGTTCGAGTCTTGCCTCGGGCATAGGTGTGTGTGTTTGTCCTCAGGATAATTTAGTTTAAGTAGTGTGTAAGCTTAGGGACTGATGACCTTAGCAGTTAAGTCCCATAAGATTTCCCCCACATTTGTACATAAAACGCAGTACAGTATTTTGTAGCTTTAATGGTTTATACAAAGTAACTTGCCCTACTGAAATCTATGACTGTCCTCCATTCTTATTTAGACATTTAACACATCATTTGGACACTGATTTTCGCATCTTGTCACATGTCCCCATTATTATCAAAAATGTTTTCATATTCTAGTTCAATTAAATCCCTCAGTTACTTAGCATTAATGGTTTTGTAGCGAAAAAAACCTGGTCTTACCTCGCCTTCCAATCCACTCTTGAAAAGCGTCGTGTAAAAATGCACAGACATTTAATCGATAGTGTGATGGAGCACCGTCTTGCTGTCAGATCTGGTTCTTTCGTACAGATTCAAGTACAGGATATGGTCTAATTTCTGCTCTTAACATTTCAAGGTATCTTTCTGCAGCTACGGTCCCATTGAAGAAATAAGACCCTGTCACTGCTTTGCTGCGTACAGCAGCTCAAACCTTAACTCCAGGAACACTTAACTTCTCTTCAGTAACAAGTCTATACTGTATAGGCGGTTGTATTTGTTAAGTCTTCCATTTAAGTTAAAAGTTGCTTCATTAGACCACAGGATAATTTTGTAAAATTTAGGTTCACTTTCATTTCGGATCACATTCCACCCGACAGAGTTCACGTCTTCGAACAGGTTCATCCACGTTTATGGAACATAGTAACGTAGGTAATTCTCAGTGCACTACATGTTTGCACAACACCACTCGTCTCTTCCTGCATTGCTGTGGCCATTGCTTTCACTGACATCGAATCAATTCGTTTCCTCCCTCCACCAGGCTGTACACCAAAAGAAACCGTCTTTTCGAATTTCCGAATCATTTTCTCCAGACCCACGGCAGTCATCGGACCAACGCCTTTTTTCAAACCCTTCAGTGTCCGGAGCTTCTGCAGAGCGACGCGTGCGCAGTCATCACTCTTGTAATACAGCTTTACAAACAGAGCGCGATCCTGTTTGAGACTATCTTAGCGAACGTCGTAGAAGGTCAAGGAGGAAAAGTCGTATACTCGGCGTGTTTAAATCAACTTTAATGTCCGCCCCCGGTGGCTGACTGACATCCGGCAGGGTAGCTCAGTGTGTTCGGTCAGAGGGCTGCGTGCTCTGTGTAGTAAAGAAGCTGAGTTAAGGAATCAACGATCAACTTGAACGGATGCCCTTTCACGCCCGCCCAGGCCAAACGCAAAGCACTATTAAAAAATAAAAACAAAAGAAAAAAAAGGCGTCAAATCGAAAGACTTGCAACGGAGAACGCTCTACCCGACGGGAGGCTCTAGTCACACGACATTTACATTTTTACCAACTTAAATGGCTTATGCGCATGACAGGTGTTTTCATTTACGTATTCTAATACATACTGCACCATCTATTGATCAATTTTCACACAATTTTTTCTTCTGCAATACGTTTTCCCCCTTCTCTGGTAATATCCCGTTGCAATTTCTCGTCATTCTGACCAGTGGCGTTATTTCTACAGCGGTTTGAAAGTTTAACTTTAATTATAATCATCCTGTACAACATGTGCATCGAAGTGTGGGGCCGTAATGGTGGGGCGATTGGGAACATATTCCAAAGCTGAAGTAAGCGGGACAGCACGATTCTTCTGGACAAAACAACTAAATTTAACACAGATTCACCGCGATATTATGAGAGGTATATGGGACAAATGCAATGTCGCGTTCAATAGTCCTGAAGTGGTGCCAGAAATCTGACCAAAGCAGCATAGACTTGGTCACGCTAATCGGGAAGAAAGGCTGTCGATATCGACCACAGATGACCATGTCCAGGCCACCTTTTCGACAAGCTGGGAGGACATGTGTGGGAGGAAGATATTTTCCGATGATGAGGACGTTCACACAGCGGTTCTAGAATGGCTTCGTAACCAAGAAACGGATTTTTACTGTCGAGGGCCTGAACGATTGATAGAACAAATGGTTCAAATGGCTCTGAGCACTATGGGACTTAACTGCTGAGGTCATCAGTCCCCTAAAACTTAGAACTACTTAAATCTAACCAACCGAAGGACATCACACACATCCATGCCCGAGGCAGGATTCGAATCTGCGACCGTAGCGGTCGCGTGGTTCCAGACTGTAGCGCCTAGAACCGCTCGGCCACATCGGCCTGCGACTGATAGAACGTTCCGAACGTTGTTCACAGAGAGTTGTTGATCTTGTTGAGAAATAGTGTCACGCTTCTGTATCACTTTTAAGTATAGTACAGCATTCAATAAAAGTTACTTGGCATGCCATAATAATGTATCACATACCATTTGAATCCCCCCGTATCAAAGACATTCTGTTTATTTTTGTTCCGGGCTTTTCGTAGTTATATCGTTTTTATATGTTTTTAGCTCTTCGATCAACAAGTCAGACCTGTTCAGTCAATATGTCATATATGAACTGCGTGTAAAAAGAAGCAGCGTTATGTGAGGATCCCAAAGTCTATTTTGAAAATCTGTCTCATATTGTAAATGGACCTCCAGTGTCATTGGAAATTGTACAAATGATCATGTGGTTCCTTAGACACTTCTTAATTCTGACGTAGGGCTTGGTCGACGGAATTAGAACGATGTCATGAACCATCACAATAAAAAAAAAGAAGTAATTTCAGCAGTATTCAACAGTTAAGGAGAGGGTTGGGCAAGTTACTGGCTTGGTGACGGGAGCAATAGTTCAATATGATTCGATCCTAGTTAACAGAGTTGTGAAAACACTAACGACGGGATATTCATGTGGAAGAATGTGATTTTAATTTATGCTGAATAATTATAAACAAAATCACACTAAGTTTTTGCTGGTTATTAACAGTTTTAAAGCCACCTCAGCCATGCACAGATTGATCGTCGTCTACTTTGCCGAAACAAAAAACATAGAACGATCTGACGTGTGTAAATGTTACGCTGCCCCGCAGCTGGCGCGGGTTGCCCCAGGATAAACTGTTGCGCTCCTAGTAGCCTACGCGAGCAACACGCGGCGCCAACTGCATAGGCAAGTAGCTGGCGGATGTAACAGCGGCCTCCTACCTGGTAGGCTGCGCAGGCGCAAACATTCCCGGCTGGCGTACTTTCACGGTGCAGCATTCCGGCAGCTAATGGTCGCGGCGAGCCGTTGCGCCACAGGCTGCCGCCACTGCTGCCGTAACGAGCGTATTCTGCACGAACTACCTGCCCACGGGCGAACGTCCTTGCCCGCGAATTCATGAAGTCAACGCGAGTCCTTCATTAATTGTCTCAGTACAGTGTTTCAGCGCATGGAGGGACTATTCTTTCCTTTCATTGTTAAGCATTCATTCATCGTAATTCATTGAGAATTATAATTATAATACAGTCATATATTGCGATTTGAAGTAGTCGGCATTTGATAGCTAGTAAGCGTGACGGCTCTTGCCAGCGATAAACCAATGGGAGCTGTATTGACATTTTCACCTGTCACCGTTTTGCCACTTCCACTGCGCGAAGCATTGTGCTTTCCAGTTCTCTAGTAAGATGAATCTTTTCCAGAAGCGAAAATTTCGCCTACTTCAAGAACAAAGTCTACTTCAGGTCCTAATTAACAGAACATATTTTTATAAGAAAGATACGCCAGAATAGCTGCTTATAATACGAGGGTCACTCCAAAAGAAATGCACACTATTTTTGTAAAAATGCAGTTTTCATTCTGCATGTGTGAAAGTTTTACAGTGTGTAGATACATCCTTCCCGCTTGTTTTCAAACTTAGTTCAACCTGTTCCCGTGAGTGCCGCCGTCACAGCATGTCTTCAAGATGGCTGCTACACTTGACGATCGTCAGAAGCAACGTGCTGTCATAGAATTCCTGTGCTCGGAAAACTAGACAGTGGGAAACACCCACAAGAGGTTGAAAAAGGTGTATGGAGATGTTGCTGTCGATTGCAGTACAGTTAGTCAGTGGGCAAGCAGGTTACGTGATGAAAGCGGGCACGGCAATATTGAGGATTGTCCTCGCAGCGGCAGGCCTCGTACTGCACACACTCCACACAATGTGCAGAGAGTTAACGAATTGGTGACTGCTGACAGACGCATCACAGTGAACGAATTGTCACGCTACGTTGGGATAGGGGAAGGAAGTGTGACTCCCTTGTGCACGCTGCCAAACAGTGGCTCCAACAGGTTGGTCCAGAATTCTACCGTGCGGGTATACAGGCGCTGGTTCCAAGATGGCGTAAGGTAGTTGAGAGGGATGGAAATTATGTGGAAAAGTGAAAATATTGTTCCTAAAGGATGTATCTACACACTGTAAAACTTTCAAACATGTAGAATAAAAGATGGATTTAAAAAAAATAGTGTGCATTTCTTTTGGAGTGACCCTCGTAATTCATCTTTATTAACGACAGACTGTTTCGGCATTTATCGCCATTGCAAATACCTGCGAATACAATTTTAGTGTAAATATCTACAAATGTGAATGTCATTTATATTAAAATGTGTAGATTTTACTCACGTCTAGAATGATGTGACGTCCGTATAACGTCGTGAACTGTCTTATAACTGTCAATGTTTTGATTAGATGGTAAATGACGTAAATACGTTGAAAACAATAGATTAACTAATGATTTGATATTAGTTTGTCAGTTCTACTCCTACGACATTATATGATTGCAAAGATTGTACAGATGAAAAACGATACTATTTTATTAGCTAAATTTAGTCAAGATTATCTTCGATTGTTGCATTTGTTATTTCCGATTTGTCCATTTTCGTGTTCTAAAAGTTCAATAAAGTATTTGAGATAGTATTTTTGTCTAAATTCTGTATGCTTGTTTAATATTTCTTGTGGGTATTTTCTCGTGTGTATACAGATTTCCAGTTCTTCAACAATATTCATTGCAAAATCTTTTGGTACTCTGTGCACTATTTGGAGTCCATTTTCGATGGTATCAGCAATATGGCTTTGATTTTTCAAATGTAGAAAGTAACTCGACTGATTAGTCTCGGTTTATCTAATGTGTTCATTGTACCAGACGTTAAAATTTCTTCATATTTGGCCAACGTAAAAGCTATTACAGTTGTCCCATTTGATTTTATATATGCCTGGTTTATCACGTTATGATGTTCTAGTGGTGGCGAAACATAATTTTACTGAAAGTTTGTTACTGATCCGAAAGGCTAGTTGAAGGTTTGTGGCTTGAATAGATTTTTAACATGCTTAGAGGGGTTATATTAGGTGTCCAGAATTGAAGATGAAGTTTGCAAGTCTCTCACAGCGGGACGGTAGCGCTAGTGTACGGTAACACCATTTTTTCACTAGCTACTTGCACTAGACCCGTCGTCTGTCGGTCTCATACGTTCAATCTGATCTCCTAGACATTGCTTTAGAGCCCAAAAGATGCGCTTGGCCATTGTCGGAGGCCTAATGCACACTTGCTACTACACGTATTGTGTTGAATGAAAAACTCTCAAAGTTCTTACTCAAAGTCTTGGAATAAAGATTTTAAACAGTCGGAGCGGTATTTCTTATTCAACATGGAATATTTCAACTGTGAATGCCCTACATGGAGGGTATTATACTCATTTTCTCTTGTTTCTTTTCTCCTCTGCGTATTTTCGTATAATTCACAAATCGTAGGATTAGTTACATCTAAAAGAAAATCAGAAATTGCGAAACAATAATGTAGACAGAAGATACTTTCTAGAACTTAGGAGAGTTTGGGAATGGTAGTTTCTCGCTGTTACGCTGACGGAAAATATAATCGCAACACAAAAAAAAAATTAATGTAGAGTAACTAAATTTCGTGAATACATTTATCTAGGTAACGTATTTGAGAGATTAACATTGCAAGATCACAAGTTAATGTAAGCGCGAGATAAGCCAATGCAAGTGTGAAATGCTGATACATTAATAACAGGTTCAGCCGGCCGAATGTCGAATGTAAGCATGCAAACGTACATATACTGTGTTGTACAGGTTGAAACACGTATGTAACGCAGCAGCGATGGCGAGGCATTGTAGCATCTGTGACCAGAGAGTATGCGCTTGACCGCGCGAGTGTTGCGAGCGGTTCTCAGTCAGTTGTAGTCTTTGCGAGTTAGTTGTCGCTATGCAGAGTACTCAGTCAGTCAGTCGTTGCGAGTCTGTCAGTTCAGTCGTTGCGAGTCTGTAGCTCTGTCTAGTTGAGAGCAGTACTCAGTCTGTAGTCGTCATGCAGAGCGGTCGGTCAGTAGTAGCAGCCCAGTGCGGTTGTGTGATGTAGGCGGTCGGCAACAATGGTCAAGATGAGGAATAAGGTATACTGTTAATTAATATAATCATTAGATAATGAAAAATTTTATTTATTGTAATTATTCTCCAACAAGTCTCCCAATAATAATTTTTTATTTCAAAAGCATTTTCTCAAAAATTTAATTTTTTATTGAACTCAAGATTTCGTTGCACTTCCCATTTCATTCCACTTCTTTTGAAGAAAAACTCCACTAAAATCACAAAAAAAGAGAATATTATTATTTGCAATGCAGTTCCTCCAAGCGGTGCGCAACAACAAGAGCAGATATGTGACATCCATTTATTCTGAGGTAAGACTTTAATTCTGATTGTTTTACACAGGGCCAAAGACCGATGTTTCGGTTTAATTGAATTTTCTTGTCACTGAATGGACTTTAATTTTGAAGGATTTATATTTGAGTCAGATTGCGTATTTTCACATTTTTGTTGCCATTGTCAGTACATTTGATTGTGGGCAAGTTACGCATAGAGTAATGTCCATCAGCATTTCTAATTAGTATCGTCCTTTTTCTTTAAAAATTTTGTGGGGAGGTTACACTTGGCTCCCATTTCTATTAAGTATTGCTGTATTTTCTTTAAAAAAATTGCGGTGGGGAGGTTACACTTGGCGACACCCAGTCCAGGATCGTATTTCGTTGAGAGTCTTTTGAGCGACAGTCAGATATCTGCTCTTATTTGCTTAGATAATTAGGATTTAGCGCAACGCTTTTAATAATATTGTGACTTTCTCTCTACAGGTCAACGGCAATTTGTTGCTTTGTTGTATTTGTGTGTTGCTTTTGCATTGTGCTTGTTTATTTTTCTGAAAAATTGTGACTATTGTAAAAATGCCGCGAAAGACTGTGAATAGTGTATCGCGAGGTATTTTGAATGAAATTACCGACTCAAACAGCGTGACCGATAGTAATTATGACACGCAGTGTGATGATGACAATCCTGCGTTCACTAACAATCAGTGCAATACAACCATTAATGATGACTTTCACCTTAATGATGAACAAACGAACTCAATTGTCTCGTCTGTTAACTTGACGACAATTGATGACGCAGAACGCTCTATTGTAATGAGCGCTGCAGAGCTTAACACACCCGATTTGGAAAACCCAAGTAACGAACAGACAAATTTGTCTAATGAATATGAACAGATCACACAAAGTAGGGCGGATTTATTTAATTCCGAAACAATGACTGATAGTGTACATCCGACTGATAAACCTTTTTGTCAATCGCAGAATAACCAAATGGTTACGGAAAATGAGACAATTCCAGATCCAGTATTCATTAGCACAGAGAACAGAAATGCTAATTTTCTATCGGATCCAATTATGGCATTTTTGCTACACAATTTTAAACGACTTAGTGAACAGAACGAACAATTGAATAAAAAAATAGACAGCACTTCAAAACGGTCGGATGAAAATCTTGACAATAATGACGAAAATCTCAAACAACTTAGGGAAGATAACAAACACTTAAATGAAAAACTTGACAATAATGACGAAAATTTCAAACAAATTAGTGAACAAATTACAGCCGTTGCCGCGCAGTGCCGTGACACTAAGGAACAGTTGCGCGCGGAAATTGAGGCGTGTTCACAAAAAAATAGCGAAGAAATTAAATCTGTTGCGCAAGAATTAAGAGAAATGCAAACAGTCGCAACAGAAACACTCAGAGACGAAATTAGCGGAGTCGCTAAACAATGCTCTGAAAAAGCTGTACAATTACGGGACGAGTTTAAGGCAATGACGGTAGAACTTTCGCGCACTATGGACGCAAAGATAGACGCGAAATTCGAACAGCAGAACACTCAGATTAACGAGCGCTTTAGTCAGCACATACAGAACAGTGATACGCGTTTCCGCAGATTTATTCAAGATCAAAACAAAGTAAAACGACAAGTCATGGAAACAATCACTGCACAGAGACAAGAGGACAAACGTAAAATATTCGCAAAAGCGAAGACGTATGTAGACAATAATATTACTACAGTGTCCGACAAAATTAATACCATAGAACAATTGAACGCGGAATTACGGGATGAAATTTCTGATCTTAAAGCAAAAACGGATACACACACAGTAAATATTCAAACAGTGACAGATAGATTCGAACAACTAGATCTAACACAGGATTGCGATGTCATCAAAGCTGATGTTAAAAAACTGAGCGAAACTACGCGCAAGTTGCAAAAACAGATTAATGCGTCTGATTCTAAAACCGATGATCAGGTTAAAATACTGACTGAAAAATGTGATGAATTGGCCAGTCGTATTGATGCTATAGAAAATACTAATGATAATAAATCAGACGATACTGCACCGGTTTCATTTATCCAAACGCCTGAATTTCAAAATTTACAGCAGACAATTAATGAGATCGATTCATCTAACAACACGTTACGTAGGAAGTTATCAAATTTACAACAAGAAGTAACAGAAATGAAAAACACTTCTGTTAATAATACACAACAGACGCCACTTTATGAACATGTGTCAGACTCACGCAGCGCGTATAATTTGGGTAATCTGCAGAGAGTACGGGACTTAGATTCCGAACAACCACAGTTCAATAGATACTCTTACGATCCTGAACCTGTTCCATCATGCAGAGATGATAACTTCGACTACAAACATTTTCTGTCAGTGAGAAAGTTTAAGGTTTTCAAAAACGATAGAACGCAGATTCACCCACTGGATTGGATTCAACAGTTTAGTTTTGCTCTTCCACCGACTTGGCCTGTAACACATAAACTTGAATTTATTTGCAGTTTTTTGGAAGGCGAACCGGCAACTCGTATGAGACCGATCGCGAGACAGTGTTACTCGGTAGAGGAATTTCAGAATGCTTTTCTGTCAGCGTACTGGTCGAAGACGACACAGCGCGGAATTAAAGATCAACTAATTAGTTTGCCAAACTATGAAAACTCAAATTTTCCCAGTGTAACGCAATTTTTTGAGCACATGGTACAACAAAACCAGTACCTAAGTGAACCGTACAGTGAATCCGCACTTATACAACTATGCATCTCTAAATTACCACGGTCATTACGAGTGTCACTTCTAACGGGCCAGCAAAAAGAAAACATTTCAGCATTCAGAGATCTTTTACAGCTCTTGGAGGTACAGCAATCCGATTATTCTTTTGTAAACAAAAACTTTTCGTGTAACAACCAAGGTCAACAACAGTACTACAATTATGATCAGGGACGTAATTTCAATCGGAAAGATAACAGACGCTTTAGGAACGACAACTACCAAAACTTTAATAACAGGCAAAATTCTAATTATCAATACCGTCAAAATTTTCAGCAACAGGAACAACACTTTGGTAACAATAGAGGTGTTTCACAACAACAACATCAAAACCAGCCGGTTAACATACCTAACCAACAATGGAATACACAAGGTCAACCAGGCTTTAATGTTTCGCCGCGTGGACGTATAGCCCCTGGTCCAACAAATAGTAACGTACGTCAGCAAGGAAACAACTACGTACAAAGAAGACAGTATTTCAATTCCTATCGTAATGCACCGTATAGGAATGACTATTACGACAGACGTAAAAATAATGAAGACAATTTTCAGCGAACGTCTAACAACAGTCGGTCATACCAACAGCAAAATCATACGCAAGAACATATTCTCATGAATGAACCCGACAGTAGGTACCATCCAGAGCGTAACACGCCTGGAAGAAGTAATAGGACAGTTCAAATAGTCGAAATGCCACAGAATCCTCCTAATAATAATAACACGTCAGATAGAATCTGACTAGATAATGTACAGGACGCATCTTGCAATAATACAAGCACTACCTTAGACACGCAAAATGTTGTTCACGAAAATGTAATTACTTTTGACGACATCAGAGACACTCTTTTACAGGAAAGACCAGTTATTCAGAAAACCATTTCACATCCTGTTATCGAAATTAAAATTGGTTCATCGAAATTCTCAGCAGTAATTGATTCCGGATCACCTATATCAGTAATAAATGAGGAGACTTTTAATGAGTGCAACAAAGAGAATACTTATCTGACATTACCTTTAGGCAAAACAAAAGTGAAAGGAGCAGTATCGAGTAAAGGAGTAGACGTTAAATTACAGACACATTTATCATTTTGTATCGCAGGTCACACGTTTCACTCTAATTTTTGGATTGTTCCTTTATTGACAACAGACGTTATTTTAGGCACGAATTTTCTGGTACAACACGAAGCAGTAATTGATTTTCAGAATTCTTATTTAATGTTAAAGGATGAAAATGTACAACTTGCTTTAGAATTTCAGCACTCATTATCTGCGGAAGAACAAACAATTAACCGCACAGAGGTCATTTCCGCAACACGTGACATAGACTGTAATCCCACATTGTTAACGGATACGTACGTACACAACTATAATACTCCAGACGAAATGGACTACGACGTAATACAAATGATTTCCGATAAAGTTAAAGAGAGTAGTGCAATTACAGACGACGAACGAACGCAATTACACAAAATTCTTTTACAGCAAGCTCCAGTTTTTGACAACATTCCTGGTACTATGTCCGGCTTTATGTATGAATTTCAAGTCAAACCGCATGACACATTTAAAGCAAAGCATTATCCTATTCCATACATTCACAGAGAACAGGTTAAAAAAGAATTGCAGGATATGCTCGACCAAGGAATTATAGAACCAGCAGTTAGTCCGTACATAAACCCGCTACATATTGTTAAGAAAAAAGATGGCTCACTTCGCCTTGTACTTGATTCACGTCACATTAATGACATTATTATTAATGAAACAGATCGACCACAGACATTAGAGGAACTTTTACAGAAATTTCACGGTACAGCTATTTATTCGACATTAGATTTGAAATCGGGATTTTGGCAAATTCAACTTCATCCGAATTGTAGAAAATATACAGCTTTTCTCTGTTTCGGCGACTGTTATCAATTTTGCAAACTACCGTTCGGCTTAACTATTTCTTCTGCAGCTTTTATTCGCGGTTTGAACACAATACTTCCGACAGAACTTAAAGACAGAATTACGACGTATGTAGACGATATTCTTATCGCAGAAGCTAACTGGTCTGAACACAATATGATTCTTGAACAACTGTTACAAACTTTTCATGCACAAGGACTCACAGTTAACCTCAGTAAATCGCACTTTGGCAAAACTTCTATAAAATTTCTTGGACACGTAATTTCAGCAGAAGGCATTGCACCTGATCCGGAAAAACTTCAAGCTCTACGTGACATTAGTGTTCCTACGACGAAGAAGCAATTACGCAGTTTTTTGGGCTTAATTAACTTTTTTCGTAAATTTATTCATCATTCTGCTTTAGACACGCCTAGACTATGCCAATTAACAGGTAAAAACAGTATTTGGTCTTGGGATAAGCAAGCACATTCTGAATTCATGAACCTGAAACATGCTTTGTTGAATGCTCCACTTTTATCGCACCCAGATCTTACTAGAAATTTTTCCATTGCCACCGACAGTTCCAACACCGCTTTAGGTGTACATATTTTCCAGGAAATAGAAGAAGATGGTGCAATAGTAATTAAAAACATCGCATTTGCAAGTCGCATTTTGTCACCTGCTGAACGAAATTACTCTGTTACAGAATTGGAAACATTATGTGTTGTATGGGCTTTTACGAGATTTAGGCATTTTCTTTATGGCAGACATACCACCGTTTACACAGACCACAGAGCGATACAATTTTTACTCTCGGCTAAATTTACTCACGACAGGTTAAGTAGATGGAAACTATATTTACAGGAATTTAATTTTACAATAGTTCACATTCCCGGCACACAAAATGTTATAGCAGACGCACTATCGCGTTCTCTCGGCAACAATCAGCAAGACGTAGCAACCAACTTCTGTAAAACAAATTTCAGTGTCATGTACATTCAGCAAGTTGCATTTGAAAACTTTATTTCATCGTCATTGCAGGACATAGCACGAGAACAAAATAAAGACAATGTGTGGAAAGAAATTAAACGCCTTTGGGAAGATAAGAATAATGTTACGATTAGAAACCACTACACTGTGCGCAATGACATTCTGTTTCGCCGCTCTCATCCTGACAGCAACAATTGGTTATTATGCATACCTGACGAACTGGTCAACAAATTAATTTGGTACACTCATTTAAGTTACGCACATTACGGAGCACGAAAATGTTTTCTTATACTGAGACAGAACTGTTATTTTACCAACATGGAAAAACGTATACGACGAGTTTTAGCGTCTTGTAAAATTTGCCAGAAAGCTAAATCAGACACCACTTCACATATTCCTCCTTTATATCCCATTATACCTGTGAAATTAAGACACATGGCCGCAGTAGATATTTTTGGTCCGATTCCGAGAACTAACAGAGGTTTTTGCTACATTTTTGTCGCTGTTGAGCTCACTTCAAAATTTGTTACTTTCACTCCGTTACGCAAAGCTACTGCTAAAACTGTTTCGAAAGCATTTGTAAAACATTTTCTATTTCATGTAGGGCATGTAATGAAAGTAATTTCTGATAATGGATCTCAATTTCGTAGTAGTGTATGGACACGCATGTTACGAGCTAGAAACATTTCTCCGATCTATATATCCAAGTACCACGCTTCTTCGAACCCTTGTGAAAGATTAATGAAGGAAATTGGTAAGCTGTGCAGAATATACTGCCACAAAAGACATATTGATTGGGATACACACATACTCTCATTCCAAGATGTAATTAATTCCATTCCAAATGAATCCACTATGCTATCTCCGACTGTTATACTGAAAAACGTTGAACCACTGAACAAAATTAAAGAATTAATAGAATTCCCCAAAAATCGTCGCCTACGACACCACGAAATAATTGACATTGCGCTGAACAACATCAAACGTGCCGCAGAGCGCCGGAGAAGACAGCAAAAACAGGTTTGTACACGCCGCGACTTTCACGTTGGACAGAAGATATTAGTACGTACACACTATTTATCCAGCAAATTAAAAGGTAAGTGCAGTAAATTTGAACTTCTATACGCAGGTCCGTATCGGATTCGCAGTATCCCTCACCCCAATGTTGTACACGTCGAAACTTTGAGAACCAGAAAATCGAAAGGCAATCACCATATCTCAAACATTAAACCGTTTATTGAGTGAAACCACTGTATGATTCAACACACTATGATGCCATTTACTAATGCAATTAATTCACCTGACTAATTATTGATGATTATCGTATTTTTTTTCTTGGCAAGTGCCCGGCAAGGTAAGGTTAGCAGGTCGCTCTTCTTGTCGTTACACATCAGACCGTGCATATTTTTCCAGATGAATTTACACATTTACGACTATTTCTGCAATTATATTTATGTGACTACTTATTGATGATTATCGTATTTTTTTTTCTTGGCAAGTGCCCGGCAAGGTAAGGTTAGCAGGTCGCTTTTCTTGTCGTTACACATCAGACCGTGCACATTTTCCATTTTTTTTGTGTATATGACTGTACTCCAGTTTTGTTTGTATGCACTATGAAATAGTTAAGATATAACACACACCAGTCGACTTTGACATTTTTTTTTTTTTGCCTTATGACATCTCAACATCGTGACTGTTTCACATTTTTTTTGCTACTGCATTGTATTATTCTGTGTACATTTTTTCGCATCCGAACACTGTCAATGTCTTGGACATATTACGTTTTCTGTCATGTTATGCTGTATGGTTAATTGTGTCACCATAAACCAGTCATTATTTAGTGGGTATAGGATTTAAATGCAAGACATTAATCTTTGTTCATCAATTTCAGAAAGGAATGATGATTCTAAGAAATAAATTTAACATAAATGGGAATTTCACCTACAGAATAAACGAAAGGAGATGCAATAACTTTATGAGGAAGAGTAAAGGGATCAGGATTAACAAGCATTAACAAGACTATACTATACTCATCACAGAATAGCAGTCTTAACTAATTTTTTCTTTCAGAATACAAGGTGATTGATGCAGGCTGTCAGAGAGAACTACACATCTTAGTTTTAGTGATGAAATATGCTAGAGATAAGGAATAGTTAGGTAATGAGTAATGAAGTGATTTTTTTGCAGATGATAGTGAATACTGATGAATAATGATGAAGGAAATGGTATTATGAATAATGAAGTTTTTCTTTACAGGTGATGATAATGGTGAAGTTATGATGATATGGATAATGAAGTTTTTTTTTCTTTATGCTACGTAGTTATTTAAGTATTTGTTGCGGTTTGCTTTGACAGCAGGTGTTACATTGCATAGTAGGATGACGGAAAGTTTTGGAAAGGACAGCTATGGAACACATTTTATACACATTTCACTACTTGTTAATTCGAAGTTCACTACTTTTCAGCATAGTGTGCGTTTCTTCTTTCAGGTCAATAATCCGTTTTTGTATTTTTTCCAGGAGAAGTTTTTCATGACACTTACTAAACCTGTTACTTATTATACCTGTTCTAGTACTTGCATTTTTATATTTTTTACCAATTTGTGTTTATCATTTATAAATGTGATCACATGTACTGCCTTGTTACATAATCTTGCTACAGCTGACTCATGACGAATGACGTTACCTATCCTCATTTGCAGCAATAGGTCAAAAGCAAAAAGTATTATGCCTCAGCAATTAATTATCGATCCCAACGCAATGCATTGCTACCAAAAAAATGTATTACCAGTCCCACATAATGTCACTAGTTTATGATAATTCTGAATAATACTGATCAACTCTGAATAGCATGTCACTCGAGTAATGACCTCTTAATGAGACTATATTCAAAATAATGCTTTGTCACTAGCTAATAACTGCCACTGTTTATTGTAATGCCTGTGATTACTAATGATTTGACTGTAATTAACTGATTTTTAATAATGACTTCGTAATAATCTGAATAATACTGAATGATGATTTTATTCAATACTTGCTGGCCACTGAGTGCCAATAATTAATGTCACTCCACGAATTGTTATTAATTATGCCATTGATTAGCTCTTGTTTCCAATGTTGATACTTTGTTGTTGGAAATGAATGTGACTGTTTCATAATGCTTTGTAATTAGGAAAGGACTAATGATTCTTAATAGATTGGAATGACACATAATTAATTAACTATGGTACTGTTTAATAATGCTTTGTAATTAATTAAGGCTAATAATTCTTAGTATATTGAAATGACAAATGATTAATTAATTAACTGTAATTAGACAAATGATTAATTAACGACAAATGATTAATTAACTGTAATTATACAAATGATTAATTAACTGTAATTATACAAATGATTAATTAACTGTAATTAGACAAATGATTAATTAAAGACAAATGATTAATTAACTGTAATTAGGAGAAGGTTAATGATTCTTAATTATACTCTGTAACTGAAAAGAATGCGATTATTTCATAATATTTTGTAACCAGGAAAAGAAGGCTACTGATTCTATGTAAAACAATTAATGAACATTTTTCTGTAATACTACATACTTGGTACAGAAATGTTCAATAACTGGGCTATGAATGCCACGAACTATCAATGAAGACTGTAATTGTCAATATTATGTGACTTGATGTCCTTCACCTCATAAGCTGACTACCCTGAATTACTGCAATGTCCATTTGTCCTGTTTATCCCAGTGATCATGGAGCACTATATTTGGTTTTGCACTAATTCTACGTTGGTGTGCCTTGTAAGAGTGTGGTGTTGACACGACATGCTGTCCACCACCATGAGTGATGAAGACATTATTATGGTCCCACTGTTTGGAGTACCTAATGTACTGCCAAAATGAAAACATGGAACATTACTACGACAGTTCAGTGTCTTGGCTACACTGATAAATTCTGATGGGAAAAGAACTTCAAGTTGTGTCACTTGGTGTTGTACTACTGTGGAAAGATATGGACTTTCAGAGCAGCTGTGTGCAATCTAAAGTGCTACAACCATGATGCAATCCTTCCCTTTCCTATCCTGATTCTTGTCACATAAAGAAAAAATTTTTTTTGGTAACATCATTTATGTTCATAGGTTATACATTTTTCGATTCGCTAAACTCCAGTGTGAGTACACTTATGTCACTGGTCGACATGATGTTTGCCATTATGTTTATTTGTTGTGAAAATACTAAAGACATTTTTCAGTGCATGTGCACTTTGGACATGAATTTTTTTTTTGCCATTATGTTTATTTGTTCTGAATATGCTAAAGAATTTTTTCAGTGCCTGTGCACTTTGTTATCTGTCAAATAATTTGTATATACTTTTCTGATTTGCTACTATGTTTTGTACTCACATTTTGTCTTTGTCTGATATATTTTGTACTTAGTGCGTGTGCACAACATTTACTTTATGTACTACATCTAATTATTCTTGCCAGTCTGTTTATTTGTTCTGCATATGCTAAAGAATTTTTTCAGTGCCTGTGCACTTTATCTGTCAAAAAAGTTTGTATATACTTTTTTCTGATTTGCTACTATGTTTAGTATTCACATTTTGTCCTTGTCTGATATATTTTGTACTTAGTGCGTGTGCACAACATTTAAATATTCTGTAAGTTGTAGGATTTTGTTAATTAAAGAAAAATTTTGCCGCGCTTGGCAAGTCCAAATGACTCACCATCGCTGCCAAATTTTTGCCCCCCGAGTGGAGGGTTATGAAACACGTATGTAACGCAGCAGCGATGGCGAGGCATTGTAGCATCTGTGACCAGAGAGTATGCGCTTGACCGCGCGAGTGTTGCGAGCGGTTCTCAGTCAGTTGTAGTCTTTGCGAGTTAGTTGTCGCTATGCAGAGTACTCAGTCAGTCAGTCGTTGCGAGTCTGTCAGTTCAGTCGTTGCGAGTCTGTAGCTCTGTCTAGTTGAGAGCAGTACTCAGTCTGTAGTCGTCATGCAGAGCGGTCGGTCAGTAGTAGCAGCCCAGTGCGGTTGTGTGATGTAGGCGGTCGGCAACAATGGTCAAGATGAGGAATAAGGTATACTGTTAATTAATATAATCATTAGATAATGAAAAATTTTATTTATTGTAATTATTCTCCAACAAGTCTCCCAATAATAATTTTTTATTTCAAAAGCATTTTCTCAAAAATTTAATTTTTTATTGAACTCAAGATTTCGTTGCACTTCCCATTTCATTCCACTTCTTTTGAAGAAAAACTCCACTAAAATCACAAAAAAAGAGAATATTATTATTTGCAATGCAGTTCCTCCAAGCGGTGCGCAACAACAAGAGCAGATATGTGACATCCATTTATTCTGAGGTAAGACTTTAATTCTGATTGTTTTACACAGGGCCAAAGACCGATGTTTCGGTTTAATTGAATTTTCTTGTCACTGAATGGACTTTAATTTTGAAGGATTTATATTTGAGTCAGATTGCGTATTTTCACATTTTTGTTGCCATTGTCAGTACATTTGATTGTGGGCAAGTTACGCATAGAGTAATGTCCATCAGCATTTCTAATTAGTATCGTCCTTTTTCTTTAAAAATTTTGTGGGGAGGTTACACTTGGCTCCCATTTCTATTAAGTATTGCTGTATTTTCTTTAAAAAAATTGCGGTGGGGAGGTTACAAGGTGCCGGATGTCAGTTTCTGGGATAGAGTTTGTAAGGTGCGGAACGTCTTGAATACGTAGAAACCATAGTACGCGTAATAAGACCTCCCTCACAACAGAATACAGGCAATACAAATCGAAACCTGTCACCGCATGGGTCACCGCAATCAGTTGCGGACAGACACGAGACTGAAAACGCAGAACGAAGCGCGTTGTAAGAAGAGGTAGTAGGACCCGTTAATTTGTCGTAAATTCTCCATCAATTAACGCACACCATAATGATACAAAACAGAGATAAAACAACAGGTACGTGAGCAGAGTGAGCAGAGTACGGGAACAGCGAAACAATTGCGTGAGATCAAAGAACAGTTAAGTCAATAGAGGAAGGGGCAAAAAAATCCCAAGATCTGATAGAAAATTTAATAACAGGTCACACGAAATTAACAACAGTTATTGACAAGGTCCAAGTGGACGTGCAAACACTGCGTGACGACACACAGACCGAAATCAAAACATTACGTGATGATTCCCACGGTGAAACTGCAAGTATAACCAAACAGGTTAATGCAGTTACACGCCAAGCAGGGGGCACAGCACGGCAAAGTGTGTTGCGAAAACGCATCACGAAAGCGGTTCTCAAAAATGGTTCAAATGGCTCTGAGCACTAGGGGACTGAACATCTGTGGTCATCAGTCCCCTAGAACTTAGAACTACTTAAACCTAACTAACCTAAGGACATCACACACATCCATGCCCGAGGCAGGATTCGAACCTGCGACCGTAGCAGTCCCGCGGTTCCGGACTGAGCGCCTAGAACCGCTAGACCACCGCGGCCGGCGAAAGCGGTTCTCAAGAGGTACGGTACTCACATCGTGAAAATAGAAGAATCAGTTCGAAAAACTTAGAGAAGTACTGTTGTGAACTATACAAGAGCGAAGTGATCAATATCATACACAAGCTCTGAATCCGTAACAACTTCCGAGTCAATAACGCCACCAGAAAGGCAAGAAGTTTCACAAGGAATGAAAAAAGGTTTCACGCAAATACAATTCCAATCACAGGCGTAGAAGTTACGTAATAGCCGACCACCTGCGATTCCACATGCACGTTTCGAAACTTACGAAGAGCAGACGGCACCACCAAGACGTCGGATACCTCAGGCATACTTTTCGGAACAATTCGGACCACATGATGAAGGGGCAAGGTTAGCCAGGCAAGACACCGAGCTAATACGTGACAGGAAAATGCAAGGACGCGAAGGTTATAGGTAATGTATACCACCCACTCGCGCAGAGCCGATGGAAGAAGGTCATTGCGTTCCATTAGAACTATATCATGAAAGACTAGGCGAAAATTACAGTGGGCAATATCCAACGGATTTACCACTACATGAAAGACTGTGACGTGAAATGATCGGGAGCAAGAGTGGTGAGGACTCTCGAATTTCGTACGGTACCATGACGAGATACGACAACCATCATTTTCTCATTGCAAGGAAGTTTCAGCATTTCCGTGAAGGAAACTCATTGCATCCACGAATCTCCATTGATCAATTCCGAGTAGGACTACCAGAACATTGGGCATTACCACACAAACTAGACATCATATGTGCCCATACGTGTGGAACAGTAGCAGAAACGATGGAAAACGTAGCAGCTACATATTGATCGCATGTATATTTCAGACATAAGTTTCTCTCACTCTATTGGGCGAGTGAAGCGCAAAATAAGGTGAAGTATGAACTACTACAAGCTCCATGCTTCGAGAATTCTGGAGAGAAGAGCCCGGTAAAATTTTACGAAGCAATGGCTAAGAAAAACCAATGTTTGGATGTGCCATACAGCGATGGAGAATTGATTAAATTGTGAACCATGAGGCTGCCACTTAAATACCAACAGTCGTTGGTAGGGCCCTGATGCAATGATGTGGAAGAATTAAAAGGAATATTCTCGGAAGATGAGGCACGAAAAAAGCGAAACTCGCCTGAAAACGTAAATGAAAGACCGCGAAATGCGCCGGAGACTGCACGAAGGAATGTGAGCTATTCGAATCGCGTGATAACTTCGCGGTGAGAAATGATAATCGATTCCAACAGAGAAATGGGTACGGATACGGAACTAGAAATGCCAATGGTTATCCACCCAGGAATGGCAATAATTGCTACAGGTGGAATAACGGCAATCGCAACGGGTACTGGAGGATAAACAGGCCGACAAATTTCCCGTGACGAAACCCGTATCTACGAGTTGAACAAAGACAGGAAGGACCGAAAGAAGACATGGAGATAAGGCCACCAAACCCCGATAAACGTTCGAATTGACGAGAGAAGTCAAGGAGAACAGCGCACCTATCCAAGCAAGCAGCAGAAACGTAACGAGAGAAATATACACCCCATCACGAGAGGTGAAACATGAAGGAACTGAACCCCAGGGACCGAAAGAAGTCGAGATATCGCAAACATCAGGTTGGACAGGAATTAGTTGGGAGGATTTCGCAAAAAACAGACTACTGAAACAAAATGAAGCAGGTATAAAGGAAGACGAGATAAGAGGTAAAGTAATTAGCATTGCAGAGTTATTTAAAACTGAAACAAGGGAGAGCCAATTCCAAGAGGATAATGTACCGTCGAGAGAAATAAACATTTTGTCACGACGGGTAATAAATGAGGAAATAGGATCGCAGGGATCAAACGAAGGCAGACAAACAACCACATCATGCTGGGGAGGAATTAATTGGGAGGTTACCAACGAAGAAAACGAACTACCAGAGGCAGGCACTATGGGAAATAGGAACGAAGTAGTTAGAATTACAGAGCTATTTGAGGTTGAGAAAAGGGAAAACGAAGTCAAGGAGGATAATGCGCAGTCGACGGAAGTTAAAAATAAATTACAATTGGGGACAGGTCCCAATGTGTGCAATGATGGAAGTTACAGAGATATAATAAAAGCATTCAGATGCGATTATTTGGGAGTTTCCACAAAGAAAGAAGAGGCGGATGTAGTTCAGCTGAGGGAAGACGAAGTTAAATGTGGAGAAGAAGTTGTAGAAGAAAGAGAGAGATGGTGGTCGAGGCATATCTGACAGAAGGTTCAAATTTACAGGTAAAAATCCTGAACGACTCACGTATGATTGAACAGAAGATACTTTAATGCAAGGAGGTGAGGAAGAACAAATCAAACCGGTCGAGATTCAACCAGTTGTGAAGACCATGGCAGCGAAAATCCCAGTTAATGTAGCCATAGACAACGGAAGCGATCTAACCGCGATATCGGAGAACTTATTTAACCATTGCAATGATAATGAAGAATTACCAATCTTGAAAACGAAGAAGATTAAAGTGAAGGGTCCCATCAAAAATCATGCTGCAGATGTCAATAAACAAACAAGGTTAGCTCTTTCGTGCCAAGGTCAAAAGATCGAAGCCAATTTCGTTATCATACCGAAATTAACGGTGGACATAATAATAGGTGAGGATTTTCTGAATGAAAGACGAGCTGTAATAAACACGGGAAAAAGTAGCGTCACTTTGACAGCCCTACACTTCTCTTTGAGGCATTGCTGTACAGTGTCAAACAGTTGGAAGAACAAGAGCCTTCCAGACCTAAGAAACGATGTTCCACCACTCAAACAAAGGTGGTATAGACGGAACGAATCGAGCATAGAATGAGATAGGTGAAAGTTTAGGACTTCATTATGTAAGCCATATTAAAAGACATGATGAATAATCACTTACTGGCATCAGTAAAGGATATCAAAGAAGCCGTCATGTATGTTTCAGACAGGACGTGACCAGGAGCCTGAAGAAAAGAAGAGACAGAGGAGGAAAAACGAGAAGTACCGGAAATTTTTATATGTAGCAACCAACGTGGTATGTAGAGTTTGCCACGGTGAAATGGATAAATCGCGATCTAGCAACATGACCTACTAACATGCAACGCCACGACACAAGATATCAGGAACAAATTGGAATGTGATAGAAAACTGTAAACACAGAGATAGGACGCCGAACCATGTAAAGAATTTCTTAAGAGACGTAAATTAGGCATAAGGTAGATCATAAGGAAAGATTTTTGTACTCAAACCTCCTGCAAGAAAAAACTGCCCACGGCTATGCGGCGGACAACAACTGAAAATGTACATGGGACGTGAATGGACGAGATCAACGATTTTCACGAGAACGTTGGCGATTTGTAACCAAAGCAACCGTTGTGCCTGACTGTGGTAGCAACCATACCGTGATAAAGAAAGTACAAGGAGGGTGGACGAGCAGCAGAAGACTGACGTTGGGTCCAGGCCTTGCAAAAATTCACTTTCTACCGATGCTCAAGTAGGAAGGACTGCAGGGAACGATCGGTCACCAAAAACGAAACAGCAGTCAGCGTGTGGAGTAGAAGCAAAACACCTCGCCGAAACCCCGGCTTGTCTGAGGCAAAAAAAAAAAAAAAAAAAGAGGATAGGTGCAAAAGCGCTCGATTGCCACCAGACTGCAATATTATATTGAACTACAAAGCTGCAGGAAAATTAGTCAATCAATGCTGTACTACATGTCATAATCAACGACATAAACAATAACGAATGTAAAACTTCAAAGCAACTAGTAGTCAATAATTTCCTATATCCTGCCCACAGAAGAGACAAGTAAGACGCTTGGAAGAAAAGGAGATAAAGAGTCCCAAGAATGATGTCGAAGAGAGAAGATGGGCGAAAATATTTCAAGATACACGTTTCCGAACAACCACCCTGTTGTAAACTGGTTGTCTGCGAAGTGCTAAAAAATGTAAATACCTTCATCAATGTCTTGAGAAGAAAAATAAGCGCGTTTAAAGCCAATACTCCACGAGATTCCGCACTAAAACACACATTATTATAAGGGCCACACCAAACTACGGCAATATCTTGCTACAAAATTCTGCGACGAACGACGCTGCCCATCCAAAGGTTTCCCAATAAACATCTCATATGAGTCTTTCAGCTTCGTGTAAAGACATTCGTCGCCAGTCTCACGCAAGAACATTCGTAGACATCATGTGAAAATAGTGGTCGAAATCAGGTAAAGATCAGTGTCAGACAGTGAAAAAGCTGCAAAAAGCCCAACAATTAACATGGGACTTCGACGTATTTTTGCAATTTACATCTCTCTGTACAATATGTGTAAGTGTTTAAATAAGAACTACATAACGGTCTTTTCATAATCTCTGTTTCATGAGTAATGCAGGAGAAACCTTTTTGTAAAGAAATGTTTTATGTAGATGTAATGTTAATTAAAATAATGTGTTAAAAAGAAAACCTGTTCATGTATATTGTGTCTTAGAGATAACATTTTTGTAAAGTTAATTTACTCTCTATGGGTGTAATATTTTAAAATCTTATTCATGGATGGTTACCAACACAACATTTCTTAAAAACCACATTGTTTGTTACAATAATATTTTTTTAAGAATAATATGTGTGTATGAACATTGTTTGCGACTGTGATATTTGTTCTAATTTTGCATAAATCATTAACATCAAGTTTTAAAATTTTGACATGAGTAGAATTTGCTAAAGAATTATTTTGATGCTTATATTAGTGTCAAAATCGTAATTTTTGTGTAAAACAAACAGCAGATTGTAAACGTTGCATTTTGCCTCATTTATAAAATCATTTAACTTTTTCATCTGATTTAAATTGCAAGTTTTTGAGAAAATAGCATTAAAATATCGATGTGAGAGGCTGCTCATCTTCGATATAAAAACTAAAATACACACAACACATTTCAATAAATAAGAAAAAGAAATTGACGTCATCTAGCGGACACAATGAGACGCCAGAGCCACTGTGCAGACCGTCGGTAAAAGCCGCCCTTGTCCCTGATTTTAATGACGATTCTTTGGAAAGCCTTTCTACAGGAACATGGCTGCAGATAGCAGATAAACTTCCGGAGAAAGGAGTTAAACTGCAAAGTCTCCTAGCATGGAGAATCGCACCAAGCACTGACAGTTAATGCTTGCAAGTGATTTTAGGGCAACAACGTACGCACTGCTCCAGCCAAATAGCGTGTACCATGCCAGTTTTATAGGGAACAACTAGGAGTCTCAGTTTCACCAAATACGTAGGAAATGTATCAGACTGGCGTTTAACAGTCGAGAGAGATATAGAGTAGATTCTTAGGGTCACAGATCGCGCCGACAGCCGCCATTGTACAGCTGCCACTGTCGCCACTGATGAAAGATAAACACGCACGCTCGCGCTATGCCAGCAAGTGATAGTCAAATGACACTCAGAACTGCGACTGTCTCTGTCTCTCCTATTTTTTTTTTTTTTTGTACATTCAACCATGACCTGTAGTTAAACATATTCATGACAGTTGGGCTTAATTGAAGCAGAAACACGAGATATCCGATTTAATGAAAAGAATTGATCAGCCATTGTAGAGTGCTTTATACCCTGAAATTATTACTGTTTTAATTGTGTACTTCTTTCTAACTGCTCTTTACCGACCCCCATCCAATAATTTGTTATTTTAATTGTGCATTTTTAGCTTAATCGATATCTCTGACTTCAACTGTATTTAATTTTTTTGTATTTGTCGAACCCCAGACATTGTCATCAACCACCTTACTCTTAAAGAACCTTAATATAGTTACGAATTTCGCTTCACAGTTGGGAACACCCAGTATCAATATTTTACCATCCTGTACATATTGTAATTATTATTATGAAAAAATAAACCTTCGTTCAAAAATCTAAGATTTCCATTATTTGCTAACATATAGTTACACCTGAACCTGTACACTAATTTCTGTTAGCGATAACGTTTCCTGTACAGGAAGTGTAGTGGAACCGACATTGAGCTCATTGTGTGATTTGCATCGCTGTCATTACTGCTGCACTCTTCTGAACTCTGCACGTGTGAGATGCTCTTTTTCTACCGTGTAGAAATAAATAAAGGTCAAAAATAAACTTAACTTCAAGTTGAAATTTTCTGACACTAATTACGTCAGATGATCAGCGATATTGTATGGTTACAACCGCTTGTTGACAGTTCTGTCAGTGACATTAATGGGTTATATTGCATGGATATGTGTGGTGCTGTGGTACCGAAATATGGAGGCAAAAAATGAAGGGAGCTGTCATTACGTCACAAACTTGAAGCTGATGTCCGCCATCTTAAGTAACCAAAAATATTACCTTCCCTGCATTCATACCATTATGGTTCACCGCGGTGATACTTTCCCGTGACGTCGCTCTGACGTGCCCATGCGCATTGGAGACGTTATTTCATCGAAAATTCTATCTTGCGTTGTTTACAGATGTGCTAATCAATATGATCGTAGTCTAAAGTTTAAAGGTATCACATTTTAGTCGTATGTGGAGCCGTTATTTTGCCTAGATGAATTATGGTTGCGTTCTTTACTTTTATCGTAATGGTTTCATTTCTGTCATTTGACTTTAGATTTGCCTTACTTTACTCAGTGTCCGTTCTTTCGGTTATTTCCGTTTTTCTGTTTTCATTACCCTCCAAATCGCACCGCTCCAACGTCCGAGCCACACTGTATCGACGGCCTCGTCCCTTCACAACATAAGGCTACGTAACCGCGCTGATTGTTGGGGCAACATCTCATGCTCTAAATTCCTTCGGCCGATAATTATTCGTTGTTATCATTTCCTTCCACTTTAAAAACGATTTTGGCTAGAACGGCCGGAGCAGCGGTCAAGTGTATGTGAGATTTGTGTGTAGATTGTATGAATGTGTATGTGTGCTTTGCTTCCTTCCTGAAGAAGGCTTTGGCTGAAAACGTATGTGAGCACTCTTATCGTCGTTCCTGCCTGCTGCTCGGCATGTGAGTAGCAGTCTATCCATTTCACATTATACCCTCGTGAAGCTTGCTGTAAATAGTCCACTGCACTTCAACAGGAACAATTTTGTGCATAGTTACAGTACCAGAAGGAAAAAAATGACGTTCATTACGCCACATTAAGGTTGTCTGTAGCACAAACAGAGATTCACAATGCTGCAATCAAAACTTTTGATCACTTACCCATTTATATAAAATGCCTGACAGAACATCTCCTTCTATTCCACAAATTGATTATCTATTACTGTAATGTATAATTTGTGGTGGGTAGGAAATACTCGCTAAAATCTGTCTGTCTTTAATTAAAAAACGAATAAGCTAATAAATGATCAGCCTGGAGATATATTTTTACAAAAAATTAATGTCAATATATAACGACTCGTTCCACATCATATGACTTATCGTGCAAATGATACATGGAACATGAAAGTAACTAACTAAGTAACTAACTTACTATTGGTGTATCACAAAGCATGGTATACGCTGACATGCTTTGAAAACCTCAAAATGAAATTCAAAAGTAAAATCAAACAGTTGATCAAAGTAGATGTACATTCCAATTGAGCTATGTTTGGTTATTCCTGAAAAACTGACTTAATGGCGATAAATATTCTGGGAAAAGAAGCAAATAAGCTAAAAAATACTTACATACGTGTTAAAGCAAAATATCCATTTTGTGGGATCTTAAGCGTTTGAGAATATTTCCTTAATCTCATTTACAGCATTCGAGAATGCTGTAAGATGTTTAAAAAATTGTATCTTCTTTTTACCCTTTAAACAGATATTAATGGCCACAGAGTGGATGATGCTTCATAGGTAAGATCTCAGAGTGAGAAAACGTGTGAACCACAGTGAAACTAATGCACTGATAATCGAATAAAACATGAACTCTGTTATGTATGGAGGTATACCTCTACACAGTTAATTTTGTTCGACATATCAATAATCGTTCACTTTGACAGGCACAAGATACGATAGCATGCATTGTGTCTTTCCTCACTGCACATGTTTGTGGTCTCACAAAGTACACGCAGTTATTTTTTTTTTTGCGAACGTGAACAATAAAAATATTTTGCAAACAAGTTGAAAGTTGAAAATGTGACTAACAAGAAGCAGTACCAGGAAGAAAAACAAGAACTTCTGGAGACCTTCTGTAAAGTTTGGAAGGTAGGAGACGAGGTACTGGCAGAAGTGAGGGTATGAAGACGGGGCTTGCTTGGGTAGCGCAGATGGTAGAGCACTTGCCCGTGAAAGGCAAAGGTCCCGAGTTCGAGTCTCGGCCCGGCACACTGTTTTAATCTGCCAGAAAGTTTCATATCTGCGCACACTCCGCTGCAGAGTGAAAATCTCATTCTGGAAACAAGAACTAGTTTTGGAGTTCCAGCTTTATTTGCTATCTATACAAATATGGTAAAAGTGGAATAAAATGAGTAACGAAAGCATCGTTTTTACATCATATCCTTCTCTTCTTCGTTTTACGAAATACACCAACAAAAAGAAGTTGCATTGACGAGGCCAAATATGTCGTCTTACTAGAACACATACGCATTCAAGGACTAAAAAATGTTCAAAATTGCTTTCCTGTCCCTATGGTATTCAAACAAGCACTGTAATTTATAGTATTTAAAACATCTGTTGCATGCACACGACAGAAATAATGAGCAAGAAGCAATCATAAACAGTAGTCTGCTAATGTTTAGGGTAACTTAAAATTGTGGCTTCAAAATAATGAACAGCATAAATCTATAGATCCATCTCCCTTTTTTTTACCTGTATGCACTTAAAGCAACAACACAGCAACAGAATTAACGTTACCCCCATGAACCATGCACCTTGCGTTGGTGGGGAGGCTTGAGTGCCTCAGCGATACAGATGGCCGTACCGTAGGTACAACCACAACGGAGGGGTATCTGTTGAGAGGCCAGACAAACGTGTGGTTCCTGAAGAGGGGCAGCAGCCTTTTCAGTAGTTGCAGGGGCAACAGTCTGGATGATTGACTGATCTGGCCTTGTAACATTGACCAAAACGGCCTTGCTATGCTGGTACTGCGAACGGCTGAAAGCAAGGGGAAACTACAGCCGTAATTTTTCCCGAGGGCATGCAGCTTTACTGTATGGTTAAATGATGATGGCGTCCTCTTGGGTAAAATATTCCGGAGGTAAAATAGTCCCCCATTCGGATCTCCGGGCGGGGACTACTCAAGAGGACGTCGTTATCAGGAGAAAGAAAACTGGCGTTCTGCGAATCGGAGCGTGGAATGTCAGATCCCTTAATCAGGCAGGTAGGTTAGAAAACTTAAAAAGGCAAATGAATAGGTTAAAGTTAGATATAGTCGGAATTAGTGAAGTTCGATGGCAGGAGGAACAAGACTCTTGGTCAGGTGAATACAGGGTTATAAATACAAAATCAAATAGAGGAAATGCAGGAGTAGCTTTAATAATGAATAGGAAAATTGGAGTGCGGGTAAGCTACTACAAACAGCAAAGTGAACGCATTATTGTGGCCAAGATAGACACGAAGCCCACACCTACTACAATAGTACAAGTTTATATGCCAACTAGCTCTACAGATGATGAAGAAATTGATGAAATGTATGATGAGATAAAAGAAATTATTCAGGTACTGAAGGGAGACAAAAATTTAATAGTCATGGGTGACTGGAATGCGAGAGTAGGAAAAGGGAGAGAAGGAAACGTAGTAGGTGAATATGGATTGGGGGAAAGAAATGAAAGTGGAAGCCGTCTGGTAGAATTTTGCACAGAGCATAACTTAATCAAAGCTAACACTTGGACCAAGAATCATAAAAGAAGGTTGTACACATGGAAGAACCCTGGAGATACTAAAAGGTTTCAGACAGATTATATAATGGTAAGACAGAGATTTAGGAACCAGGTATTAAATTGTAAGACATTTCCAGGGGCAGATGTGGACTCTGACCACAATCTATTGGTTATGAACTGTAGACTAAAAATGAAGAAACTGCAAAAAGCTGGGAATTTAAGGAGATGGGACCTGGATAAACTCACTAAACCAGAGGTTGTACAGAGTTTCAGGGAGAGCATAAGGAAATCACAAATGGGGGAAAGAAATACAGTAGAAGAAGAATGGGTAGCTCTGAGGGATGAAGTAGTGAAGGCAGCAAAGGATCAAGTAGGTAAAAAGACGAGGGCTAGTAGAAATCCTTGGGTAACACAAGAAATATTGAATTTAATTGATGAAAGGAGAAAATATAAAAATGCAGTAAACATAGCAGGCAAAAAGAAATACAAACGTCTCAAAAATGAGATCGACAGGAAGTGCAAAATGGCTAAGCAGGGATAGCTGCAGGACAAATGTAAGGATGTAGAGGCTTATCTCACTAGGAGTAAGATAAATACTGCCTACAGGAAAATTAAAGAGACCTTTGGAGAAAAGAGAACCACTTGTATGAATATCAAGAGCTCAGATGGAAACCCATTTCTAAGCAAAGAAGGGAAAGCAGAAAGGTGGAAGGAGTATATAGAGGGTCTATACAAGGGCGACGTACTTGAGGACAATATTCTGGAAATGGAAGAGAATGTAGATGAAGACGAAATGCGAGATACAATACTGCGTGAAGAGTTTGACAGAGCACTGAAAGACCTGAGTCGAAACAAGGCCACGGGAGTCCACAACATTCCATTAGAACTACTGACGGCCTTGGGAGAGCCAGTCCTGACAAAACTCTACCATCTGGTGAGCAAGATGTATGAGACAGTCGAAATACCCTCAGACTTCAAGAATAATATAATAATTCCAATCCCAAAGAAAGCAGGTGTTGACAGATGTGAAAATTACCGAACAATCAGTCTAATAAGCCACAGCTGCAAAATACTAACGCGAATTCTTTACAGAGGAATGGAAAAACTAGTAGAAGCCAACCTTGGGGAAGATCAGTTTGGATTCCGTAAAAATATTGGAACACGTGAGGCAATACTGACCTTACGACTTATCTTAGAAGAAAGATTAAGGAAAGGCAAACCTACGTTTCTAGCATTTGTAGACTTAGAGAAAGCTTTTGACAATGTTGACTGGAATACTCTCTTTCAAATTCTAAAGGTGGCAGGGGTAAAATACAGGGAGCGAAAGGCTATTTACAATTTGTACAGAAAGCAGATGGCAGTTATAAGAGTCGAGGGCATGAAAGGGAAGCAGTGGTTGGGAAGTGAGTGAGAAAGGGTTGTAGCCTATCCTTGATGTTATTCAATCTGTATATTGAGCAAACAGTAAAGGAAACAAAAGAAAAATTCGGAGTAGGTATTAAAATCCATGGAGAAGAAATAAAAACTTTGAGGTTCGCCGATGACATTATAATTCTGTCAGAGACAGCAAAGGACTTGGAAGAGCAGTTGAATGGAATGGACAGTGTCTTGAAAGGAGGATATAAGATGAACATCAACAAAAGCAAAACGAGGATAATGGAATGTAGTCGAATTAAGTCTGGTGATGCTGAGGGAATTAGATTAGGAAATGAGAAACTTAAAGTAGTAGATGAGTTTTGCTATTTGCTGAGCAAAATAACTGATGATGGTCGAAGTAGAGAGGATATAAAATGTAGACTGGCAATGGCAAGGAAAGCGTTTCTGAAGAAGACAAATTTGTTAACATCGAGTATAGATTTAAGTGCTGGAAGTCGTTTCTGAAAGTATTTGTATGGAGTGTAGCCATGTATGGAAGTGAAACATGGACGATAAATAGTTTAGACAAGAAGAGAATACAAGCTTTTGAAATGTGGTGCTACAGAAGAATGTTGAAGATTAGATGGGTAGATCACATAACTAATGAGGAGGTATTGAATAGAATTGGGCAGAAGAGGAGTTTGTGGCACAACTTGACAAGAAGAAGGGACCGGTTGGTAGGACATGTTCTGAGGCATCAAGGGATCACAAATTTAGCATTGGAGGGCAGTGTGGAGGGTAAAAATCATACAGGCAGACCAAGAGATGAATACACTAAGCAGATTCAGAAGGACGTAGGTTGCTGTAAGTACTGGGAGATGAAGAAGCTTGCACAGGATAGAGTAGCATGGAGAGCTGCATCAAACCAGTCTCAGGACTGAAGACCACAACAACAACAACATGGAAGTCAGGACTTGGCGACGTATGTTAAATCACATTATCTGTAAATAACTCACATGTCGTACAAAAATGTACCAAAACTTTGTAAGATATTTTGTTACAGATAACCTGATGAAGACTGTATAGCCGAAACACGCCTATAGTTCAAATAAAGAAATATACAAAATTTAATATGTCTTTGAAAGGCATTTATTATGCAGTAGGCTCAGAGTATTACAAATTGTTAACATTTGTGTCATACATTATCATAGGGAATTTTTTGCTTGTTATATGCATAAAAATTAAAATGGCAAAATTAATACGAAGTATGTAAAATTCATCAAGGCTTTTGTACAGAAGAAATTAATTCCATCAGACGTGAACATCAAGATTGTCGCAATGCCTACAGTTATGCAACAAACCAGGCAATATGGAGCCAAATTGTGGATACAACAAGAAATCAAGAGAAAATTGCATTGCATATATTTGACCACATATTCAAACTTATAGAAGAATATGTAAATAGATATCAAATAGAAATTAAAAACAAAACGAAAATCTATAAGCTTATGCAAATACAATACCCCAAGAGAAACAAGAAACAAAAGCAAACATCCCCATTTAAATTTTATCAAAGAACACAGAATTTAACTAATATTACTTTCTCTGAAAAAGAACGAGATCTCCTAGATAAGAATTAATATACAAATAAAAAATACTTATAGCAACAATTAAGATAGCTATAGATGAGCTAAATTGCTAGTGAAACAACAAAATAAAGTCACAGCTAAAGCAGTAAATATTATAGAAACAACAAAATTCCATAACCATAAGCTAACATCTTACAATGCAATAACTATAAAGGCAGATAAGACAAATAATCTAGTCATACTGCAAAGAAGTGACGGCATACACCAAGGTGAATGATTTCTTCACAATAAACAACGCAATAGAAATAGCTGGGACCCAAAAAACAAACACACAGCTCAGTCCAACAAAATTGTAAAGTAGTGCAGCACACTTATGACTGAATATGAAAAAAGCACATGTGTAGTAATGAACCCAAAGATACTCAGATTACACACACACCCAAAAATACATAAACCTTAATTTACAATCCATCCATTATGGATAGCATAGACAGGCCTACATATCTCATTAGTAAAAGACTGGATAGAATCCTTAAGAAACATTGTACACCTAACAAAATTTATGCTGTACTATATTATAAAAAAACTCAAAACCTTCAGAACAAAAAAATCGAGGACATACAAATACCTACAAATGCCAAAATGGTCTCTTTTGACATTACAAATTTCTATACAAACATTCCAATACAAGAAGTAATTACTATTATTGAAGAAAATCGACAAAGGTACAAAAAAACATACACAACAGAAACTAATGAAATAATATGACTTTACATTCAATGAGAAAATTTACATGCAAAATGATGCACTAACAATTGGATGCAGCATTTCTCGCATAATAGCGGATATTTTCTTAAACATGCCAGAAAAAAAAATTCTTTAGAACTAGAAACACTTTCATTAATAAAATAATGTATTACTACAGATACTCTGACGCCACAGGAATTCTTATAGATGGAACCAATGAGGAGATTAGAATACATACATACAACACTTGCGAGGTGCTGGGGCTAGCAGTGTATTTAACACTAAATTCTTCTAGAATCTACATATGTAAATGATGCTCTAAGCCCCCCCTATTCTAACTCCGACTTTTGCTGTTGCACAAGGATAAAAAAAAATACGCGAACTGACTCTAATCAACCCTGCCAGTGGAGTAGAAGAGAGTTTGGCACCTGCAATAATTTAATTTGATAAATAAGTTAAATAAACGAAGGTTTCACTAACATAGTGAGAAATCATAGGGTTGCTCTACCGATTAACAGAATGAAAGTTCTGTCCAAAATAACAATATGATTTATTAAGACTAAACACAAAATAATAAACAAAAACACATGAAACATTTACAATACATCAAATTGGCTCAAATTGGATACTCAAACAAACGCTGTGAATGTGAAGTTCCTAAACTAGATTGTGAGGATTATGACGAAGTGGTATGTGGAGCCAATTCCTTGCAACTCAAATCTTAAGAGAGAACACACAGCCAACCCAACATTAATTGCTGCTACCCAAGACAGATCAAAGTTAGAAAAAGACGAACAGGCGCGCTCTGCTGAGCTCTGATTATCACCTAGGAAAATCCCTGTCTGCCGGTGCTGCGGACATACATTACCAATCTGTCTTCTTAACTGCAAGAACACGATTTGGCGTACCGGAGGCGATGGCTGGTTGCTTCGATGGCCCGTCGTGGTGATGATAATGTCGCGAGTATAGCCCGAAACAAATTATCCTGGCTTGGTTGTTCCAGACTAAAGACTTCCTAGCAATACAAATGCGCCTCTGAGGGAGACGAAGAAAGCTCGCCACACAATCACTGACGGTACAGTGATTGATTTTAACAACTGAAGTCACCCAGTAACTCCGATACAGTCAACATTAGCCAAAACTGCTCAAGACAGACAACATAGGCCTCTTGTAGACAGAACGCTCAATTGCCAACTGTACTCGGAAAGTTACGTTGAAGTCGAAACTTCAGCAACTTTGTCAAACAGTTACAATTAAATAAAAGTATATTAGACAGCCCACGGAAGGCAGGCTGACCCGAGCAGCAAGAGCTGTCTTGTAACCTACTTCCACCGAAAGGCGAGAGACGACTACCCCTGAGCACCCGTACAGGCCGAACACAGAACAGTCCCGCCCCCACGACAGTGGCCGTGGTTAAACGTTCCAATCAGCAACTCGAAAACCGGCGGAAAATTCCACTCCATTGCTGGAGCACTACCATTCCACCAATGGAGATTCTTGGCGCCAATTTCTGCGTTGATTTTGCTACGCCACGGAGCTATGCCCTGAGCAAGCCATTCACAGTTACTATTTTGCAGAAAGCGCGGGAATTTTCCCGCCACAACTGCCTGGGTACACAGGTCATTCCCACGCCTCGCTGGTAGCCCGCCAGAAAGTGTTTTCGCTAAGTTTCTGCGAAGTAACGGAACCTCTAGCCCAGCCGCTACTTCAGGCCTCTCCGGGCGTGTCTTTTGACAATGTCGGCGTCTGGAAAGCATTCACTCGACTCCCTCACACCCATTGGCTTACCCTTTTAAAATCACCCCACCACCCGGGTGACGAGAGACGCTGCGTGGGAAGTCCGCGTGTGAAGGAATAGCAACTTTCCACCACATGCAATTAGAGAGGAGAATCGTAAGATAGAAATATGAGAGGGGGCTCATGCCACCTCTCACACTCTACACCCCACATCATAAAATAAAATTTACATTATAACCAGAAACAAAAAAAAATCAATAAACTTTCGTAAGTAAAAGTAACAGCACTCATAAATTTGAAATATACTGAAAGCACCTGATAACATTATCAGTGCAAATTCCTGTTACCCAGAATCACATAAATAAGCAAAAACCATGACCAGTAGAAAGATTATCTTGCCTCTATAACATTACACCATACAATAAGAAATTAAAATCCTGGAATTAGTGGCACAACAGAATGAATACAGTCCAAAAACAATCAAAGAGTTATATAACAAATATGCAAAACACTCTCAACCAACTATATCTGTTATATCCTCGCCAGTAATGCCACCCGAGCCCGCTGCCAAAAGGTTGGCAGCATCAAAGTCCGGACGCCGTCCGCATAAGCAGCGCCAGTGAGACAGGAAATCGCCGCAAGTCTGCGCGCGCCACCGCTGGCTTCTGGTTTCTTAAGCGCTGGAGTCGCGAGCGCTAGGACAGTTCTGTATTCGCCGCTCAGTTGTATACTCGCCACCGAATTTTGTACTTGCTAGTCAGTTGTGTGTTCATCGCAGCAGAGTTGTTGTTTGTCGTCAGCCGACGTTGACCTAGCCGCTCCGACTCGAACTAGACAGATTTCTGTAGACACGGAGTTCACTACTGTGTTTCTGTATCTTCGTTAATAAAGATAAGTACCGACTTTTATTTAATCAGAGTGTTTGGGTTTTCATCTTTCTGTTCACTGTTCCAGCGGACCGGTCGGCCCGCTATTAAAAGTGTGGCGGTGACTTCGTAAGCCGTTTCTACAGCGAATTGTTTGTCGCTACGAACGCCGCCACAAAACTGGCGACGAGGGCTTCCGAACTCGTGTGCAGGGCTGGTTCAACTTGTTTCTGGTTATACTAATTATAGCGATAAAATTTTGGGGGCTGGTTTAATTTGTGTTCACTATGTCTGCCGAATTACAACAGTTGATCTTGTTACAGAGTCAGCAAATACAAAGTCTGGTGGAAGCAATCGCCAAACAAGCGGCTAATCCTCCAACACAAAAGGAACAAGCACAGGCAGCACCACCTTTCCGTGCTTTTGATGCATCAAGAGAAGAATGGCGAGAATATTTCGCGCAGTTGCAGGCGCACATGACAGTCTACAAAATCACGGGTACTGAGCGGCAGCTTTATTTAATTTCCACTGCAGGCGTGGAAGTCTATCGACTACTTTGTAAGTTGTTCCCGGAATCCAAGCCAGAAGCTTTAGACTATGACGTTGTTGTTAACAAGCTTGCTGAGTATTTCGAGTCGCGAGTTCATGTGGCAGCAGCCAGATTCAAGTTCTTCAGATTAAAGAAACTGCCACATCAATCTAATAAACAGTGGTTAACAGATTTACGGGGCCTCACCCGTCAGTGCCGATTTAATTGTGTGTGTGGAGCTTCCTACAGTGATGTCATGTTACGAGACGCTATTACTCAAAACATTGCAGATTCTCGTATTCGTGCTGCTATCTTAAAGTTGCCTGACCCGTCATTAGAGACTGTGATGAACATCATTGAAGCCCAAGATACTTTTGACTATGCTGAGTGTGAGTTAGATCAGCCATGTATTTCTCAAATTGCCTGTGCTAAGCAAGTTATGTCACGCCCGCGGCCCCACCGGCAGAGTCAGACTGTAAACACTAGCCGGCCGCGTCATGTTAAACACATTCGTCAGCCGCGTGTGCAAAATGATAGAGTTAAGTCTTGCCCTAAGTGTTTTCTTGCTCATCCTCGTGAACGTTGCCCGTTAAGAAACGCGGTTTGTCACTTTTGTCAAAGAAAAGGACACATCCAGACTGTTTGTTTGCGTAAACGCAAGAACAATTCTAGTGCTGCCCAGCCCATGGATATTCATGTTCTTCAAAGCCAGCCCGCCCAGAAGGTCGCGTTTAAAGACTCTTCCACGGTTCGTGTGGGTAATAAACTTGTTCGCAATAAGCCACCCACCCAGCCCTCTGCTATGCGACCCAAGCGTAATTCAAACGCTGTAAAACGTAATGTACAGACTGCAAGTGAAGCGGGAGTTGTTGTTCCACCAGCCCAACCCAGGAGTTGTCGTAAGCAGCGAACACGCGCTAAACGCGCTGATTTTGTGTCTTCCGCCTCCACTGCACCGATCCAGAGACAGTGTAATAAACTATTTGTGAAGCTACGCATCCAGGATAAGACCTTCAATTTTCAATTAGACACTGGTGCGTCTGTGACTCTCATAAATAGTGCTACGTATGCGGCTATCGGCCGCCCTAAACTTTCAGCGGCAAAACATTCTTTGGCTACTTATAGTGGAGAACAAATTCCTGTGTTAGGTGTATGTAGCGTGCCAGCCACATTCCGTGGCAATACAAAAACAGTTTCATTCACAGATCTCCGCGCTACAGACAGTGTAAACATTTTCGGATTAGACTGTTTTGACTTGTTTGGCCTGTCTATCCAAGACAATGTGTTGCAAATTAATTCTGTTGTTGTTCCTCAAGACAGCATAACCGATTTGTGTAAACAATACAGTGACATATTTAAAGACGAACTAGGTTGTGCTGCGAACTTTGCCGCTCATATTACGTTAAAAGATAATGCTCAGCCTCGATTTTTTCGTGCTCGTCCAGTGCCTCACGCCCTCCGGGCACCTGTAGCAGATGAACTTCGTCGTTGGCAAAACAACGGTGTTATTCAACCCGTTTCAGCGAGCCAGTGGGCTTCTCCCTTAGTTATTATAAAGAAACCGTCTGGCAAGTTACGTTTGTGCGCTGATTTTAAGTCGACAGTTAATCCTCAGACTGTCATCGATTCTTTTCCTTTGCCTAGACCGGACGAGCTGATGGATAAGTTAGGGGAAGCTCGTTTCTTTTCCAAAATTGATCTCCGTGAAGCATATTTGCAATTGCCCCTCGACGAGCAATCACAACAGTATTTTGTCATAAACAAGTCGTTGGGGTTGATCCGTTTTCTGCGTTTGCCTTTTGGTTGTGCGTCAGCTCCAGCTGTTTTTCAGCGCTTTTTGTCACAACTTCTGGCTAATGTGCCATCGTGTTGCAACTATTTAGACGATATTGTTGTGTCCGGTCGGACGCCTGCTGAACATTTCCGTAATTTGGAGTGTTTGTTTACAGTGTTGTCTCAGGCAGGCCTACGTTGCAACATCGATAAATGTTCATTTTTCCTTACGGAGATGGAGTATCTGGGACATGTTATTAATGCTCAAGGCATTCATCCCTCCCAGTCACATTTAGCAGCTATTCGTGATTTGCCCGCCCCTCGCAATCTGCAGGAATTGCAAGCAGTTCTTGGCAAATTGACATATTATATTAGGTTTATACCTAATGCATCACAGATTGCTGCACCGTTGCATCGTCTCCACCGTAAGAATGTTCCGTTTGTGTGGTCAGCTGATTGCCAATCAGCCTTTCAGCAGCTTAAAGAGGCTTTATTGAATGATCGTTGTCTGGTCCATTACGACCCTAACAAGCCTCTGGTGTTAGCTTGTGATGCCTCTTCTTTCGGCCTCGGTGCTGTGTTGTCTCACCGAGTCGGTAACACCGAACGTCCTATTGCGTTCGCATCTAAATTTCTAAACAAAGCTCAGTGTAATTATAGCCAATTGGACAAGGAAGCGTTGGCTATTGTGTTCGGTGTCACAAAATTCCATCACTACCTCTATGGTAGACCATTCTATTTAGTAACAGATCACAAGCCCCTGACGTCACTGTTTCATCCGTCTAAACCAGTTCCTCAGCGGACAGCTCAGAGACTACAACGTTGGGCTCTTTTGTTATCACAATACCAGTATGAGATACTGTATCGCCCTACAGCTCAGCATGCAAACGCTGACGCGCTTTCTAGATTGCCGATTGCTGCGGATGATGTCTTCGATTCCTCTGACGACTCTTGCCATCAGATTGACGCCGATGAGCATCAATCCCTCCGGGATTTTCCGATTGATTATCGTCAGGTGGCACGTGAGACAGCTACGGATCCTCATCTGAGTTTACTATTACGTTTTGTTCAACGTGGTTGGCCGTCCAAGGCAAAGGACATATCGGATCCTGTGGTTCGTCGCTATTATCCGCAACGTCATCTGTTGTCTGTTTCGCACGGAGTTTTGCTGTTACGCACCGAGAATGACCAGCTTCGTGTAGTGGTTCCCCAAGTGCTCCAATCCAAGGTCCTCGACTTGTTGCATCAAGGTCATTGGGGAGTGGTCCGCACCAAGCAGCTTGCCCGCCGTCATTGTACATGGATCGGCATTGATAAGCAGATTACGCAGATGTTTACAGATTGTTCGACGTGTGCCGAACACCAAGCTGCTCCGCCTCAACGCTATTTTGAGTGGGCACGCCCTGCCGGTCCCTGGCAGCGAGTACATATTGATTTCGCTGGTCCATATTGGAATTCTCGTTGGCTCATCGTGATAGATGCATTTGGTAATTTTCCGTTTGTTGTGCCCATGCAGTCTACAACGTCTGCACAAACTATACAGGCGTTGACTTCAATTTTTTGTATTGAGGGTCTTCCAGAAGTTTTAGTGTCTGACAATGGTCCACAATTTACCTCTGCTGAATTTGAAAGTTTTTGTTCTGCCAATGGCATTCGCCATGTTCTTACTCCGCCGTTCCACCCTCAATCGAATGGTGCAGCGGAACGTTTTGTACGCACATTCAAGGATCATATGGACCGCCTTCGTGCTACGCACTCTCGTCAGCAGGCCCTCATCACGTTCCTGTCGTCGTACCGGACCACGCCACGCGACGGCCCTTCGCCTGCGGAGCTTCTCCACGGCCGTCGTCATCGCACCCTACTAAGGTTGTTGCACCCCCCGGATCGACCCGCCGCTTCTGAGCATCGCACGCGTTTTCAGCGCCACGACGCCGTTTTTTTCAGAGTTTATCACGGTCGCCGTCGTTGGGAACGTGGTACCGTGATAAGTGTCCAGGGTCGCGGTTTTTATACTGTTCAAGGTGCTACTGGGGTGCACAGGAGGCATCAGAACCAGTTGCGCCGCGCTGGCCGCCCGGATTCTGCCGCTCGTTCTTTGTCCACAGATTTGGTCCGCGGCGGGTTCCAGCCGCGCCTTCCGACTTCGCTGCCGCCCCCAGGGCAGCAGCAGCAGCCGTCGCCGCTACCACGCCGACAGCCCGTCCCGTTGATGCCTCCCGCGCAGCTTCATCCGGGAGCGCCCCAGGTGGTCGCTCCGGCGCCTGCGGTCCCTCTTCAGTCGCCACCGCCTTCGGAGCTGATGGACGTCGACCCCTCAGCCGGGCCGCCTTCCCAAGCGGTGGCTGTGCAGCCTGTCCTGCAGCCGCTTTCCTTGGGCACCCCCAAGGAGTCTGACACCGCAGCGCCTTGTCCGGCGCCCACTCAGCAGCCGTCGACGCAGCGTTAGGAGACGCTGCCTCTCTTCGTGGGTCCCGACGCCCCGTCGCGTCCAGTACCAGAAGCTGCGCCCGTGGTCACAGGCGTGCACCCTGACCTCGGTTTTCAGTCGGTGTTTCCCGAGGCTCCGCGCAGCCAATGCTGGGGTGCGGACCGGGGACTGCCACCGACAACAGTCTCCGCCCCGGTCTCTTCTGCTACGCCTGCGGCCAGACCCCTCCCCCGCCGTCGACGCTCGCCACGTCATTATTCAACGACGGTGCGGCGATTTGGGGGGGAGGAGTGTTATATCCTCGCCAGTAATGCCACCCGAGCCCGCTGCCAAAAGGTTGGCAGCATCAAAGTCCAGACGCCGTCCGCATAAGCAGCACCAGTGAGACAGGAAATCGCCGCAAGTCTGCGCGCGCCACCGCTGGCTTCTGGTTTCTTAAGCGCTGGAGTCGCGAGCGCTAGGACAGTTCTGTATTCGCCGCTCAGTTGTATACTCGCCACCGAATTGTGTACTTGCTAGTCAGTTGTGTGTTCATCGCAGCAGAGTTGTTGTTTGTCGTCAGCCGACGTTGACCTAGCCGCTCCGACTCGAACTAGACAGATTTCTGTAGACACGGAGTTCACTACTGTGTTTCTGTATCTTCGTTAATAAAGATAAGTACCGACTTTTATTTAATCAGAGTGTTTGGGTTTTCATCTTTCTGTTCACTGTTCCAGCGGACCGGTCGGCCCGCTATTAAAAGTGTGGCGGTGACTTCGTAAGCCGTTTCTACAGCGAATTGTTTGTCGCTACGAACGCCGCCACAAAAATATCTAAAGTAATAACACTCATCAGAGATACACAATAAACAGAGAATCATACATACAGTGTATCTATCACATATCTGGGAACGATATCAAACAAAATTAATGCGCTACTGAAACATACCAACATACGCTTCTCTTACCATACATGACATAGTATAAAAGCAAAAATACTGCTGTCCGAGGCGTTCTCCAAACGAGTCTTCAACCTGGAATCTCAGTGATGAATCCCGCATCGAACTGAGCTTCGATGACCAGTGAAGACATGTCTGGAGACTGGTGGGATACCAGCCTGAATGTCTCTCGCCATATGGACTGACAACAAAAAGTGATGGTCTTGGGTACCATTTCTTTCCATATCAGGAACCTATTGATTATCATCTGCCGCATCCTTACAATACAGCGGTACGTCGAGATCTTCTACGGCCCGTTTTGTTACCCTGCGTGGCAAGCCATCCTGCGCTTACTTTTCAGCAAGATAAGGCCCACCCGCAAACGGCGAGAGTTTCTATGCTTGCCTTTGTGTTTGCAAATCCATACTTTGGCCAGCAAGCTCACCCGATCTCTTCGAAATCGAGAACGTTGGAGCATTATGGGCACGAGACTCCAGCCAGCTCGAGATTTTGACGATCTAAAGCGCGTTTGCGTAGAATTGGACACGATATCCCTGAGGAGTACATCCAACAGTTCTGTCAATCAGTGCCAAGCGAACAACTCCTTGGATAAGGACCAGCACGTTTTTGTCTTGCTCAACTTGTGAAGCTCTTTCTCTAGAATAAATCATCCAATTATTCTGAAACTGTAATCGTCTGTGTGTCTGTACATGTACGTTACACCTACCGATTTCTGTTCCATTCGGATAATTCCATCGTGGTGCATCGGTTTTTTTTCTTAGTGTGTACTACGAAATGAATGGTGAGGGCTATCACATGCCTATCTTGTAAAACTGCTTAAGTCTTCAGGTCAGAAACTCGATACCTGACCAAGATTTTGAGATGACAAAATATTAACATCTAGTTCACTGCAAGAGTCTTCTCAATAAGCAAAGTATTCTGATATACACACATCAAAAAAGTTTTGAATCATCTCGGTTCCGAGAGTTCCGGAAACTATACAGAAAATTGGAGTAGAGATCAACATAAACATCATTTCAGAACTTTTTACTGCTTTTTTTGAAGACCACACATTGCAAGTGTACACCATACAGCGAGACCTTCAGAGGTGATGGTCCAGATTTCTGTACGCACCGGTACCTCTAATATCCAGTAGCACTATCTCTTGCATTAATGCATGTTTGTATTCATCGTGGCATACTATACACAAGTTCATCAAGGGACTGCTGGTACAGTTTGGCTCACTTCTCAACGGCGATTCGGCGTAGATCCCTCAGAGTGGTTGGTGTGTCACGTCGTACATAAACAGCCCTTTTCAGTCTATCCCAGGCATGTTCGATAGGGCTCATGTATGGAGAACATGCTGGCCACTCTAATCGTGCGATGTCATTATCCCGAAAGAAGTGATTCACCAGATGTGCACGATGAGGCCGTGAATTGTCGTCCATGAAGACGAGTGCCTCGTCAATGTGCTGCCGATATGGTAGCACTATCGGTCGGAGGACGGCATTCACGTATCGTATAGCCCTTACGGTGTCTTCCATGACCCACGTAATGCCACCCCAAAACAGCAGAGAACCTCCACCTTGCTACACTCGCTGGACAGTGTGTCTAAGGCGTTCAGCCCTACCGGGTTGCCTCCAAATATGTCTACGACGATTGTCTGGTTGAATGCACAAGCGACACTCATCGGTGGAGAGAACGTGATGCCAATTCTGAACGTCTATTCGGCATGTTGTTGGGTCCATCTGCACCGCGTTGCATGGTGTCGTGGCTGCAAAGATGGACGTCGGGAGTGAACGCGCGAATCGTGCAGTCTCTTGTGGACAGTTTGAGTCGTAACATGACGTCCTGTGGCTGCACGAAAAGCATTATAAGCATTATTCAACATGGTGGCGTTGCTGTCAGGGTTCCTCCGAGCCATAATCCGTGGGTAGCGGTCATCCGCTGCAGTAGTAGCCCTTGGGCGGCCTGAGTGAGGCATGTCATCGACAGCTCCTGTCTGTCTATATCTCCTCCATGTCCGAACAACATCGCTTTGGATCACCCCGAGACGCTTGGACACTTCCCTTGTTGAGAGCCCTTCCTGGCTCAAAGTACCAATACGGACTCGATCGAACCGCGGTATTGGCCGTCTAGGCATGGTTGAACTGCAGACAACTCGAACCGTGTACCTGCTTCCTGGTGGAGTGTCTGGAACTGATCGGCTGTCGGACCCCCTTCGTCTAATTGACGCTGCTCTTGCATGGGTGTTTACATCCTTGGGCGGGTTTAGTGACATCTGTAAACAGTCAAAGGGGCTGTGTCTATCTTCAGAAGTTCTGGGAACTGGGATGATGCAAAACTTTTTTGATGTGTGTATTATGCTTCTTATCTCGATATTGTTTCGTTATCTGTACTGCCTTAAGCAAAATGCATTAAATATGAACTTTTATGTTGTCTAGAGATCAGTTATTATAGTATGATTAGAAATGAATGTCATTTCTTATAAAACACAACAATAAATTTCATCCTTGTTTTTTTATAAATTGGCAGAAAACCAAATGCTCGCTGCTAAACTGATATTCTGTCTTCGTCCCCAGCAGAAGAAGTGAACTAAAGGATTCGCAGTGTTACAAATAAAGGAATTCACTGAAGAACTATTCTTCTGTCGCTTGTAGAACGAAAGTACTGTCAGTACAGTATTATAAACTGTTTGCTATCCCTACACCTGGCCAAATGCAAAAAGATAATCATCGCATTAATATGGGAAACTTCGGAGAAATTAGATTAATTTTAACGCCACACGAGGCATCACAACAACGTTTCAGCAGGCAACGCCGGTGAACTGCTGTTTGTGTATGAGGAATCGGTTGGAAACTTTCCTCATGTCAGCACGTTGCAGTTGTCGCCACCGGCGCCAACCTTGTGTGAATGCTTTGAAAAGCTAATCAATTGCATATCACAGCATCTTCTTCCTGTCGGTTAAATTTCGCGTCTGTAGCACGTCATCTTCGTGGTGTAGCAATTTTAATGGCCGGTAGTGTAGCAATCATTCAGGAGAAGAGTTGAAGTCTTCTATAATTGGTACCACATTAAAATGTGTAGTTCCATCTAAAAATACTTAGCTGCTTACAGTATCTCTGTAGTTACGAGTATCAAGCCAAACAAGAAAACAATGAGAACTTTCTGTGCGGTAAGTAGTAGATTTCTTTTCCTTATCTTGAATTGTTGTCTGAATGTGTACCCCTGAATATGTGGGAGACGGCGCTGGAAGAGCTGCAGACGGAAGCTCCGCGGAATGTCCGAGGTCAGCTTCCCTGGAGCTAACTAGCGTGACAGCTCACCGTGGGGCCCCCATCTGCTATCCTGTCTCTTCACATTCCTCTGGAGGCGTCCTCACTTTCGCCCGCGCACCTTGTGTACGATCCGTCTTCTGCGGAGAAAGTCAGCAACAGGTAATTGGCTACAACAGTTTTAAGGAACGACGGAGAGTTAAGTTAGAAGCAGAGAACAGAATACAAGCCGAGAATGATGAAAGTCTGCAGGTAGAAGTACTGTGAAACAATACATACATTTCACTGACAGGAGATGAACGAACTAACAGCTGTTTTATCCATTACGGTCAGTACCTTGAAGACGAGGCTGCTACTCTAAATGAAAATATTGAAATTCATGTCGTATTATAATTCCAATCTTGGATCGCAATGTTTATATCTAATCAGGTTGTTAATTTCGGTCGGTAATGACGCTCTGCAGACCAAGGAAAATATAAGCACGTAGAGGTAGGCTAATTTACAAACGCACTCCTAACTACACGAATGTACAGCACAAAACACTATAAAACGACTATACAATGTGTCCGTAACTGAGTAGAAACGTGTTGCACTACGCATATTACGCCATTATGTGTGATGGTGCAATCAAAATCATTAGCCATTCCGGCTTCGTCAAACAACTAAAATTATGGTACGTAAAGAGCACCATTGAATCCTTCATACTGGACATGAAATGTAAGACAGTTATGCTGCCGTGCACCAACGACGTCTATGTACTGCACATGAGAGACACAATTACGCTGCCATGCAGCGACATGAAACGTACCTCCATCCAAGCCCGCTAGATGTCGTCGCTGCATGTCAGTTCACATGATTTCAAAGAAGTACGGTCCTTATATTCAAGTATGTAAAACCTTAGTTTACATTTTATAAAAGGAAATGTAGAAAATAAAAGGGAAATACATGTGCTTAAGCATCGCATAAGAAATTTAATGGGAAAGGATGCTCTATTAAAACAACCAGCACATTAGAAGATTACGTAGTTCGTTTACTAAATCGAAATAATTTAATTGCAGAAAGAATTACAGCTCACTTGTGAAAACATTTTCAAATGTGGGCAACGCGCTCCTGCAACACACCCTTCATACGGGAGCTCGCAATAGACCACAGGCATAACAGTAAAATGGAATTAAATTTATGTGACGCTGGCCGCGGTAGTCGAGCGGTTCTAGGCACTTCACTGCTGAACCGCGCGACTGCTGTAGTCGCAGGTTCGAATCCTGCCTCGGGCATGGATGTGTGTGATGTCCTTAGGTTAGTTAGGTTTAAGTAATTCTAAGTTCTAGGGGACTGATGACCTCAAATGTTAAGTCCCATAGTGCTCAGAGCCATTTTAACCTTTTTTTTAAATATAATGTGACTTGTAAGTACAAGCATTTCCGTTTTATATTCAACATTTCCTTTTATAAAATGTAAACTAAAGTTTTACACACTTGAGTATAAGGATTGTACTTTGAAATCAAGTAAACCGACGTGCAGCGGCGACATCTATCGGGGTTGGATGGAGGCAGGTTTCGTGCCGCTGCAAGGCAGTGTAACTGAGTCTCTCTTCATGTGCAGTATGACGCTTCTTTGTGATAAGTTCCTATGGGACCAAACTGCTGAAGACATCGGTCCCTAGGCTTACACACTACGTAATCTAACTTTAACTTACGCTATGGACAACACACACACCCATGCCCGAGGGAGGATATCGAACCTCCGAGGGGGGGGAGCCGCCCTAGACAGCGCGAGTGCCCCGCGCGGCAATGACGCTCAGTTGTGCTCTTTACATACAACAGTTTTATTTGTCTGACGAAACCGAAATGGCTTATGATTTTGGCTGCACCATCACATAAAACGCCGAGATATGGGTAGTGCAACACCTTTCTACTCAAATGGTTCAAATGGCTCTGAGCACTGTGGGACTTAACATCTCAGGACATCAGTCCCCTAGACTTACACTACTTAAACCTAACTAACCTAAGGACATCACACACATCCATGCCCGAGACAGGATTCGAACCCTCGACAGTAGCAGCAGCGCGTTTCCGGACTGAAGCGCCTAGAACCGCTCGGTCACAGGGGCCGGCTTTTCTACTCAGGATCGGATATGTTACAATTGTTTCAAAGTATTTTCTGCTTTACATTCGTATACTTAGGAGTGCGTTTCTAAATTAGGCTACCTCTATGTGCTCCTAGGTCTGACGATGGTCATTACCAACCGAAATTAATAACCTTATTACAAATAAACATTGCAGTCCAAGACTGAAATTATATTAAAGGAAATACGTTCCTTCGATGGAAATATTGTCGTGGCTATGTGCTACCTTTTAAAATTTCTATGCGAGTCACAAGAATTTTATGTATCCAGTACGTGTTTCGTTGGTTACATCATCATTGGGTGGGAGCCGTGTTTATTGTTATTGGAATGCAATTACTCTCCGGCCGGGGTGGCCGAGCGGTTCTAGGCGCCACAGTCTGGAACCGCGCGACCGCTACGGTCGCAGGTTCGAATCTTGCCACGGGCATGTATGTGTGTGATGTCCTGAGGTTAGTTAGGTTTAAGTAGTCCTAAGTTCTAGGGGACTGATGACCTCGGAAATTAAGTCCCATAGTGATCACAGCCATTTGAACCATTTTTTGTATGCAATAATACGGTGATGGGACAACTCCGAATATATAACTTTAGACAATAAGATAATACACTCCTGGAAATTGAAATAAGAACACCGTGAATTCATTGTCCCAGGAAGGGGAAACTTTATTGACACATTCCTGGGGTCAGATACATCACATGATCACACTGACAGAACCACAGGCACATAGACACAGGCAACAGAGCATGCACAATGTCGGCACTAGTACAGTGTATATCCACCTTTCGCAGCAATGCAGGCTGCTATTCTCCCATGGAGACGATCGTAGAGATGCTGGATGTAGTCCTGTGGAACGGCTTGCCATGCCATTTCCACCTGGCGCCTCAGTTGGACCAGCGTTCGTGCTGGACGTGCAGACCACGTGAGACGACGCTTCATCCAGTCCCAAACATGCTCAATGGGGGACAGATCCGGAGATCTTGCTGGCCAGGGTAGTTGACTTACACCTTCTAGAGCACGTTGGGTGGCACGGGATACATGCGGACGTGCATTGTCCTGTTGGAACAGCAAGTTCCCTTGCCGGTCTAGGAATGGTAGAACGATGGGTTAGATGACGGTTTGGATGTACCGTGCACTATTCAGTGTCCCCTCGACGATCACCAGTGGTGTACGGCCAGTGTAGGAGATCGCTCCCCACACCATGATGCCGGGTGTTGGCCCTGTGTGCCTCGGTCGTATGCAGTCCTGATTGTGGCGCTCACCTGCACGGCGCCAAACACGCATAAGACCATCATTGGCACCAAGGCAGAAGCGACTCTCATCGCTGAAGACGACACGTCTCCATTCGTCCCTCCATTCACGCCTGTCGCGACACCACTGGAGGCGGGCTGCACGATGTTGGGGCGTGAGCGGAAGACGGCCTAACGGTGTGCGGGACCGGATCCCAGCTTCATGGAGACGGTTGCGAATGGTCCTCGCCGATACCCCGGAGCAACAGTGTCCCTAATTTGCTGGGAAGTGGCGGTGCGGTCCCCTACGGCACTGCGTAGGATCCTACGGTCTTGGCGTGCATCCGTGCGTCGCTGCGGTCCGGTCCCAGGTCGACGGGCACGTGCACCTTCCGCCGACCACTGGCGACAACATCGATGTACTGTGGAGACCTCACGCCCCACGTGTTGAGCAATTCGGCGGTACGTCCACCCGGCCTCCCGCATGCCCACTATACGCCCTCGCTCAAAGTCCGTCAACTGCACATACGGTTCACGTCCACGCTGTCGCGGCATGCTACCAGTGTTAAAAGACTGCGATGGAGCTCCGTATGCCACGGCAAACTGGCTGACACTGACGGCGGCGGTGCACAAATGCTGCGCAGCTAGCGCCATTCGACGGCCAACACCGCGGTTCCTGGTGTGTCCGCTGTGCCGTGCGTGTGATCATTGCTTGTACAGCCCTCTCGCAGTGTCCGGAGCAAGTATGGTGGGTCTGACACACCGGTGTCAATCTGTTCTTTTTTCCATTTCCAGGAGTGTATATAACATTTAAAAGCAGAACAATTTACATCCGTACGATATTTTAAAATTGTCATTATTCTCGCTCTGGCTGACTGAAGGCATCGATGTGCTTCACAACCAGTTTTTCAGTTTTGCAGGGTAACCATCGATTCAGTAGCAGCCCTTGATCATACAGATACTAGCATGTAATCTGTGGATTATCACGCACGCCTCTCCAAGCAGTCGTCCGCGTTCACCAAGACCCACATGCAGACTCAACCTTCCATAGCTCCAACGGTACCCAGTTGGTAACCACGTACACAGGCAGATGTTACTAGCTCAACGTCTGCTGTTTCCCGCGTCGGTCTCAGAATTAATCCTGCACCCTGCTATCTCCAAATTCGGCCAACTCCACACTGCATCCTACATCTGCGCCAACTGCTGTTTGTCCTCTAGCAATGCTGCTTGCATTTTTAGACAGATTTTGACGCTGCCAGTACCTATTCGTGGCATAATTATCTGCAGGTAGAAACACAATAGGTTTCGACCTTTTTGTGCAGATCATTTGTGGGCTCATTTCAAGTAATTGAACGTCGATGAAACAAGCACTGAAAAATAATTTTCGCATTAGATTTCCACAGCATTTTTTTAGAATAAATTTTGATTGATGGAGGAGTTAATAAATCCCTAAAACTGCATTTCTGCATAGTTCTGCTTTTTTTTTTTTTTTTTCATCAGTCTACTGACTGGTTTGATGCGGCCCGCCACGAATTCCTTTCCTGTTGTAACATATTCATCTCAGAGTAGCACTTGCAACCTACGTCCTCAATTATTTGCTTGACGTATTCCAATCTCTGTCTTCCTCTACAGTTTTTGCCCTCTACAGCTCCCTCTAGTACCATGGAAGTCATTCCCTCATGTGTTAGCAGATGTCCTATCATCCTGTCCCTTCTCCTTATCAGTGTTCTCCACATATTCCTTTCCTCTCCGATTCTGTGTAGAACCTCCTCATTCCTTACCTTATCAGTCCACCTAATTTTCAACATTCGTCTATAGCACCACATCTCAAATGCTTCGATTCTCTTCTGTTCCGGTTTTCCCACAGTCTATGTTTCACTACCATACAATGCTCTACTCCAGACGTACATCCTCAGAAATTTCTTCCTCAAATTAAGGCCGGCATTGACTTCGTGACCATCAATCCTGATGTTAAGTTTCTCGCTGCTCTCATTTCTACTACTTCTCATTACCTTTGTCTTTCTCCGATTTACTCTCAAACCATACTGTGTACTCATTAGACTGTTCATTCCGTTCGGCAGATCACTTAATTCTTCTTCACTTTCACTCAGGATAGCAATGTCATCAGCGAATCGTATCATCGATATCCTTTCACCTTGCATTTTAATTCCACTCCTGAACTTTTCTTTTATTTCCATCATTGCTTCCTCGAGGTACAGATTGAAGAGTAGGGGCGAAAGGCTACAGCCTTGTCTTACACCCTTCTTAATACGAGCACTTCGTTATTGATGGTCCACTCTTATTATTCCCTCCTAGTTGTTGTACATATTGTATATGACCCGTCTCTCCCTATAGCTTACCCCTACTTTTTTCAGAATCTCGAACAGCTTGCACCATTTTATATTGTCGAACGCTTTTTCCAGGTCGACAAATCCTATGAAAGTGTCTTGATTTTTCTTTAGCCTTGCTTCCATTATTAGCCGTAACGTCAGAATTGCCTCTCTCGTCCCTTTACTTTTCCTAAAGCTAAACTGATCGTCACCTAGCGCATTCTCAATTTTCTTTTCCATTCTTCTGTACATTATTCTTGTAAGCAGCTTCGATGCATGAGCTGTTAAGCTGATTGTGCGATAATTCTCGCACTTGTCAGATCTTGCCGTCTTCGGAATTGTGTGGATGATGCTTTTCCGAAAGTCAGATGGTACGTCGCCAGACTCATATATTTTACACACCAACGTGAATAGTCGTTTGGTTGCCACTTCCCCCAACGATTTTAGAAATTCTGATGGAATGTTATCTATCCCTTCTGCCTTGTTTGACCGTAAGTCCTCCAAAGCTCTTTTAAATTCGGATTCTAATACTGGATCCCCTATCTCTTCTAAATCGACTCCTGTTTCTTCTTCTATCACATCAGACAAATCTTCACCCTCATAGAGGCTTTCAATGTATTCTTTCCACCTATCTGCTCTCTCCTCTGCATTTAACAATGGAATTCCCGTTGCACTCTTAATGTTACCACCGTTGCTTTCAATGTCACCAAAGGTTGTTTTGACTTTCCTGTATGCTGAGTTCCGACAATCATATCTTTTTCGATGTCTTCACATTTTTCCTGCAGCCATTTCGTCTTAGCTTCCCTGCACTTCCTATTTATTTCATTCCTCAGCGACTTGTATTTTTGTATTCCTGATTTTCCCGGAACATGTTTGTACTTCCTCCTTTCATCAATCAACTGAAGTATTTCTTCTGTTACCCTTGGTTTCTTCGCAGCTATCTTCTTTGTACCTATGTTTTCCTTCCCAACTTCTGTGATGGCCCTTTTTAGATATGTCCATTCCTCTTCAACTGTACTGCCTGCTGCGCTATTCCTTATTGCTGAATCTATAGCGCTAGAGAACTTCAAACGTATCTCGTCGTTCCTTAGTACTTCCGTATCCCATTTCTTTGCGTATTGATTCTTCCTGACTAATGTCTTGAACTTCAGCCTACTCTTCATCACTACTATATTGTGATCTAAGTCTATATCTGCTCCTGGGTACGCCTTACAATCCAGTATCTGATTCCGGAATCTCTGTCTGACCATGATGTAATCTAATTGAAATCTTCCCGTATCTCCCGGCCTTTTCCAAGTAAACCTCCTCCTCTTGTGATTCTTGAACAGGGTATTCGCTTTTACTAGCTGAAACTTGTTACAGAACTAAATTAGTCTTTCTCCTCTTTCATTCCTTCTCCCAAGCCCATATTCTCCTGTAACCGTTTCTTCTACTCCTTCCCCTACAACTGCATTCCAGTCGCCCATGACTGTTAGGTTTTCGTCCCCCTTTACATACTGCATTACCCTTTCAATATCCTCATACACTTTCTCTATCTGTTCATCTTCAGCTTGCGACGTCGGCATGTATACCTGAACTATCGTTGTCGGTGTTGGTCTGCTGTCGATTCTGATTAGAACAACCCGGTCACTGAACTGTTCACAGTAACACACCCTCTGCCCTACCTTCCTATTCATAACGAATCCTACACCTGTTATACAATTTTCTGCTGCTGTTGATATTACCCATTACTCATCTGACCAGAAATCCTTGTCTTCCTTCCACTTCACTGACCCCTACTATATCTAGATTGAGCCTTTGCATTTCCCTTTTCAGATTTTCTAGTTTCCCTACCACGTTCAAGCTTCTGACATTCCACGCCCCGACTCGTAGAACGTTATCCTTTCGTTGATTATTCAATCTTTTTCTCATGGTAACCTCCCCCTTGGCAGTCCTCTCCCGGAGATCCGAATGGGGGACTATTCCGGAATCTTTTGCCAATGGAGAGATCATCATGATACTTCTTCAATTACAGGCCACATGTCCTGTGGATACACGTTACGTGTCTTTAATGCAGTGGTTTCCATTGCCTTCTGCATCCTCATGTCGTTGATCATTGCAATTTCCCACCCCTAGGACAAGAGAGTGCCCCGAACCTCTATCCGCTCCTCCGCCCTCTTTGACAAGGCCGTTGGCAGAATGAGGCTGACTTCTTATGCCGGAAGACTTCAGCCGCCAATGCTGATTATTTATCAAAATTTAGGCAGTGGCGGGGATCGAACCCGAGACCGAAGACGTTTTGTTTATGTATCAAGGCGCTACCCCCAGACCACGGGTCCATTCTGCTACTGACTGTAAAAACTGTAGTGAAGTTGGTTCGTATTAATTCCACAATTCACGATGTTTTAACGACGACCAGCGACCGTGAGAATATGAGACCCGCACTGTCAAGTGCCTCATCGTGCTTTATTACTTAACTTTAAAAGTTATTAAAATCAAAAGCGTTATTTAACCTGTAATTAATCTAATGAAAATGTTTAGTATCCCTTAAGACTCGACTGGCGACGGACAGGTTTCAAATCACACTGACAAAATTTGTATTGAAACTTCCTGGCAGATTAAAACGGTGTGCCGGACAAAGACTCAAACTCGGGACTTTTGACATTCGCAGGCAAGCGCTCTACCGACAGAACTAACCAAGCACGACTCACGACTCGTCCTCACAGCTTTACTTCCTCCAGTACCTTGTCTCCCACCATCCAAACTTGACAGCTCTCCTGCGACTCTTGCAGAACTAGCACTCCTGGAAGAAAGGATATTGCGGAGACATGGCTTAGCCACTGCCTGGGGGATGTTTCCATTATGAAATTTTCACTCTGCAGCGGGATGTGCGCTCATACGAAACCTCTTAGCAGATTAAAACTGTTTGCCGGACCGAGACACGAACTTGGGACCTTTGCCTGTCACAGACAAGTGCACTACCGGCTGAGCTACCCACACACGACCAACGACCTCTCCTCACGGCTTTACTTCCGCCAGTACTTCTTCCCACCTTCTGTCAGGAAGTTTCATATCAGCGCACGCTCGGCTGTAGACTGAAAATTTCATTTTGGAAATATTTGTATTGTATACTGCTAGAGAGGAATTCATCCATATATCTTACAGACAAAAAAGAGCAATATGAGAAGATCCGTTGGAAAAAATAAGCGAATTGAGTGATGTTATCTCAAGGACATTAAATAGTTAACATCCACGAACCTGAAATTACGGGAATGTCACAGAAGTGAAGATATTAAATATATTGAATAAATGTACTATTCACAGACATCGCGGAAAATACAGTGTTTAAAATAAATGTCGCATATTGTTGCAACTGTAATATTTAACGTTTTAATCCAGATATACGTTATGATTTAATAAATTAGTTTGTTTGCAATGTAATTCTTGCGGAAACAGTCCATGTTTCTACCGAGACGGGGCAGTCTATGGCAACCATGTCACCTGTAAACCTTGCTGTACCTGTGCTGTATGTCATTACGAGAATTGTGTTGCCTCTGGGTGGTTCAAACAACAATAAAGTACGATCAGAGGCTCCGTATAGTCAGCCTGATGGAGCAAGGAAACGGGTGGATGTCACAGCGAATGTCGCTGTGAGTCAAAGTGATGTGTCTAGAATCTGAGCCAAGAGTCTAGCGACAGGAGCAGATGCGGATCGTCACAAAACTGGCCGCGGAAGAAAAACGACAGGTGTGTAGAACCGATATCTGGGTATAACAGCAAGCAGAAACCCTCAACACAATACTAAACGTCTACGGCGCCAGTTCCAAACAGTTACAGGGGTTCAGATGTCAACACAAACGATACAAAATATCTCTGTGGACGAGACAATTTTAGAACACAACGCTCTTTTCTGATGAGATCAGTCTCCACCCTGACGATAGCGATATTCGAGGGCAACGTTTACACCCTAACTGTATCGTAGATCACCACCCTTACCAAGGCGGTTCAGTCGTGTTTTGAGGTGGAATCACAGATGACCTCATGTGACACTCATTGTGATGATACATGAGACGACGGGAGATGGGACGACATCCTTGCACACATTGTGGCTCCATTTGGTGAACATACTGGAGCGAGATTCACGCTGACGGACCACAATGCACGCCCCCATCGACGCAGTCCTGTGAACACTTTCCTAGTGGAGCATAGAATCAGTCGGATGGAACTGAAACTACATAGGCCATGTCAAAGCGAGCGGTTTGGTGTGGTCCTGTCAAGACATTATAGCGCCCACTGTGGAGGAATGGACAATATTCCATTGTAAAGGGTATGCCTAACAGCATCAACAGTGTCTCCACTTACGAGGAGGGCCACTGATTCATAGAAAATCTGTTACTCAAGACAACAATGAGAAGAAACTATAGTGTTTGTAGTGGAATCTTTTTTAAGTTTGTTTGGTTCGTCAAGTGGAAATGCGTTTATCTTCTTTATTTTTGTTTTCTTATGACTTTACCTGACAAAAAATCAGTTTTGTTTCCTATTATGTTCATTTATAACAATAAAGCACTATGCAACATTTATTTTGACTACCGCATTATGACTGTACATTTGTCTTCTCGGATTTTATTATTACGAAGTGTTGGTTACACAAATGAAAGGAATCAAACATGTTCTCTACTCAGAATTATCAGCACAACCTCCATACACCATCAGTCCAAAAAGGTTCGAGACTGGATAAATAAAAAATAGAGAAACGTTAAGATGGTGGTTTCATTGCTTCAAGTGCTCTCTCTGCATAGTCTCCTTCCACTTGAGTACAACGGGCATAACGTTCATGTGGACCATGTGGAACTGTCCGATTGGTGCTTCTTTAGCAAGTTGCTCAACTTGCGTGTCACAATGGCTTGGATGTCAGTTACGTCGGTAAAGCGGCGACCCTCCATGTGAAATTCTTTACTTTGTCATTTTATAGTAGATTCGTAGTGACAACACCAAGTCTCCTCACCCATGATGATTTTTTCCACAGAAGAAACGTATACGTTTCGTATTTCAAATTAAGTCGCGGCAGGCGTTAACGCGTCGTTTTTGTTCGGGAGTCAAGGTGTGCAGGACAAACTTTGCACACACTTTTCTCTTCTTCAGAACATTTTGGAGAAGGTCTTAGACACTCGATTTAGAGATATTCAGTTCGCTTCTCCGCTGCGATTTGTGACACAACTACCGCTTAACACTGCCTGGTCACAACTGACTGGTCGAATGCACACCTAAGATCGTACTTTACACGATACGATCGGTTCAAGATTGCGTGCGTGATGTATTAAAGCTCTGTTTAACACAGTTGAAGAAAATGGATCTTTGTACCAAGCCTAGGATAAACATTCTATTGTTAAGGGGCATAATTCCACACAGAAAGAAATTATTATAATTAAACAGATTAAAGGAGAATTGTATTTGTCGTGTATTGCTGTTATAATCTTGTATAATGTTTTATTATATCAAAATCATCACTGTCATCAAAATCATCATCATCATTCTTTCCATCATGGTGATCGTATTAAACATCAAAAAATGACACAAACATATCACTAATTTATCACTAATTTAAATACAGGTCAATTAGCACAAGGAAACGCATTGAATTATAAAAACTGGGTTGTTTTGAAAATCAGCCTTATGTAAACACAATTAGTTTATTGTTATATATCCCCAGACTTATTTCGACACCAATGTGTCATCCTCTGTGGGTTAAATTTTTATTTCTGTAAAGTACGATATCACATTTGCAATAATCTAACTGCAGTAGGCCTAAGAAATACAATACATGCAATTTGCTTCATTTTTGTTTGGACACTTAAAATTACATCGCTAACTGAACTGTATTATTATACATCAATTTTAGTGCTCGGTTTCGTCGTTTTTTTGACAGCATGTCATCTGAAAACTAGCCATGAAGAAAATTATTGCATATTTGTGGAGAGCTGTTTCGAAGGTAGAGGTTACGTACGTTTCTCTACTTACATTTTCCGTCCTGTTTCGTATCCCTGGTTGGTGTCTCAATCAGCTGCTATTTAGTGCATTTCTTTCACTCAGTTTTTCATAAATTTCCGCTCACTACTTCACCTCACATGCACCTACACAAAACGTGTTGAAATCTGATCTGATCAGACACTTCAGGCAATACACTCAGTGAGAGGTGTCATGTAATTGTCGTTGCTCATTTGTTCATCGTTGGTCTTGTGTTTGTTATGGCGTGATTTTGAATGTGTGTGTGTGTGTGTGTGTGTGTGTGTGTGTGTGTGTGTGTGTGGGAGAGAGAGAGAGAGAGCGCGCAAGAGATGGAAAGACGAGTGGGGAGAGAACCAAGAAAAGAGAAGGTATTTTTTTCCTGCTATGTTTTTTGAAGGGAGTCACCTTTGTTAGTTCAATGAGTTTTCCAAACAATGTTTTGTTGCGCAGTGTTGTATTTTCATTCATGACTCTCTTTCCCTATATTACTGCTTTTTGTATGTGGTAGTTCTCCTCTATTGTGAGTTTTTGATAGAGACTGTTGCTTTCTCTGAGGATCTTAATATCAGTCTCCATGTGTTTTTTGGTTGGTGGTTTTCTTGTCTGCAAAAGTGGAGAGTATACTATCACTTCTTAGGGCTCTGAGGTGTTCGGGGTACCTCGTTTTGAAATTTTTGCATGTTTGACGTATGTAGACCGACTGGCATGAACTGCAGGTTAACTGATACATTCCAGCTTTGGAGAATTCGTCTTCAGAGGTGTCCTTAGACCTTAGATTCTTCTGTACTGTGTTATTTGTGCGGAATGATATTTGTAGTCCTTGTTTCTTTAGTATGTTTCCCACCCTGTATGTTAGTGTGTGCCATGCTGTACTCTTTGTAGGGTGTTCCGAGTATCCTGTGTTTGTCTGGAGCTTGTGTTCTTGGTTCTCTGTTGTGGCTGGTGATTTGTTGATGTTTTTTCTCTTTTAATTTGTTTAATTATTGTTATTCAGCCTTTTCTTCCTACACTTTTCTGCACTTTTCCCGGTGCAGTCTGTATTCCCGCTTCGCTGTCCTTGTAGACTCGATGGAGCGAAAAATTATACTTATTGAAAAGCATCCAAGTTGCTGAAAAAAAAGTTCGATTTGTGCTTTATTGAAGCCCATTGTCCTCCCGATACTGACTGCCTGAAATAATGACGAGCGATGAATGAGCAAGCACAGTCTTCCCTGCCACTTGGGTTCTTTCAATCAACGGATGGTTTACACCATTACTTTCGACAAATTGATATGCTAAATCTCGAAAGTGTGTAAACGTAAGGCCACAGGGCACAGTATCCAGAGTGATACACTGCTCCGCCAAATCAGTTTCCTCTGCCTCAGAAAACATCCTCTTGAAACGCCCCAGTAATATGACTCCAAAGCCTGTTTTAAGTCTTTTAGGTAATGCCAATTCATTACGTCCAAGCCATTTGGCTGCATTTCTAATGAAAGGTCCATTTTCTATTTGTTTCTTAGCTTCCTCTAACGTTTTAAAAGACAACGGCATGAAGGAAGTTTTTCTCTCGTAGTTTCTGCAACATGAAGTTGAGTTAGTTTTGTTAATACTGATTCAGTCGATGTGAAATAGTGAATTATGAATTAAGGTCTATTAAATATGTTAACGAAACCTATGGGTTTAGTATTAAAACCGAGGAAAGAAAAGATAAACGTTCTGAGGCAAAGGCACGCACGTGGACATTTGCCCCAGCTAGTTCGTAGGATCTTGCCCCGTGGCGCTGATTTCTGGACTTCTGATATCAGCTGCCATATAGGGCAACTTGTTAAACTAACAGCTAAACTTAAAACGTGAGTTCGGCTGTGTACTTACATACGAGGTATTGGTAGCTCTTTGGGTTTTTGTTATAACAGACAGAGAGCCATCAATTACATGGTACAGCTAACTGACCTCATATCTCGAAAGCTGCAAAGAGCAAACCACTAATACAACACACCTGTCTCTTCCATCATGAAAGCTCTCAACTGAAGATTGCAGGACTGCCGCACTACATTCACAAGTAGAAAAATGCTAAATTCGGATCTTTGCCCCGTGCGCACCTTTGTTCCAGATTATCTGATATTCCAGGAGTAAAGTCAGTGTCAGAACTTTCTGGACGGATGTTGTATTTACGATAAATATATTTCAAACGTATAAGACATCCAATATTTTTACGGGGATGAAAAGGAAACAAAAATTATTACGAAATAGATTCAAAGTGTAGCTGTCGATAAAATTTCGATACATCAGTATTTCTTCTGAAATGTATCGATATACAGGGTGTTACAAAAAGGTACGGCCAAACTTTCAGGAAACATTCCTCACACACAAAGAAAGAAAATATGTTATGTGGACATGTGTCCGGAAACGCTTACTTTCCATGTTAGAGCTCATTTTATTACTTCTCTTCAAATCACTTTAATCATGGAATGGAAACACACAGCAACAGAACGTACCAGCGTGACTTCAAACACTTTGTTACAGGAAATGTTCAAAATGTCCTCCGTTAGCGAGGATACATGCTTCCACCCTCCGTCGCATGGAATCCCTGATGCGCTGATGCAGCCCTGGAGATTGTATCACAGCCGTCCACGATACGAGCACGAAGAGTCTCTACATTTGGTACTTCTCTGACGCTGACATTAGGGTTATCGTCAACTGCACAAAGAATTGCCTCGTCCATTGCAGGTGTCCTCGTCGTTCTAGGTCTTCCCCAGTCGCGAGTCATAAGCTGGAATGTTCCGTGCTCCCTAAGACGCCGATCAGTTGCTTCGAACGTCTTCCTGCCGGGACACCTTCGTTCTGGAAATCTGTCTCGATACAAACGTACCGCGCCACGGCTATTGTTCCGTGCTAATCCATACATCAAATGGGCATCTGCCAACTCCTCATTTGTGAACATTGCACTGACTGCGAAACCATGTTCGTGATGAACACTAACATGTTGATGCAACGTACTGATGTGCTTGATGCTAGTACTGTAGAGCAATGAGTCGCATGTGAATACAAGCACCGAAGTCAACATTACCTTCCTTCAATTGGGCCAACTGGCGGTGAATCGAGGAAGTACAGTACATACTGACGAAACTAAAATGAGCACTAACATGGAAATTAAGCGTTTCCGGACACATGTCCACATAACATATTTTCTTTATTTGTGTGTGAGGAATGTTTCCTGAAAGTTTGGCCGTACCTTTTTGTAACACCCTGTGTATGGGTGACGTCACTACCCAGAATACATCGATATATGGATATGGAAAAGGCAGCATCGAGGGCCGATATTTTTATTTTATATTATATTTTTTTCGCAATTTTCGGTAAATATTTTAAACTGCTCTTTTAAAATTGTTAAAGAAAATAATTTTATTTCGCTGTGTGTAGGGGTATTACTACTTTTTGAGCTTCCATCACGTCAGTCTTTCTCTTTGACTGTGTGAAGCAAGCTTAGGTGGCACAAAAGAAGTTCGATTGCACTGGGAGTTGACTGTGTGAATGGAATAACAAGATTTCGGAGGTGAAGAAATAGCACTCCAGTTGCCTTAAAAAACACTTTTTAACGCAACTAGTGTGCTATTTCTTCACATCGGCATTCTTCAAAAATAGTTGCTCAAAATGATGAACAACAATCTAAATGACAAGACTGGTTTTTGCCATGGGCGAAGACGTGTGAGGGGAAATGGTGATGCAATCGACCCTCGGCGCTACCAACAGAAACTGCAACGTTTAATTTCGCTATGCAATGTTGACACTACAGCTGTTAGGTAGCTGGCGTTTGCAGAAATGAAAAAAACAGAGAAGTCGACATGAAGTGTTCAGTACAAATCCGATATGTGACGAAACCGAACGACGGGCCCATCGAACACCTTATATTGTGCCACTGCTACTTACATGCGGTTACCACTGTTAGCAAAGTGGTATCGCCAAGCGTGGAGGTGCATCATTTTGCTTTCAGTTCTTGCTCTAAGGTGAATAAGCAGGCTGCTAACTTGTTGATGTGCAGAAAATCTAATAATAAATCAATACTTAAATATACAGCTCTAAAACCGGCAGTATATTTAAAACGTGCAGCCGATATGTTTATAGGCCGGTACGTCTACATTTTTTACGTCGGTGCATCGATATTTTTTGTCCATGTATAGGGGGTCAATAATGATATTTTTTAAATCTCGGTATATCGGATTCTCGATATTTTTAAAAATGTCACGAGTACTATTTCAAGGTATGTGGTGTTGCACTGAGTTTCTTGGATCCGATACGATTTATAAAAGCTGCAAATGTACCAACACCAGTTTCAAGTAAAACATCGAACATTCTAATGGATCCTGCACACTAAAATAATTGCGAGTAGACTGAAGGACCAAAAGTCACAGGAAGCACTGTCCCACTTGAAGCAGTGCTCTGTATGACGCCTGAATGTTGCGGATGTGGCGAGGGCAGACATGATACCTGAGCAGCCTGTTCCAGGCAGGTGTGCAGTGAACACGGTAAATGGCGAGAATTTACTGACTTAGAACGTGAGATGTTAATGGTTGCAAGACGAATAGGACATAGCATATTGGCCGGACATTAAACAAGCATTTGGATTTTCAACAGCGTCTAGGCTGGCTCTTCATTATAGCAGAGACAGTTTTCCACATAGGTAAACCTATGCAAGGGCAACCACAAGTGTTTGACAAAGAACGTTTGTTCACCTCCGCAGAGCCATACGGGCGATCGAGGGCCTACTGTGACTCACAAGGGCACCTTATGGAGTGACTATTTTCTATTTTCCTCATACTCCTACCGATCCCTGTTAAGTATAAAACATTTCTAGCTTGTATGCGTAGTAGTCGGTACGTGCTACTTTGCTCTTCTCTCCTCCCCTCCTCCCAAAAAAAACCAAAACTTCTTTAATTATTAATGTGCTTAACATAGATGCATCCATGCATACGTAGTCTAGAGCTAGCCGGCACGGTAGAACAGCTTGTTCGGTCAGAGAGGTGGCTGGCCTCTGTAATAAAAAAATTGAGTAAAAGGATCACCCATGAAGGTAAGCTCTCAAAACGTCCTCGGTCCCAGGTTCGAATCCCGCCACTGTTTAAAATTTGAATAAAAATCAACAACAATGGCGGTGGAAGACTTCCGACATAAGAAGTCATCAACGGCCTTGTCGAAGAGGGTGAAGTAGCGGACAGAGGTACTTGCCAGTCTCTTACCTTTTGGTGCGAAGCTGCCCCTAAAGATGGAAGAGTCAGCAACAATCAACGGCATGAGGATGCAGAAGGGCCGGCCGGGGTGGCCGTGCGGTTCTAGGCGCTACAGTCTGGAACCGCGTGACCGCTACGGTCGCAGGCTCGAATCCTGCCTCGGGCATGGATGTGTGTGATGTCCTTAGGTTAGTTAGGTTTAAGTAGTTCTAAGTTCTAGGGGACTGATGACCTTAGAAGTTAAGTCCCATAGTGCTCAGAGCCATTTGAACCATTTTTTGATGCAGAAGGCAATGGAAATTACTGCATTACAGACACGTAATGTGTATCCACAGGACAGGTGGCTTTTAACTGAAAAATATCATGCTGATCTCTCCATTTGCAAAAGATTACGCACTAGTCCCCCATTCAGATCTCCGGGAGGGCACTTTGACCACGAGAAAAATACTGAATAATCGACGAAAGGGTAACGTTCTACGAGTTCAGGGGTGGAAGGTCAGAAGTATCAACGTGGTAGGGAAACTAGAAAGTCCGGAAGCGGAAATGCAGAGGCTTAATCTAGATATAGTCGGGCTCAGTCAAGTGAAATTAAATGAAACCAAGAACTTCTAGTCGGATGAGTAGAGGGTAATATCAACAACAGCAGAAATGGTATAACGGGAGTAGGATTAATTGTGAATAGGAAGGTAAGACAGAAAGGGAGCTACTGTGAACAGTTTAGTGATAGGATTGTTCTCATCAGAATTGACAGCAAATAACACCGGCAACAGGTCTACAAGCCTACGCCGCAAGCAGGCATTGAAAGGAAATTATAAGAGGATAATTAACGGGTAATGCAGTACGTACAGGGAGATGAAAACCTTATTGTCATGGGGGATTGGAATGCGCATGTATGGGAGAGAGTAGAATAAGTGTTACAGGAGAATATGACCTTGGCAGTAGGAACGAGAGAGAAAAAAGACTAATTATATTCTGCCATAATTTCAGTTACTAATGGCGAATACGTTCAAGAATCACAGGAGGGGGAGGTATGCTTTGCCGGGAGATACGGGAAGACTCCAGTTAGATTACATAAAGTTCACGCTCAGATTCCGAAATCAGACATTGGATCGTAAGGCGTACCCAGGAGCAGGTTGTAGGCTCAGGTCAAAATTTAATAGTAATGAAGAGTAGGCTGAAGTTAAAGAGACTAGTCAGGAAGAATCAGTGCGCAAATAGTTGGAATTCGGAAGTACTAAGGAATGAAGAGATACGTTTGAAGTTCTCTAAGGCTATAGATACAGCAATAAGGAATAGGTTAGTAGGCAGTTCACTTGAAGAGGAATGGACATCTCTCGAAACGGTAGCCACACAAATTGCTAAGAAAAACGTTGGTACAATGAACGTAACTGCATAGAAACCATGGATAACAGAATAAATACTTCAGTTGAGCGACAAAAGAAGGAAGTATAAACCCGTGCAGGAAATTTCAGGAAATCATAGATACAAGTCACTTACGAATGAAATAAATAGGCACTGCGGGGAAGTTAAGGCGAAATGACTGCATGAAAAATATTGGAAATCGAAAAAGAAATAACTGTCGGGAGGACTGACTCAGCATACAGAAAAGTCAAAACACCCTTCGGTAAAATTAAAAGCAGGGACAGTTACATTAAGAGTGCAATCAGAATTCCACTGTTAAATGCAGAGAAATCGGATGGGTGAAAAGGATACACTGAGGGCGTCTATGAGGGAGGGATGGGGGGGCGGGGGGAGAATTCGTCTGATGTGATGGAAGAGGAGCGACAGAAAAGCGATAGGAGATCCACTATTAGAATCAGAACTTTAAAGCACTTTGGAAGGCCTAAGAACAAAGAAACCAGAAGGGATAGAAAACATTTCGAATTTCTAAAATCATCGTCGAAAGTGGCAACAAAACTACTATTCACGCTGGTGTGTAGAATGTATAAGACTGGAGATATACCTTCAGACTTTCGGAAAAAATCATCCACACAATTCCGAAGATCGTAGGAGCCGATCAGTGCGAGAATTATCGCACAATAAGCTTAACAGCTCATGCATCCTAGTTGTTGGCAAGAATAATGTACAGGCGAATGTAAAAGAAAATTGAGGATGTGTTATATGACGATCAACATGGCTTTGGGAAAGATACGGTCACCAGAGAGGCCGATAATGGAAGCAAGACTGAAGAAAAATCAAAACATGTTCATAGGATTTGTCGACTTGGAAAAAGCATTCTACAGTGTAAAGTGGTGCAAGATGTTCGAAATTCTGAGACAAATGGAGAGAAGCTATAGGAAAAGATGGTAATATACATAACATACAAGAACCAACAGGGAACAATAAGAGCGGAAGACCAAGAACGAAATGCTCAAATTAAAAACGTTGTGAGACAGAGATGCAGTCTTTCAACCCTACAATTCAATCCGCACATCGAAGAAGCAATGATGAAAATAAAAGGTAGATTCAGGATCAGAATTAAAATTCAAGGTGAAAGCTTGTCAGTGATAAGATTCACTGATGATATTGCTATCCTCAGTGAGAGTAAAGAAGAATTACAGGACTTGTGGGTGGAATAAACAGTACAGAATATGGACTGAGAGTAAATCGAAGAAAGACGACAGTAATAAGCAGTAGCAGAAATGAGAACAGCGAGAAACTTAACATCAGCATTAGGGATCACGAAGTAGATGAAGTAAAGGAATTCTGCTACCTAGGCAGCTACATGCACTATGTGATCAAAAGTATCCGGACACCTGGCTGAAAATGACTTTACAAGTTCGTGGCACCCTCCATTGGTAATGCTGGAAATCAATATGGTGTTGGCCCACCCTTATCCTTGATCACAGCTTCCACTCTCGCAGGCATACGTTCAATCAGGTGCTGGAAGATTTCTTGGAGAAAGGCAGCCCATTCTTCACGGAGTGCTGCACTGAGGAGAGATATCGATGTCGGTCGGTGAGGCCTGGTAAGAAGTCGGCGTTTCAAAACATCCCAAAGGTATTCTATAGGATTCAGGTCTGGACTCTGTGCAGGCCAGTCCATTACCGGGATGTTATTGTCGTGTAACCACTCCGCCACAGGCCGTGCATTATGAACAGGTGCTCGATCGTGTTGAAAAATGTAATCGCCAACCCTGAATTGCTCTTCAGCAGTGGGAAGCAAGAAGGTGGTTAAAACATCAGTGTAGGCCTGTGCTGTGACAGTGTCACGCAAAACAACAAGGGGTGCAACCCCCTCCATGAAAAACACGACCACACCATAACACCACCGCCTCCGAATTTTACTGTTGGCACTACACGCCCTGGCAGATGACGTTCACCCGGTACTCGCCATACCCACAACTTGCAATCGGATCGGTACATTGTATACCCTGATTTGTCACTCCAAACAACGTTTTTCCACTAGTCAATTGCCCAATGTTTACGCTCCTTACACCACGCGAGGCGTCGTTTGGCATTTACCGGCGCGATGTGCGGCTTATGAGCAGCCGCTCCGCTATAAAATCTAAGTTTTCTAAGTTTTCTTACCTCCCGCCAAACTGTCACAGTACTTGCAGTGGATCCTGATGCAGTTTGGAATTACTGTGTGATGGTCTGGATAGATGTCTGCCTATTACACATTACGACCCTCTTCAACTGTGGCAGTCTCTGTCAGTCAATAGACGAGGTCAGCCTGTACGCTTTTGTGCTGTATGTGCCCATTCACGTTTCCACTTCACTATCACATCGGAAACACTGGACCTAGGAATGTTTAAGAGAGTGTAAATCTCGGGTACAGACGTATGACACAAGTGACACCCAATCTCCTAACCATATTCGAAGTCCGTGAGTACCGCGGAGCGCCCCATTCTGCTCTCTCACGTGTCTAATGACTTCTTAGGTCGCTGATATGGAGTACCTGGCTGTAGGTGGCAGCACAATGCACCTAATACGAAAAACGTATGCTTTTGAGGGTGTCCGGATACTTTTGATCACATAGTGTAACCAATGATGGACGGAGCAAGGAAGACGTCAAAAGCAGACTACCAATGGCAAAAGGGGCTTTCCTGGCAAAGAGAATGCAACTAGTGTCAAACATAACCTTAATTTGAGGAAGAAATTTCTGATAATGTACGTCTGGAGAACATGGGCTGTGAGAAAACCGGAACAGAAGAGAATTGAAGCATTTGAGATGTGGTGCTACAGAGGAATGTTAAAAATTAGATGGACTGATAAGGTAAGGAATGAAGAGCTCCTGTGCAGAATCGGAGAGGAAAGGAATATGTAGAAAACGCTGATAAGGAAAGGAGAAGGGACAGGATGATAGGACATCTGTTAAGACATGAGGGAATGACCTCCATGGTACTAGGGGGAGCTGTAGAGGGCAAAAATTGTAGAGGAAGACGGAATACATCCTCTGAGATGAAGAGGTTGGCACAGGAGGGGAATTCGTGGCGGGCCGCATCAAACCAGTCAGAAGAGTCATAACCCTCCCCCCCCCCCCCCAAAAAAAAAGCTTCGAAGGTATGCCCGTGAAGAATCTGCATCTACGTCACACTCCGCAAGCCACCTAATTGTGTGCGGCGGAGGGTACTTTCGTTACCACTACCTGATCCCTTCAACTCTGTTTCGCCCGCGAATAGTGCGTAGGAAGAATGATTGTCGGTGAACCTCTGTACTGGCTTTAATTTCTCGAATTTTCTCCTCGTGGTCAATACGCGAGATGTATGTGGGGGGAAGTAATATGCTGCCCGACTCCTCCTGAAATGTGCTGTTCCGAAATTTCAGTAGAAACTCTCTCCGTGATTCACAACGCCTCTCTTGTAACGTCTGCCAGTGGAGTTGGTTTAGCATCTCCGTAACGCTCTCTCGCCAGCTAAACGATCCCGTGACAAAACGTGCCGTTCTTCGTTGGATCTTCTCTATCTCCTCTATCAGTCCTACCTGATAGGGATCCCAGATAGATGAACAATACTCAAGAATCGGGCGAACAAGCGCCTTATAAGCCACTTCTTTCGTGGATGAGTTACATTCCCTTAAGATTCCTCCGATGAATCTGAGTCTTGTGTCTGCTTCTCCCACTATCTCTTTTACATGGTCACTCCACTTAAAGTCGCTTTGGATAGTTACGCTTAGATATTTTACCGCAGACGCCGTCTCCAGCTGTTTGTCATCAATAGTGTAGCTGTACAGTAGTGGATTTATGCGCAATATGTTACATTTATTTACGTTCAGGGTCAACTGCCAGACAAGAAATTCAGAACAATGCCACATAAATGCCTGTCTCTGGCACCAGTTTTGATGGCATAACACTCCCAATCTATACCTGGTAAGTAGAAGTCACCCCTATTACAACGGCATGATCAGGAAATTATTAATGATATTCTCCAAGTTCTGTCTGAAGCGCTCTACAACTATAGGTCCTGACCCAGGTTGTCTATAGAAGCACCCTATCACCATTTTCGACCGTTCTTTGATACTCAGTTTCACCCAGATTGATATACATTCGGAATCCGTGATAACCTCGCTAGATTTTATCGAATTTTTTACTGCAATAAACACGCCGCCACCATTGGCGACTAACCTATCCTTAGGATAAACATTCCAGTCTGAACTTAGGATTTCGTTGTCAATGATGTCTGGTTTCAACTAGCTTTCTGTTCCCAATACAGTAATGGAGGGGGTTAGGACTTGATGTCGCGAGACAACGAGATATTTTGTTTTACTCCTTTTCATACCAGCCCTGTTTGTTTCTCATTGCGGAGGAATCGTGAAGTGTCAGCACTTACTTGCTCCTGGGTGTCGTCAAGGATTGCAACACCGTAGCAAATGCCAGGATTGTGTCTGTTCCCACCATCTACATTTCTCTGATTCGGCCAATGATGCGGCTTACTTTGTCAACGACCAAGTTGAATAGCATTGATGCCAATGGATCTCCTTGTCGCAGTCCATTTCGAAAACCAAACGGGTGATGATAGTTGGCTGCCAAACCTTACTTGGAAAGTTGAGTGGAAGTATCAAGCTGCTATTAGTTGGATGTACTTAGGTGGAATGTCGACTTGTTCTAACGTTTTCAGTAGCATGGAGCGGTCGATGATGTCACACGTTTGTCTAAAATCAATGAAGATGAGGTGTAGTTACCGATCAAACTCATAAAATTTTTCTGTCACCTGCCTCAAGGTAAATATGTGACCAAGAGTCGACCGTCCAGAGATGAAGCCGCGTTCATAAAGGCCTGTAATTTCTTCAGCCAATGGTTTCAAGAGATTTAGCAGCAGCACTGTAAATATTTTGTACACAATCTCAGTTAGCCTGCAAATACAACAGAAAAATGCGCTGAAGGAGTTTCATTTAGGGTACCTAAGTTCTATTAGTAATAATTTCATGTGGCTGAATGGCCGTGTGCAGGTGTTTCTATTGGACGCCACTTCGGCGACTTGCGCATCCCTAACCCAACCCGTTATCCAATCAGGGTAGAGGAGCTACAGTTTAGCGTGTAAGCGGAAACACGTGTCGTTTCTGGTGGCTCTCCACATAATTGAGACCTGAATGTTAAGTTGAATGGCAGACTTAAAACTCCGTGGTACCACGGAGATTCGAGCCCGGCATCTTTCAGTTGCACCATAGGTTCTCAACCTTTTCCAGCCCACCACCCCCTTTTCGAAGAAAAATTACTCAAAGCCCCCACTCCTTTTTTTACAGAAAGTAAACCAGACACATTTCCGATCTATAAATAAATAACACAAAGTTTTCCAACTAGCGTTGATAGTAACACAGTTTTCGAACAATAATTCGATGGCCATATTCTTAATCCAAGAATACGGCATTACAGGAATTTGTAAAAATATGGAGAGAGATAACGACGGATTAAACACTGGACTGCCGTGAGTTGTGCTCCGGTTGCTGAATTTGTAAGAGCAGTGCTCTAAGGAAACAGCCATCCGAGTTGAAATTCCGGGTGGTTCACAATTCTCATCTTGCAATTAATGTTTAATACTTAACTAGCATTGAAAAAGATGTATTTTCAGAATTTCTTTATTACAACGTATTAAAATTATTGGTGTCATTCTCAAAGGGCTTATAAACAAATATAAATTTAAAAGTTTTACGATATTTTTAGTGAGAGGGCTGAACTTGGTGTAATGACACTGATTTTTCAATATTGGATACCATGTTTATCATCAACAGTTTTAAATCGTCGTACTCTACGATCAACACACTGTTTCTGTTCTCGGTAACTAATCTGCCAACCACGCTAAATGCTGTTTCTGCTGAATACGAAGCTGGGAGAGAAATGAAATACTTCTTTGCTGCAGCCATAAAGATGAATATAATGCAGGAATTTACCTTTGAAACAGTATTCTTTATATCCATCTCTGAATTTTAATTGTAAGTCTTCATTTGGTGAAAGTTCTATCAGCTTCCTTGCCAGGATAATTCTGATGTTTGTGCGTCAGAGAAAGGTTCTGGTACTAATCAGGAACGGTCATTTGAAGGGGATCCTGAAATCAGTTTGAAAAATCGTCTTTGAGTGCGTCCAAGTGCCGACAAAATATTAACATGTCATCATCATTTCTTTCCACAGAGGAAACATTTGGAAACTGATGAATTCGTTTTCAACTCAAATTATTCCTGTACAAGGCAAGTTTTGACACAAAAGCAGAAACAGTTGCATTTGCTTTGATTAAATTCGAGTCATCTGCCAATAACGCCTTTCTCTATCCAGTGATGATGATACACCAATAATATCCACAAGAATTTGGTCAATAACGCCTCTTCTTCTGCATCAGTGCGGGAATAATAGCCTATGACGATAACCCAACAATGGTAACCATAAGAATTTTAACCAATGCTACCATTTCTCCAGCCCGAACGCGGGAAAACTCGCCTTTATAAGAGGGCGCGACACTCGTGTCTGACAATGTTCTAGCAGTAGTGGACACCTGAAGATCCTGAGGTACATCCCAGCAGAGGGGTCGAAACGTCGATTATTTTAGAGGAAATATGACACGGCCTAATAACCCAAAAGATTTTAACTGCAATACACTTTTTTGGATTGTAAATGTTAAAGACTCTTTCGAGAAAGAATTTTTAGCTCTTTTATTGTACTGCTACAGTTTTTATTAGTGTATTTAATCTGATTGCTAATGATCAAACTGTTACAGTTTGATTGTAAATACTTCTATTTCTTGGTGTTTTCCCAATAGATGTTTGGTAAATCTAACTTAGTGTGTTCTGTTAAGATAAAGAAAATTCACAACACGAATGATGTTCAGTCTCCCTTTGGCTCTGTCCTTCCTACCACAGACAACCTGACAGGGGTATTGCGTACCGTACCAGTTACTAAATTAATAAATCATTCAAGGAGGCTAGGAGAGCATTTCTGCCAGAAAAAGTAGATAGACAATCGTTAGGATCCCACTTAGATAAGGAATTGGCATCATTTAGTGACAGTACAACGATAGCAAAAGTAAAGCCGAAATTTTAAATTTGGCATTAAAGAAATCGTTCGCGCAAGAGCATCGTACAAACATAACGTCACTTCACCGTCGCACAGTAATAAGCATCCGTGGTGTAGAGAAACAACTGAAAGCGTTGAAAGTAAACAAGTCGCCATGTCCTAATGGAATCCACAAAAAGTATTTACAGCATTGGCTATGTACTTAGCTTGCATTTATCGCGAATCTGTCGCCCAGCGCATCGTCCAAAACGACTGGAAAATGGCGCAGGTGACTCCTGTATATAACAAGGGTAAAAAGAACGGACCCGCAAAATTACAGACCAATATCTTTAATATCGGTTTGCTGCAGAATCCTTGAACATATTCTCAGTTCGAATATAATAATTTTGCTTGAATGGGAAAATTTTCTGTCCACGAACCGCTGGTTTTAGAAAGCATCCTCGTGGGAAACTCAGCTTGCTCGTGGATGCGGGTCAACATGCGGATTCCATATTCCTAGATTTCCGTAAAACATTTAACAGGGTGCCACAGTGTCGACTGTTAACGAAGGTACAAGCAGATGGAATAGGTTCCCAGATATGAGTGCCTCGAAGATTTCCTTACTCACAGAACCCAATAGGGCGTCGTCAGAAGTGTTCCAGGGAAGTGTGATAGGAACGCTGTCATTTTCTGTATACGTAAATGATCTGGCGGACAGGGTAAGCAACAGTCAGCGCTGTTTGCTGATGAAGCTGTGGTGTATGGAATATGGGAAGGTATCGTTGTTGATTGACTGTAGGAGGATACGAGATGACTTGGACAAAACGTCTGGTTGGTATGATAAATAGCAGCCAGCTCTAAACGTAGAGAAACAGATTAGTAGGAAAAACAAATCCATAATATTCGAGTACAGCATTAGTAGCGTGCTGTTTGACACAATCACGTCGATTAAATGTCTAGGTGTACCGTTGCAAAGCAACAAATGATTTAATTCTGCTTCCATCTAGATGAAATCGCCTCCTACATTATTGTGTCACTAGAGCGAATACCTTTCTCTGTCATGGACAGTATCTTGTCAAAACAAGCCACGCCCACTCTCACCAAGTTCCGAAAGTTTTTCCGATCTTCGGGTCTCAAATCTATAATTAATAGAGAACGTATTCCGCGAAGTCGTCTCTTCTTCCCAGCCAGTATCGAACCCCACAACGTCTGGCTTTTCATAGTCGTCGTCGTCGTTCTCGCGAAAGGCAAAGGTTCCGAGTTCGAGGTCTCGGTCCGGCACACAGTTTTATTTTGCCAGCAAGTTTCATATCAGCGCGCACTCCGCTGCGGAGTGAAAATCTCATTCATCATGGCTCAGTATTTCTGCAGAAGACTTCCAGTGACGTGTTGAGTCCATGCCACGTCGAGATTCTGCTCTACGCCGACCAACAGGAGGTTCGACACGATATTAAGAGGTATAATATAAATTTTATCACCTCTGTGTATAGATACAGAACATAAAATTATTAAAAAAATGCTACTTGGATGATTCAAATTAGCAACTTAATGATTACAAACTCGTTGCTATACCTATTCACCTAACAGCTACTACGTCAATAAGCCCAAAAATGTTTTGTACTTGTAACTTCGCCAATTTTCAACACGTATGCTGCAGCAGCCCACGACCGAACATGACATCCAGTGCCTTCCCATGGCTTTCAGCCCCTCACAGTCAGTGTAACGTATTGCCCAACTCTCCTCGGAACTTACGCTCTCTTAACTCCAACGGTAAAGCACTCTCTGATGCACAACGCCCTAGATGTAGAGGTTGCAGTAGGAGTTCGTTGAGTATCCTCGCTACCTTCGAAATCCCAAAATTGAACTGACTGTGCCAGCAGGGTACCGGCAGTCCTTACTGCAGCGAGTATGCCTGCCGCCGCTGACATTTGCCACGGCAGCGCAACTAAGACTGCAGCTACCCACCGGCAGAAGCTGCAATAAAACGCGAGGGAAAGGGAAAGCACGCGCAAGGCCGACACCGCGCGGCGCTCCTTTCTCTCGCCGCGCCGGCCAGACTCGCGTCCGCTGCCTGCCAACCAGCGCTGCGCGCAGGGAAACTGCAGAAGCCATTAATGCGCTGCAGTTTACCGCAGTGCGAGCTTTCACATTCGTTTCTAGAAGAGCTTCGACCAATATCAAAACTCGCTTCTTTTTGTGCGTTGTGGTTGAGGTCTACCGATAGTTTATTTGGAACTGCTTTGATGTGAGCTACTACTAATACCTTTCCCCTTTCTTTCCCATTTGGGTCGTCAGTCATGTGACTTTTTGATACAGCCAGTTACGAATTTCTCTCATCTGCCAACGTCTTCATCTCAGAGTAGGCAACTAACGTCCTCAATTACTTGCAGGACGTATTCCAATGTCTGTATTCCTCTACAGTTTTTACCCTCTGCAGCTCCATTTAGTACCATGGAAGTCATTCAGCGATGTCTTAACAGATGTTCTACCTTCCCGTCCTTTCTACTTCTCTGTATTTTCCATATATTCCTTTCCTCGCCGAGTCTCCGGAAAACCTCCTCATCCCTTATCTTAGCTGACCACCTAATTTTCAACATTCTCCTGTAGCACCACATTGCTTAGGTATCAGAATTCCTTAACTTCATCTACTTCATGATCATCAATCCTGAAGTTAAGTTTCTCACTGTTCTCATTTCTGCTATTTCTCGTTACTCCCGTCTCTCTTCAATTTACTCTCAGTCCATATTCAGTAGACTGTTCATCCCATTCAGCAGATCATGAAATTGTTCTTCAGATTTACTGAGGATAGTAATGTTATCGCCAAATCTTATCATTGGTATCCCTCCACCTTGAATTGTAATTCCACTTTAGAACCTTCCTTTTATTTTGATCATTGCCTCTTCGATGTATGGACTGAGCAGTGCCGGCCGGGTTGACCGAACGGTTCTAGGCGCTACAGTCTGGAACCGCGCGACCGCTACGGTCGCAGGTTCGAATCCTGCCTCGGGTTAGTTAGGTTTAAGTAGTTCTAAGCTCTAGGGGACTGATGACCTCAGAACTTAAGTCCCATAGTGCTCAGAGCCATTTGAACCATTTTGACTGAACAGTAGGGGCAAAAGACTACATCCCTGTCTTACACCCTTTCTAACCTGAGCACTTCGTTCTTGGCCTTCCATGATGCATCACTTCCAGTGATAACACTGTAGTTCATATGTAGAAGATAAGCAGTGGCCATTCAAGATGACCTTGACATTGAGTATCAATTTACACATCCAGTGTCAGGTTACATACTGAGGCTATTGGGCTATGCTTTCAACTATCCTGCATCAACTCCCCACTTCTCCCATCCAAAAGACACATGTGGTCAGTTGAGTGACCTTGAAAAGTACTTAAAACTAGGACAGTGTTCCCCATCTCTTACCTATCTCAATAATACCAGCCCAGTTGCCTCAGTATGTAACTTGACACTGGATGTACAACCCGATACTGCCCACTGCATATGTCCTACTTGTCAGTTGCAGTGTTATTTTATCACTGGTAGTGATGCATCACCTGATGTATACCTGTCTTCATACCAGCACTGCATAACTATGTCTAACACTCTGGTCATTCTTCTTGTCAGTGTTCGTTTTCTTCTTATCAGTGTTCGTTTCTTCGCCAGTTCTGCAGAGAACCTCCTCATTTCTTATCAGCCCACCTAATTGTCAACATCCTTCTATAGCAACACATCTCAAACGTTTCGATCCTCTTCTTTTTCATTTGTCCCGTAGGCCATGATTTTCTACTTGACGATGCTATGCTCCAACTGTATATTCTCGGAAATTTCTTCCTCAGCTTCCGCTAATAATCTAGAATCCCATATCGAGCACTTACATAGATATAATTGTGGACTGACAAGACAGCCAGTCCACAGTGACGGTTAACCGAAAGGCACGCGCTTAAACTCACGCAGGCTGGCGTGAGGTCTGAAACAGGATACGTAATGAATGCTATAAAGAAAAGTACGTAGCTTCTGGAATACTTAACTAATCCACAATTGGTGAACATTGGTCTTGTTACTGTACATGCTTCATTAGATTCATAGCAAAGGATAAATGGCGCCTTGCTAGGTCGTAGCCATTAACTTAGCTGAAGGCTATTCTAACTATCGTCTCGGCAAATGAGAGCGTAATTCTCAGTGAACCTTTCCTAGCAACGTCGGCAGTACAACTGGGCGAGTGCTAGGGAGTCTCTCTAGACTAGACTTGCCGTGTGGCGGCGCTCGGTCAGCAATCACTGATAGTGGCGACACGCGGGTCCTGCGTATACTAATGGACCGCGGCCGATTTAAAAGCTACCACCTAGCAAGTGTGGTGTCTGGCGGTGACACCACAATAATTATCTCCAGGTCCTCAGTTGCCCAGTGTTTCCAGTCAGCCTTTTCATTTGTTGATTGAATTGTTTTTTAATGTACAAATCTTTGTGTAATGTTTGTTTATTTAGCTTCCAAAACAAAAAACAACGCTAGTGCAACGCACTCAGATATCTCTCTGCATCAGTGATGCCACTTTCACGCTAGGCAGAAATAGTGGAGCACCACTTTAAAGACAGACACATATCGTAGCTGGCCGGCAGGTGTGGCCGGGCGGTTCCAGGCGCTACGGTCGCAGGTTCGAATCCTGCCTTGGGTGTGGATGTGTGTGATGTCCTTAGGTTAGTTAGGTTCAAGTGGTTCTAAGTTCTATGGGACTGATGAACTCAGATGTTAAGTCCCATAGTGCTCAGAGCCATTTGAACCATTTGAACCATATCGTAGCTGTCGAAGTTTCTGCTTTCTTCACCCAACGATGGTGTTCTAATGCTCGCCCCACAACTTGGTTGCCCAAGTGCCCTACTTTAGCTAATGTTGCTGATTTCATTTTAGTACCTCAAACAAGCCCTACATCAGAATTTTTACGTATCTTACGAATCAAATTGTCATATAAATTTAAATTACGTTGATGGCTACTTATACATATAATTCAGTGCATCCATATGAGACCGGTAGTACCTGGTAAATTTCTGGTCCCCTTCACATGCAAATGCTGTTTATACTGAATGAAGTGGTTTGAAAGTGGAGTAGAAGGTGTAAAAACATAAAAAAATTAAAATTGCTGGAAAAATGCCAAAATAAAAATCAGACTGAATGTTATCGTTACATATATCAAATGATTCCGTTTGATAAGACGATTACGAAACTGGAATTGGATTTTCCCACACAAAATAATGGGAGAGTTGTCGATGTCTTTTTCTCGTCGGTTTAATTAGTTAATAGTAATTAATACATCAACTTTTTGAAACAAAAATAATCATTAGAATTATTATTTTTGTCTCGTCCTTCGACTAGAATACATCTGTTGCTTCAGAAGGCTTTTCTGTATAAGTGTCAAAATTATTATGAGCATTGCTCTCGTACCAGACTTTTTAGGATTAGTTGATACAAGCTACCCCCTATTATGTCACTGTGGATTAGAGGTGGTTTTTACTTCCTATATATGTTAGTAAAGCCGAGGAAAATTTCTAAAATACTAACCAAATACAAAAATCAAATGTAACTATATGGTTCTAGAGACCTCTTCAAGTCTCAAATAACTTTGATGTATACTTGCAGACTGAAGCAACGAATGAAAATTATTACGATGGCTGGGATTTGAATTAGAGTCTCCTACTCCCTAGGCAAATGCGCTAACCACTACACCACCCTAGCAGAGTGGCTTTGCACAACGGTATTCGGTGCAGTTGTACAAAGCCACTGTGGCAGGGTGGCGTAGTGGTTAGCGGATCTCGGATTTCTGAAGAGAGCAATAAGTTCAATAGAATTATGTCAAATGATTGCCGAAGAGTTGCTGCTTTTTTTGATGCAGTCTCATTTAAATGTCCGTGAGGAGCGTAAAACCAAATGATGAATGAAGATAGGGAAACCTCCACCTGAAAACTATCGACAGGATTCGATATTGCCATCTGGACGCTGGCAATATTGATACTTTCACGTCTAACACTTAAGTAATGCTGGAAGCCGTCGGTACGGAAATGACATTTACAGGACAGAACGATGAGTTGTCACTGACATACGAGGGCGTTCAATAAGTAATGCAACATTTTTTTTCCTGAAAGCAAGTTGGTATTATTTAGGATTCCAATATACTTGCGTTCTATAAGACGGTCTTATGGCGCCTTACTGGGAGGGTGTGCAGGGTGAACGAGGAAGAACAATCCAATGCTGTTTTGTGGGCTCGTCTCAGATGTGCAGACTTCTGTAAGACATTGCGTTGTCATGGAGAAGGAGAAGTACGCCTGCACTTTTTTGGCGGCAAACACGCTGACGTCGTTTCTTCAATTTCCTGAGGGTGGCACAATATACACTGTAAGGTGTCAGGCAAATCCAACACCTTCCATGAAAACCCTGCCATGATAAGCAAATCCAGTAGTGTCACATAGCTCCGAATAAATCGTGACATTAAATTAACCAAAGTAATATGAGTAACGAGTGAGCAAATGGAATACCACAGACTAACACAAGAATGTCTAAATGCATGTAATACCTTCCCACCGTGAGACAGACGCAGTTTCGAGGGGAGAAACGAGAACAGAAGCCGAGAGCAGAACCATGTTAAGCTGGAAGGCCCTACGATAAGGGACAGACACCCACGTCGCCAGCTAACCGCTAGGACCACCCCACAGCCCATGTTAAAAGCTAGAGCCCTCCAGAAGAACAGTATAACACAAAAAGGGCCACTCCAGTCGCTAGTTTTAGCGTGAGACTTTTCGCGTCTCTGTTACGTCAGGACCACCCCCCCCCCCCCCCCAGCCCATGTTAAAAGATAGAGCCCTCCAGAAGAACAGTATAGATCTTACGATAACGCTAAAAGGACCACGCCAGCTGCAAGTTTTAGCGTGAGACTTTTTCGCGCCTCTGTTACGTTGCAAACTTTAAAAACATTGCCCCACCACGAAAAGTATAACGTTTCTCATTGGATAGACAGAATTTTTGTAGGCAGAGCTTAAGGTTAACATTGAGACCCTGATTGGTCAGATGAAAACACAGCCAGATAGTTTTTTTTAAACCAACTTCGGTAAATTGTAGTAAGGAGAAGTTAGGAGAGAGTTGCTTCCGAGACGGCGAGGTGAGCGGAGCTGTGCTGCCCGCCGCCCCCTGACGAACACCGACAAGGTAATGAACGCACGCGATGCCGCATAACAGCGCATAAAGCTTCACTCAGAACTGCAGAAGTCTCATCTGTTACACCCCTTTTTGCGTAATACTAATGTCGATCGTCAATTAAAGCTGATGGTGTTCACTTTTGCCACTTGAAGTAAAAATCTGAAACACGATGATTTTTCTGTTATATAGTTATTGAGAAGCCACATCAGCCACTGTAATTTACGACAAGTTAGATAAGTAATTAAAGATAATTGAGGGTCACTGTAGACCATTTTGATAGTTTTCTCTTTTGTGAAACTTAATTTAAACCTAGATTATAGATGCGATATGGCATAGGTCATCCTTCGATCCATTGTAGAACTTGGAAACCCATTCAGGGAATATTCGTTCACATTTTTGTTGAACACAGTTGGTTTTTACCATTCTGTATTAAAACATTTCCTTTTATCAATAGTGCAATTTATAAACAATGTTTTGTGAGTAGAATAAAATTCCCATTGGTAAACTTAACTGCTTTTTCGATGTTATTTTACCAGCTAACTAAAAATAGGAAAGCCTTGAACCCCTTCCACTAAATTTAGTTAGTATTAAGATTCTTTTACAGGGAGTGCAGTGGAGCTGACGCTGAAATCATTAAGTATTTGGTTATATCATCGCCAGTCTCACTGGACTCTTCTGAACTCTACATGTCATGTGTGGTCTGGCGTCCCCTTACCAGCAACAGGTCCCAGGTTCAAACTAGTCAATTCCCTAAAAAACACGCTCAGAGCGTCGTTGCACGAAAGTGGTAGGGAGACATGATATAGAACAAAGAGACACCATGCAGAATGTTAGAAAAAGGCGACCCTGCCAGGATGGTAAAATACCACGATTGAAGGTCGACCACATGCCTAACTAGGTCAGAAAAATATTCCGCTGAAAAATTTTCGTAGTAAAAATTTTTTTTCTTTGAGTCATACATAGTCGAAAACAGTAGCTGCAGCGATAGATAGTAATAAAGTATTCAATTGAAAGTGAGACATTCTAGCACAGACAATAGCATAATTAAGTTATGAATTTTAATATTGTTAGAATTAAGTTTTCTCCTCAATGCAAGCGCACAGGTGGCGGATACATCGTTGACAAGTTGGTTCTGACCCAACAAGTAAGTGAATGGATTGTCAAGTATGTGCAAAAAGTTTATGAAACGCGTGAGATCGTACGAGCGCATGTTGACTCGAAGTAGGGAGCGTGAATTGCTTTTAAAACAGAAAATAAGGGATTCGGAAAGATTAGCAATGGCAGATCGAGACCTTGACCGAATTGAGGTAGAGACCCAGCATTAAAATGGACAGAGAATAGAGGACAGTACAGCAGACGATGCAGTATCGCGAGAAATAGGACATATAACGCACCATAACGAGGATAATGTACGTCAAGGCATAGAAAACATAAGTCAGCATACGACAGAGGAGCAGGAAAATAGAGAGACAGTCGATGAGGATTCTAACTTGCGTCTTGAATACGTAGAACCCATAGTACAAGTAATCAGAGCTCCCTCGCCACAGAGTACAAGGAATGCGAGCAGAAACGTGTCACAGCACAGTTCAATGCAATCGGTTGCGAACCAACACTTGGGCGAAAACACAGAGCGTAGGACGTCGGAAGAAAACGCAATAGGACCCACCAATCTGGCAGAATTATTACAACAAATTACGGAAACCATGGCAAGGCAAAATAAAGACATAGCGAACCAAATTCAAATTCAGAATTCAGAAACCACGAGACAAATGCGTGAGATTAAAGAACAAAACAAAAAAATTCAGTTACACCTAAGTCATATTGAAGACGAGGCAAAAGAATCTCGAGAAGTGATAGGAAACTTAATAACAGGTCACAATCAATTGAGAACAGACGTTGACAAGGTACAAGCGGACGTACTAACATTGCGTAATGACGCTCAGGACGAGATCAAAACATTACGTAACAACACCCAGGGAGAAGTCAAGAAACTAGAGAAACAGATAAACGAAATTACTAGACAAGCAGCAGGTACAGCGCGTGAAGTTGTTGAAAACAGTGTGTTGCACAAACGTATCACAAAAGCAGCGCTGAAAAGATATGATAACCGCATAGTCAAAATAGAAGCGCAAACGAAGCGACAATTTCAGAAATTGCGAACAGACTTGTTACAAACCATTGAAGAGCGTATGAACAGGATCGAACGAGCACAGAGTCTGCAATCACATCCGTATCTGTAACAGCACCGGAAAAACAAGCAATTAACGAAGATATTACGCATTTGCGATTCCAATCACAGGCGGAAAGTAACATACGTGAAATCAGACAGCCTGCACAGCAACAAACACGTTTCGAAATTCTTGATGAACAAACGTCATCACAAACACATGCGAAACCACAAAAGGATGTTTCAAGACAGTTTGGATCGTGCAATGAAGCAGCAAGGTTAGCCAGACAAGATACCGAACCAATACCTGACAATGGAAAGCCAGGTCGCGAAGAGTACAGTGCAATGCATTCAGCTACACGTTCACAATCGATGGAAGAAAATTATTGCGTACCACTCCAACGATACTACGCAAGGGTAGGCGGAAGTTACAGTGGACAATATCCAATGGATCTACCACAACCGGAAAGAACGACGGGGGAAATGATCAGAAACAAAAGTGGCGAAGAATCGCGAATTTCATATGGAACTATGACGAAGTACAACGATCATTTCCTCACAGTCGGAAAATTTCAACACTTTCGAGAAGGAAACTCATTACATCCACGAACTTTTATTGATCAATTCCGAGTAGGATTACCAGAACACTGGACGCTAGCACGCAAATTAGACTTTATATGTGCACACATGTCAGGAACAGTCTCGGAAACCATGCAAAATGTTGCAGCGACATGCCGATCGTACGAAGATTTCAGAGAGAAGTTTCTCTCACGATATTGGTCCAGCGAAGCACAGAACAGAGTGAAGTACGAATTATTACAGAACCCATATTTTGAAAATTCAGGAGAGAAGAGTCCCGTGAAATTTTTCTAATTAATGGCAGAGAAAAATCAATGCTTAGATGTACCATACAGTGACGGAAAGTTGATTAAATTATGCGCGATGAAGCTACTATTGAAATATCAGCAATCATTAGTAGGTCGCGGAGGCAATGACGTCGAAGCATTTAAAGGTATTCTAAGGGAACTAGAGTTCATATTTTCGGAAGATGACGCAAGAAAAAGACGAAGTGCACGTGAAAACGAAAGCAAAAAGCCGTGGAATCAACAAGACACAGTGTAAAGAAACAATAATTACGAACCACGTGATAACTTCGCACCAAGAAACGACAATAGATTTCAACAAAGAACCGGTTATGGATTTAGAAGAGAATATGGCAATAACTATAATTCACCCAGGAACGGCAACAACTATTACAGAGGGAATAACGACAACCGGAACGGGTACTGGAGAACCAATAGACCGACAAATTATCAACAAAGAAACCACTATCAACAAGCTGAACAAGAAAAGAGAATACAGATAGAAGAGGTGGAGGTAAGACCACCAAACCCCGATAAACGTTCGAATCGACAGCTAAGCGCCCATGCCAAAGAGAATGATGCACCGACCCAGGACAATTGCAGCACTTTGAACAGAGAAGTAAAAATCTTATCACGAGAAGTGAAGAAGGAAGAAACAAAGCCGCAGGGACCAGATGAAAACGAAGACAGGAAAATAACAATATCGTGTTGGGACAAAATTAATTGGGAGAATTCTGACGAGGAAGATAAATTACCAGAGGCATGCACAACAAATGTAGGAGGAAAGGACGAAGTAATGAGTATTGCAGAGCTATTTGTGGTGGAAACCAGAGAAAGCGAATTCAATGAGGATAATGCGCAGTCAACAGAAGTTAAAAATAAGTTACTAGTGGGCACACAACCCAACGTATATAATGAAGGAAGTTATGAAGCGATAATTAGAGCATTTACATGCGATTATGTGGAAGTAGCGACGAAGAAGGAGAAGATAGACGAGGATGATGAAAAAGTAGAGGATGTTGAAGAAAGCGCAAATGAAGGAAGAAATAGAGATGAAGAAATAAAAGAGAGAGAAGTAGCAGTTGAAGCTTATCCTACAGAAAGTTCGAAGTCACAACGGAAATTCCTAAAAAGACTCATGTATGATTCAGTGGAGGATTCATTGATGCAAGAAGAAGAAGAACAGAACCAACCCTTTCAAATTCAACCAATTGTGAAGGCCATGGTAAAGCATATCCCAGTCAATATTGTAATTGATAGCGGAAGTGAACTGACTGCGATCTCAGAAAATTTATTCATGCAGTGTAATGCCAATGAGGAATTTCCAGTTCTGAAAACATGTAAGATTAAAGTAAGAGGTCCTATTAGAAACAATGCTGCGGAAGTTGCGAGACAAACAAGGTTAACTCTTTTGTGTCAAGGTCAAAAGATCGAAGCCAACTTCGTGATTATACCTAAACTAACTGTAGATTTGATTATAGGTGCAGATTTTTTAAATGAGAGACGAGCAGTAATAGATATGGGGAAAGGTAGCGTAACATTCGGGAATGTCACACTTCTCTTTGAGCAAAAGCTAAAATTAGAAGAAATACCAGTTATAAACAAACAATTAAGAATGACGTGAGATAAAGAGGATGGGGAATTAGAATGGTATGCACAAAAGGGGGAATCACCTCAACTCATGTTAGAAGTCCATGAAGAAATCGACAAAAAATTGCAAGAAGTTCAAGGTATTTCGGAACACAGTAAAAGAGAATTAGAGGGTATTTTACGAGATAAAGCAGAGGTATTTTTACCTAAGACTGGCAGTATTAAACACTTTCAGTACAAGTTTGAAGATTAATTTTATTACTGGCAAATAATCAGCACAATATTTCAAGATTATGTTGCAGATAAGATCGTCAGGAGAAAGAAGAATGAAGAGAGAGGAAGGTGGGAAAAAGAAAGTAGTTTCAATAAAAACAAAAACAAAAATAACACCAATAGTACCATAGATTAAGGTGAAGGGATAAATCGTAGATAGTCTAACAGCATGAAATACTAAAATGCTATACACCACAACACTACACAAAAATAAAAAACGTATTTGAGGATTCTTGTTAAGACTCAAGATATCTTAGAATTGTAACATGGAAAGGGTGCCGAAATTTGTAAAGCTTTTAAAAGGCGTAAAACAATGTAGGTACTAGACATATGTTAGATGATTATAAGTAAAACTTTTTGTAAGAACCATTGTAAAAACTCCAGCAAGGACGAGATGCAACGACCCAGCAGTTGCAATGAGAGAAGTATCAAGAAAGAAAGGATGTAATTAGCAAGACACGATTCCTACAAGGCAGAAGCATCGAGAGAAAGGAAAGGACAGCGAGACAAACGGAAGGCCCTTGTATCGGAAGTGGGCCGTAAATCTGCCCGCTAAGCGGAACCCTGCTGGGACACCACACGGAACCACACAGTGGCGGAACCCTGCAGAGACACGCCAGGACACCGAACGCCAGAAGGGACCGGTGCAGGGACTGACAAGCAAACACTGGACTTTCACCGCTCGTAAACCCCCGAAGGCCCCCACTCAGTGAAGCGAGCAAAAAATGGCCCGACGAGAAGACCGCTTGGGCAAGCCACCACTGGCAAAAAATATGTGTAAAAGTCACACTACCGCTATTAAACAGCACGCTGATGCACGAAACTGAAGAAAACTTCCGCAAAGTAAAAATGACATGCCCAAACAATTTATCAAACTGTTACTAAGAGGAGAACTTCAAAGCGACTAGTTATCAATAAATATTTCCATATCCTGCCCAGAGAAGAACCAAGAAGCAAGTAAGAAGCAGAGAAAAAGCAGGAAGAACAGAAGTTGAAGATTCGCAAGATTGAGACCAAGAAAGAAGATGGGAGAAGAATAGACGACATACCATCCCAAATCCCTATCCTATTGTAAACTAGTCGTCTGAGAAGTATTACAACGAAAAACGACCGCTTTCAGCGACACATAACGATGACTTTCACGCATACAAAGCCAGTAAACCACGCGATTCTGCACAACACAGCTCCATTCCATCATGGAACCTCCACAACAGCAACACAGACTTGCAAAGCCAACAAGGAACGATGAACGAAGCTGTACATCAAATACTTGCCCACATCCATCTCGCTCAAGTCCATCACCTTCGTGCAAAAACATTCGCCAACCTCATGCTTAAACATTCATAGGATTGTGTGAATGTGTGAAATCAAATTATGTGATGTAGGAATTGTGCAAAAGAAACTTGTGAAAAACTAAATAAGTTAAGCACAGCAGACAGCTAATAAACTACAAAATAAGTCATTGACTATGGACTTAAGTAAAATATAGACTATCGATAAAAATAAGTCATTAGTTCTGAAATGGACGGTATATAAAGAACAAAAGTAAGGCATAATAAACACTAAAACTATATGCCACTTACCTTCTCCTGATAAAATATAAAAGAATAACTATATTTTACTTATTTTCTCCTTATAAAAACAAAGAATAAAAAATTATCTTGTTGGATGGTTTCCCTTTTTTTTAACATTTGTACCATTTGTTAGGATAATATCTCAATACTTGTGTATGTATATGTCTTTGTCAAAGCAATTCTTGGAAATAATTCTTATTTGTTAGTGGAACAATGTTGAAATGAGTGTCTAGAAGCAAAAACATTTTACTTGTACATGATATTTAGAAAATGTGTTAGGAATAGATTTTACTTAATTACTACATTTATAAAAACAATATTTCCAAGAAAATCGATGTGAAAGACTCCTCACTTTCGATAACAAACTTCTTAAAAAAACAAACTTCACAATTAAATAAAGAAAGAAAATAATTAAAATATAATGATTATAATAGAATAAAAATATTCTTCCCTTGTCAATATAAACATATTTTTGATAATAATGTGGAAGAATATAAAAATATAAATTAGTAATACAAACTAGCATAGAACAGAATAACGTGGCTGAACAGTAGGCAACAAAATTTAGATAACGCAATAATTTTTGAGTGACGAAGACAACGATTCAATCATTGCCAAACTTCAGTGCAAAAATTAAGTTCGAAGGGTGGTGATATGTAAGGTGTCAGGCAAATCCAACACCTTCCATGAAAACCCTGCCATGATAAGCAAATCCAGTAGTATGTCACATAGCTCTGAATAAATCGTGACATTAAATTAACCAAAGTAATACGAGTAACGAGTGAGCAAATGAAATACCACAGACTAACACAAGAATGTCTAAATGCATGTAATACCTTCCCACCGTGAGACAGACGCAGTTTCGAGGGGAGAAACGAGAACACAAGCCGAGAGCAGAACCATGTTAAGCTGGAAGGCCCTACGATAAGGGACGGACACCCACGTCGCCAGCTAACCGCTAGGACCACCCCACAGCCCATGTTAAAAGCTAGAGCCCTCCAGAAGAACAGTATAGATCTTACGATAACACTAAAAGGACCACACCAGCTGCAAGTTTTAGCGTGAGACTTTTTCGCGCCTCTGTTACGTTGCAAACCTTAAAAACATTGCCCCACCAAGGAAAGTATAACGTTTCTCATTGGACAGACAGAATTTTTGTAGGCAGAGCTTAAGGTTAACATTGAGACCCTGATTGGTCAGATGAAAACACAGCCAGATAGTTTTTTTTAAACCAACTTCGGTAAATTGTAGTAAGGAGAAGTTAGGAGAGAGCTGCTTCCGAGACGGCGAGGTGAGCGGAGCTGTGCTGTCCGCCGCCCCCTTACGAACACCGACAAGGTAATGAACGCACGCCACGCCGCATAACAGCGCATAAAGCTTCACTCAGAACTGCAGAAGTCTCATCTGTTACACCCCCTTTTTGCGTAATACTAGTGTCGATCGTCAATTAAAGCTGCTGGTGTTAACATTTGTCACTTGAAGTAAAAATCTGAAACGCGATGATTTTTCTGTTATATAGTTATTGAGAAGCCACATCAGCCACTGTAATTTACGACAAGTTAGATAAGTAATTAAAGATAATTGAGGGTCACTATAGACCATTTTGATAGTTTTCTCTTTTGTGAAACTTAATTTAAACCTAGATTATAGATGTGATATGGCATAGGTCATCCTTCGATTCATTGTAGAACTTGGAAACCCATTCAGGGAATATTCGTTCACATTTTTGTTGAACGCAGTTGGTTTTTACCATCCTGTATTAAAACATTTCCTTTTATCAATAGTGCAACTTATAAACAATGTTTTGTGAGTAGAATAAAATTCCCAATGGTAAACTTAACTGCTTTTTCGACGTTATTTTACCAGCTAACTAAAAATAGGAAAGTCTTGAACCCCTTCCACTAAATTTAGTTAGTATTAAGATTCTTTTACAGGGAGTGCAGTGGAGCTGACGCTGAAATCATTAAGTATTTGGTTATATCATCGCCAGTCTCACTGAACTCCTCTGAACTCTACATGTCATGTGTGGTCTGGCGTCTCCTTACCAGCAACAGGTCCCAGGTTCAAACTAGTCAATTCCCTAAAAGCACGCTCAGAGCGTTGTTGCGCGAAAGTGGTAGGGAGACACGATATAGAACAGACACCACACAGAATGTTAGAACACTACTGGCCATTTCCAAGAAGAAATGCAGATGATAAACGGGTATTCATTGGACAAATATATTATACTAGAACTGACATGGGATTACTTTTTCACGCAATTTGGGTGCATAGATCCTGAGAAATCAGTATCCAGAATAACCACCTTTGACCGTAATAACGGCCTTGATACGCCTGGGCATTGAGTCAAACCTTGGATGGCGTGTACAGGTACAGCTGCCCATGCAGCGTCAACACGATACCACAGTTCATCAAGAGTAGTGATTGGCGTATTGTGACGAGCCAGTTGCTCGGTCATCATTGACCAGACGTTTCAATTGGTGAGAGATCTGGAGAATGTGCTTGCCAGGGCAGCAGTCAAACATTTTCTGTATCCAGAAAGGCCTGCAAAATGCGGTCGTGCATTATCCTGCTGAAATGTAGGGTATCGCAGGAATGGAATGAAGGGTAGAGCCACGGGTCGTAACACATCTGAAATATAACGTCCACTGTCCAAAGTGCGTACAAGAGGTCACCGAGACGTGTAACCAATGGCACCCCATACCATCACGCCGGGTGATACGCCAGTATGGCGATGACGAATGCACGCTTCCAATGTGCGTTCGCCGCGATGTCGCCAAAAACGGATGCGACCATCATGATGCTGTAAACACAACCTGAATTCATCCGAAAAAATGACGTTTTGCCGTTCGTGCACCCAGGTCCGTCGCTGAGTACATCATCGCAGGCGCTCCTGTCTGTGATTCAGCGTCAAGGGTAACCGCAGCCATGGTCTCCGAGCTGATAGTCCATGCTGCTGCAAACGTCTTCGAACTGTTTGTGCAGATGGTTGTTGTCTTGCAAACGTCCCCATTTGTTGACTCAGGAATCGAGACGCGGCTGCACGATCCGTTACAGCAATGCGGGTAAGACGCCTGTCATCTCGACTGGTAGTGATACGAGGCCGTTGGGATCCAGCACGGCGTTCCGTATTACCGTCCTGAACCTCCGATTCCATATTCTGGTAACAGTCATTGGATCTCGACGAACCCGAGCAGCAATGTCGCGATACGATAAACCGCATATCAAAGTCGGAAACCTGATGGTACGCATTTCTCCTCCTTACACGAGGCATCACAACAACGTTTCACCAGGCATCGTTGGTCAGCTGTTGTTCGTGTGTGAGAAATCGGTTGGAAACTTTCCTCATGTTAGCACGCTGTAGATGTCGCTACCGGCGCCAACCTTGTGTGAATGCTCTGGAAAGCTAATCATTTGCATATCACAACATCTTCTTCCTGTCGGTTGAATTTCGCGTCTGTAGCACGTCATCTTCGTGGTGTAGTAATTTTAATGGTCAGTAGTATACTTCAGGGTTGATCGTTGCACCATGAGGGAAGACATAAGCAGAAGACAGGCTGAAGGTGTGGCTTTCAAGTTTTTGTTCAGAGGAGAGGTGATGTGGCGGCGCTCCACGGATTGCTGTTTTATTTATGGTTTGAAGTGATGAACTCATGTATCATCGGCCTGTGACGATGTCCAGCAAAATGTTGTCACGATCATCCCTGTCACGCGCCGCAAGCAATTCCGCACAGATGATTCTCCGTCGCTCCTTATGGCCCTCTATTAGGTGGCGAGAAACGCAGTGGGCACACAGCTTTCAATACCCCAACTGGTGGACGAGTGTGTCAACACTACCAAGATATACGTCCAGTTGTGCAGCGAGGTATTTGATTATAATCCGTCAGTCACCTCGAATGAGAGTGTCCGCACGTTCCAACACTGCGGAACTCAACAGCTGTGTGCGCCAGCCAGCACGCAGGATATCGGACAAATTTGCGCGAACTTGCTGCAGTGATGAGAGACTCCTCGCACAACGACTCATGTGCTGTTCTTCAGTGCGAGGTCTCTGTAGACATTCCGCAAGCGCCTATGAATATCGGCGATGCTCTTGTTTCCAGCCACAAGAAATTCAATGACAGCTGTCTCCATGGAACGCAACTTCGTTGCAGACACCGTTTTTAATGCTACGTATAGCGCCGCCACGTATCGGAACTTCATGAAACTAGAGGGGCTGAAGCAGGAATATTCCACAATGTCCCACAACAAGTTCTGCATTTTTTTCAACCGAAACTGGCTGAAAAAAAAAAGATGTAGGCCTATGCATTACTTATTGAACGCTCTTCGTAGAACATTGGGCACAGGACTGATCCCTTGTGGTCTCTTGAGAGAGTTGGTTTCTAGGGCGACTTTTCTTTCTATCAGCCAACGCTCTGCTGTCTGTTTCTCCAGTAACTCTCAGACTATTTTGACGCGCTATTTGAAAATTTTAACTGTCGTTTTTCATGAAACTTGACACAGTGCAACGACGTGGTTCAAATAAATAGCTCTGCATCAACACGATACGACACATAGTTCCTAAAGCGCTCCATACCGATCCGGTTGGCCTGTCAGTTACGTGTGAATCGTCCGCCGGAAGACCAAGGGTCAGATAGACAGAACACTCACTACTCATTCAGTTGGACCTTAGCAGACGAGACCATGTGTCATTCTCTCTCAGCAAGGAAGATGCGCTTCCCAGTTCTCCCTTAGGTGTTAGTAAGAAAAAACAGAGGGAGAAAAGCAAAGTGGACATTGATGAGTGGATCCTGAGGAAAAAAAAGTCCATACTTACAACTGTTGTCATTGTGGTACCATTCATTGAACGAAAAAAAAAACCGGTGATGTGAAATGCGATTCTCCCTCACGAACGACTTACAGTTCCTAACTACAGGGAGATATTTGCAGGATTTGAAAGTTTCTACCACCATATCACCTCAGGAATTTTAATTTTCAGAGACCTCATTTCCGGAACTGGCTTTCGCTTTGGTATGTGCTGATAAACTCTTCCAAACGTTGGTTTTCTGTCTCCCGCGTTAATTCCGCTGTGGGACCTACACCGACTCAACAATGAACTCGTGTTGAAAGTAGGCAGCCTGAATCCACACGTGGCTCTAGAGAGTCTGCGCTCTCTCCAGTGCGGCCAGAGGACGGACGAGTTTCCGTTCCTTCTCCAGCTGCCGGACCAGTCTGATTGAAGAGTTCAGCCAGACACAAGACACGTCCGGGCCCCCGGCCTTACGGCGGACTAAGCCGGTGGAGAAACAGGACGAGGGAATGTGCTTTTTGAGGCCGATTTGATATTGTTTCCCGTCCTGATAGACCACAACTGACTTGTAACATATTGTTTGTGTCGACTCCCCCTACACCACTGTGATTTGTTGTAAACAGCTATCGTTTGGACCCCTTGGAAGATGAACTATTAACAGTTTTCTGAGAGTTTTAGGCATATAATTTCATTGAACTTGGACGAAGGAAGATCTAAGAAGACTACAAGCAAAAGAGATGCGCTTTCTACGAAGGATTCTGGGTAAGATGGGAAGGGACAAGATAAAGTATGAAACAATACGAAACTCCCTGCAGATCAAGCCCTTAAAAGAAACTATGGAGAGGAATAGGCTTAAATGGTTAGGCCACATTTCAAAAAATGGGACCAGAAAGTCCTTCAAGAAAAACACTAGAGTGGACAGAATCCGGTCGAAGGTCAATTGAAAGACAACAAATATGATGGAGAAACCAGGTGGAGGATAGTGTGAACCGAAGAGGACTGCAGAAGGAGGAGAAGTTGAGCGATAGACTGTAGAAGAAAAGAGAAGCTTGGAAGAGGCACTGTGAACGATCTGAATAAGCAGGAAACTTTTCAGGAAGAAGAAGAAGAAGAAGAAGAAGAATTCCAAAGTCGGGTTCACTATGTAAATGACATGTGAAGTAACTGCTGCGATATGAAGTAGTACTGAGAGGAATTTGCTGTGTACTGTTTATATTTCGTCCTCTGACATAGTCTTTGACAAGGTACATATTCCTATGGTCCTGCACTTGGGACGAGCACCTCGGCAGCTGCGGTCTGGGTGGCTATTCAGGTATTGCTGTCGTGAACATGCTGACCCGACGAGAATTACTGTGGGCACGGGCCATGTCAGTGAGCAGGGGATCATCGAGACCGGATCGTGAACGTATTGCTTTGTCCGATGCATGACGTTTCTTCTTATACCAGTCATATGCGCCGACTACGTGGGCGCGCCGGTGCTCCAGGCACCCATACACCTAATCTTACGGGTGCGAGGCAACCACAAAATTTTAGTTTGATAAAAACAAAATGAAACAAATATTTCTAACCTGCCTTCATCAAAAAGTAACGAACTGTTATAACTGAGGTGGACGTTAAAATTTCTGACTTCTAAAACGTATCTGTTTGTTTCAGACGTCTTTCTGCAAAGGCAACCAAGCAACGCACTACCCATTTCCTTGCCTTTCTCTGGCCAAGTCAAAGGCACCCGCCAGAATACTGAGAATGAAATTCCGTCTTTTCGGCTCGCTTTCATCTTTCTTTATAAGTGACACGCTACAAAACGCCCACTCCATTCGTCAACAATTGTTTTAAAATATCTGCTTGACAATATTGAGTTATAACAAAGAGTAATCCGAAATACAAGGAAGCCGATTGTTACAGACTAACCTAATAGTTATTTTTTAAGCCATAACAGTGGCACGGTTTAAGATTTCAGTGAAATGGTTTTCACGTAATCTGGATTGTTATCGTTTTGTTTGTTCAGGCAATGGCTGTGAAGGACGCGGGAGTTTATATTGTAGACTTAAGGGGTGTTACCGCATTAATAGCTACTAGTATAAGGAAGAGAGTCTATTGACGGGATGCGTGGAGCAAAAGCTCTTCGCCGAGCAAAAATTTTGGAACGTCTCAAACGTTTCGCAACTACTGGACGAATGTGGAAAGCTGAAACACTATATTGAATATTACTTCTACACATATTTTCCAATTCGAACAGTTTCCTAGTCGCTATGGATACATTCGTCATACGTTTGTCCTCATCCTCACAGGCGGATATTACTCACATCGACATAGCATGTTCAGCCAAGAAATAAGGAACCCGAGAATGTGTCTTCTGAGCTGAGGCAGTATCAACATTTACTTACAGTACCGGTAAATTTTACTTTATCACAGCAGAGATCTTTATGATACAGGTAGTGTTCACAAAAGATTATAAATGAAAGGTTGTTGTTGTTGTTGTTGCTACTGTGGTCTTCAGTCCGAAGACTGCTTCGCTGTAGCTTTCGGTGCTTCTCTGTTCTGTTCAAGCTTTTTCATCTCCGAGTAACTGCTGCAACCTACATGCCTCTGAATCTACTTACTGCGTTCATCTCTTGGTCCCCTTCTACGATTTTTATCCCACACGCTTCCCTCCAGGATTAAATTGGTCATCCCTTGATGTCTCAGAATGTGTCCTTCCAACCGATCCCTTCTTCTAGTTAGGTTGTATCACAATTTTCTCTTCTCCCCAATTCTTTTCAGTACTTCCACATTAGCTACGTGATCTACCCATCTAATCTTCAGCATTATTCTGTAGCACTACATTTCTAAAGCTTCTATTCTCTTCTTGTCCAAGCTATTTATTGTCCATGTTTCATTTCCAAACAAATACTTTCGGAAAGGACTTCCTGACACTTAAATCTGTACTCGATATTAACAAATTTCTCTTCTTCAGAAACGCTTTTCTTGTCATTACCAGTCTTCATTTTATATCCTCCCTACTTCGACCATCATCAGTTACTTTGCTTCCCAAATAGCAAAACTCATTTACTACATTAAGCGTCTTATTTCCTAATCTAATTCCCAGAGTATCACCTGATTTAATTCGACTACATTCCGTTATCCTCATTTTGCTTTTGTTGATGTTCGTCTTATATCCACATGTCAAGATACTGTCCATTCCGTTCAACTGCTCTTCCAAGTCGTTTGCTGTCTCTGCCAAAATTGCAATGTCATCGGCAAACCTCAAAGTTTTATTTCATCTCCCTGGACTTTAATTCGTGATCCAAATTTTTTTTTTTTGTTTCCTTTACTGCTTGCTCAATATACAGATTGAATAACATTGGGGATAGGCTACAACCCTGTCTCACTTTCTCCTCAACTACTGCTTCCCTTTCATGCCCCTCGTCTCTTATAACTGCCATCTGGTTCCTATACAAACTTTAAATAGCTTTTTGGTCCCTTTATTTTACCCCTGCCACCTTAAGAATTTGAAAGAGAGTATTCCAGTCAACATTTTCTAAAGCTTTCTCTGAGTCTACAAATGCTATAAACGTAGGTTTGCCCTTTTGTAATCTACCTTCTATGAGAAGTCGTAGGGTCACTATTGCCTCGCGTGTTCCTACCTTTTCCGGCATCCAAATTGATCTTCCCCGAGGTCGACTTCTACGAGTTTTTTCCATTCTTCTGTAAATGATTCGTGTTGGTATTTTACAGCCGTGATTTATTAAACTGATATTTAGGTAGTTTTCACACCTGTTAGCACCTACTTTCTTTGGAACTGGGATTATTATATTCTTCTTGAAGTCTGAGGGTATTTCGCCTGTCTCATACATCTTGCTCACCAGATGGAAGAGTCTTGTCATCGCTGGCTCTCCCAAGGCTATCATTAGCTGTAACGGAATGGTGGCTACTACTGGGTCCTTGTTTCGACTTAGGTATTTCAGTGCTTTGTCAAATTCTTCTAGCATTATCATAAATCCCTTCTCATCTTCCTCTACGTCCTATTCCATTTCCATTATATTGCCCTCAAGTGCATTTCCCTTATATAGACCCTCTATGCACTCCTTCAACCTTTCCGCTTTCCCTTCTTTGCTTAGGGCTGATTTTCCATCTGAGCTCTTGATATTCATACAGGTGGTTCTGTTTTCTCCAAAGATCTCTTTAATTTTCCTGTAGGCAGAATCTATCTTACCCCTAGTGATATATAATTCTGCATCCTTACATTTGTCCTCTAGCCATTCCTGATTAGCCATTCTGCACTTCCTATCAGTCCCATTTTTTAGACGTTTGTATTCTCTTTCGCCTACTTCATGTATTGCATTATTTATTTTTTCTCCTTTCATTGATTAAATTCAATATCTCTTGTGTTACCCAATGATTTCTACTAGCCTTCGTCCTTTTACCTACTTAATCCTCTGCTGCCTTCACTATATCGTCTCTCAAAGCTATCCATTCTTCTTTTATATCCCTATCCCCTGCTGATGTCAATCTGTCCCAAATGATCTCCCTGAAACCATGTACAACCTCTGGTTCTTTTAGTTTATTCAGGTCACATCTCCTTAAATTCCTGTCTTTTTGCAGTTTCTTCAGTTTAATCTGCAATTGGTAACCAATAAATTGTAGTCATAGCCCACATCTGCCCCTGCAAATGTATTACAATTTAAAATCTGCTTCTTAAATCTCTGTCTAACAATTATATAATCAATATGAAACCTTCCGCTGTATACAGGTCTCCTCCACGTCTACAAGATTCTTTCATGATTCTTAAACCAAGTGTTAGCTATGATTAAATTATGCTCTGTGCAAAATTCTATAAAGCTTATTCCTCTTTCATTCCTTTCCCCCGGTCAATATTCACCTACTACTTTTCCTTCTCTTCCTTTTCCTATTATCGAATCCCAGTCCCCGGTGACTATTAAATTTTCGGCACCCTTAACGATCTGAATAATTTCTTTTATCTCATCGTACATTTCCTCAATCTCCCCCTCATCTGCGGAGCTAGTTGCCATATAAACTTGTACTGCTGTGATGGGTGTGGGCTTCGTGTTTATCTTGGCTACAATAATGCGTTCACTATGCTGTTCGTAGTAGCTTATCGACGCTCCTATTTTTTATTCATTATTAAACCTACTCCTGCATTACCCTTATTTGATTTTGTAATTGTAACCCTATATTCACCTTACCAGATGTCTTGTTCCTCCTGCCACCGAACTTCATTAATTTCCACTATATCTAACTTTAACCTATCCATTTCCCTTTTTAAATTTTCTGACCTACCTGTCCGATTAAGGGATCTGACGTTCCACGCTCCAATCCGTATAACGCCACTTTTGTTTCTGCTGATAACGACGTCCTCCTGAGTAGTCACCATCTGGGGATCCGAATGGGGGACTATTTTACCTCCAGAATATTTTAAAGTGGACACCATCATCATTTAACCATACAGTAAAGCTGCATGCCGTCGGGAAAAATGACGACTGTAGTTTCCCCTTGCTTTATTGTCCATGTTTCACTTCCATACATGGCTATACTCCAAACAAATACTTTCGGAAAGGACTTCCTGACACTTGCCGTTGGCAGTACCAGCACGACAAGGCCGTTTTGGTTGATGTTACAAGGCCAAATCAGTCAATCATCCAGACTGTTTCCCCTGCAACTACTGAAAGGGCTGCTGCCCTCTTCAGGTACCACAGGTTTGTCTGGCCACTCAACAGACACCCCTCCATTGTGGTTCCACCTACGGTACAGCTATCTGCATGCAAGCATCCACACCATTGGCAAGGTAATCGAGACTCCTCAGAAAACATACGAGGGTCACTCCAAAAGAAATGCACACTATATTTTTAAAATCCATCTTTTATTCTACATGTTTGAAAGTTTTACAGTGTGTAGATACATCTCTTAGGAACAATATTTTCATTTCTCCACATAATTTCCATACCTCTCAACTGCCTTACGCTATCTTGGAACCAGCGCCTGTATACCCGCACAGTAAAATTCTGGACCAACCCGTTGGAGCCACTGATGATAGTCACATGGAGCCAGGTCAGAACCGTAAGGTGGGTGTTTCAGTGTTGTCCATCCGAGTTTTGAGATCGCTTCCACGGTTTTTTGATTGACATGTGGCGGTGCATTGTCGTGCAACAGCAAAACATCCAGCTTTTGCCGATGTGGTCTAACACGACTCAGTCGAGCTTGAAATTTCTTCAGTGTCGTCACATATGCATCAGAATTTATGGCATGATGTGCACAAGCAAGAGTCCTTCAGAATCGGAAAACACCGTAGCCATAACTTTTACAGCAGAAGCTGTGGTTTTGAATTTTTTTTTCTTGGGTGCATTTGGATGAAGCCACTCCATTGATTGCCTCTTCGTCTCCGGTGAAAAATGATGGAGCCATGTTTCATCACCTGTCACAATTCTACCAACAAATTCATCTCCACCATTCTCGTACTGTTCCAAAAGTTCGCTGCATACCGTTTTTCTTGTTTCTTTGTGAGCCACTGTCAACATTCTGGGAACCCACCTGGCACAAACCTTTTTTAACGCCAACTCTTTCAGTATTCTGCAAACACTTCCTTCCCCTATCCCAACGTAGCTTGACAATTCGATCACTGTGATGCGTCTGTCAGCCGTCACCAATTCGTTAACTCTCTGCACATTGTCTGGAGTGTGTGCAGTACGAGGCCTGCCGCTGCGAGGACAATCCTCAATATTGCCGTGCCCGCTTTCATCACGTCACCTGCTTGCCCACCGACTAACTGTACTGCGACCGACAGCAGCATCTCCATACACCTTTCTCAACCTCTTGTAGATGTTTTCCACTGTATCGTTTTCACAGCACAGGAATTCTATGACAGCACGTTGCTTCTGACGAACGTTAAGTGTTGCAGCCATCTTGAAGACATGCTGTGACGGCGCCACGGGAACAGGATGGACTGAGTTTGAGAACAAGCGGGAAGCATGTATCTACAGACTGTAAAACTTTCACACATGCAAAATGAAAACGGTATTTTTACAAAAATAGTGTGCATTTCTTTTGGAGTGACCCTCGTATAATACATTCCGCCACTGATATAAAAAAAGCACTCCGTCTTCAGGCCACAAGTGGCCCATCGGGACCATCTGACCGCCGTGTCATCCCCTGTTGAGGATGCGGATAGGAGGGGCATGTGGTTCTTTGACCGGAGCCGCTACTATTCGGTCGAGTAGCTCCTCAATTGGCATCACGAGGCTGAGTGCACCCCGAAAAATGGCAACAGCGCATGGCGGCTGGATGGTCACCCATCCAAGTGCTGGCCACGCCCGACAGCGCTTAACTCCGGTGATCTGGCGGGAACCGGTGTATCCACTGCGGCAAGGCCGTTGCCACCGCAATTGATATGCACCCACAGAAATCTTGGAAAGTCGGCGCCCTGTCACTAGGTAGATGGCTGTGACCGCATACGCTGTCATACGCCTGCTCGAAACATGCACCGCACCTCGATACCTAACTACGCCTTTTCTATTTGGTCTCTCTTGGTGGCGAGAACAGGTTAATTCGAATGTTAGCAGACGACCCCACTTCTGCGCCTGCGTGGTCTGCAGCTTAATTAGTAGTTTATAATTCTTCACTCGACGCAGTACTTTGTGGCATACGTACAAGAGATTTTCATGAAATGTAATACAGTTTTTGTGATTACATGATTTACGAGTGGGTTTACATTGCACTAAACAATTTTATTTATATTTTTTTGTCATTTTGCATCGTATTACAAAGGAATTAATAGCATTAGCCCCCAATGGGGATTGATTTAAATCAATGGGGAAAGTTGAAAGTATGTGACAGACGGGGGCTCGAGACTGGGTCTCCCACTTACTACATATCTGAATGACAGACACCATATATATTTTCATCTTCTTATTTTGGCTCCCGTCTGTAAACGGACTATCCTCCATTTTTAATACGATTAGTTAAACATCAGCTTTAGACATGACTTGTAATTGCCATTAAAAGCCTCTAGCACTTAATCCTCCAATTTTATTTCAATTTCAGCTTTTTTTTATAACTTTTATATGTCCTTGTATTTGTACCGCCAATTACAATTTGCATCCATGTATCGTGATTGTCATTGCCATTTGGGGATCCTTTATGGATTTTTACGTCTCAGCACTACACCAAGCAATTTATTTGTCTTTTTATCTTCTGAATTTGGCCCACACCTGTGAATGGATTACCCACAATTTTTAATATATTTAGTTTATATCATTTTTATATATGACTTCTAATAGCTGTCATGTTTTGTTGCTTTATCCTTGCCTATATTCAGCAATTAAATAACACTCTGTAACTCACATCTCATTAACGCCTTGCGCTGTGAGCTGCAGACACTTGGCACACGCCTCATTGTGTTCTCATGCCCAGTACTACGTGCATATCTCGGATACGAGCAACTACACCTCCGACGTCTTTGCATGGTAGCAGATCTATGCTGACCTTACCCTGTTTTGCATTCATTCGATTACGTCGCATGCCTCAAGGTAATCAGTCTTATTCTGTTATTTCTATTTTTCTTCTCATGTTTTCTTGGTGCGTAATGTATATTTTTATGACGAAGCCCGTCACCATGTGCGACTATTTTTCGGCTGTATTTCGTTCTATTTATTTATAGGACACAGCAAAATGTTTTCGAATACTTGACGAGAGCAATTATTTAATGGGACGTTCTGTATGATCGGTATTCTGTGCACTAACAACATCCAGCATCAGTAAGTTGTGTTAAAATTTCTTGCTAGTAACTCCAGTTTTGCATAATGGGGTCGTGCCACTTCTAACGAAATGAAAAATTTATTTGTGTACGTCAATCCGAGGATGGATGAATCAGGCGAAACACGGCATTGGTAAGTAAATAATAATTACAAACTTGCAACCAAGGCTGTTCGTTTCGTTACTGTACATACGCTCTATTCATTGTACACACCTCAAAAAAAGTTTTGTTGCTCATGAAAACCACACATTGAATGATGTACCACCACACAGCGAGACCTACAGGGATGGTGGTCCAGATTGCTGTACACACAGGTACCTCTAATACCCAGCAGCACGTCCTCTTACATTGATGCATGCCTGTATTCGTCATGGTATACTATCTACAAGTTCATCAAGGCACTGTTGGTCCAGGTTGTCCCACTCCTCAATGCCGATTCAGCGTCGATCCCTCAGAGTGGTTGGTGGGTCATGTCGTCCATATATGCTGGCCACATTAGTCGAATGATGTCGTTACCCTGAAGAAAGTCATTCACAACATGTGCACGATGGGGGCGCGAATAGTCGTCCATGAAGACGAATGCCTCGACAATATGATGCCGATATGGTTGCACTATCGGTCGGAGGATGGCATTCACGTATCGTACAGCCGTTACGGCGCTTTCCATGACTACCGGTGGCGTACGTTGGCCCTACATAATTCAATCCCAAAACAGCATGGAACCTCCACCATGCCGCACTCGCTGAACAATGTGTCTAATGCGTTCAGCCTGACCTGGTTGCCTCCAAACACATCTCTGACGATTGTTTGGTTGATGGCATATGTGACACTCATCGGTGAAGAGAATGTGATGCTAATCCTGAGCGGCCCATTCGGCATGTTGTTGGGCACATCTGTACTGCGCTACATGGTCTCGTGGTTGCAACGATGGACCTCGCCATGGACGTCGAGAGGGAAGTTGTGCGTCATGCAGCCTATTGCGCACAGTTTGAGTCTAACACAACGTTCTGTGGCTGCACGAAAAGCATTATTCAACATGGTGGCTTTGCTGTCAGGGATCCTCCGAGCCATAATCTGTAGGTAGCGGTCATCCACTGCAGTAGTAGCCCTTGGGCGGCCTGATCGAAGCATGTCATCGACAGTTCCTATCTCTCTGTATCTCGTCCACGTCCTAACAACATCACTTTGTTTCACTCCGAGACGCCTGGACACTTCCCTTGTTGAGAGCCCGTCCTGCCACGAAGTAACAATGTGGAGGCGATCAAACCGCGGTATTGGCCGTCTAGGCATGGTTGAACTACAGACAACACGAGCCGTGTACCTCCTTCCCGGTGGAATGACTGGAACTCATCGGCTGTCGGACCCCCCCCCCCCCCCCCCGTCTAATCGACGCTGCTCATGCATGGTTGTTTACATCTTTTGGTGGGTTTAGTGACATCTCTGAACAGTCAAAGCGACTGTGTCCATGAAACAATACCCACTATCAACGTTCATCTCCAGGCGTTCTTGGAACCGGGGTGATGCAAAACTTTTTTTAATGTGTGTACTTACTTCATGAAATCTCTAGAGGAGAGCTTTTCATGAATTAAGTATAATGGATAGAGCTTATATACAATATAAAACATTTTTAAACTATGTATTCACAAAAGTTTTGTTATATTTTAGCATACATATTTAAGTTTACCGCAAAATCAACACTACCACCGACGATGGGCCCAGACCCGAAACTAGTGACGGTACAATAACATCATTTCTAGAAAATTTGTGACTGGTTGTAGTATCTACTTCAGTATAACACTGACCTTTCTTAAAGGCAGGCGGAAAGACGAAAGCAGACAGCATTCTACCCCTTCGCACGCCTGCGTAGTCGTAGTCTGCAATCTAGTGTTCACAGTCGTTGTGCAAAGGGAATAATAATAATAATAATTTGTGTAGCTCAGTGGCGTGGTCAAGTCTTTATATTGGACGGTATTTCGGCGACTTGTGTACCTAATCTACCCAGTTAACCAATATGGGAAGTGGGACCTACAGTTTAACGTCGAATCCGAACCACGCACCGGTCTTCCTGACACGTCACGTCGGTGACTGGTGAAGACTAGAAGGCAGATTGAAAATTTCCGTGGGCCAACTGGAATTCCACCCCGCTATCTCTCGGTTTCCAGTCTCATACTTTACCGCTATACCACCAGACCCTACCAAGCTAAATATGTTCGGTTTTACATCGTGAAAATTTAGACTTTGCCATAATTGCGACAGTTTTATGCTATTATAGCTCTTAAATTAATTGCGTGATACATAAATTTTCTGAGGAGCACTTTTCAAATAACATATATCTCTGTATTTCAATTTCTTTGAATTTACGCTAAAGCAATTATCTAAATAGTGACTGACCTAATGATATTAAAACGTTTTTATTCTTTATTATTATAATTAAGATCCTTCACACCTGTGATGTTTTGTAACTTGGGATAATGCTAAGTTATAGTTGTAGGAAAGGGGTTTGCAGTGAAAGTATCCTACGTATCGGACAATAATGAAAAAGAAATGAAATGACACAATTTCCGAGACTTTACAGGTCTCATAAAGATATGATTTTATATATGTAGACTGAAGCGGCGACTGAAAATTTGTGCCGGCCGCTGTGGCCGAGCGGTTCTAGGCGCTTCAGCCTGGATCCGCGCTATTGCTGCGGTCGCAGGTTCGAATCCTGCCTCGTGCATAGATGTATGTGATGTCCTTAGGTTAGTTAGGTTTAAGTAGTTCTAAGTGTAGGGGACTGATGACCTCAGCTGTTAGTGCTTAGAGCCATTTGAACCATTCTGAGAATTTATACCAAGGCCGGGGATCGAACCCGAGTAACCTCCTTACTAGGCAAGTGCGTGAGACACTAAATCACCTTAGCGCTGTGGTTCACACAACTGCACGGATTCTATTCGGGTGTGAGGGGGAATTTAAGTAGATAGGGCCGGCAGTGAGAATTTGGATCGAGGAGGGAGGCGTGCCAGGGTAATCCATGTAGTTGTGTGGACCTCTGTGCCGAGCTGGCTTAGTAGCTAACGCACCTGCCTAGTAAGCAGGAGACGCTGGTTTGATTCCCAGATTTGCTACAAATTTTCACTCGCCGCTTCAGTCCATATATATAAAATAAAAAAGAACTCTCTTTGAGGTTTAGCCATCACTTAGCTCCATATACAGAGTGTGGACAAAGTCATTTAGCAGAAAACGGAGTACAGTGTTTTGCAGCTTTAATGGTTTATACAAAGTAACTTGCCATACTGAAATCGATGAGTATCCTACATTCTTATCTAGACACTTAAAACATCATTTGGACACTGATTTATATATCTGGTCTCATGTCCCCATTATTGTCAAAAATGCTTTCAGATTCATGTTCAGTTGAATCCCTCAAATTCTTTAGGTTTAATGGTTTTGTAGCGAAAACATCGGCCTTACCCTGCCTTCCAATCCACTCTTGAAAAGTGTCGTGTAAAAAGGCATAGACATGTAATCCATAGAGTGGTGGAGCACCATCTTGCTATCAGATCAGGTTGTTTCGTACAGCTTCAAATACAGGGTATGGTATAATCTCTGCTCTTAACATTTCAAGATATCTTTCTGCAGATACAGTCCCATTGGAAAAATAAGAGCTTATCACTGCTTTGCTGTGTATACCAGTTCACATCTTAACTCCAGGAACATTTAACTTCTCTTCAGTAACAAGCTACGGATTTTCAGGAGCCCAGTATTGGCGGCTGCGTTCGTTAACTCTTCCATTTAAGTTGAATGTTGCTTCATTAGACCACAGGGTAGTTTTGTAAAAGTTAGGTTCCCTTTCATTGCAGATCACATACCAATCACAGAATTCACGTCTTCGAACAGTTTTATCCTCGTTGAGGGAACGTAGTGACGTAGGGTTATAGTGGTCCACATGTAATGTTTTTAAAATTCACCTTGAACTTCAAGCGGAAAATTGTAATTATTTTCTGGCAAATCTCTTGGGTGGTTCAACGAATCGCTGCACAAGGTGAAACGTCCCCTTAGAACAATTTATACATGACTGTGCTGAAACTGACACACAATATTTTTTAGCGCAACGCAATCTGACTTTCAAAAATCCCTACAAAAGAATGGCCCTGACTAACATTAACCTATACCTTTCACAAATCACTTACCTCACCAAAAATCTTCGTTACTCGAACTACTACAGTACAGCGAGCGCCACTACTGCCAGCTAAATAAAAGATTCAAACTACTGAAGGCACTAACTACTAATAGGCATAGTTAGCAAATGAAAGATTTTGATAGAGAACAAACAATGTATTTACCTTACAAATTTCAAAACTCCGCCGTCTCTCTCCCCACATCCATCACTGCTGGCGGCTCACCTCCAACTGCCGAACGCTATACGCTGTTAACATCCAGCTGCCCAACACTACAATAGCGAATATTACAACAATGCCACCCAGCCACAGACTGCACACAGCACAGCCAGTGATTTTCATACAGAGCGCTACGTGGCGTTACCAATATAAAAACCTAAACAGCGTACTTACATAGCCCCCATGCTCCCCACAAAAAACTTTTACAAATTGTTTTGGGCACTGGCCAATACAGATTTGAAAAAAATTTTCATAATTACAGTAAGAAAGATATCAAATGCACACACTTATTAATACAATGTTGGTCAAAAGCTAAAATTTTCTCACAGTCCATAAAGACAGTCCTGATCATTCATCACAGTAAAACTGCCGTTTCTTTTCTCAAAGTCTGAGCAGTAAAAGACAATGCACACGGAAGTAGTGGATTTCCATGCAGTCTTGAAGAAGTAGTGTTGTCCTTCCAACGGAAAGACAGTGCTGGCTCTTGACAAGCTGACAGGTAATGGGCCACAACAGAGCAAACCCACAGCAGAGACATTCCACATTTTGAAGAATATTGGTAGGTAGGTCATCACAGAGCAGACCCACTGTAGTCCTGGTAGAGATTACAGTATTGGTGGGCCACCAGAGGTGCAGACCCACTGCAGTCCTTGTAGAAATAATGGTATTGGTGGGTCATCAAAGATGCAGACCCACTGTAATCCTTGTAGAGATGGCCAGCAGCCATCTGTTGTGACTGTCCAGGTGCACAATCACCATTGAAGAGTCTTGCGGATAACATAACAAGTCCATAACCACCACTTGACCACTCACAAAGTTTTTGGAATTGTCCATAGAACCAGCAACGCTGTTATCCGGTCCCTTGCTGAATTATTAACACACGTGCAAACACTAACAGTTCCTACTTCTCACATATTGTCCATATACTATGACCAACAGAAATGTGTGCAGTGAAATGATACTTAATTTGAAGAACTGGTTTCTATACAATTATAAATTTACAATATAAGAATACAATTACAAAGGTACAAAATACATCATTAAAGAACATAATAGTACAGATAACATTTGTAGTAAAACAGGCTTTACAAAAGAATAGAAATAAACATGTACATCAGTGTTATAGGAATTATGGCATAAGTAAATATATAAAATAATGAGAATAGTTATTGAAACATCAACTTCACACATGAGCATTAAAACAGAACAGAACTAATAATGTCTAACATTTTTACAAAGTAAATAACATATTATTAATGCAAATTATATTTGAGGATAACAGTATTCCTCCTCATAGTTCATGTAGCTGAGTATTAGAAAAATTCTACAACATAAGTCTTATCAGATAAACATATAAAGACAGGAAGAACATAAATACACAAGGGTACACAAACACATAGTGGGATAACACAAGGAAAGGACAGGGTTTGTTTTACTGCAGTATTTTTCAAACAAAACTTTCTTTACTTCTCGGAGATCTCCCTTCGTTCTTCATTATTTCCAAAAAGTCCTATCTATACCTGCTTTCAGTACTTTTCTTGTATAACCTCTCAGTGCATTTCTTCAAATTCATCGCAACTCATTCTCTTATAGGCTACCCCCTCTTAAGCTAACTTAAATCTACTGAGCTCAGATGTATAAACTAAGGGACGAGGCAATGCAGCAGCACAAAACAATTAACACAAACAGCAATGACAAAAAAATGGAAATTGGCAAAGCAAGCTACAGTAAATCTAAATTACCAAGCAATGCAACATTACAACTAATATGAGGCAATGTCCAGCAACAAGAAAAATAAATCAGTAGTAAAACTAGCTTAACAGAGTAATACAAAGTGAAATTTAGTAGCACTATGCCTGGCAAACAGCCGCAACAAATGCAATAACTTATATCTAAACATGAGAAAGCTCAAGCAGAAAAAATATTACAGTAAAAATGGCCATGTTTAATACCTATGTCACATCTTAACACTAGAGTGATGCATCACTGTAACTTGCTCTAGCAGACAAGTTACCAAGTCACTGACAAGAATTATGTATGCAATTCCTGTGAAGTGGAAATGTCTTTTTGTGCTCCCTCATTTTTTCGGAGTACATCCATCATAAAGTTATTTTTTACTGGATCTGTAGGCATAAATTATTTATATTAGTACATCTATAAAATTTTCTTTTAACCAATGCTGCAGTGCAGCTAGGAACTAGATATTAAACAAAATAGGCAAAGCAAGGCGAGAAACGTCATTCACTAGCCATATGGCATTTCATAATGCAGTAAACAATCTTTCAACTAGCAAGACAATAGACATGAAATGTTTCTCATCATTTCATTTCAGTAAATATCATAAATTAAGAACTCTACAGTGTAATCATGTTTTCAAGTTTGAGGGTGTCGTATTTACGATGCTTTCTACAAAGGAATGTCAATAGCGAGGATAATGGCCACTTTTTTTTTCTCCACCTGTGCCTCTGAAAGGCACACACTAATGGCTTTTTTCCAGGCGTCTGTCGCGCAGCTGGGTGCCCATGACGCATTATGTGAAGGTGGTCACTTAACTTTCTTACCGAAATATTTACGACAGCAGTTTCTGCTACAGTGACAGTCTCATATAAAAATATTTCACAGGTCAAGAATTTGCGTTACAAATCTGTAGAAACAAAATCCTATTGATATAACAGTGTCCAAAAAATTTTCGTCGGCATTGTAATACATTCACGCATTTACATACAACCTTTTTCACAAACCAGAGTCCCTAACCACTATTCATTATTCCTTACCTTATTCGTCAACACTTCTTCAATATCTCATCATAACAAATAACTCATATAGCATCAGCTTATTGATCATAAACATACCGCAACAGCATAATACACATAGTCATCATAATAATATCATAACACCTCAGTCAACTCTCAAAATCATCGTAGCTTCCTCCAATAATTTCAAAACCTAAAAAAATTTCTCTGCTCATTTCAAAAGTGTCATCTGCCTCAAACGTACTGTAACAATCGTGATCCCATACCAAATATATCATTCAAAGCTCTCATAATATCACAATGGGTCCAAAAAATATGAACAGTTCACAAAGTACAGACAAAATACAATTTCGTAAGTGTGAAGTTACCCAACTGTGTAATTGCGTAAACATGTGTCACTGATGTAGTAAAAAAGAAATGTTTATCTCTCAGTTAAATGATCAGATAGCTGTGTAATTTGTGTGTTAGAGAAATATGGTACCGATGTGTAAAGTTGTATAAGCAAATACCATATTAGCTAGGGCTCCTTGTGCTTGCCAAACACATGGTACACAAAGTAGGCGTGTACCCCCTGAGGATTAATGTAATTATACCCTCAGGTGTTACAGATTACAGCAATGGAATGAAATGTATCACAGAAAACCTTTGTATCATTGTACTTCAAATATCTTTAAAAATAAATGTTTTAAGTACAAAATTATTCACTCAAATACGTGTACTGTAGCGCTAAACTGTGCGTCATGTTGTAAGATAATCTCTGTGGAAGTCTCGTAGTTATCGTTCTCCGAAAGCTAAGTTCTGCAGAAGTCTATGTACTTACCTCATGATAAACAAAAGTGAAATGCTTTGCATATAGATATCTTAGTTATTACGCTTATTGTTGTGATGAAGAAAGCACTGTGCTGTAACGTATTGTTGTGCTATGGAAAAGGCTGTCTCCTTGTAGCTATACCACAAAAGTTACTACTAAAACATGTTTTACTTTCCAGAATAATTCAGAAAAACTGTGCAGATATAAAACAGATACACCGCAAAAGCAACATTGTAAATTGTCACTCATTAGTAACGTCGTGATATAATCGTGTAGCTGTCACATAAACTAACCACTGTGTCATCTGGTATCTCACAGAAAGTACTTTAAATCCAGAATGTATCTTCAAGTAAACCAAAATGTTGCATTAGAATCTCATTAGCAGTACCAGTATATGTCCTAAGTATGTAAGCCTGATAGTCGTTATGTAATCTTGCAACTAACAAGCAAGAATGTACAAATACAACACTGTGTCGTCTGTTCACTATAACAATGTATTCGTAATTTCTGTTTAAAAATGTTCCCTAGGTTCTAGACTGGATATTTAACTTCAAACATTGTTGCATGTTAATAGTTTCTTAAGTCTGACAAAGCATACTAGAAATGTGAAGTGAAAAGTTTTATGGCAAAGACAAAGTTAAAAAGCAGATTATATTTCAATAAACGGTTTTACATGTGAAATGTGGTGTAAACCTTTACTCTTCCTAGTAAGCAGAGTTTCAACTTCAACGCAATTATCATGTGGTATACACCGGATTCTGTAAGATCCATTGTAAACTAGAAAGAATTTGTGACTCAAGTGTTTCTTCTTATGTGACAATGAATGAGCTTTAATGAGAACTTTCTGACCAATATATAATTTCTTTGCATTTGCTTTGTCGTGTAGTTTTCTCCTTTTGTCTGCTGCAGATTTTATATTTTTAATAGCTAAATCAATTATGTCTTTGTGTCGAAGTTTACGTGTATTCGGAAAAGGTACAAGCTCTCTGATTCTGTTCGGTGGTTCTTCATTCTTTAGTACAAGAGTAGGTGGTAAAGCAGTGGAGTTGTGAGGCATTTCATTCAGCATGTTTTGAAATAAGTGTAAATATCTGTCCCAATGCTGATGCTTTCTGTGACAATAAAGTCTGCAAAGCTTATTGATTTCTTTCATAATCCGTTCAGACAGGTTACAATGTGGTGAGTACAATGAAATAAAAACAGGTTTGATTTTATGATTCCGAAGCATGCGTGACCAAACAGCAGATCTGAGTTGCGGTCCATTATCTGAAATGACTTTACTAACGTGTCCAACTTCACGTAAGAAATTTTTAACAAAGGCGTTGGATACAGACCGTCCAGTGGCTTTACGTAACGGAGTGAAAAAAACAAATTTTGAAGTAAGTTCAACAGCGACTAGAACGTACGAAAATCCATTCCATGTTCTGACAAGGGGTCCCAAGAGATCAACAGCAGCAAATTCTTTTAATTTAGAAGGAATGATAGGAAACAACGGAGCACAATGTGAGATAGTAGATGGTTTCGCCTTTTGACAAAGTTTACAAATAGACAAGACTCTTCGAATTCTCTTTTCCATATTGTTAAAATAACAAGTCGTTCGAAGAATATGATAACATTTTCGTGGACCAAAATGTGCGTAGCTGAAATGAATGTACCAAATGAGCTTATTAACAAAATCGTCTGGAATGCAAAGCACCCATGGCTTGTCATCAACAGTGCAGCGTTTGAAGAGTATGTTGTTTCTAACCAGATAATTATGCCGAATCTGAGAGTGCGGCTTTTCATGCCATTTACTTTTGATGTCTTTCCAAATCGGATCTTTATCTTGTTCATGAGCAATGTCCTTTAAAGATGTGGTGATGAAGTTTTCAAAGGCGACTTTCTGAATGTAAAGAATACTGAAATTTTTCTCGAGGTTGCCTTCTGTGTTACTTTTCTCAAGCCCAGCCGGTGCGCGTGACAGTGCGTCCGCAACAATGTTCTCGTTGCCGGGAATGTGGACTATTATTGTGAAGCGGAATTCTTGCAGAAACAATGCCCAACGTTTTAACCTGTCATGATTTAATTTTGAAGACATAAGAAATTGTAATGCACGATGATCACTGTATACTTTTACGTGCTTACCAAAAAGAAAGAAACGGAATTTGTTAAATGCCCAAATGATAGCTAAAGCTTCTAATTCAGTAACGGAATAATTTTTTTCAGATTTTGTTAGCACTCGGCTAGCAAAAGCAATGGTTTTCTGAAGAGTAGTGTCATTTTCTATGGCTTCTTGAAATAAGTGGGCACCAAGACCGACTTTAGAAGAATCCGTACTAAGGCAAAAATCTTGTGAGAGATCTGGATGAGCTAGTATTGGCACGTTAAGTAGCGATTCTTTCAAAGAACTGAATTCCAACTGTGCTTGTTCGTCCCAGTTCCAAATAGTATTTTATCCAGTGAGAGAACAAAATTTTGGTGTAACTAGAATTTGCATATTCAGAAAACGACGGTAAAAATTTACGAGACCTAGAAAACTGCGGACTTGTCTTTTTGTGGATGGAACTGGAATGGCTCTGATTGCTTCTAACTTTTCAGGATCCGGCTGAATGCCTTCAGAAGAAATAATATGTCCCAAAAACCTCACCTTTGACCTACCGAATTCAGACTTTTCCAAGTTAACTGTAATTCCAGATTCTGCAAAAATACGTAACAAACTGTTGAGGATGCTATTATGTTGTTCCCATGAGGCTTCTGCTATTAGAATATCATCCACATATAAGGTCATGTGATGTTTTAAGAAATCAGGTAATATGGAATTTAGCCCGCGAATGAATGCTGCCGAAGAAATGTTCAAACCAAAAGGAAGTTTCCGAAATTGATAACAAACGCTGAAACAAAGAAAAGCTGTGTATTTTCTACATTCTGGATGAAGTTCGATCTGATAAAAGCTGGATCTGAGATCAATAGAAGACAACACTTTTACACCATTAAAATTTTGAAGAAGTTCTTCCATCGTCTGCGGCCTGTCTGTTTCAGGAATGATGATAGTATTGATTTGTCTCGAATCTAAGACAAGCTTGATCGATCCATTTTTCTTCTCAACAACATGTAATGGATTGTTGTATGAGCTTACTGCAGGCTCAATAATGCCCTCATTAAGCATAGATTGTATTTTTGTTCTAACACGGTCCCTATAATGTGCCGAAATTACGTATGGTCTAACACAAAATTTAGTATGTTCACGAACGCGAAATTGGTATTGAAATCCCTTGATTGTTCCTGTTATGTGAGTAAAAACTGTGGAATGTGCTTGTAAAATCTCAAAAAGGTCTTGCCTATCAGTGTCATTACAACTCTCAATTGTTTGAATTTTATTCTGAATTAACTCATTATTATCAAATATGTCGTCGATATCATCCCTGTCAGTACTTGCAGAGTGACTGTTAGTGTCTAGTTCCGTAGAAAATTCCGGACTGTTGTCTAACAGAAGGTAAAGCCGATTAATTTCCTCGTCATGGTTTGAGAGCCAATCTTCAAATTTCTAAGCTATTGACTTACCTCTTTCTCTAAACTGATTTCAGCATCGTGAAAGTTTAAGATTGCTTTGTATTCATTCAAAAAGTCTACTCCCAATATAATTTCCGTCGACAATAATGGAACAATAAGAAAGTTCATACAGAAGCTGTGGCTTTGACAAAAGAATTCTAAGTTGGTTTGTTGGCGTACATCTACACTTTTTCCAACGATTGCACCTTGTAATTTAATCTTACGTAACGAAGTGTGGGGCAATCGTTCAATTTGTTGCATTTGCTAAGGGCTGTTTCACTAATTACTGAAATGGGACTGCCAGAGTCAAGTACTGCAGTAAATTTTACGTCATTTACTGTAATGTGAATCACAGGATATGCAATGTTGTTATGTTTTACGTCGTGTTCCTGGAGTAAGATGTCCCTAATGTCTTCCATTTTTACGTAATTACTAGCTACGGCAGCTGCGTCGTCAGTTTCATACGTACATTTTGTGGCTGCCAGCGGTATGAGTCATTGCCTATTGTCTCTTTGTTGGCGCGCGTCGTTATTGGGATTTGGAGACCTAACTTCTACAAATTCACCTTGTCGACAGGGCCCTTCTCTGTTTGAATCCCGCCAGTTCTGATGCAATTCAGGTCTGTCGTTACGATCATATCGTCTGTCGTCATGTCGGTAGATTCTATAGTTTCTTTCTTGTCGGTCATGTGGTGGAAAATTTCTCCCTGAATCGTAACTGCGCGCTGGACTGTTGCGTCTAAAGTTATTCTGTCTCCCCTGATAATATTTATTTTGGTTCCCATATTGTCTGTTTCTCTGATTGTCTCTGTGATAGTCATTACCGCGGAGAGGTGATCTTTCCCTGAAATTATTACTACTCTGCCAACGGTTGTCATACGGGTGATGTCTGTTTTGGTCACGATTTGTGTTGTGAGAATAGCCTTGTCGCGTCCAGTTATTACTTCTTTCATCGCGGAATTGCGACGGATGTGACCTGTAATTGTTGTGTTCCTGTTTTCCCGTTCCGCGATTGTCAGTGTCAATTTCTAATTCTTGTAAGAGTCCCTGAAAAGCTTCAATGTCTTCTTTGCAACGTTCTGCCAAAATAATATGTCGTAAATGTTCAGGCAATTTGATTAAGCAAATGCAGATGAGTTCTGAGGGGCTGTATGGGTTTGACAGGTACTGATTCTTGTGCAACATGTGTTCCAAATATTTCACAAAACTGGAAAATTCAGATTGTTCGAAATGTTCCACCATTATGATGCCATGTTTTACTCGGTTTGGGTGGCTGGAGACCAATATGCTGAGAGGAAGGCATGGTAAAACTCTCCTTCACTGTGGCAATCGTGAATGACCGATCGCATTTTTACAGCTGGTTCATTCTCTAAGTAGCCACACATAAATTCTAATCTGTGTTCTAATGACCAGTTGGGAGGAAAACAATGAGAGAATTGATGAAGCCACGCTTGTGGATGAATGTCGTTGCCAGAATTCTTAAATGTTTTGAATTTACGTGTAGTAATGAACAGCTTATAGTCAAAATCATCATGTCGGCGAGTCGCATGTTGGTCATTGTTACGTCGTTTCGGCGGTTCCATCTCAAAATTCGGTGTGTCTTGCCAATTTCTTTCATATTTCCGAAGTGCCCTCTGTTATTATTTTGTGGCTGTTCCGTATTTCTATGTCCCTCATCCCGTATTGGAGCGCGAATGTCCTCTGAAATACATAATTCTTGTATTACCTGTGTCAGCTGGTCTTGTACTTCCCGGATTTCTCTTTGGTGTTGCGTATTAATTTGATTCTGATTTTGTTTGAATTTCCTAATTTGTTCGCACTCTTCTGTGTCATTAAAGACCACCGGTTTTGTGTCATTCAGATTATCATCTACCTTCGTAGATAAATTATGTAGCTGATCCGAAAGTTCAACTACTTTCTCTGATAATGAACTAATTTACTCCATGTGTCTTTCTGAACGAATTTTCAGAGTATCTACTGTGTCCTTTAAGTTTTCTTGTGTTTTTGCAAGTTGCGTAACCGAATCGGTAGATGCAACTAAGTCAATATTAACTTGCAAGGTCTCATGATTTCCATGAACAATAGTTTGCAGTTCTTTTATGGCTGCTTCGTGATTCTGTAATGCATTTTCATGCCGCGAAAAAATAGGTTGAAAAATCTGTGTTTTTACGTCATTACAGACTTTTTGACATTTAGATTCAATGTTATGTAACTCAGTAGTTAAATCTTCACGTGTTTGTTCAAGTGTGGTGTCTAACTTTTGAAGCTTTTTCTGTGTTTGTCTCTGATTTTGTTCCATTGTGTCTAACTGTTGCTGTGTTTGCCTCTGATTTTGTTTCATTGTGTCTATCTTTTGAAGCTTTTGCTGTGTTTGTCTCTGATTTTGTTCCATTGTGTCTAACTTTTGAAGATTTTGTTCCATTGTGTCTAACTTTTGAAGGTTTTTTTCCATTATGTCTAACTTTTGAAGCTTTTGTCCCATTTGTTGCATTAACTGTAATAACAATGCACTGGTGGCTGAAACATGTTCCTCAGTGCTTTTCGGCAGTGAATTTGCACCGGCAATATTCGCAGTTTGAAAAGCAGAAAAGGTGTCTTGACTTACTTGAGAAAACGGTGAGGACGCAAAACCTGAATCTACAGTATTTGCAAGATTGTGTCCTGTCATTTCGGATTCCTGAGGCAAGCTGTTGCCGACCGATCGATCGATAATGCTTCCCTGTTCACTAATTGTTTCACTGTCTACACCATTGTTTGCAGCCCACTCCATTTCCCTATGCACAGTTACCAAATTACTACTTTGAACATTAGTTAATTCATTACTCGGTTGCGCTAACACACTGCTTTTGTCTTCACTGTCATTTCTCAGTTTACTTTGGAGCCTAGTTTTTCACACGCCATTATTGTCACAATATTTCACAAGATAACACAGAAAAACACAATTTGAAGAGCAAAAATAAGAGAACACATTAACGTAGCACTGAAAATAATATCTCGTTATTTGCAAGCGCAGCTGCGAAATACTTGCTGCAAATCTACATGCATGCCACAACTGTTTTACTGTACAACAATGAAAAACTACAACTAAAAAGGAAATTCTCTCTATAATTACGCGCTAGCAATAAACAAACTACAAGAAAAATCAGAAGATTCCAGTGAGGTATCCTCGGCTAAGGGTCGACATATTAAACGTCCCCTTAGAACAATTTATACATGACTGTGCTTAATCTGACACACAATATTTTTTAGGGCAACGCAATCTGACTTTCAAAAATCCCTACAAAAGAATGGCCCTGACTAACATTAACCTATACCTTTCACAAATCACTTACCTCACCAAAAATCTTCGTTACTCGAACTACTGCAATACAGCGAGCGCCACTACTGCCAGCTAAATAAAAGATTCAAACTACTGAAGGCACTAACTACTAATAGGCATAGTTAGCAAATGAAAGATTTTGATGGAGAACAAACAATGTATTTCCCTTACAAATTTCAAAACTCCGCCATCTCTCTCCCCACATCCACCACTGCTGGCGGCTTACCTCCAACTGCCGAACGCTATACGCTGTTAACATCCAACTGCCCAACACTACAATAGCGAATATTACAACAATGCCACCCAGCCGCAGACTGCACACAGCACAGCCAGTGATTTTCATACAGAGCGCTACGTGGCGTTACCAATATAAAAACCTAAACAGCGTACTTACAAAGGAACGGAAGATTTTCTTCAGTAGTTCCTAATTACGGGCGGCCACAGCATGGTTAGTTCAAAATGGTTCAAATGGCTCTAAGCACTATGGGACTTAACATCTGAGGTCATCAGTCCCCTACACTTAGAACTACTTAAACCTAACTAACCTAAGGACATCACACACATCAATGTCCGAGGCAGGATTCGAACGTGCGACCGTAGCAGCAGCGCGGTTCCGGACTGAGGGGCCTAGAACCGCTCGGCCACAGCATTCATAAGAAAATAAAAATAAAGAACGTTTGAAATTCATAAACACAAATAAAAAACGAGAAACAAAATCTTACAAAATATTCCATTGCAAAAACTACAGTTTCTTCTTATTGTCATCTAGGATAACGCATTCTTTATGCCCCAGTTGGGCCTCCTCGTAATTGTATGTACTTCTGAATGTGGTTAAGCACACACCTTATCAAATTCTTCAGATGAGTCTGTGACATGTTGTCTCATTCCTCAACAGCGACCTCTATGATGCCCTCTAAGGTGTCTGGTGGGACACGAAGGTGGGAAGCCGCTCCTTTTAACACGACCCATGCATTCTCAATCCAACTGAGATCTGTAGAATGACATTCCGTCCGACGGCTTCTGTGCTCCACTAAGAAGATGTTCACAAGACTGTGACGATGGAGGCGTGCATTGTCTCGTCCATCAGCGTGAATACCGCTCCAGTATGCTCACAAAATGCAGCCACAGTGCGTTCAAGAATGCTGTCCCGATACTTCACACCAAACATGCTCCTATGTATTGGCACAAGGCATGTGTGTTGCGATCTTGAGAGCGAAGACTAGTTTGACGCAGCTCTCCACGCTACTCTATCCTGTGCAAGCCCCTTCATCTCCGAGTAACTACTGCAACCTACATCCCTCTGAATCTGCTTATTCATCACTTGGTGTCCCTCTACAATTATCACCCCCCTCCCTTCCCCCCAGACCCCCCCCCCCCCCACACACACGTTCCTACGATACTAAATTGGTAATCCTTGATGTCTCAGAACGTATGCTATCATCCCATCCATTCTTTTGGTCAAGTTGTGCCACAAATTTCTTGTTTTCCCGACTTTATTCAGTACCTCCTCATTAGTTACGTGATCCACCCATCTGGTCTTCAGCATTATTCTGTAGCACCACATTTCAAAAGCTCCCATTCTCTTCTTGTCTAAACTGTTTATCGTCCATGTTTCATGGCTACACTCCAGACAAATATCTTCAGAAAAAGCTTCCTAACACTTAGACGTATATTAGATGTTAACAAATTTCTCTTTCTGAGAAAAGCTTTTCTTGCCATTGGTAGTCTACATTTTATATCTTCTCTCATTCGGCCATCATCAGTTATATTACAGCCCAAATAACAAATCTCATCTACTGCATCCCCCCCCCCCCCCCATGAACCATGGAACCATGGACCTTGCCGTTGGTGGGGAGGCTTGAGTGCCTCAGCGATACAGATGGCCGTACCGTAGGTGCAACCACAACGGAGGGGTATCTGTAGAGAGGCCAGACAAACGTATGGTTCCTGAAGAGGGGCAGCAGCCTTTTCAGTAGTTGCAGGGGCAACAGTCTGGATGATTGACTGATCTGGCCTTGTAACAATAACCAAAACGGCCTTGCTGTGCTGGTACAGCGAACGGCTGAAGGCAAGGGGAAACTACAGCCATAATTTTTCCCGAGGGCATGCTGCTTTACTGTATGGTTAAATGATGATGGCGTCCTCTTGGGTAAAATATTCCGGAGGTAAAATAGTCCCCCATTCGGATCTCCGGGCGGGGACTACTCAAGAGGACGTTGTTATCAGGAGAAAGAAAACTGGCGTTCTACGGATCGGAGCGTGGAATGTCAGATCCCTTAATCGAGCAAGTAGGTTAGAAAATTTATAAAGGGAAATGGATAGGTTAAAGTTAGATATAGTGGGAATTAGTGAAGTTCGGTGGCAGGAGGTACAAGACTTTTGGTCAGGTGAATACAGGGTTATAAATACAAAATCAAATAGAGGTAATGCAGGAGAAGGTTTAATAATGAATAAAAAAGTAGGCGTGCGGGCAAGCTACTACAAACAGCATAGTGAACGCATTATTGTGGCCAAGATAGACACGAAGACCACGCCTACTACAATAGTACAAGTTTATATGCCAACTAACTCTGCAGATGATGAAGAAAGTGATGAAATGTATGATGAGATAAAAGAAATTATTCAGATAGTGAAGGGAGACGAAAATTTAATAGTCATGGGTGACTGGAATTCGAGTGCAGGAAAAGGGAGAGAGAGAAACATAATAGGTGAATATGGATTGGGGCTAAGAAATGAAAGAGGAAGCCATCTGATAGAATTTTGCACAGAGCATAACTTAATCATAGCTAACACTTGGGTCAAGAATCATAAAAGGAGGTTGTATACATGGAAGAATCCCGGAGATACTAAAAGGTATCAGATAGATTACATAATGGTAAGACAGAGATTTAGGAACCAGGTTTTCAATTGTAAGACAGTTCCAGGGGCAGATGTGGACTCTGACCACAATCTATTGGTTATGAACTGCAGACTAAAATTGAAGAAACTGCAAAAAGGTGGGAATTTAAGGAGATCGGACCTGAATAAGCTGACTAAACCAGAGGTTGTACAGAGTTTCAGGGAGAGCATAAGGGAACAATTGGCAGCAGTGGGGAAAGAAGTACAGTAGAAGAAGAATGGGTAGCTCTGAGGGATGAAGTAGTGAAGGCAGCAGAGGATCAAGTAGGTAAAAAGACGAGGGCTAGTAGAAATCCTTGGGTAACAGAAGAAATATTGAATTTAATTGATGAAAGGAGCAAATATAAAAATGCAGTAAATGAAGCAGGCAAAAAGGAATACAAACATCTCAAAAATGAGATCGACAGGAAGTGCAAAATGGCTAAGCAGGGATGGCTAGAGGACAAATGTAAGGATGTAGAGGCTTATCTCACGAGGGGTAAGATAGATACTGGCTACAGGAAAATTAAAGAGACCTTTGGAGAAAAGAGAACCACTTGTATGAATATCAAGAGTTCAGGTGGAAACCCAGTTCTAACCAAAGAAGGGAAAGCAGAAAGATGGAAGGAGTATATAGAGGGTCTATACAAGGGCGATGTACTTGAGGACAATATTATAGAAATGGAAGGGAATGTAGATGAAGATGAAATGGGAGATGCGATACTGCGTGAAGAGTTTGACAGAGCACTGAAAGACCTGAGCCGAAACAAGGCCCCGGGAGTAGACAACATTCCATTAGAACTACCGACGGCCTTGGGAGAGCCAGTCCTGACAAAACTCTACCATCTGGTGAGCAAGATGTATGAGACAGGCGAAGTACCCTCAGACTTCAAGAAGAATATAATAATTCCAATCCCAAAGAAAGCAGGTGTTGACAGATGTGAAAATTACCGAACTATCAGTTTAATAAGCCACAGCTGCAAAATACTAACGCGAATTCTGTACAGACGAATGAAAAAACTGGTAGAAGCCGACCTCGGGGAAGATCAGTTTGGATTCCGTAGAAATGTTGGAACACGTGAGGCAATACTGACCTTACGACTTATCTTAGAAGGAAGATTAAAGAAAGGCAAACCTACGTTTCTAGCATTTGTAGACTTAGAGAAAGCTTTTGACAATGTTGACTGGAATACTCTCTTCCAAATTCTAAAGGTGGCAGGGGTAAAATAGAGGGAGCGAAAGGCTATTTACAATTTGTACAGAAACCAGATGGCAGTTATAAGAGTCGAGGGACATGAATGGGAAGCAGTGGTTGGGAAAGGAGTGAGACAGGGTTGTAGCCTCTCCCCGACGTTATTCAATCTGTATATTGAGCAAGCAGTAAAGGAAACAAAAGAAAAATTCGGAGTAGGTATTAAAATCCATGGAGAAGAAATAAAAAGTCTGAGGTTCGCCGATGACATTGTAATTCTGTCAGAGACAGCAAAGGACTTGGAAGAGCAGTTGAACGGAATGGACATTGTCTTGAAAGGAGGATATAAGATGAACATCAACAAAAGCAAAACGAGGATAATGGAATGTAGTCGAATTAAGTCGCGTGATGCTGAGGGAATTAGATTAGGAAACGAGACACTTAAAGTAGTAAAGGAGTTTTGCTATTTGGGGAGCAAAATAACTGATGATGGTCGAAATAGAGAAGGTATAAAATGTAGACTGGCAATGGCAAGGAAAGCGTTTCTGAACAAGAGAAATTTGTTAACATCGAGTATAGATTTAAGTGTCAGGAAGTCGTTTCTGAAAGTAGTTGTATGGAGTGTAGCCGTGTATGGAACTGAAACATGGACGATAAATAGTTTGGACAAGAAGAGAATAGAAGCTTTCGAAATGTAGTGCTACAGAAGAATGCTGAAGATTAGATGGGTAGATCACATAACTAATGATGAAGTATTGAATAGAATTGGGGAGAAGAGGAGTTTGTGGCACAACTTGACGAGAAGAAGGGACCGGTTGGTAGGACATGTTCTGAGGCATCAAGGGATCACAAATTTAGCATTGGAGGGCAGCGTGGAGGGTAAAAATCATAGAGGGAGACCAAGAGATGAATACACTAAGCAGATTCAGAAGAATGTAGGTTGCAGTAGATACTGGGAGATGAAGAAACTTGCACAGGATAGAGTAGCATGGAGAGCTGCATCAAACCAGTCTCAGGACTGAAGACCACAACAACAACAACAACATCTACTGCATCAAGTATCTCGTTTCTTAACCTGATTCCCTTTGTATGACCTGATTTTGTTCAACTATATTCCATTATCCTTTTTTTTTTCTTTGGTTGATGTTCATCTTTTATCCACATTTCAGTCCATTTAACTGCTCTTCCTATCCTTTGATGTCTCTGACAGAATTACAGTGTCATCTGAAAACCTCAAAGTTTTTATTTCTTCTACCTGGACTTTAATTTCTACTGACAATCTTTCTTTGGTTTCCTTTACTGCTTGTTCAAAGCACATATTGAATAACATCAGGGATAGGCCACAACCCGATCTCACTTCCTTTATAACCACTGCGTCCCTTTCATGCTGCTCGACTCTTAATACTGCTGCCTGGTTTCTATGGAATTTTTAAATAGTTGTAATGTTCCCACCGAAAATACCCTCTATCACACAACAATTAATTATTGTCAATTAAACCATCCACATTCATTCACTTTGGAAAAGCATCTGATCTGATTTTCTCGTAATATATGTGGCGACAGCTCGACGACGCCAAAGTATTTTCTAGTGCGTGTATTCTTTGAAATAACAGAGATGCATATATGCATTCTCCATGGTTGTTAGAGTGGTAACTAGGACAGCTTCTGGAGTATCTGTTGAGGGGCTGACGAGTTTCTGAGAGATACATATTCTGCTTTTCTTCTCGCTAAAGCGAGCCAGTTAACATTTGTGCCGCTAGCGGTTTGTTTGAAGAGAAAGAGACTGTAAAAGGAAAATAATTAAGACGTGGAATCACCGGAGATCTGGACATGTAATGGAGATGGATTGAATACACAATTTCCTTCATAAATAAGGTTTGTAACTTTTTTGTTCTGGAGTGAATGAACGAATGAGTTTTTTCTGAATCATTTGATGATCACGTTGGCCCTGTAATTAGTGGGGAAGTTTCAGCTGTGTCGAAGAGAGCCTGCAATCACTGAGTGTGTGTTAAATCGTCCAAAAAGGCTTCGTACACATCTGGAATTCGCAATCTTTCGTAAAAGGAACAAATTGTCCACACGATTGATTCTCCCTACTGAATGCAGTGTTTAACAGTAATAATAAATGTAAAGATCTCTTACAGCAAGCCAGCCGCTGATTATCAAGACGAAGGACTCCACCAAAGATTCTATTTGGCTGATTTCACGTAATGAAATGTTATATTAAAAACTGTATAGATTTATGTGTGAAGGTGAAGGGATCTTAAAGGCAACAGATACACGTCTATACAGACAAGATATTACACAAAGTTAGCGGCTAGCTGCATTCATCATCTATTCTTAGATGAAGAGATGGCAACTTAACATTAAAAAAAAAAATGTTAAAATGGCCAATCCGTGACAGGACACGTTTTTGGACGTTGCTAAAATAATTTTGTTCTCTGTTTCATGTCAACTACGACGAGCTAACCTAACTGACGCTTGGAAAAGAGAGGAAAGACACGCAGGTGATTTAATTGGATCTACAAATAAAGCCGAAAGACAGCATGATGGGCGCAGAGAAAAGGTCAGATCCATATTCTTATTAAAGCTTGCTAATATAGTGGAAGTATACGCTTTTCTGTTTAGTGTTAATTGATATTTGAACAGTGATTAATTGTGTTCATGTTGGATGTATTTTGATTGACCTGTCCCAGTTGCGTTTATCTGTATATGTACATTAAGAAAATAGACACAGAAGTACTCTAGTGTGAACGGAGTTACATATAGTGACAGTAGAAGGGAGTTATATATAGTGACAGTAGAACATTTATATGGTTTTATCTAGGGCAATGTTTAGGATGAGTCAAGCAGAGCATAGCAGCACGCAACAGCCTTCAGCTATTAGCACTGATAATAATGATGCAGTAGGAAGTGTTGTAGTACCGATGGCTACAGATAGCGCAATACAGATGCTAATGATAACCGAGAGCATGAATACTTTGAAAACCGACATTAACGCTAAATTAGCCTCAGTTACTGAAGGGCAAAATGATTTGAATACGAAATTAGCCTCAGTTACTGAAGGGCAGGAAAATCTGAAAACCGACATTAACACGAAATTAGCCTCAGTTACTGAAGGGCAGGAAAATCTGAAAACCGATATTAAAGCACAATTAGTGACAGTCACTGAAACTCAAGAAGAAATGAAATTAGTCCAGACTGAGATTAAGCAGCAGTTACAAGACAGTTTTTCCGAATTAGAGCAGCGGATAGAGGCGAAGACCAAGGAACTCAAAGATCAGGCCGAAGAGACGGAACGAAGATTAACTGCACAAATAGAATTGGTGAAAGCGCAATGTAAGGAATCTACTCACCGCGTACGTGTCGAAATGAAGGAGTATGTGGCTATTAAGATAGATACTGTACGGGAACAAGAGGAAATGGTTCCGCAATTAGTACAAAAGCAAGACGCCATGTCATGTGCAATTGCGCAACTTCCTGAATTGGCACGTACACAGACTAACCTAAAGGAAAGCGCTGAACATCTGACAGAGCGTCAAGACGTTATAGACCACCAAATTAACGTATAAATGGGTAAATTATCCGAAATCACATTAGAAAACAAAAGGCTAATGTGTGAAAACGTTGATCAAAATGTTAAGGCAGCATTCCAGAGTTTATCTGGCAAACAGGAAGAAAATTTGTTTGCGAAAGGACTTGAGGAGGCGCGACAGCAGTTAGGTGCTGATTTGGAGCATTGGAAACAAACGATAGAAGAGTCGATGCGCGCTTCACAACAAAGCTCAGAACAAATGAATGCAGGGCAGCAGCAGAAGTTGGCAGCGACTATAGAGCCAGTTACTGCCCATTCGCACACAATACCGACTTGTGCAAGTAATTCAAACATTAAATTGCCACAAGCTGCTTGTTCGCGTGAATTCTTATCTAACGGAGATTACGAAAGCCTTTGCCATGCCGAAGAAAAAATGATAAAGCATCGGCAATTCCAGATTTTTAACCCTGACAAAAGGGGGGGGGGGGGGGGTCCATCCAATTGTTTTTATTCAAAGTTTCAGAGGAGTGCTACCCAGAAATTGGTCGGAGTGGCAGAAGATCAGTTTTGTTACAGGGTATATACAAGGTTCGGGGGCGATCTGGGCCTCGGACATGACTTCTGTTTGCCCGACATATGACGATTTTGAGAAGGCGTTTTTAGCAAAGTTCTGGTCAGAAGGGGGTACAGGAACGCCTAAGGCAGGAGGTGCTCTACCCAGAGCCTTTCTCCTTTTCGAAAGGGAGCCTTAGAAGGTATTTCGAAAAATATATAAATAAAACGAGATACTGGGACAGACCTATGCCCTTGCCAGACATAATAAACATACTTAAGGCAAGACTACCAACTAGCATCCGGAATCAACTGATTTACGGCAACGACAAAGACTTGGAGTCGTTCCTCACGACGTTAGACCATATAGATATTATCGAAGAGAACAACCAGAAAGCCCGTAATAACAGATTCCAATATAGGGAGATAGAACCTCCGCCAAACGGTAGGCAAGGTGGAAGTATGTGTTATACCAATGGCGATCAATCGACACTTAAAGGGAATGAACAGAGATCGTTAAATAATGGAGGAATCCCTCAAAATCTCAATAGTAATCCCGGGAATGGTCTTGCGAGGGGCTATTCAAGGAACAACAGGAACGGGAAAAGATACAATCCCGTGTGGGGGAACGAAAGAAATTTCAGACCCCAAGCCTGGAATAATAACGATAATAGAAAGTGGAATCAACCGGGAGGAATGAATTCAAATAGCCAACATCAGTGGGGACGGACATCTACGAATCAACCGGTAATTACCGAAGTAACGGATGATGCCAACCAGCAGACAAATCAAAATCCAACAAACTTGTAAGGACCCACTCGTGCCCCGGAGGAGCGGTCAACAATTGGTTGAGGGGCAACAGGATATGTGTACCCATGCTAACGTATAATGATGGACGATTACTGGCAGATGAACTGACCGAGGACTTAGAACCACAAGATGAGGATAGGGAACAGGTGGCAGTAGTCAAAGTGCAAGTCATTATGGAGACAATACCTATAGTGGCGGTTTTAGACACAGCTGCAACCAGAAATGTTATTTCGGAGGCACTATTTAACAGGATCAGGAATATAAGACGAGTACCAATTTTTCCAGTTCAAAATTGCAGAGTAATAGGCGCCGTTGGGGCTCGATCGGCTAATGTAAAGGTGCAGTCACTACTTGATGTGGAATTCGGAAATGTAGCAATATTAAGCACATTCCTTGTTGTGAAAAATTTGGTGGTAGATTGCATTATCGGAGTCGACAGCCTACGTCAATACGGATGCAGAATAGATTTTAAAACAGGAAAAATTTGGTTGAATGTTAATGAACAAGAAATTGAGTTGGAGTTGTTGAGAAAAAAAAGCCTTACGAGAAAATATAATTGTGGGATCAGTGTGCAAGTAATCAGGACGGCCCAAAATTCGAAAGAGCACGTAATTAATGAGTTCCAAGTCAAAGAAGATTTCGGTCAATTAGTGTTTGAAAAGTTAAATGAATCCGACTGCATTATCGAAGATCAGAAGAAGCAGCTCAATGAATTATTATTAACGTATGAAAACGTTTTTGATGAAAGGCCAGGAGTCATTAAGGGATACATGTGCCATCTCTACGTTATGCCGCACGAAACGTATTGTAGAACTTTCTATCCTGTTCCCTGGAGGTTAAAGGCTCAAGTTCAAAAGGAAATAGATCGCATGTTGAAATGGGGTTTGATCGAACCCTCTACAAGCCCATACTGCTCCCCATTGTTAGTCGTGCCAAAAGCAAATGGGACTGTTAGACTGGTACTCGACGCCAGAGAAATAAAATCATAATTCCAGTGAGAACACATCCGGAAAACATAGACGAACTTATACAACGGTTCCAGGATGTCCAATATTTGACGAGCATTGATTTGCGGAGCTCTTATTGGCAAGTCAAGCTGGATGAGTCATCAAGGAAGTATACGGCTTTCATTTATTCCGGAAGAAGTTACCAATTTACTGTAGTTCCTTTCGGACTCAACATTAGTGCTGGAATCTTTACAGCAGCTCTAGATTATGCACTAGGCCCAGAACGCAGAAGCAGGATAACAGTGTTTGTTGATGATTTGCTTATTGCATCGAAAACTTGGGAGGAGCATATTACCTTACTGAACCGAGTGTTGGACGTGTTCAAAACCATGGGAATAACTGCTAACCTACAGAAATTCCATTTTGCAGTAAACAGAATCAAGTTCCTGGAGCATGTAATCGACGCAAAGGGAATTTTACCAACCAAGGAGAAGCTAATTGCGATTATTAAGTTTCCAACACCCAGGAATAGGAGGCAATTAAAAGGGTTTATGGGCCTTGCCTCATTTTTTAGAAGATTCATAACAAATCAGGCGGTGAACGCAGCAGCTCTAAATAGTCTGTTGAAGAAGGATGTGCCCTGGCTCTGGACATTAGAGTGTCAAGAAGCATTCGAAGAGATAAAGAAGCAATTAGTAAATGCACCGGTTACACCCCAGACTAGCTAGATGGACTCTCGCTCTGCAACAATACCAATTTAAGATCGTGCATGTCTCAGGACAGCAAAACATTATTGCTGACGCTCTATCAAGGTCACCACAGGGTTTGACCAAAGAGATTGAAGTAAATAATAACTCAGAATTCCCTGTATTGCTGCTGCAGGAAAATCCATATAAGACGTACTACGTCAATTTGTGTGCGCATATGGCACAGTTACAGAAAAGAGATGCTCAACGGGGAAGTGTCATTCAAAGGTTACAACAGCAACCTTCGGATCAGATGGCAAATTATTACAAGCTGATAAATGGCGTATTATTTTTCCGCTGTGGAAGGCCAAACAAAGTCCGTTGGTGTGTTTGTATACCTGAGGCGCAAATAGAGAAACTCGTATGGTTCACCCATTTAACCTGGGGACATTTCGGTGCGACAAAATGTGCAGACAAGATAAGTGTGTACTGTTATTTTCCCAACATAAAGCGCAGAGTGCATGAGGTCTTGAAGGAATGCATAATCTGTCAAAAAACAAAGCCGGATTCAAAAGGGAGTAAGCACCCATTATGCTCTATATTAGTCCAAGAACCAAAAGAATTAATTTCGTGCGATCTGTGTGGACCGTTACCTACTTCAAGAGGAGGTGTTAGATAAGTGTTGGCATTTCTCGATGTGTGTACGAAATACGTAAAGCTATACCCGATAAAGGCGACTACAGCCAAAGTAATTGTATTAAGATTGACAAGGGATTATCTTCCACATGTTGGTATACGTAAGGTGATCATAACAGACAATGCTAAGATATTCACGGGACTCCGATGGAAACAGGCTTTGTCTCAAGTCGCTGTGAAACACATACTAACATCATTTTACCAACCACAAGGTAATTTGGTTGAGAGAATTTTTAGAGAGTTCAATAGATTTATGAGGACCTATTGCCATAATAAGCAGACTGCGTGGGCAAATTATGTGGAAGAATTTGAGCAGATATACAACAACATGCCCCTCTCCTCCACTGGATATACACCTCATGAATTGATGTTCGAGGCAAAAGAAGAAAACTTCTGGACTGAACATATGCCCAAAACTCAGGAAACTGAGATGCCTTGGGAAGAAAAAATAAGACAAGCCATCATAAATATGACGCAAAAGGCTGATCAGAGAAAACAACAATATGACAAATTATATACGGGCCCATACATCATTCTACAAATTCCGAACCCTGGGGCTTATCTGTTAGCATACCCGGGACCTAACAAAATTAAAGGGCTATTTTCCCATAACGACTTGAAAAAATTTAATGAAGATTAGAAGATAGGGAGGAATGGCATTGTGAGTGACAGAGATGAATGCTCGTAAAAACATAACAATAAACTGTGTGTGTTTAGTGTTAGAAAACTTTAAACTGAAATAATTAATCTGTGACACAGATTGTAGAAATAGTGACTAACTATTACTATCGAGTGCTGCAAAGAAGATAGTGGAGATAGGCTTCCCCTGTGTTTGGGTAAACATTGCTAATGTCATCAAGATTTATAAAGGATCTGAATGACCTTCAAGAAGAAAGAAATGTTTCCCGAAAATGACGCTGCATAATCAAAAGAGGTTCCCAGTAAATGTTCATATATAATTTCAAGTGCACGCTTAGATGTGTATACGTGTGAAGTGATGCGTTTAGGCAGTGAATCATAAGTGACGGTTAACGCCGCAAAGATAATTTCCCGCGCAAAACAATTGACGTCGGCGTGAGAGTTAGAATCGATATAGACCACACAGATATGCTTTGTAAGAGACTCGCATCAAACGCGAGGGGAAACTGATTGATGCCGAACTTCAAAAAAGTGTCATAATTAGACGTTAAGAGTTCTTGATTTATTGTTGAATGTCAAAAGAAAGTAATATTCATAGAATTAGTAGTTATTTAATGGGTCTTGTTCACTTTGGAATTTTGTTTGAAAATCCATTTCCATATATGTGCATGTATGAATGCCAGATGAATCAGAGAATAAATGAAAGAAGTGAATCCACATTCCTCAATACTAATAACTTTTACATTACAGCAATCAAGCGGAGAAATATATGTATTTAGGATAAAAATTTTGTGAGTATAGATAAATGATATGACTTTTCAAGGAAATGATGGATTATGTCTTTGTATAAAAGGAACCACACTTTCCATTATTCGATGATTTGAATCCAAAATCTACTGCAAGTTGCATGAATCCTTTAATTTACGAAGAATAAATCATTGACAGAAAATGTGTCAGAATTTTTGGACTTACAAGCACAAGTGGTGATGCGAAGTCCAAAAGAAAATTCAAACTAGAGTAAATGTTGTGATGTTTTCGGCAACAGCATTAGTCAATGGATAAATGAAAACTTTAAGTCAATGGCTAAATTCCTTGCAGTACATCGTAAGAAAAAGGATGCATGAAGCCATAGGGATTTTGTTTTCAAAAAGGAGAATCTTGGACGGTTCAACCTAACCAGTTCTTTTACAGAAAGAGTTTCCCTTTCGGTCATTGCTAATTCTTTTGGAATGAATGTTGCATGTGAAATCTGGTATCCCTGTCCCTTCTACTCTTCCCATTGTGGGCCGCGTAGAAGACCGACTACAAATGTGGACGTCGGGGACATGCAAGATCCGGGGGAGTTTCAGCACCGCAAGATATTGTCCTGGGAACAAGATTGTAAAAAAAACCTCGAGTTATTTATTGTAAAATTTTTTTGCTAGAGGCAAATCGTTATATAAATCGATCCCTATCTTTCCTTTAGAGATCAATTTCAAAATTTATTTTTTCTCTTCTGTAGGCTTTCCTATCTTCTATGTACCGTAGGCTGGGGGTCTAGGCTTATGAGGTTGTCCAAGGTTTCCCTACTTAAGAAAGTTCCCGAATGGGTAGACCCTGATAACAGTTTCATGAAAGATCATCTTCCTTGGTTGTGAACAGCAAACATAACACCTTGATGCACGTAAAAGCAATACAGCCGCGGTACCTGTCTCTTCATTTCTTCTGTTTTCAATGTTTCTTTTCTTCGTCTGCCTTAAACATAATTACTTTTTTTTTCAGTCGGAGGACTGACACTCATCACTTCCGGGTTACCCACACTAATAGATAGCTCGCGAAGTGTATTCGGTAAATCAAAATTAGGCTCACGAACTTCGCTCGCTGCGAGGGGCATTGTAATGTCCCCACAGAAAATACCCTCTACCACGCACCAATTAATCATTGTCAACTAAACCATCCACATTCATTCACTTTGGAAAAGGATCTGATCTGATTTTCTCGTAATATATGCGGCGACAGCTCGACGACGCCAAAGTATTTTCTAGTGCGTGTATTCTTTGAAATAACAGAGATGCATATATGCATTCTCCATGGTTGTTAGAGTGGTAACTAGGACAGCTTCTGGAGTATCTGTCGAGGGGCTGACGAGTTTCTGAGAGATACATATTCTGCTTTTCTTCTCGCTAAAGCGAGCCAGTTAACATTTGTGCCGCTAGCGGTTTGTTTGAAGAGAAAGAGACTGTAAAAGGAAAATAATTAAGACGTGGAATCACCGGAGATCTGGACATGTAATGGAGATGGATTGAATACACAATTTCCTTCATAAATAAGGTTTGTAACTTTTTTGTTCTGGAGTGAATGAACGAATGAGTTTTTTTCTGAATCATTTGATGATCACTTTGGCTCTGTAATTAGTGGGGAAGTTTCAGCTGTGTCGAAGAGAGCCTGCAATCACTGAGTGTGTGTTAAATCGTCCAAAAAGGCTTCGTACACATCTGGAATTCGCAATCTTTCGTAAAAGGAACAAATTGTCCACACGATTGATTCTCCCTACTGAATGCAGTGTTTAACAGTAATAATAAATGTAAAGATCTCTTACAGCAAGCCAGCCGCTGATTATCAAGACGAAGGACTCCACCAAAGATTCTATTTGGCTGATTTCACGTAATGAAATATTATATTAAAAACTGTATAGATTTATGTGTGAAGGTGAAGGGATCTTAAAGGCAACAGATACACGTCTATACAGACAAGACATTACACGAAGTTAGCGGCTAGCTGCATTCATCATCTATTCTTAGATGAAGAGATGGCAACTTATTATCCTTAACATTTAAAAAGAAAATGTTAAATAGTGATAAGTGATTCCATCGCAAAACATGACTGAACCGTCTTGTTTAGGATTGATGTCTATGATACAGTTAAGTTATAAACGTTTTGTTGCTTCCATGCACGAATATCAATACCGTCAAAATGGAAATTGATGCGGTTCTCAACAGAAAAGAGCGTTGCCTAGTCCGCAAAGAGTGGTTTTGTGTCCGTGCCAAACGAGCCCCTCTGCGAACCCGATTCAGAGGAGGAGTCTTGAGAGGTATTCTAACAATTTCTGCTCATGGAACTTATTTCGTCTCGTATGCGTTGACACCTGCACTCCTGTACCTCTTTGGAACTGCCGCCGTAGACGTGTAGTATTGTATTGAGGGTTTATGCTTGCTGTTGTACCCAGATACCGGTTCTGCACACCTGTCGTTTTTCTTTCGTGGCCAGTTTTGTGACGATCCGCAACTGATCCTGTCGCCAGACGCTTGATTCAGATTCTAGGGACATCACTTTGACTCACCTCGACATTCGCTGCTACGCGACATCCACCTGTCTCATTCCTTGCTCCATCAGACTGACTATACGAGTCTCTGATCGTATGTTGTTGTTGTTCGAATCATCCAGAGGGAACACAATTCTCGTAATAGCATACAGCACAAGTGCAGCAAAGTTTACAGGTGACTCGGTTGGTATAAACTGCACATATCACCCCGTCACGGTAGAAAGAGGGGCTGTTTCCGCTAGAATTACACTATAAACAAACCAAAGTATTGATATCATAACGTATTTTTTGATCACAACGTTGAATTTTGAAGTTTCGGCAGTAAGCCTAATTTTTTTGGCCATTGCAGTTTGCCTTCACGGCGGCTGTGTATGTGGGAACTTTTAAACGAATGATCGCGTCACATCGTCATACTTGCGAACAAATTTCCATAACATTCGTAAAGTAAAGACATGTTGTCCTGTCACGACTTACTGTTCATAACGTACACTTTTCACGTTACCAATGAATGCACAAATTACGCCAAGGATCAGACTGTTACTTATTAACAAACCAGCTCTACCACAACCCTAAACAAATTTCACTGGGTACAGGTTTCGCGATGTGTGGGTGTTACTTAAATACTTAAGTTTGGCAATGGACGGAAATGTGGAGCAGTTAATTGACTTATGCCGCACCCAATATTTTTAAAATAACCGTAAGGCACGGATGAACCGACCTCTAACTAGGCATAGGAAAAACCGGCAGGTTAAAAGCGATGCAAGTATTTTCGTTCTGAATAACCGGTATTTTTTGGTGTTTGTTTGGTCTCATTTATAGTAAGTGTTCTTATTTTTTACTGATAATCGGGTAAAAAACGAAACATCAATTAGCCACAACAGCAGTGCTTAAAGTTTTCGTTTTTAAATAAACCTTTTTTAAAGAACGAGTAATTCTTATTCGTAAAATATGCATTGCTTTGAAATATTGCGTTATTACAGAACATGAGAAAAGCGATCAGTGCTATTTTAATAACAATTCCGAGAGAGACGAACAGCAAACACATGGCATAAGAATTAGTGCAGCATTTCTGAGGCAATGTGCCGGCCGGAGTGGCCGAGCGGTTCTAGGCGCTACAGTCAGGAACCGCGCTACCGCTACGGTCGCAGGTTCGAATCCTGCCTCGGGCATGGATGTGTGTGATGTCCTTAGGTTAGTTAGGTTTAAGCAGTTCTAAGTTCTAGGGGACTGATGACCTCAGAAGTTAAGTCCCATGGTGCTCAGAGCCATTTGAACTATTTGAGGCAATGTACCTGTTATCATATGACTTGGCCTATTAGATGGTACGCCTGTATGTGCAGCGTGCAAGACTTGCCCCATCTGGCCTACATGGCAGTTTCTCACATCGGTTGTGTTAGAGAACGGCAGTATGCCCAGGCTGGAAATATTTTACGAAATGCGGTATCAAAATGGCTCTGAGCACTATGGGACTTAACATCTGTGGTCATCAGTCCCCTAGAACTTAGAACTACTTAAACCTAACTAACCTAAGGACATCACACACATCCATGCCCGAGGCAGGATTCGAACCTGCGACCGTAGCAGTCGCGCTGTTCCGGACTGCGCGCCTAGAACCGCGAGACCACCGCGGCCGGCGAAATGCGGTATCAGTGAAGTACAATACGACGTTTGCTTTACAAGGTTAAAAAGTAACTTGTGACATAATATAAGCAAAACAAACAAGACTTAGGTAAATTCATGGTTTACAACAAAAATTGAATGCGGCTGATCTGTTGTCTGTATCTACATCATATACCTTTATCTGCAATTAGCGCTTAAATGGACAAATTAATACGAGAAATAGTGTTCCTCAATCTCAGCTTCCATCCCTTAGCACTGAGTTTTCATGACGTACAATTAGGGATATGGACTCCTTTTAAAACATGATTTTTGAGCAGAGTTTCAAAAAAAATCGGAATCAGGAGGAGAATACTGGTGATTTTTTGTAGATGTCAATCGCTTTTCGAGAAAAGCAGCTAACGATAGACGGACTAAGCTTTCTTTCATTTGCGATTTAACCTAATATTTTTCTTCGTGCATCATGAAACTGAGGAAGTCAAAATTTTTCAATCTTTGTTCGATTTCTACGTTTGTTACAGGAAATAACAGGAATAAAATACGAGAATCAGTTAGTTCAGAACCGTTACTTTGAGCGGTTTTAAACTGACGTAGGAAAAATCGATGTATCCGAAAACCTGTAGTTTCAGCGATAACTGCCATCATTACGACAAACACAACCAAACCGTTCATCCACGCGTGTGTGGTTGACGGGCAAATTACACTGATCAGCCAGAACATTATGACCAATGACCTGCTATCGATATAAACCCATCCAGGCGATAGCAGCGTCATCTGACGAGGAATGAGTACTAGCCAGACACATGCACGGATCATGTAGTATCAGTGAGCGTGCTGTCGGTGAGTAAAAAGGAGAAACGCGCGATCTGTCTGAGTTCGGCCTCACAGAGGGCAGGTTGTGTTCGTTCGAAAAAAAAAATGGCTCTGAGCACTATGGGACCCAACTGCTGAGGTCATTAATCCCCTAGAACTTAGAACTAGTTAAACCTAACTAACCTAAGGACATCACAAACATCCATGCCCGAGGCAGGATTCGAACCTGCGACCGTAGCGGTCTTGCGGTTCCAGACTGCAGCGCCTTTAACCGCACGGCCACTTCGGCCGGCCTGTGTTCGTTCGACATGAGCTTTCCGGGAACTGTATACCTTATCGCGTATTCGAGGAGTACTGTGATGAGTGTCTTCAACACGTGGTGAAACCACGTCCAGGTGTCATGGGATTGGGCGACCACCCCTCATTACAAATGTCGGACGTCGTAGACTTGGCAGACAGGTAAAACAGGACAGGCGGCGAACTGTGACGGAACTGATGCTGGACAAAGTAATAATATGACTGAACGAACAGTGCACTGAACACTCCTAACGATGGGCCTTTACAGCCGAAAACCCATGCATGTGCCAATGTTAAAACCACGACGTCGACAACTACGACTGAAATGGGCGTGGCTGTCAGCGCTGGACATCGGAGCAATGACAGAGTGTTGCATGGCCTGATGAATCCCTATACCTTTTTCATCATGCCGACGGGAGGGAGGGAATCCGTCGTCTTCCAGGGGAACTGCTCCTTGATACCTGCGCTGCAGCTCGTCGGCAAGCTGGCGGCAGCTCCATTATGCTCTTGGGAACATTAACGTGGGGCTGTAAGGGTCCTGTGGAGCTCGTGCAAGGCACCATGACGGCCAAGGAGTATCGTATACTGGCTGCAGACCACATACACCCATTCATGACGATCAGGTTTCCCAACGGCAGTGGCATTTTTCAACAAGATAATGCAACGTGTAACAATTCCAGGAGTGTGGCTGAATGGTTCGAAGAACACAGTGGTGAGTTTCAATTGATGTGTTGCCCGTCTCTCTCCAACTCACCAGATCTGAACCCAGCCGAACACATCTGGGATATAATTGAACTTGGCGCCAGAGCTCATCACCCGTTCCCCAGGATTAATGGAAATTAGGTGATTTGTGTGTGTAGATGTGGTGCCAACCTACCAAGGCCTCATTGCTTTCGTGCCACGAATTGTCAGCGCTATTATCTATGCCAAAGGTGGACATACCGGCTATTAGGCCGGTGGCCATAATGTTCTGGCTGATCGGTGTGCATGCAACAACGTGAGGCGCAGCCACCGCGAGCAGTCGGTCTCCGCCAGAAAGTCGCTAGCGTAAAACGGGCTTCAGTGCTAAAACGTGAATCAGCTGTGTCGTCATCAGCGGTCCGCGGCCTCATCTGTGCGTGGCTATTGATGGCGCCCCTTACGGAAACCTGTCGGCCCGTTACGCCAGAGGCGCCGCCTCCGCAGACGAGGTCGCTACTTAGCGATACTGCAAAGTGCCCGGTACCCAGGTACCCATTTGAAGTTCTGCTAGTGAATCAAAGCGACGTAGTAAGAAGATTGCAGGCAGCGAGAGGCTGCGCAGAGGCATATGCAGTGATGTGACTAAAGTTATGAGATAAGAAAGGAAGGAAGACTGGGTTTAACGTTCCGTCGACACCGAGGTCATTGGAGTTCAGGCTCGAGTTGTGTCAAGGATGAGGACTGAAATCGGTGATGCCCTCTCAGAGGAACCACCCCGGCATTTGCCTGGAGCGATTTAGGGAAATCACAGAAAATCTAAATCTGATTAGCCGGACGTCGGTTTCAACAGTCGTCCTCCCGAATGCGAGGCTAATGTGCTAACAACTGCTCCATCTCGCTCGGCCTGGGATAGCTATATGCACGTACACATATGGCGGTGGTATCGCGTACAAAACTCATAAGACGGGAAGTGCATTGGCAAAGTTGTCATTTTTATTCAGGTTATTCGTGTGAAAAGATCCCCGATGTGATTATGGCCGCACTACTGGAATTAACAGACTTTGAACGCGGGATGATAGCTGTAGCTAGACGCATAGCCCATTCCATTTCGGAAATCATTGGAAACTCAATATTCTGAGATCCAAATTGTCAAGAGAGTGCCGTGAATACCAAATTTCAGGCATTACCTCTCATCACAGATAATGCAATGGTTGACAGCCTTCACTTAACGACCGAAAGCAACAGCTTTTGTGTGGAGTTGTCAGTGCTAACAGACAAGCAACAATGAGTGAGGTAACTGCAGAAATCATTGTGGGGCGTGATACGAAAGTATCCGTTAGGACAGTGCGGTGAAATCTGGCGTTAATGGACTGCGGTAGCAGACGACTGAAGCTAGTTCCTTTGCTAACAGCACGAAATCGCCTACAGACGCTCTCCTGAGCTCATCACTATACAGATTGGACTCTAGACGAGTGTAAAACCATAGCCTGGTCAGATGAGTCCTCATTTCAGTTGGTAAGAGCTTTCGAATGTGGCAAGACCTCACGAAGTCATGGATCCAAATTGTGAAATGTGTGTGAATTCCTAAGGGACCAAACTGCTCAGGTCATCGGTCCCTAGACTTACACACTACTTAAAATAACTTAAACTAACTTATGCTAAGAACAACACACACACCCATGTCCGAAGGAGGACTCGAACCTCCGGCGGGAGGGGACGCCAATCCGTGATATGGCACCTCAAACCGCGTGGCCACTCCACACGGCTCCAAGTTATCAACGACGCACTGTGCAAGCTGGTGGGTGACTGGCTGTTTCTACTTGGAATGGAGTGGAGCCTCGGCTAAGTGCGACTACTTTGAGACCATTTGCACCCATTCATGGACTTCATGTTCCCAAATAGCGATGCAACTTTTATGGATGACAACGTGCCATGTCACTGGGCCAAAACTGTTCGCGACTGGTTTGAAAAACATTCTGGACAATTTATGGGACACAATCGAGAGGTCAGTTCATGCACAAAATCCTGCACCGGCAATATTATCGCAGTCGTGGACGCCTATAGAGGCAGCATGTCTCAGTATTTCTGAGGGGATTTCCAACGACTTGTTGAGTCCAAGCTACGTCGAGCTGCTGCACTACATCGGGCAAAGGGAGATCCGACACGATATTAGCTTGTGTCCCACGACTTTTGTCACCTCAGTGTACATGTACATAAGAAGGGAGGGAGGTCAGACCTTAATGTCGTGTCCATAACGGCGTCATTAGATACGGCGCACAAACTCAACATTAAGAAAGGATGAGGAAGGAAATCGGCAGTGCCCTTTCATAGGAATCGCCCCACCATTTGCCTTGAGCAATTTACCGATATCACGTAAAACCTAAATTTGGATGTCCAGGTGGGGATTTTAACTGACTTCGTCCTGAAAGCGAGGTCAGTGTGCTAACTGCTGCGCCACCTCGCTCGGTAGATGTACGATTTAGAGTGAGTCACTTAACTTCAAATAAGCTCTCAACATTCTCACCACAGCCGACATAAACATCTTGTGAGGTTCATCAACTGTACTGATATTTAAGATGATTATCATTTATTGTTCCGTCTCAGTCGCACATTTTTAATTAAAGTACATGTTTCGATCACTATGGATCATCTCCAGGTCTAAAACAAACCGTTTTATTCCCCTTTTACAGTTTTACACAACCATTCTGTTATATTACAGAATGTTTTTTAGTGATTGCTTTTTTGAAGTTTTAGTATAAGACCCTCTTTTGTTAAATTCATAGTGTCCCTGCCACTATCCCTCCCCTCCCCCCCCCCACTATACTTCCCCCCCTCTACCTTGTCTTCTTTACGCTCTCTCAATCCCCCCCTCGATTTTATAATTTCATTATTTTATGTCGTTTACATTTTAAGTACCCATTGCTCTACACTATTAACGTTTCAACGAAAATTTTTACATAATTATGCATTCTGTAATTTCAGCTCGATTTCTCTTGTTCCCTCCCCCAATCAGCCTCACTCCATTTCCTCTCCCCCCCCCCCCCTCTTCTACCTATCTATACCTGTTTAAAACACTGACCACAGCTGCAAAACTGAGTACTTCGATATGTGGTTCTGAGCCGGCAAAACGGGTTGCTACCGCAACTGCTCAGGTAAATTCTACATTTATGTACAGTTCTTTTCTAATTATTATAATATATTAGATGCTACATATTTAGTTTTACCTTGTTTTAGATCTGATGATCCAGTGTCATCGAAACATGTGATGTAATTAAAAATGTGCAGCTGAGACGGAACAATAAATGACAATTTCCTTAAAGAATAAATGTTCTCCTAAAAGTTCCCACTAATGGCTTTGGAGCGCTGTAGAGCTCGTAAGCTATTGGAAAAGACGATTAATATACAATATGACAAGAAATAAGAACTGAAGACCAAGAACGAAGTGCTCGAACTAAAAAAGATATATGACAGGAATACAATCTTTCGTCCCTACTGTTCAATCTGCACTCCGAAGAATGTCGGATATAACAGAAAAGTTCAGGACCCTGGCTAACAGGGTGAATGGAGAAGAATGGTGAGATTCGCTGATGACCTTGCAAGACCTGTTTAATAGAATGAACAGTCTAATGATTACTATGTGTTGGGAGCCAACCAAAGAGAGGCGAAATTAATTAATAGCAGCAATGAATTAGCGATGAATGTAACGCCAGTACTGGGGACCACAAAGTAGGAGACGTGAAGGAATTCTGCTGCCTTGGTAGCAAACTAACACATGACTAACGAAGCAAGGAGGACGTAAAAAGCGGACTAGTGCAGGCAAACAGGAGTATTCATGGCCAAAAGAATACTCGTGTCAAACATAGGCCTTGACGCTTTCATGAGCGAATTAACTGAAATTTCGCCTGTTATTATAAAAATTGGATTCCTGCTTTTGAAATGGATTCTGAGTCAGGTCAAGCTCCTAAATTTCGATTCTTGTTTACAGTTTTACGATTATTTTAAATGGGACATACATGCCCTACTTCAAATAATTTTTTTACTAGTGACGGGATCTGTAAAAAGGAGAAAGTAAGTGCCATTATTACCTCAAACAAATTTATTTATTCACAACTTGACATTTTCATGAATTTATTCAAAACATGGCTGAGTACAGAGTGGCGCTTTGCAATTGTCTGCATCGCCTCTTTGTGCTTCTTGCTGGAAAATGTTTTCCAGCTGCATATAAGCGTACATCATCCCTGCAAAAGGGTGCGTATCTGCAGTAAAATGGCAAGATAAAAAAGCCAGTTAAGGTCTTATCAATTGCTCACTATCAGAAAGACATCAGATTCGTCACGAGAAAAAAATAGATGTGGTATAACCTCAGGTATATCCTGCCCTGCATCCGTTGTAGAGTAGACAGCTGTGATGGGAACCGTAAACCGGTTAGACCAGCGGAGGGAAAGAAATGCTATTAGCAGTAGGCCACTCAGATGGTAGTACCGACTTTTTTCTTTTCTTTCAGACGTTGCAATACTAAACAATTTCATCACATGGAACTCTGATAATGGGGGAAAATGTGACCTACTCTCTTTTCACTTTGCTCTTGTGAGACAGCCTTCAAATGGGAGACATGTAAATATCACAAAAACGAACTAGAAGTCTGTGGAGTTTTCCGTTTCGTATCAAATCAAGGGAAATAAAATAAGATTACAGCAACGAATAAAATAAACAAATGTAAAAATTTAGACAGAAACATGAACGAAAGGCACAAACAGAAATTGTCTATTAACTCTGTCCATAAGACCACGAACTTAAAAATGTTATATCAATAAATAAGTGCACAAACCTGTACATTTTCAGCAATCAATGTAAAAGAGACAATGAATATCTTTATTACGCTGAGCTATTGCAGAAAGGGAAAAAATCACATAAAACCTTGAAATCAAAAGGCACACAATGCACAACTGAAACAATTACGCGATATCTCTCTCATTAGGTGGCAAAAATGAACCTGTTGGCTGCAAACAATTCATGGGCTACAATCGACGATAGCTCGCAGCACCATACAAATGTGGGACTTTCATATCTCTGTGGACTCAATGAAATAAAATTTTATGTGAGTCACACGCGTCCAGTTGGTCACTAAAGGGTTAAGGATATCTCTGAAAATATACGTCTGGAGCACAGCATTTTATTGCAGTGATTCACAGACTGCGGGAAAACCGGAAGAGAAGAGAAAAGCATCGATATGTTTAAGATGTGGTGCTACACAAGAATGCCAAAAATTTGGACGACTAATAATATTAGAAACAAATGAGCAGGGTCTCCAGAAAAATCAGCGAGGAGAGGAAGATGTGGAAAATATTGACAAGAATGAAGAACACGATCACAGGACACGTATTAAGACAATGAAGAATGACTGATACTAGCAGGAGCTGGGTAAAAACTGTAGGGGAAGACAGAGTTTAGACTACATCCAACAAATAACTGATTACTTCGGATGCAGGTTATCCTCTGAGATGAAGAGGTTGGCACTGGAGAGAAATTCCTGGAGGGCCAGTCACAAGATTGATGACAGAAAAGAAAGAAATAGATGTGTAAAACTGGTGACAGGAGGTCATTTAATCCTCCACCGTTGACATTAGTCATGGCGGTGAAGTGTGTGCGAGTCGATTGTACGGATTCAACGCACTAACACTGGTCGGTTTGGAAACGTGACACAGTGGCAGGAAGGAGCACGGACGTGCCCATGACCACAATCTGAATTAAAAAGTTGATGTATTTTTGTTGAATCGATTAATGGTCTACAAGGGTTGATGGGTTGATATAGGGGAAGGGGGAGGGGACCAAACAGGAGATCATCGGTCCCATCGGATTAGGAAAGGACGGGAAGGGAATTGGCCGTGCCCTTTCAAAGGGACCGTCCCGGCATTTGGCTGAAGTGATTTAGGGAAATCACGCAAAGCCTAAATCAGTATGGCCGGACACAGGTTTGAACCGTCGTCCTTCCGAATGCGAGTCCAGTATGCCAACCACTGTGTCACCTCGCTCGTTAGGTCTACAAGGAATGGTGTAGCATTGCAGTCATGCAGCAACATTCTTACTGATTGGGGCCGGACACGAGTCTCATGCCTTGTCAGTGGCAATCGGTTCCAAATCTGACAGGAATTTCTGCTGGCAGTGAAAGCAAGTTTATCTCTACCAGCTTCCGCACGAAAAACTGCATGCGAGGTTCTGGAGTCGATGATGATGATGACGATGACAGAATTTTTCGCACGCAAGGCATCGTAGTCTTTAGTGCTCATACTAAAATTTGAGACGACTGTAATTAAAATGGCTAAAAGTTAACAGAACAAGACTGAAATTCAGATAAAATAACTTTTGTGCAGATTTAAACACACACACAAACACTTACAATATACATTACTAAGCCAGTTATTAAAAGATTAACTGAAATTAGAGACAGATCCAATAAGAAAGATAGAGTCAGGTTATCTTCCATTAGGGACGTGGGTGCACTCAGCGACTGTGATCTGATTTACAAATGATAGAGCACAGCACTCTGTCGTCCTTCTTTGCAGGTTTTATTCGGCAAATCCAGATTTCGGAATGTGCCTAGCCGGAGCAACAGGGAACTGACATGCATTAAGACTAGAAAATAGTGCATTCATAATGGCTAGGCACTAGCCGAAATCTGGATTTCCCAAATAAAACCTGCGCAAAAGGACGGCTGATCGCTGTGCTTTTTACAGGTCTAGTATGATTAGGATGGTAGGAACCATTCCGGCATTTGCCTGAAATACTTTTGGGAAACCACGGGAAACAAACCCAGGATGGCTGGATGAAGAATAGAGCCTCCGCCCTCCAGAATATAAGGCCAGTCTGTTTAAAACAGTGCTGCCTCTTTCGGTTCACCTGTACCGTACATTACTGTTCTACGAATAAGTTACTTAATACATAAAAGGCTAGTGCTACATTGGTTATTCATTTCTCACTCCCAGTTACTGTGCACACTACAGACGTTATACACCAATATTGTTTGATGTCACTAGCTGATGTGAGTACTCAGTTTTTGATCCCACCAAGTTGAAAGTTGTGTACCGCAACTTCCAATTTGGTGGTCTGAAAAATTAATCAGCATCTCTCTATAACGAATGAGATGTTGAATTCAGAAAGAGGATAAGACTTTTAATAAATATTGCATAGATTTTGGAGCAAGTTTTTCCGGAAAAGAAAAAAAAAGAAAAAAAATATAATATGAAAGTGTTATATTGAATTTTAGATGTTATTATTATTTACCTGTGTTATATTTTGTACGGAACCCCTACTCTGTCTTATCTAAGTAATCCTTCAGTGTATAGAATGTATTGCTTAATAGGTACTTATTAACTGCCTTTTGAAATAAGTTTGTTTCAGCAACTTCTTTAATCTCCTTTGGCAATTTATTATACATTTTTACTCCTTCATTTAAAATGCTGTTTTAAGTTTTATGTTTATTCTTTCTTGGTAAGATAAGTTCACTCTAAGTGCTGTTCAAAATGTTCAAATTTGTGTAAAATCTTATGGGACTTAACTGCTAAGGTCCTCAGTCACTAAGCTTACACACTACGTAACCTAAATTATCCTAAGGACAAACACACACACCCATGCCCGAGGGAGGACTCGAACCTCCGCCGGGACCCACCGCACAGTCCATGACTGCAGCGCCTGAGACCGCTCGGCTATTCCCGCGCGGCTCTAGGTGCTGTCCAGGGTCATGGACAGAGTTATTTGTACAGTAACTATAGATGTTATTCCTTATGTGTACAACTGAGTGGTGACTGTACTCACATGGTGCCGCTAAAATCCCCTGAGTTTTCAACACATCTTAAAACTGAGTTCAACTACGATTTTAGGCCGTTTTCTCGAACCTAAGACCTTAGGCTGGAGACCAAGCAAATCATAACATGTTAAAAAATTTGTGGCACACGTCTAATCACTAGCTAGAAACAGAGACCAGGACCCCAGTTTCACTAACCATTATCCAGTTGTCCAAATGCAAAAAGCACTCTATTAAGGGGAGGTGTACTATCTTTTGGTTCAAAAAATCGATTACTTTAAATTGCATTTTTGGATGCATAAAAGTGTTTGGAATCCACCCCTGAAACGGTTTTCCTGAATACGGAACGGAAATGTTACTTATTCGCGGTTGAACTAAGCAATGCACCTGTCTGAAATCGGCCTCTTCTACGCACCAGTTTTTTTTCTTTCGGAGTACGAGTTATTGAACCGGTGCTTGGCAGGAAACGCACAAAATTCAAATGAAAGTTTGAACGCGTGTGTTTGGAAGCTAGCCTCCAAGCATTTGCATTCTGGAGCGAAGACTGTGGAGATTGCGACTTTCCTGGCAGTGAGCAGCTTCAACGAAGAGTATTCAGCAATTCTGAAGACCATGGCAACGATGGACGTCACCCTGGGTCTCTATTCGACGCAGTTCGCCAAGCATTCGGACGACCATCGGATTCAAGAGGCCGAAAAGCGCTTGTCATCGGCCGTACGAGCGGCTCTGCAGCAGCGCAGGATGGCCCACATCGGGCAGAATGCCCTGTTTGAGAAAGAGGAAGGACTGGTTTATCGACTCGAAATAGTAGATTGGACGTAAGTTGCATAATATTGCATTTATATGTAGTCAAAACTTCAAAAGCGTTTTTCTCGAAATGACTTATTTTTATCGCGCGGTATGGCAACTTCAAATCTACTGAACCGATTGGCATGATTCTTTGTTTCCGACGAAGCTAACTAAATTGTCAAGGAGTTGTACCACTTTTATTCCGATCCATCAACTATAAATATTTTTACTTGGCCGACGAAGTCGAAAAATCGATGAAAAAAAAACCCTATTTTTTTCAAATGGCCTCCATTTTGTTTCCTATGGTCCAAATAACTTAAGCGAGGCACAACTCCTAAAGAATCTTATATACTTCGCTAATTTCAACTCAATTTTGATTTCAGGCGAACCGGCTGACCTGTGACACACCGCGCGTAGAGATCTACATCGAAATTTTGTTTCGTTCCGACGGCACTTCCGCCTTTGCTCTTCGACATTTCCAGTCGAAAAATTTCCAGTTTGTAGAGGAAATATCAATAAACATTCTGACCAAATTTGGCATTGATATCTATAACACATCCCGAGAAAAAATTCTCAAAGAGCAAGCTTTTTTCGGGCCAAAGATAGTAAACTTCCCTTTAAAACGCGGATTACGGTCAGCCGTAGGCCACAGGCGTCGTAGACTAGGGTTTCTGCCCACTGGAGTAGCCATGTGTCAATAGACAGTGTACTATTTGGAGGTGGACTTCATCCCATCAGAGTGATGATCTTCAGATATTTCACAGCCAGGTAGTTGGCTTCGTCCAATGTACCTTATTGGCGTTCACGCCGTGCCGTTGCTTCCAACAATGGAAGGAGTCTAGTGCATAGCTGGCGCAATCAGGCGTTTCACCCGCGGTGTGTGGAAGGTGTAGTTCAAGCCGGAGGTATTCTGTTATGCTTGGGAGGGGGGGGGGGGAGAGGGGGGCGTTTCTCGTACCATGACGTGGGAACTCTCACTCAGATAAGCGTGAACGTGAAACAGGACATGTATTTGAACATTCTTGGTGACCCCATGTGCTACCCTCTCTTCTGCATCTCTGTGACGATTATGTCTTTCAAGATTATGGCGGGATTCTACACAAACGTTCCTGCTTTGACGAACAATCACAAGGAACCCCTTGAGTGAATGGTCGCAATTACAGTCTCTCGCAAGGCTCACTTGAAAGTGTTGTATTAACAATTATGACAGGAAAAATATTAGCTGCCAATGACTCACCACGTGCATCACAAGGGCGACAGAAAATGAGTGTCCAGGAGGTGCAGAGGTCAACCTTGTACAAGATGCATGTATTACACTTCGCAAAATGGACATCTTCGACATTCAAGAAATGTTCAAAACAATCCATTAACTTCCACCATTAACACCGAATGAAAACTGGCGCGTCATAGTGATCACAAAGGTTCGCACCATCAAGATCGAAGGCGAAATCCTTACGAGTTACAAACCGTCGAGGACTTTCAGTACGCATCCACTCTTAAAGAATGCATATAGAATCATATTGGTGTAACGAGGTACGAGGACTGAAGGAATGTGATGTCATGCAACCGAATGTGAAACAGTCTGTCGTGTAGATTATCGTCAAACTGGCTATCCTTGAAGGAGAACCTGCAGGTAGTGCGATAATATGTTTTACAGGCACGAATAAGTAAACATTCAGAAGCTGAATTTGTCCACTGGTTCCAGGTGGTATGGGTAACGATGTCACATACTTTTCAGGAGGGATAGTTTGCTCTAAAGGGATATGATTTTTAAACGCAGATCAGGAATCAAGCAAAAGCAAGTTATTTTAACCAGCTATTGGTCAAAAGCAGAGCTCATATAATAGGCATAGTTCTCTTACGCCCATTTTCCCCCTATTGCTTGATGTGACGTAAATATCCCGTACTGTCCCTGCAGAATTATGCACACGAAGAAGAATCGTAGAGGACAAAGCACCTCCATCTCCTCACAGCACAATAAATACTTTTCCAGCCGATTTACCATCCAGCTTAACAGTCTGCATAATTATATACGAATGTGTCAAAGCACCTGATATTAATACAACTCTCTTAGCAACTTTAATTTCCAAGGTTCCTATCTCATGCATTTCCTCTTCAAATTCCGATTGGTCGGAGTTGAAAATAAATTCCTTACTAAACGATGGCATACGTTTATCTCGTCTGCAAATATAAGGTCCAATGCCGCAGTTTGTTGTGCATCGTCAACTTGACTCTGCTTGAAATTTCGTTAAATTTCAAATTGTGTGAATTCGTAAGAGATCAAACTGCTGAGGACATCAATCCCCACACTTACACACTACTTGAACTAACTTATGCTAAGAACAACACACACACCCATGCCCGAGAGAGGACTCGAACCTCCGGCGGGGCGGGGAAATTTCGTTACCTTACGTCTTCCAATTCTGCTTCCCCTGATGTCACTGTATTCTACGTCGCGCACAGTGTCCGTAATGTAATAGGTCACTGTCATGCACATCTTGTAAATTGTATCGATTATCCATGAAACACGCAAACACCAGTTTTTGTAACAAGTGGACCTTGTCCTCCCTTGAATTGCTGCAGCCTTATTCGAGATCATAATTGCTATGCTGTTGATGGCCTTCCATGTACGTAATTATCATTAGTACCACTCCTTGGACAACGATTGTCCTTTACTACTTGCCACTGGAGACTAGATTTGTGGGTCCCTACCCGACAGGGATGATGAACTGAGTGGCTCGACACCTGCTTCAAAGCCGGCCGGTGTGGCCGAGCGTTTCCAGGCGCTTCAGGCTGGAACCGCGCTGCCGCTACGGTCGCAGGTTCGAATCCTGCCTCAGGCATGGATGTATGTGATGTCCTTAGCTTAGTTAGGTTTAAGTAGTTCTAAGTCTAGGGGACTGATGACCTCAGATGTTAAGTCCCATATGCTCACACCCATTTGAACCATTTGCCATTTGAACCATTTGAACCTGCTTCAACATCACTTTTTGTTAAGCACGTATCGTCATCATTGTACTCCTCGTGTACATTGCCCACACAGTTGAGCGTATGCAACGCCACACATTCCCCTGACTCATCTTGCAGAAACGCTAATATTTCGTCTGCAACTTCTTTCACACTCTGCGAAATTCGTTGGCTTTCTTTCTGACGAAACGTCAAATTCGGCAACCGTTGTTGTAGATATGATGCAACGCTTGCCTTTGTAAAGTTTTTTTTTAGTTACCGCTACCAGTCACAAACTTTGTCAACTGTTGTATTACTTATTTATTTAGCGACATGTTTCAAGGGTTAAACCTCATCTTCAGGCTAAATGGCATTACAAAAACAACTTTACAATAAGGTCATACTGATATTACATAGTCTTTTCGTAAATGCTGTGGTCATCTTTGTTCTTCTGGCGTAGCAGTCTCGTTGTGATGCATTGCGGTGTATCCATTTGCGTGGCTCTCTTGGTCACTGTTCACAACAGTAACCAACACCGCAACACATCACAACGAGACTGCCTCACCAGAAGAACAAAGATGACCACAGCATTACGAAAAGACTGCAATATCAGTATGACCTTATTGTAAAGTCGTTTTTGTAATGCCATTTAGCCTGAAGATGAGGTTTAACCCTCTAAACATGTCGATAAATAAATAACTAATACAATAGTTGACAAAGTTTGTTATGGTAGCGGTAATTTAAAAAAAAAATAAAACCTTTACAGATTTCTTGAGACAGTCACGATCGAAAAATAGTCAAAATGGCTTCAAACGTTTGCCTTGTTTATCGTTACCCTTGCTCTTCTTCATATCGACATCACCGGAGTTGCCTGGTGAAACGTTGTCATGATGCCTCGTGTAAGGAGGAGAAATGCGCACCATCACCTTTCCGACTTTGATAGAGGTCGAATTGTAGCCTATCGCGATTACGGTTTATCGTATCGCGACATTGCTGCTCGCGTTGGTCGAGATCCAATGACTGTTAGCAGAATATGGAATCGGTGGGTTTAGGAGGGTAATACGGAAAGCCGTGCTGGATCCCAACGGCCTCGTATCACTAGCAGTCGAGATGACAGGCATTTTATCCCCATGGCTGTAACGGATCGTGCAGCCACATCTCGATCCCTGAGTCAACAGATGAGGACATTTGCGAGACAACAACCATCTGCACGAACAGTTCGACGACGTTTGCAGCAGCATGGACTATCAGCTCGCAGAACATGGCTGCGGTTACCCTTGACGCTGCATCACAGACAGGAGGTGTACTCAACGATGAACTTGGGTGCACGAATGGCAAAACGTCATTTTTTCGGATGAATCCAGGTTGTGTTTACAGCATCATGATCGTCGCATCCGTGTTTGGCGACATCGCGGTGAATGCACATTGGAAGCGTGTATTCGTCATCCCCATACTGGCGTATCACCCGGCGTGATGGTACGGGGTGCCATTGGTTACACGTCTCGGTCACCTCTTGTTCGCATTGACGGCACTTTGAACAGTGGACGTTACATTTCTAATGTGTTACGACCCGTGGCTCTACCCTTCATTCGATCCCTGCGAAACCCTACATTTCAGCAGGATAATGCACGACCGCATGTTGCAGGTCCTGTATGGGCCTTTCTGGATACATAAAATATTCGACTGCTGCCCTGGCCAGCACATTCTCCAGATCTCTCACCAATTGGAAACGTCTGGTCAATGGTGGCCGAGCAACTGGCTCGCCACAATACGCCAGTTGCTACTCTTGAGGAACTGTGGTATCGTGTCGAAGCTGCATGGGCAGCTGTACCTGTAAACGCCATCCAAGCTCTGTTTGACTCAATGCCCAGGCCTATCAAGGCGGTTATTACGGCCAGAGGTGGTTGTTCTGGGTACTGATATCTCAGGATCTACGCACCCAAACTGCGTGAAAATGTAATCACATGTCAGTTCTAGTATAATATATTTGTCGAATGAATACCCGTTTATCATCTGCATTTCTTCTTGGTGTAGCATTTTAATGGCCAGTAGTGTATTTGCAACAGCGGATGAAACGTAGCAGTGAATACACCCGCAGTTTGTTAGCTGTGTTGGATCGATTCATCATTTAGTGCCTTGAGCTAGACAAGGCATAACTAAAGAAACTTGTGTCTCATCGAGCTGAGTCTATTATTAAGGCTGGAGGCGTCATTGCACGGTATCAGCGTGATATGTCCTAGGGGTGACTAATTTCTTATCCGGTGTGCTTACTCCAGGGACTGTTTAAGATACTGCCGCGCGTGATTAGCCGAGCGGTCTGAGGCGCTGCAGTCTTGGACTCTGTGGCTGGTCCTTGCGGAGGTTCGAGTCCTCCCTCGGTCATGGGTGTGCGTGTTTGTCCTTACGATAATTTAGGATAAGTAGTGTGTAAGCTTAGGGACTGATGACCTTAGCAGATAAGTCCCATAAGATTTCACACACATTTGAACATTTTTTTTTGTTTAAGATATTGTTATTCTGATTTTGCCTGATGAACTGTTAACAAAATATCTGTATTCTGCATGTAACTGCTTCCAGGTGCAACAAGAATTATATTTTCAATATTTCACATAATTATTGACAGAATTAAAAAATTTAAAATGTTGTCAAATCAACTCATTAAGAGATATAATTTTATATTAAAGGTTTCACACTGTCAGTGAAGTGTTACAGTTACAAACTCTGAATATGACTGGAGCCAACGTAACTCACAGCGCGCAAATTATACAGACAATTCTCATCCAGTATTTGAGCACTTAGCGAGTTCCAAGGAACTTTACACATAATTTAAAACCTTTTCTAAATTTTCCTCCGCTGAGCTCCCCTATAAAATTATGGAACGAAAAAAAATTTACCACTCACTTCATTTTCTATGTTGATGCAGTAAAACTTTAGTCTCAGGCTAGACGACTTAATTCATTCCTTTTTTACTACGAGAGCGTGCTGAAAACTAAAGCGTCTGCATTTTTTACGTGAGAACTCTTAAAGCTTTTTAAATGAAACAAACGAAATTAACATTCTACATCTTTATTCTTCATATCTAATATTTACTACTCAGCATAGTCACCCTGGAGATGAAAGCATTTGTCCCGTAAGTAGGCTGTTTAGGTTTATATTATGACTTTTGAACGGTATTAAGGTAGTAAATACATTGTTTGTTCTCTATCAAAATCTTTCATTTGGTAACTATGCCTATCCGTAGTTAGTGCCTTCAGTAGTTAGAATCTTTTATTTAGCTGGCAGTATTGGCGCTCGCTGTATTGCAGTAGTTCGAGTAACGAAGATTTTTGTGAGGTAAGTGATTCATGAAAGGTATAGGTTATTGTTAGTCAGGGCCGTTCTTTTGTAGGGATTATTGAAAGTCAGATTGCGTTGCGCTAAAATATTGTGTGTCACTTTAATGATGATCAGAATAAGAAAAGAGAAAGCTGTGTACGTTGAGTTTTACTCAGCTGTTTCTGTATCAAATGACGTAAGAGTTTTTCCAGCACTGTCATTCTTAATTTTTCAAAGGGGACGTTTGAGTCCTTACGAGTCCAGTTTGTTGATAGCGTAACTGTTAAATGTTTTTGTTGATGGAGCCACAACCTCACCTCTACTTGATATCCTTCATCAGTATCAAAATGAAGTCCTCGTAGGTGCTCTTTAAGGTTTGGAAAGAGATGAAAATCGAGTTCAGCCAAGTCGGGACTGTATGGAGGTTGCTCGATGACATTGAACCCAAGGCGTCGGAGTATTGCAGATGTCGTAGGAATCGTGTGTGGTCTGGTATTGCCGTGCTAAGCAGAGGGTGCTCCGTACGTGGACGAACTCTTCGAATTCGAAAGTCGGTAACAGAAGGATGTTTCTCAAGCACCGACGTAGTTACGTTACAAATGGTTCAAATGGCTCTGAGCACTATGGGACTAAACATCTGAGGTCATCAGTCCCATAGAACTACTTAAACCTAACTAACCTAAGAACATCACACACATCCATGCCCGAGGTAGGATTCGAACCTGCGACCATAGCAGTCACGCGGTTCCGGACTGCAGTGTCTAGAACGTTACAAAAAAAATGGCTCTGAGCACTATGGGACTCAACATCTTAGGTCATAAGTCCCCTAGAACTTAGATCTACTTAAACCTAACTAACCTAAGGACATCACACACACCCATGCCCGAGGCAGGATTCGAACCTGCGACCGTAGCAGTCGCGCGGTTCCGGACTGCGCGTCTAGAACGTTACACACCGCCATGTTTCACGCTACAGTTAGGAACCGTTTGGCGACAGAGGGCGACAAATATGTAGACATGAAGAATGAAGATGTAGAAAGTTAATAAAGTTTGTTTTATTTAAATAGCTTCAAGAGTTTTCATATGAAAAATTCGGAGGCGTTATTTTTCTACACGCCCTCGCATTAACTCTATTCGCAAGACATTTTGTAGGTAGTATCGACGTATACCGCTCAAAGTACCTACAAAATTATATAACTGTACGAGACAGAGTTCGGAAGATATGATTTTTTATACATGGGACTTGAATTCTTTGAAGAACCCGTTGGAGTGGGAAGGGAATGTTACTGGTCTACTAATCGAGGTGTAGACTTTCGGCATAAGAAAGCTCATTTCAGAGCTCTACATCTGTACTCTACTTGTCACCAAATGATGTTATACGGAGGATACATAGCAGAGACTGTCTATATGGGGCTGTGTGAGCCTGGATTTCTCTAATTTTAGCGTTGTAGTCATTACGAGAGATTTATGTTGAAACAGTACTAACTGCCCCGTTTCGTAAAATTTGTCTCTTGAAATTTCCTAGCGTTTTAGAAATACGTGAGTCGCATTGTATCTCAGTCTTTTACTGTTGTCATGAGCCTCTAGAGGAGGACTGTGCGGAAAAATATGTTTATTTATTATGCAATAATACCTTTTCGGTCCAAATTCTTTCCCTTGAACTTTTTTGGGTTATTGGTTGAGCTATACCAACCTTACAGTGTTCTGATATACGGACATTAGCAGTAAATGCAGGATAATTTAGAGATGTGCCGTTCGCTTTTAACGCCACTGAACTGCAGTTGGTTGCGAGTATCATTATGACTCTCCCCACCACTGCCCTGCGAAGTTATAACATCGAATTTTGTGAACGGTCAGCCACTCTCTGTCAGGGGCTCTTGAGTATCTTGAGTACAACAGGGTGAACTCTTTTGTGTTTACTGATATTGATTTGAAGTTTGGCATTATTTTGTTTCGTTCCACAATGTAGCAGATTCCAATCTGTTTCGTTTAGAGTTGCAGTACAGTAGTTAACTTTGCGATCTTATTTTTGCTGGTATTTATTCAATTTATATGTGTAGAACGCGATTTCCTGGAGCAGCTTTTATCCATAATCAAACGATCCACATGCGTTTATAGGTCAAAGAGTTCAGCTTGTCATGCATGGCTTCATTTCTAAATGAAATGCCTACTGGTCTGTTAAATTTTGAATGATCTTGCGAGGTGCCGGGGCTAGCAGTGTATTTAACACTAAATTCTTCTAGAATCTACATATGTAAATGATGCTCTAAGCCCCCCTATTCTAACTCCGACTTTTGCTGTTGCACATGGATTAAAAAGAAACGCGAACTGACTGTAATCGATCCTGCAAGTGGAGTAGAAAAGAGTTTGGCACCTGCAATAATTTAATTTGATAAATAAGTTAAATAAAGGAAAGTTTCATTAACGTAGTGAGAAATGATAGGGTTGGTCTACCGATTAACAGAATGAAAGTTCTGTCCAAAATAACAATACGATTTATTATGACTAAACTCAAAATGATAAACAAAAACACATGAAACATTTACAATACATCAAATTGGCTCAAATTGGATACTCAAATAAATGCTGTGAAGGTGAAGTTGTCCCTAAACTAGATTGTGACATTTATCACGAAGTGGTATGTGGAGCCAATTCCTTGAAACTCAAATCTTAAGAGAGACACACAGCCAACACCACATTAATTGCTGCTACATTAGTGAGAGCTCAGACAATGAACACCCAAGACAGAACAAAGAAAAGACAAACAGGCGCGCTCTGCTGAGCTCTGATTATCACCTAGCAAAATTGCCTACTTTGACGGTGCTGCGAACGTACATTACCAAGCTGTCTTCTTAACTGCATGGACACGATCTGGCGTACCAGAGGCGATGGCTGGTTGCTTCGACGTCCCGTCGTGGTGATGATAATGTCGCGAGTATAGCCCGAAACAAATTATCCTGGTCTGGTTGTTCCAGACTAAAGACTTCCTAGCAATACAAATGCGCCTCTGAGGGAGACGAAGAAGGCTCGCCACACAATCACTGACGGTACAGTGATTGATTTTAACAAGCGAAGTCACACAGTTACTCCGATACAGTCAACTTTAGCCAAAACTGCTCAAGACAGACAACATAGGCCTTTTGTACGCAGAACGCTCAATTGCCAACTGTACTCGGAAAGTTACGTTGAAGTCGACACTTCAGCAACTTCGTCAAACAGTTACAATTAAATAAAAGTATATTAGACAGCCAACGGAAGGCAGGCTGTCCAGAGCAGCGAGAGCTCAGTCTTGTAACCTACTCCGACCGAAAGGCGAGAGCAGATCACCACAAGAGCACCCGTACAAACCGAACACAGAACATTCCCGCCCCCACGACAGTGGTCGTGGTTAAATGTTCCAGTCAGCAACTCAAAAACCGGCGGAAAATTCCACCCTATTGCCGAAGCACTACCATTCCACCAATGGAGATTCTTGGCGCCAATTTCTGCGCCGATTTTGCTACATCACGGAGCTATGCCCTGAGCAAGCCAATCACAGTTACGATTTTGCAGAAAACGCGGGAATTTGCCCGCCAAGACTGCATGGGAACACAAGTCATTCCCACGCCTCGCTGGTAACCCGCCAGAAAGCGTTTTCGCTAAGTTTCTGCGAAGTAACGGAATCTCTAGCCCAGCCGCTCCTTCAGGCCCCTGCGGGCGTGTCTCCGCTGCTGTTATGACAATGTCGTCGTCTGGAAAGCACTCACTCGACTCCCTCACACCCATCGGCTCAACCTTTTCTAGATCCACAGAGCCCGCCTGTCACCGGACTTCCGGGTGACGAGAGACGCTGCATGGGAAGTCCGCGTGTCAAGGAATAGCAACTTTTAACCGCATGCAATTCGAGAGGAAAATCGAATTACTCAGAGTAAGATAGAAATATGAGAGGGGGCTTCTGCCACCTCTCAATCTTTATTTCGGAAGTCAAGTGTTTTAATATGTTAATCCATACCTTAGTCTTAATTCTTTTGTATGTAACCATTCCACTTGGCAGTACAGTCAGATTATGCCGACTTTGAGTTGATTGCATGAAAATACAATCACATTCAGCGATCGAATTTAGCTGTTTCATATCCTTCTGTCACGTGTCCCATATCTTGTATCAGGGACAATCATCGCATTCCATGTTGTAATATGGAGAATTACCAGCAAAAGCAGTATAAAATGCATAACAAATTTTTCCACATTTCGCATTTATAGAATTTAATGTGTTTATCGCCATTACAGTCTCTGACTCGAATCATGTCTGTGCTACCCCTGCATTTACTTCAGGGGATTTGATTATAGTAGTTGAGCACCTGTACAATCCTCGCACATGTATTTCTGAAGCCTAGCACGCTGATAAAAGAGAGTTTGTGCGAACTACTTCCATTGTTATTGCCTTAACACATCCTCCATGTTTGTCCAGTACATGAGGCAAGCCATGTCCGTAATAGCATTTCCCTGATCATAAACTTATTATGTCGCATAATTAAAAATCTAATTAAAATTGTTTTATAATCTGTGTTTTCAGTGTGTTCACATGTTGAAGACGTTACCGTCTACCCTTTGTAAATATTATTGGCAATTGTATGTCTTAAGAATGAATAAATTGCGGTCCTTTGTAGTTACCGGCCACCACCTTTCATTGGTACCACATATGAACCCATACCTTCTTCCGTTCCCATGCACTTTACCTGTCCTAATGAAGTGATGAAATGAGATTAACTACCATAATCCATCTTCGGTCTTTACATACGATACCACATACCTCTTGTATTGTTAGTAATATATACGTTTAGCACAAAACCAGTGTTAATGGCATCAATGGGTCGATTCAGTTGTGTAAATTCAGATTATTCGTAGTCTCAAATATCTCACATGAGCCCATTAGCAGATGAATAACATGACACCAATATAAATTTTGTTTAAAATAACCTTCTTTATCTGATGCCCCATCCTAGGCATTCCTCTTATCATTATGAATAATATTCCAATTAAGAACACACCTTTTCAATGTTAAGGGATGTAATGAGTATTTGACGCATTGTGGAAAGTGAGCTATCAGAATTTAATGAGTGAGGCTCTCCAAGGTGTGCAACATTCTTCTTGTAACATCTCTCACCATTGTTTGTTGAGCATGTCTATGACACATACTGGCTAAAGAAGCTTATGACCAGTAGTGTAGCTTCTTCTTCAGACTTTTGTGTCTTCCATTAATCTAACCTCGTGCGAGTCCTAGGCCAATGAACATTACTCAAGAAGCGTGCAGCGAGAATTTTGTAAGCGATGTTTTAGGCGCGAGCATTCTTCCAATAAATCTGTGTCTGACATCTGCTTCTCCACAGATAGACTTATGTGATAATTCCACCTTAAGTTGCACCAGATAGACTTCTAGATACTTCAAGACTATAAGTGATATCAAAGACTGATCTCATAGTCAGTGTCAGATCTTTCCGTCCCACCTAGTAAATAGTAGACAGTAACCAAAAGGAGGGGGGGGGGGGGGGGGGTAGAAGTTTAGAACAGAGAGAGGAAAGTTCCACAGCAAGCTCTGGAAGAAAAAAGTAGGCTTCTTCGACAGAATGGTCTGGTACAAGTGAAAAGCGGCAAGCCATTTGTCGTGTCCTCTTTAATTTAACCTGAGATTAACACTCTACTTAGAGGGTGATTGATGATGATGATGAGTCCCATACTTCTTTACAGAGCGTAGGGGAGCGACGCGGGAGACCCGCGCCGCCGTACTAGGCAAGGTCCTTGTGGAGGTGGTTTGCCATTGCCTTCCTCCGACCGTAATGGGGATGAATGATGATGATGAAGACCACACAACAACACCCAGTCATCTCGAGGCAGGGAAAATCCCTGACCCCGCCGGGAATCGAACCCGGGACCCCGTGCTCGGGAAGCGAGAACGCTACCGCGAGACCACGAGCGGGTGATTATGGGACGGAATATTGTAATAACGTTGTACAAAAGCAAACTGGATTGCAGTGGCCATACGTATTGATTTCTGATTAACTTCATATCTTAACTACATTTAACATGGTGGAGATCTTTTCTTTTTACTTTCTGAAAGTGCTTGGGAACAGGGTGCATGCTGCATTGGGGACAAAAAAAAGTGGATCTGAGCAGCCAGCAGGGCATCTGGCATTGCCACAGGCGGGTACTGTCGGGTGTTGTTTGTGTGAAACTAGTCTCTCCAGATGAGCCCCGGGGGACTGGTGCTATTGTGCATTTACGACTCACCTACAGCCTAGTTGCCAGGCCGTGATGAGAACAGGAACTTCTATCAGTGGGTGGCCAGCGCCATAAGAAGTTCTGAGAGCAACTTCAGCAAATAACCACCTTATACTTTCCTCAAGAAACAAGGCGTACTGCAACATAAGGGTCTAGCCTTGGGTGCAGTCTTTTTACATTCTGAGGACTTCTGATGCGAGGCCAGTTACTGTTCATGAAAATGTGAGATTAGTAAAAGTGCTTGTGACATCAGGAAGTCGGAATATAAGCAGTAGTTTTCTGAAAAACAGGGGTAGATCTGAAAGTCATTGGAGTTTTAACGCGACGCGTTTTTCTTGGCAGGATATTTGCAGAAGAAGCTATCACGCTATTAGCTGTCATAGTGTTCTTATTCAGCGATTGGCTGTCATGTCTTGTTTCACGGGAAGAAAAGAGGAGGCTGTACGATTCAGCTAAAAAATATAGGAGTTCGTCTAGAGACGGAGACGACGGCAGGTCAGAAGTTCATTCAGAGATGGAGAGGTGTTCACATCTGGTGCAGCCGATTGGGGTCCAGAGTTCATATCGGCAGATCCGTATTTAGTCAGGTCATTGCAGTTATCTATCTCATGTCCAGTTTTAATTTGGCAGTCTTTTTTCAAACTAAAATTTAATCGAACCGGCCGTCAACGATTCCTATATTTCATATAACATCATGAATTCCCGTTTTAAAGTAGAGAAAATTAAATAAAAGAATAGTAAGAGCCAACGAAATACAGTATTACATGCAAAGTAGAAAGAGTCATTATTCGAAGAGTTTCTAAGGAAGGTCCCTTTTGTTTCACGACTACTATATAAATCTAATGCACGTATTGTTAACGTCTTTAGCGTCTGAGAGTCTTTAGCATCTGGGACTCTTTGCGTTCGAGATTTTAGTGTCCGAGCTTTTAGCCTTTGAGTCCTGAGTATTCGCGTCTCAACTTAATGCACCACTGCGTGAAATTGTTAACTTCATTGGAAGTCGGGCTAATCAAAGTAAATTTCTGTTCGTTTAATTTATTGTCAAAAGTACGAATACTGACAGAACTGGGGTGACGCTAAAATCCAGCGAACATCTCAATCGATAAAGATCGACATCATCAATTCCAATTTAAGAACTTCAGTTGTTGCTGAAGCTACTATTCAAACATCGCGTTGAAAATTGACTTTTGATTATAGACCCTATTTGGGCATTTATTATCAAACTAATAGTGAACCATATCAAGGAAACTGTATTAATATAAACCGAGTTAAGGAAAAACTATATCGTCCTACGATTTCGAACAGAGTATCACGAGAAGTGAACCGTGTATTGGATTATCTCTGGACGACAATAATAATAGTTTATTCCACACTAACGTTAAAGGGAATAATTTTGAACGGACAAAACATCGTTCTGTGTCTAATGAACTAATTCGATGTACTTGTGCTACGCTAATCGAAGATATCAATCCATTTTGAAAAGCGAATCAGTCGCCTAGTAACTGTTAATGAGCATTTTTGGTGGCAACCGCTCAACAACGCAGCTAGCCGATAGTAATAATTTGAATCTAAACTTATTAACGAAAGAGACTTTAAAAGATATGTGCAATTCCGAATATAGACTCAAATTAGTGCAACAAATATTGACTGCAGTAACATATTGTGTTGTGTAGCCTCGCTTTCACGTATCTCGACAAGACGAAGAATACTGGCTGGGCATAGAAAAAGGACATTACACTTCCGCTGATCGTAAAAGTGCCAGCAGGCAGCAATAGGAGACGTCACAACTGCCGGCAGCGACAGTTTGTAACAACTAAACTTTACGTCACTTGTAATTTTCGGTTATTTGTAAATTTCTCGGTCCAGTCTGGGGACCATCGGACACCAGCGACAATCCGGCTAGAACTACAACTCCTGTGTGATTTTTTCCTGCATTTCTTATTACACTCCTTAATGCTATACTAAAAAATTTATTGTTATCTGCTTAATATCTGATATGTTCTGCATGAAAAGTCGTTTAAGAATATGGCAGTAGCTCGTTCCAGCCTTTTGTTGGTAGCAGGTCGCAGAGGCCTGGTGCTGCAGTTGTGCAGCCTTATTCCTTACCCGTACTGCGCCTCCAGGTACTGGTAGCTCATTTTGGTCACGCACTGCAATCATATGGTTTAACACCTACCTCTTGTGGATGATTGCAAGGAATTATGCCATTCACAACTAGATAGCAACGGAATTGTTTCACAGCAGTGGAGTACTTTAATTCATCATAGTTCAGCCAGTTTGCATGAAATATTTATAAACCGCATACACAAACCTTCCTCATGAGTCTATTAATGTAAACGGTATTAAAATTCGTACAGTTGTTCCTGAGATTAGCCCGAAGAAACAGGTAGAAACTGCAGCAGGTAATTTTATTTATGTGCAGAAAACAGAATTTTTTTACCAGTTCTTGTGCATAATTTTACATATTTGTTAAATTTGCAATTTTGTTCTGAATATATCTTACAGTTTACATATAATGTAAATTGTAAGATATTATATTCTTTACTGCTCCATACATACGGTTGATAGAAATGTAATAATAAAACAAGGAAAGCTGGAAGGAAGTTCCGCTGTCTTACGGGGCAAAAGCACTCCAATGGCAAACGGGCAGAGTGCGAAGAGTGCACCAACTGGAAACAGCATTCCAGTCGGTCGCTAGCCATCACACCATCACGCCCGTCCAGATGTTTCTACAGTTCCAAACAATTAAAGCTTTCAGAATGAGATTTTCACTCTGCAGCGGAGTGTGCGCTGATATGAAACTTCCTGGCAGATTAAAACTGTGTGCCGGACCGAGACTCGAACTCGGGACCTTTGCCCTTCGCGGGCAAGTGCTCTACCAACTGAGCTACCCAAGCACGACTCACGCCCCGGATAGGTAGGAGACGAGATACTGGCGGAAGTAAAGCTGTGAGGACGGGGCTCAGTTGGTAGAGCACTTGCCCGCGAAGGGCAAAGGTCCCGAGTTCGAGTCTCGGTCCGGCACACAGTTTTAATCTGCCAGGAAGTTTCAATTAAAGCTTTGGATGGATTTTGATTCCCATTTAAAGAGGCGGAATGCTGAAATTGTGCTACATAGTAATTGATAACTAGAATAGCCACCTGAACACTGAGGCTGTATTTACGTAATGCCCACCAAAGCAGAGCTTTTCAACATCGCCTCCAATCGAAGTACTATTTTCTTCACTAGTGTAAAAATGAGTGTACACTATTTATTGCCGCCCGTGGTGGCCGAGCGGTTCTAGGCGCTTCAGCCTGGAACCGCGCGACCGCTCTGTCGCAGGTTCGAATCCCGCCTCGGGCATGGATGTGTGTCATGTCCTCAGTTAGGTTTAAGTAGTTCTAAGTTCTAGGGGACTGATGGCCACAGATGTTAAGTCCCATAGTGCTCAGAGCCATTTGAACCACTATTTATTGTGTATTCTCTTGCCAGAGCAGATTTTAATGTATGGGCGTATACAGACTGTTATTACCTGTGATAGAATTCTGGTCCTAATCCTGAAATATACACCAGCATCATAACTGCAATGAATAATTGTTTGATTAATACTAACAAGGACTGTCACAGATTGATAATGCATTAGAAATAATTTACTGGTTAAACAAAACTAGAATGTTCAAAATGACCTATTGCACAATAGTCATTGAATTAGTCATTAATTTGAAATCAACTTGATTTTGACAGTACTATTAAACAATATTTAAGATGATTATTTAAATTTCTTTAGTACTGGATTGTTTTGGTGTGTGACTACAGTATATTCGTCCATGTATATTTCTGATAATAGAATACCGTTGTAAAGAAAGTAGAACTGCAGGTTAACTTCCGCGATAATGTTACTGTTGTTGCAGTCAGAACTATCCATGTTATGTTCATAATCGTTAGTGTGAGAGAGTGACTTTCTTGATAATTAGCATCCCAGAGTGAAATACAAAATTAATACTGCAGTGAAGGATTGGTTCCATTAAACAGCCTTCTCATGAACCAGTCAAATAAGAAGTTGTTTACTTACTGAAAATTTGAATTTAAAGACTGCAGTTACCTTGTTTAATTAAATATATCTCCGATTTGGACTAGCTCCAGTAATAATACTTTGCTTCAAATAGTAACAACAGCTTTGTGTGACCTAACTAAAGCGTTTCAAAATCATGTATTTTTTGTGAGCTGATGGTTTTCGCAGACGAGTAAACAATTTTGAGTCCTATTACCTAAGGAAACATAAGTTATACAATCGTGGTCAAAATTTAGTGAAGTGCTTTAACTTTGTGCATAGCTACAACGATTAGTTATTAACTCGGTATTTATCATTGTTGTTGGGCACCAAAAGACAAAGTAATCATCAGGGACGTCAATTTAGTTACAAATTCGGGGGCTCAGTGTACCGTATAGTGAGGCTTTTGTCTAAGATCTACGTGTTATTGTGATCCCTGTTGGAACTGGATGCGAGGCTGCATAAGCACGGTCAATCTGATTTGCTGATATATGTATTTTCGCCAATATGTTGTCTGCATTATTAGCTTAAAACTTGCCATAGAGTGCCAGGTATTCCTACGAGAAACTAGTTTTTGTTTTTATTTTTCCGGCTATGGTTGTGATCGAAATTCAAAACCTTCAAAATGGAGGGGTTATTCGAATATCACAAGTTTCTGCACGATCATGTAGCGATCTTCTTGAATACCTCCACGGGCAGCTCGAGGTGTAATTCATAGTGAATGTTTGTGAGGCTTGTGTGTCGTGGAGCACTGCTTATGATTCGGAGAATTTTATTCGGTATAATCCACGGTGCCTTGCCTCCATTATCAAGCGTAATATCAGCGCTGTTCTTCTAGTGCCTTCACATTTTTCTAGATCCAAACTTATCGTCCTCTAACAGATTCTTTCCCTTTCTTTTGTATATTCGTCTGTCCAGTAACTTGGATCCTTGAGCTGTCAATCTGATTGTGCGATAGTTATCACATTTATCTGCCGTTGCTTATCTCTGGTATTGTGTGGATGTTATTCTTCCGATGGTACATCTTCATTCTCACAGATTATATACTCTAATCTTAATATCGTTTAATGTCACACCCCTCAATGATTTTAGAAAATCCACTGGAATGTTATCTATCCTCTCTGCCTTGTTTGAACGCAAGTCCACCGAAACGCTAATAAAGTTAAATTAACAATGGATCCCAAATGTCGTATCACTCTATCAAACCGTACCCTCCCTAAACACCTGTTCTTTTGAAGAGGTCCTTGGTGTACTCTTGCCACCTATCTGCTCTATCCTCTGCATTTAACAGGTGAATTATTTTAGAATTCTCAGTTTTGATGTCTTTCCTTTCACATTCTTTGAGATCTGTTTTGAATTATCTACACGCTGAATTTGTTTTTCTAATAGCTATTTCCTTTTCAGTCTCTTCACATTTTTCCTGCAGCCATTTTTCTCTAGCTTCCTCGCATTTCCTATGCAACTAAGCTAAATTGCTGTATTCCTCTCTTTTCGTAAACATATTTATATTTGATAAGTATCAGTAAATGAAATTCAAAAGTATTGTACAATATATTTTAGACCTAGTTTTTTAGGGAGGTAAGACTTTCCGCTGTACAGTAGCCGTTTTACAAAGTTGATACGAAGGCAAAAATAGCTTTAGCACAAATTTAAAAGAAGTCGAAGCCTTATCCGAACAAAATCTGAACGAAGTAAAAACAAGACAAGAAGAGCAATGGTAGAACCCTCCAATGAATCACAAAGTAAAATTTTGCTTCACAGTCTTACGAAAGAGCCGAAGATAAAGCTATTACTTAAAGTCATCATACAGAACGGAATAATGCTTGGCCTTACTCGGTGAGAATTTTGGCAAAGAGCCAGAGAATGACAAAGAGACGACCGTAATACTAAATTCAGTCTTCTGAAACAGTTTTACTCCGGGGGAAAATGATATTGTTTCGCCATTTAATCATCGCAAGACCGACAACCGGTGTTGAGAAAATTATGATAGCTGAGAAAAATTAACCAAAATCGCTCAACAGACAAAAAGCATCTAAATTTGAAGAAATACCTGCACGCTTCTTCACAGATCATGTGAAAGATTATGTTCTCCTTGTAACAGCAGTTTACCGCATGTCGCTGAAGCAATGAAGAGTCCCGAACGGTCATAAAAAAGGACTTCATCCGTAAAAATCGGCATCAATTCCGCAAACAGAGATATTGTGAAAATCAGATCGTTCTGTTTTTTCAGTCTATAAAGCAGCAGATGACAGCGACCAGGTTGATGTGATCCTTGCCTTCTGAAAGATGTTCGACAGAGTTTGGTTCAGTCGCCTAGCGAACAAAACACACTACTGGCCATTAAAATTGCTACACCGAGAAGAAATGCAGATGATAAACGGGTATTCATTGGACAAATATATTATACTAGAACTGACATGTGATTACATTTTCACGCAATTTGGGTGCATAGATACTGAGAAATCAGTACCCGAACAACCACCTCTGGCCTTAATAACGGCCTTGATACGCCTGGGCATTGAGTCAAACAGAGCTTCGATGGCGCGTACAGGTACAGCTGACCATGCAGCTTCAACTCGATACCACAGTTCATCAAGAGTAGCAACTGGCGTATTGTGACGAGCCACTTGCTCGGCCACCATTGACCAGACGTTTTCAATTGGTGAGAGATCTGGAGAGTGTGCTGCCCAGGGCAGCAGGCGAGCATTTTCTGTATCCAGAAAGGCCCGTACAGGACCTGCAACATACGGTAGTGCATTATTCTGCTGAAATGTAGGGTTTCGCATGGATCGAATGAAGGGTAGAACCACGAGTCGTAACACATCTGAAATGTAACGTCCACTGTTCAAAGTGCCGTCAATGCGAACAAGAAGTGACCGAGACGTGTAACCAATGGCACCCCATACCATCACGCCGGGTGATACGCCAGTATGGCGATGACGAATGCGTTCACTGCGATGTCGCCAAACACGGATGCGACTATCATGATGCTGTAAACAGAACCTGGATTCATCCGAAACAATGACGTTTTGCCATTCGTGCACCGAGGTTCGTCATTGAGTACACCATCGCTGGCGCTCCTGTCTGTGATGCAGCGTCAAGGGTAACCGCAGCCATGGTCTCCGAGCTGATAGTCCATGCTGCTGCAAACGTCGTCGAACTGTTGGTGCAGATGGTTGTTGTCTTGCAAACGTCCTCATCTGTTGACGCAGGAATCGCGACGTGGCTGCACGATCCGTTACTGCGATGCAGATAAGATACTTGTCATCTCAACAGCCAGTGATACGAGGCCGTTGGGATCCAGCACGGCGTTCTGTATTACCCTTCTGAACCCACCGATTCCATATTCTGCTAACAGTCATTGGATCTCGACCAACGCGAGCAGCAATGTCGCGATACGGCAAAGCGCAATCGCGATAGGCTACAATCCGACCTTTATCAAGGTCGGAAACGTGATGGTACGCATTTCTCCTCCGTACACGTGGCAACACAACAACGTTTCACCAGGCAACGACGGTCAACTGCTGTTTGTGTACGAGAAATCGGTTGGAAACTTCCCTCGTGTCAGCACGTTGTAGGTGTCGCCATTGGCGCCAACCTTGTGTGAAGGCTCTGAAAAGCTAATCATTTGCATATCTCAGCATCTTCTTCCTGTCGGTTAAATTTCGCGTCTGTAGCACGTCATCTTCGTGGTGTAGCAATTTTAATGGCCAGTAGTGTAGTTGAAGAGAATATCGGAACAGTTTTGTGACTTGATACAGTACGTTCTTGCGGACAAAGTGCAACAAATCGTTCTTAACGGAGCAAAATCGCCAAATGTGAAAGTGGATTCCACAGTACCTCAAGTGAGTTGTTTAAGACAGTTGCTTTTCCGATATAACTGAATCTGGTGGACAACGTCGGACACTTCGTGCGGCTATACGCGGATGATGCTGTGGCCTATGAGACGAGTGAAACACCAGAAGCTTGTGAATGTATGCTGCTTTAAATCACATCAATATTCTCGTATCAGATCTGTGACGAGATTAGGTTCATGATTTTCTACTTCATATATGCGATGGCCGAACGATGGGACGTAGTCAGGTGTTCTGGTGGCAGGCAAGAGAACCGTTACTTTCCTAGCGAGCAATACACAGGCCTCCTAACGACCAGCGGAGTCACCGCAGTTCACTTCGAGGAAGATGCACCCGCTACCCAAATGCTGGCGTATGGATGGAGGGAGCATAGGACCAATCAAAAAAGCTGGTATCTTCCTTATACAAGAACTTTTAAGCGGGAAGAAAGCATAAAAGTCCAGCAAATTGTATCAATTTTTGTATCTTAGAATTCCAGGGACTCGGGAATAGTTCATGGAGGGGCAACGTGTATTCTGCACTTGGGCTCCATCTTCACGGATGTACGTCTTGCTGGAGCGTTTTCTTGCAGAACGGGTCATCGAGTCTACAGGCCAAGAGCAGCTTAAAATGGTACAAGTCGAACACATTTATAACGTCATGGCCCAGTTCAGTTATGAGTCTGCCGCTTTCATTCAACTCTAAGGTATTCGTTTGAGAAATACGCCTAAATTGTCTTGTGTTTGAAGAAGTAATTATCATGTGAGCTACTTCGCTTGTGGCAATAATTCACAAACTCTTCAGGTAATACACGAAAATTGATAAGTACACTGAGGTGACAGAAGTCATGGGATACCTCCTAATATCGTGTGGGACCTCCTTTCGGACGGCAATTCGACGTGGCATGGACTCAACAAGTCGTTGGTAGTCCTCTGCAGAAATTTTGAGCCATACTGCCTCTATCGTCGTCCATAACGTCCAAGGTATTGTCATTGCAGGATTTTGTGCAGGAACTGACCTCTTCATTACGTTCGACAAACGTTCGTTGGGATTCATGTTGGGCGATTTGGGTGGCCAAATCATTCACTCGAATTGTTCGGAATGTTCTTCAGATCAACAGAGAACAATTCTGGCCCGCAGACATGGCGCATCGTCATCCATAAAAATTCCATCGTTGTTTGGAAGCGTGAAATCAATCCATGAATGACTGCAAATGGTTTCCAAATATCAGAACATAAGGATTTCGAGTCAGTGATCGATTCAGCTGGACCAGAGGACCCAGAGCATTCCATGTAAATACAGTCCACGCTACTATAGAGCCACCACCACTTTGCACCGTGCCTTGTTGACAGTTTGGGTCCATAGCTTCGTGAGATCTGCACCACACTCGAACCCTACCATCAGCTCTTACCAACTGAAATTGGGACTCATCTAACCAGGCCACGATTATCCAATCGTCTGGGGTCCAGCCGATATGGTCACGGGCCCAGGAGAGGCGGAAATTTCGCACCACTGACTTAACGGATACGTTCATCGTACTTCCCACGTTGATTTCAACGGTTGTTTCACGCAGTATTGCTTGTCTGTTAGCACTGACAACTCTACGCACATGTCGCTGTTCTCGATCGTTAAGTGAAGACCGTCGGTCAGTGCGTTGTCTGTAGTGAGAGGTAATGCCTGAAATGTGGTATTTTCGTCACACTCTTGACGCTGTGGATCTCGGAATACTGAATTCGGTAACAGTTTCCGAAACTGAGTGTCCCATTCTCCTAGCTCCAACTACCATTCCGTGTCCAAAGTCTGCTAATTCCCGTCGTGCAGCCATGACCACGTCGGAAACCTTTTCACATGAATCACCTGAGTGCAAATGACAGCTCCGCCAAAGAACTGCTCTTTTATACTTTGTGTTACCGATATTACCATCTGTATACGAACATATCCCTATCCCATGACTTTTGTCTCCTCGGTGTACTGCAGGATACTCGTTCCAAAACGGAAATTAAAACTCATCTAATTTGTTCATCCACGTGTTGAAATAAATATTGAATAAATGAAATTTAATCCCAAAATCTGATCTAATTAGTTCATCCAAGTGTTGAAATAAATATTGAATCAATGAAACTTAATCCCAAGTGATCGTGACTCGTTTCACTTAGCTGTAAATTAAAATCTTTCTTATGTTTTCTCTTGTGTACGTGTCCGTGCATCTTAAACAGCGAAACATTATGGTGAGCCTGTAATAAATAAGTAAATACCGTATATCATGATTTCCTCCTTTGCAAATAGGATTAATAACGACTAGCCAACACTCCTATATACGTATCCGTTAGCAGAGGTCAAATTCATTCCTCACAAAAAAAATGAGTAGATAAGTAAATTTATCGACAGAGTAGCCTGTTTTGTAAATCATGAAAAGAGTGAAAAACAGAAGATAAAAGAACACACTGAGGCGAGTTAAAACTGTAGCGAAACGCTGCAAAATTTGCATGGTTTACCAACTGACTTTCTGCACAGATTAATGTAACGTACTGCGTGAAAGAAGGCACAAAAGTCAATTATTATTGTTCATTTACAGTAATGGTGACAAATCACTGAGAACGGAAACAATCGTAATTTGTGTAGGCATAATTGACCGAGCGATGTAAAGTGGAGCAGCCACATAAAAGTGTTCTAGAAAAGGTTGATGCCAGTTGCAGAACTATCGTTCAACCGATTCTTGAGTGTTGCTCATCAGTCTGAGATTTTTAACAGGTAGATTTAATAAGAGATAGAGATGATCCAAAGGGCAGGGCACATTTTGTCACGGCTCCGTTTAGTAATCTTGAGTGTGTCTCGGAGATTATCTAAAAACAACGGTGGCTGACAGTTCAATGAGATGTATTGTGCATAACAAAGAGGTTTACTGTCTAAACTCTGTGATAGAGCGGCGCAGGAAGAATCAGGTAACATATAGCTTCCTACCACATATATCTCATGAAATAACCATGACGGAAAAATCAAATGAATTAGACATCATGTGGGGGATTGCCTACAATCGTTGTTTCTTTTCACTTTCCTCCATTGGAACAAGAAGTCAGATAAATCGCAGCAGCACAAGATGTACCTTCAGCCACACACCAGAAGGTAGCTTCCGAAGTATAGATGCATATGTAGACGTAGGTGTAGATAATCATTCTGTGGTATAAAGTCCATTTCATTCATAATTAACTTATCTTTTTTGTGACGCACCTATCTCAAGCGTAAGTGGAATTTGCTTAGGTCTGTTGTATTTTTAATACTACTGTTCAAAACAATGAATACCTTTACGACTCTATAAATATTTCGGAACGTTTTAAGATATAATTTTGTACCCCATCTCAATTCTCGCACCACTGCGAAGGGGAGTGATATAGGCATTCGTTTCTAGTTGTGGAAGTAATTTTAACCCTCCCCCAGGGAAACGAGTTTGAACCCTTACTGTTCACGCTGAATATTGACGACCTGCAGGGCTGTTCCTGTCATTAGACAAGACTAGGAGGCTGCCTAGGGCGGCAAAATTCTAGGGGCGACAAAGGGCAGAAACAATTAATTTCAAAACAAGTAGCGAAAAAACTGAGGAAATGAGAAAAAAATGAAACAGAAGAAAAATTAAAACAATTTTTTTTCAAAAGCATATTGAGCAGTTAGTTAATAAGTGTTTAAATATTTTGATGAAAGTAAACACATTCCCTCTACCTGCCTCAAAACTAGAACAGCCGCTGTTGAAACTTTTGACTTAGGGTTTAACGACCACCATGGGCAGCTCAGTGGGCTATAAGCTGTCGCCCGTCTCTAATTTATGGGAACTGACTCCAGGGAAGGGAAAGAGCCAGTGCCTGTAGACGCTCATGCCTCACCGGGATTCGGACCTGGACCCATCTCGGACGATTGAAGTCAATCGCTTGGACCCCTGCGCCACAAGGGCGGTTAATAAAACTTATAGAACTATGAATAGAAAATGCGGACAAGGCGTCATTTATTTATTTAATTGCAAGAAAGTAGATACTAAAAAAGAGATTTAGTTCTCATTCTAAAACTACCTCAATTAAAACAGAAATGAAATAAAACCACGATTATGCAGACGATCTAGTTTGATGCTTCGGCATGTTTCGCATCAGTATAGAACAATTTCTAAATTCAAGGAAAAATGCATTGTCACCAGAAAATAGTTCCACACCTTTACTAGTCCATTTTCTTGCGATTGTGTAAAATAAGCAGTTGATTCGAAATTTGGTTGCACTGGTATATTCAGTTGAGTCCTAGTTTCAAATTTTTAACACATTATTCCTAATTCACTTATTTTGGGAAATTTCAAAAATTAAAGACAAGAAATAAGAAGTCACTTGTAAAGGAATTGTGGATAAACGATGAAAATTGAGGAATGTTCCCAGAAGATGAGGACGTCTGGTCTCCTTAGTTTAAAGATTAAAAATGTAATAGAATATTTGTATTGTTGTACCGTTGGATGCTGGTCGTGGTAGAGGGGCGGAGGATACGGGGGAGACCGATAGCAGTAAAAAACAGGGGGCGTCATTTTTCAGTTCCCTAGGGCGGCAAAACACCTGGCGACGGCCCTGATGACTTGCCACACAATGTTAATAGTAACCCTAGACATTGGTAGTTCCTGATGTTATCTGTAATGATGTACTGACTCAATAAAACAGCACAAATATTCAGTCAGCTGTTGATAAATGTCAAATTGACCAAAGAGTGGCAATTTTGCTTTAAACGTTCAGAAACGTAAAACTGCGCACTTTGTAAAATGAAAAAAGCCTGTAATCCTATTTACATCTATATTTGCAGCTGCATAAATACTCCGCATGCGTTGCGGAGGGTATACTGTAGCGTTACTAGTCTATTCCTTTCCCGTTTCACTCACAAATAGAGCGAGAGAATTACCTTTGTGCCTCCGTATGATCCCTAATTTCTCGTATCTTATTTTCGTGGTCCTTACGCGAAATGTACGATGCCGGCAGTAGAATCGTTCTGCAGTCACCTTAATGCAGGGTCTCTAAGTTTTCTTAGTAGTGTTTCTCGCCTTCCTCCCAGGGATTCCCATTTGAGTTTCCGAAGAATCTCCGCAACGCTTGCATGCTGTCCGAACATACCGGTAACAAATCTGACAGCCGGTTTATGAATTTCTTCGACTAATTACTTTAATCTGACTTGGCATGCATCCCAAACTCTCTAACAGTATTCAAGAATAGGTCGCACGAGCACACCATGGTACTTGCAATGCGACGTTTATCGTCTGTCCCGGAACTCGGGTGTCGCATTTCGTATCCTCTTCGCGTCCAACACTGATATGAATAAACTTAATTGTCCTGTCACATTAATGTGGCCACCTGTTTATAGCCCGAATAACCACCTTTGGCAGTGCGAACCGCAGCGAGACGAGACTCAGTGAGATTCTGGAAGGTACGAGGATTTGGAGCGGTAGCAACTCCAGTTCAGTGGCCAGCTGCTCTACGTTTCTCAGTTGAGGATCCATGGCGTGAACTGCCCGATCAAGGTGGTTCCATAGATTCTCAATTGGGTTTAAATCCTAGGAGTATGGTGGTCAGGAGACTACAATGAACTCATCCCAGTGCTCTTCGAAACACGTACGAGGGTTAATCAAATGAAAATCTTAAATTTGTAATAACAAATCGAAACTTCGCGCCGTTATCCTGTAACTTGGTAGGTGTGCTGCAAACAGCGTGCAGAATGGCCTGTAGGTGGCAGCATAGTGGAGATGCACACATACCGTCGCAGTATCAGTATAAAGATGGCCCCCCCACTAGCGACTTGCACCAGCGAAGAACAGCGTTCTGTTATTCAGATTTTGCCTAGTGAAGGTGTGAAAGCTATTGAAATTCATCGACGAGTGAAGGTTCAGCACGGTGATGCATGTTTTTCACAGCAGCAAGTCTACGAATGGAGTAGGAAGTTCGCAAATGGTGTCACTTCAGTGGAAGATGCTCCTCGTCCAGGTGAGGCACATCGAGTTGTGACTCCACAGAACATGGCAGCAGTTGACGCCATAGTGAAGGAAAACCGCCGAGTGACACTGAATGACATTGCAGCATGTTTACAGATTAGTCATGGGTCAGCACACCACATTGAACATGATGTGCTCCAGTTTCACAAAGTATCTGCAAGGTGGGTGCCACGGCAGCTGACTCCCGAAATGAGAGAACGACGTGTTGGTGCTTGTGAAGAACTTCTTCGGCGCTTTGAACGAGAAGGTGATGGCTTCCTTGCAAGAATCGTTACTGGGGACGAAACCTGGGTTCATTTCCACCAACCGGAAACGAAGAGAGCGAGCAAGGAATGACGCTGTTCCCCATCTCCAAAATCAAAGAAGTTTCGAACAGAACCATCAGCAGGGAAGGTTATGCTGATTCTCTTTCGGGACGAAAAAGGTGTCATTTTGGAGCATTACATGCCTAAAGGGACCACCACTGTCACCATTGCATCATACACAGATCTCCTAAAAAATCATCTGCGGCCTGCAATCAAATCAAAGCGACATGGATTGCCGTCAGCAGGTGTCCTTTTGTAACATGACAATGCAAGGCCCCACATTGCCCATACAACTGTTGCAACAGTCATAGACCTGCATTTTGAGTATCTCCCTCATCCACCATACTCACCAGACCTTGCCCCAAGTGATTTCCATATGTTTGGACCACTTAAAGACGCAATGGGAGGAAAGAAGTTCCGTTCTGATGAAGAGGTACGCCAGGCGGTGCATGAGTGGTTACGTGGACTACCAAAAGAATTTTTTCTAAGGGAATTTATGCACTTTGTAAGCGCTGGAGGAGTTGCATTGAGCGTGGGGGAGATTATGTTGAAAAGTGATACAGCTTTGTTCCACTTCTGCACAGTAAATAATATTTTTAAAAAATATTGAAAGTTTTCGTTTGACTCACCCTCGTACATACACTGTGAGCTGTGGTGACACGTTGCACTGTCCTGCAGGTCGATGTATACTTATGTTGAGCCATTGTGCCTTCCAGAATGGCGAGATCAGCCAGGGAATGGCACGAAAACATTCACCAGTCCATAACGTTTCTGATGATTGTTACAGGGCGTCTGCTTCCAGACATTTGTCGCCTATGAAGCATAAAACTTGTTCAGCTGAAAAGACCACCTGTGGCCACTCAGTGGACGTCCAGTTGCGGTACTGGCTTCGAAATTCCAGCCTTCATCACTGATGAACATTAATCAGATGGTTGCATGAACCAGACACCTGCTGCGGAGATGCATACGCAGCAACGTTCGCTGAACGTCGTTGAGGAGACATTGTTGATAGCCCCTTGGCTCATCTGGGCGGTCAGTTGTTCAACAGTTGCAAGTCTGTTCTCCCGTGTACATCCTCGCAGCCGTCGTTCTCCCCTGTCATCTATGGCCCATTGTGCACCACATTGCCTTGGTACCAGTTTTGCTATCCGTGGTATACTTTAGTAACAGTGGCACACTTTTGGAAATGCTTCATACGTGGCCTGAAAGCCAATGATACTGCCCTTTTGGATGTCAGATAAATTGCTCTGTTTCCGCATTACGACAGCGACCGCACTGTTTTCCATGTCCCCCAAACACGCTTTATGTACCTTATTGGACGATGACGTTTAACATAGGCGGTGGTTACATTAATGTGACTGGCCCGTGTGTATCTAGTGGCTGCCAAAGACAAAAATAGGCCGCAAGCAGAGAGATAAAGACTCAATTTTTTATCACTGCCAGATTTCAGCTGTTTTCGATGCTCATCTAATTTCTCCTCTCGGCAGCACACAACGAGTTCCTATAATCTCTCTCTCTCTCCTGACTTAAGTAAGCTAAGGTATGGACGTGCCTACTTGGTGATTCCCTCTCTCCCTCCATTTATCGCTCCTATCATCTCTAATCCTCACCTCCCCCCCCCTTCCTCTGTCCTCTTCCTGGGCTCCCTCTCCCCCCCTTCCATCTTGTTTTTACCCCACCTACCCTCTCTCTGCCTTCCTTCTCCCCCTTTTGCGTTTCCCTTCTCTGCCTTTCGCCATTCCCTCTCACGTCTTCCCTGCCCCCCACTCCTTATGAGTCCTCACCCTCTGTCGGTCCCCCCTTTCGTTTTTCCTCTCCTCCCCCCCTTTTCTCTCCCTCATCTGTCCAGGTGTGTGTGTGTGTGTGTGTCCCATCTTCCCTTGGCTGTGGTGTGTCATCTTCGTGCCAACTTTTTAGTGCAGTGTTTCCAGTGATTGTCAAGTGTTGTGCGTCTTTTCCGAAGTGTTGCGAACAGACATCATACTGTCGCTGGGTGTGATTTTTATACCTCTTGCTAACAGAAACCACACTGTCGCCGTGTTTTTTAATTGTATGTCTACTATTTTACCTGTCTGCTTCCTGTGTATTTTATTAGCAATTCCCACCTTTGTTTGATGTTTTAACTTTCCACAATTTTCCGCCGTTTTACAATTTGCGACACCGTTTTATCGCCTGCTTGTATTGTTTCTTATCTGAAGAGCAGCATACTAAGCTCCTGCCAGCCGCTCCCTTCGGGGGGAATCGAAATTCAATAAAGGAAAAAAAATGGCTACTTGGATATATGTGTTAAATAATCTTTTTATTATGGACAACAGCTTCTGTATAAATACTGATAATTTCATTGCGAGAGAGAAATTTTTCAATGACAGAATGAAAAGGTAAATTTCAACTTGTAAGTCTCTTCATTATAGTTATTACTGAAAATACTATACAAAACATTTTTATGGTCTTTGTGTCATAAGAATTAAGAAAATTTACGAGTTGAACCTGCATTTGTAATAAGGGATCTGTGCAGATCCTGGGCACAAGGAAAAATACTTATTTACTTAAAAGAATCTTTAAATTAAGTGTGAAAAGGACAAGTTAAGATACTACATGCAGTGCGCTGAGGATGTACCAAATCAAGCTGTACTCAACGATGCCTTGCAAAGTCTGTTCGACACTAAATGAATTACTAAGAGGAAACAACATGCATGAGGAGAGATGCTGTTCACTCTACAACTTCCTCAACGCGAGTGGTAGGTCCCGTTTTGTACACTAACTACGTGCTTCCAAACTGCACGAATGTGAATTTGGCTGTTCTCTCTTCTCAGCACTTCAAATTACGATTGCGTCAGAGCTATTGGGGGAGAAGATTACAGTACTTTGAGAATGGACTCAGCACAGCGAAGTTTTGTGGCGTATAATTGGTTTGAGTTTTATGAGTTGTGCTTAAGAAACTCTATACCAACGCTTTCGGATGCTACCATTTGTTTTGACCTGACATGTGGTTCGGGATTTGATTCCCAACTTAATGAATTCCCTTGAGCGAAAGCTTACAACAAAATTTGAAGGCGGTGCGACGTCGCACTGGATAAATGACTTCGCTTTGGCTTAAGGTTACCGTAAGGTAAATTGTCTATTTCATGTTAGGCAGTTGTGCTGCATTAAAAAAAGCAGTTAAAAGATACTGTTGGTAGGTGTTGCGTACATGCCATTTTAGCGGCTCTAGCATATGTAACGGACATTGTATGGCTTAACTTGTTTGCAGTGTCTGCGATGTGTGAGTCGTACATATGCTGTTCGAAGCAGTTGGTTAGACTGCGTATGAGTTGTGCATGCTACTAACTGTGTTTAGTTAAGCGCTTTACTCATAGGCGTTGGTGCTGAGTGTTAATAGACTCGGTTTGCAAGCTTTCATTTTAATGAAGTTGTTGTTGTTGTTGTTGTTGCTAATTATTTGTCGCTATCTAGGGGTTTTTGAGATTTAAATTTTGCTGACCACGCTAAGCTTTTTTACTTGACTAGCGTGTCTGTGTAAGTTTTTACCTGCGAGCAAGGAGTATTGTTATACCAAAAATTAACGTATCTTCATTTTGATGGTAGAAAGTAAAAATTAATTTACCCTCCCTTCAGAGGATGTTATGATTAGGTAATGTGATTTTACTATATTGGCCCGATTCTAATGTGGTCTGTTTTACAGACGAGCAAAAATATGCCCTCGTGTATTGTATTGAAGTTGTTGTTGAAGAAGCACCAAATGTTAACTGAAGGCCTGTAACCTGCAGGTGAGCATATATTACCAAGGAGAGAAGGCGCCTGCTAATTGTATTACTGAAACATGTTGAAAACAGACTGTGTAACATTTGTATAAATATTTTACTGGAGCATGAAAGTATCAGACACTGATTTTTCAAAATCTGTAATATTAAGATGATAAATATTAACAAGTCATTCTGCACATCGATCACTCAGTTTATCACACTATCTACAAGAATAAGACCGGTTAGAACTCTGTCGGTAATAGGCATTCGAACAAACTGGTAATGCTTACGACGAATATAAATTGCCGCTAGATAGTAAACTTTTAATTAGATTACTACTTGAGTCTTTGAATAGCGCTGAATTAGTTTTGCTAACCTGGGCGACTACCTCCACTTCAGCCTTGTAAAATATTTCTGGTGTGGCATCAGTTACAGTAGTACTCGCCTGTTGCACTACGAACACCGCCTGGCGACATTGGCAGTGCCACTGTTGTATGGAGGCAGATAAGAGCTGCCGGCGAACAATGAGAGTGAGTTGACGTCAATTGTCAGATACGGCAGCCTTATCAGCAGAATTATGGACCGGTAAAAGCCAGCACTTTGCGCGTTACAACTATCTGCCTTGACTATTTTTATCAGGGTTTTAACGTGGCGTAGTTGTTGAGTTACAAGATATGCAAAAATTACCTGCTCTGTTCTATTGTCAAATTGATTATATTGTCTTGGGTGGGGTTCACAGAGGTGTAAAACTCCTTAAAAGATATCATTCTCGTCTTAGACTGTTAAGAGTATTCATCATTCTACAAAATAAAACATACTGATGTTGCCAAAACCAAGGAGTGACTTACTGTTTCGTAGCTATAATAGGTCCTTAACAGGTTACATCTACATATATACTCCGCTAGCCACCAAGCGGTGTGTGATGGGGAGCACAATTCGCGCCAAAGTCATATTCCCCCCCCTCTGTTCCACTCGCGGATTGCGCGAGAGAAAAGCAACTCTCTGAACGCCTCAGTACGAGCTCTTATTTCCCTTATCTTTGAATGATGATCATTACGCAATGTGAAAGTTGGTGGTAATAATACAGGGTGTTACAAAAAGGTACGGCCAAACTTTCAGGAAACATTTCTCACACACAAAGAAAGAAAATATGTTATGTGGACATGTGTCCAGAAACGCTTACTTTCCATGTTAGAGCTCATTTTATTACTTCTCTTCAAATCACATTAATCATGGAATGGAAACACACAGCAACAGAACGTACCAGCGTGTCTTCAAACACTTTGTTACAGGAAATGTTCAAAATGTTCTCCGTTAGCGAGGATACATGCATCCACCCTCCGTCGCATGGAATCCCTGATGCGCTGATGCAGCCCTGGAGAATGGCGTATTGTATCACAGCCGTCCACAATACGAGCGCGAAGAGTCTCTACATTTGATACCGGGGTTGCGTAGACAAGAGCTTTCAAATGCCCCCATAAATGAAAGTCAGGAGGGTTGAGGTCAGGAGAGCGTGGAGGCCATGGAATTGGTCCGCCTCTACCAATCCATCGGTCACCGACTCTGTTGTTGAAAAGCGTACGAACACTTCGACTGAAATGTGCAGGAGCCCCATCGTGCATGAACCACATGTTGTGTCCTACTTGTAACGGCACATGTTCTAGCAGCACAGGTAGAGTATCCCGTATGAAATCATGATAACGTGCTCCATTGATCGTAGGTGGAAGAACATGGGGCCCAATCAAGACACCACCAACAATGCCTGCCCAAACGTTCACAGAAAATCTATGTTGATGACGTGATTGCACAATTTCGTGCGGATTCTCGTTAGCCCACACATGTTGATTGTGAAAATTTACAATTTGATCACGTTGGGATGAAACCTCACCCGTAAAGAGAACATTTGCACTGAAATGAGGATTGACACATTGTTGGATGAACCATTCTCAGAAGTGTACCCGTGGAGGCCAATCAGCTGCTGATAGTGCCTGCACACGCTGTACATGGTACGGAAACAACTGGTTCTCCCGTAGCACTCTCCATACAGTGACGTGGTCAACGTTACCTTGTACAGCAGCAACTTCTCTGACGCTGACATTACGGTTATCGTCAACTGCACGAAGAATTGCCTCGTCCATTGCAGGTGTCCTCGTCGTTCTAGGTCTGCCCCAGTCGCGAGTCATAGGCTGGAATGTTCCGTGCTCCCTAAGACGCCTATCAATTGCTTCGAACGTCTTCCTGTCGGGTCACCTTCGTTCTGGAAATCTGTTTCGATACAAACGTACCACGCCACGGCTGTTGCCCCGTGCTAATCCATACATCAAATGGGCATCTGCCAACTCCGCATTTGTAAACATTGCACTGACTGCAAAACCACGTTCGTGATGAACACTAACCTGTTGATGCTACGTACTGATGTGCTTGATGCTAGTACTGTGGAGCAATGAGTCGCATGTCAACACAAGCACCGAAGTCAACATTACCTTCCTTCAATTGGGCCAACTGGCGGTGAATCGAGGAAGTACAATACATACTGACGAAACTAAAATGAGCTTTAACATGGAAATTAAGCGTTTCCGGACACATGTCCACATAACATCTTTTCTTTATTTGTGTGTGAGGAATGTTTCGTGAAAGTTTGGCCGTACCTTTTTGTAACACCCTGTATATGCTCTACATCCTCGGTGAAGATTGGATTTCGGAATTTAGCGAGCAGCCCCTTCTGTTTAGCGCGTCGTCTATCTACAAGTGTGTCCCACTTCAAACTTTCTATATTTGTAACGCTCTCGAGATGACTAAAAGTACCAGTCACGAATCTTGCCGCTCTTCTTTGGATTTTCTCAATCTCTTGAATCAGACCCAACTGGTAAGGGTCCCATACAGACGAACAATACTCTAAGACTGGACGAACTAACGTAATGCAAGCTATTTTCTTTGTTAAAGGACTGCATCGCTTCAGGATGCTGCCAATAAACCGCAATCTAGAGTTCACCTTACCCGTTACTTGTGTAATCTGATCATTCCATTTGAGATCATTTCGAATGGTCACACCCGATACTTGACTCATGTTACCGCTTCCAAAGACTGATCATTTATTTTGTACTCATACGTTAATGGGGATTTTCGCCTTGATATACGCAGTGGGTTACTCTTACTAATATTGAGAGATAACTGTCAGTCATTACACCATTCATTTATTTTCTGCAAATCCTCATTGATTTGTTCACAACTTTCGTGTGATACTACTTTCCTGTAGACGGCAAACAGTCTAAGGCCGCTGTCAATACCATCAACCAGATCGTTTATCTAAATCGTAAAAAGCAGAGGACCTATTACGCTGCCCTGGGGCACACCTTAAGTTACTCTTGTTTCTGTTGAAGTTACCCCGTTCAGGACGACATACTGCTCCCTGTCTGTTAGAAAACTTTCTTCCACCTGCATATGTCATTGGATAGACCGTAGGCGCGCACTTTTTGTAACAAGCGACAGTGCGGAACTCAGTCGAACGCCTTTCGAAAGTCGAGAAATATGGCATCAACCTGGGAGCCGGTATCTAGAGCCTGTTGTATATCATGCACAAAGAGGGCCAGCTGTACCTCGCATGACCGCTGTTTCCTAAAACCGTGCTGGTTTTTGCAGATGAGCTTCTCAGAGTATAGAAAAGTCATTATGTCGGAACACAAAATATGTTCCATGATTCTACAACAAATCGATGTCAGTGAAATTCTCCGGTAATGATGTGCATCCGATTTACGTTGTTGTCTGGGGATTGCTCAGGGCGTGAGCCGTTTGCTGAGGTTGAACCGTTTTCATGGGGTGACAGGATGAACTTGGGCATAAAATCTTTATCTATCCGTACGTGTAGTGCGTCAGTAGGTGGATCATTGCTCTTGAGAAAATTCCTCTTGAGTAGTGAAATCGGATCCAGGTAGAGCAAGCAATGCCGGGCCTTCCGAAGGCCTGTCCAACACGTTGGACGCGCAGGGTCTGGCCGAGAATCACTGCAGCTTCCAGTGGTGCATTTGGTTGTCGTCATGACTAAAATCGTTATATACAGGACTACTCTTCGATGCGTGTTGTGTTTTAAAACTTCTTAGCAGATTAAAAGTACCAGGCCGGGACTCGAAGCTGAGACCTTGCCTTCCGCTTTCATACACTTACCCAGGGGTCACCAAAGTAAGGCCCGCGGGCCGGATCCAGTCCGTGATGTCATTTCATGCGACCCGCCGACGGTACTGGAATTTGCTAAATAAAACGTGCAACACAAGGCGTAACTGCCCCACTGCTGGTGTTACTAGTTATATCCACGAACGATGACGGTTCCCAAAGCTCGGAACAAGGACGGGAATCGTTAGGATAGGCGTACACGGGAGACTTACTGTCTCGCAACCATTTCGTCTTTGTTTCTTCGGTTTTTGAGAGCTCGCACATGATGAGCAACTGTTTCCTGATAGCGGACGCATTTTCAAGGGTTTTTGTAGTGCAGTTGACCAGTGCACAGAGATGGATTGTTTGAGACTGCAGTGGTTTGTGCACTTATCATTCGACGAAGGACAAAACAACGGAAAAGGAAGTATTGGATTCACCCGCTTATGTCTGAAAGACTAAATAAAAGAAAATTCACTTTAATATTTCAAGATCTGAGATGTTAAACAGAGAAATTCTTCAGTTATAAATTCTTCAGTTATTTTCACATGAGAGTAACGTTATTTGACAAGCTAGTCACAATTCTGGGACGTGCCATCACCTACCAAAATATAAATATGTCACTGGCGATTCCACCAGAAGAGAGACTCGTTGTTACATGAAGGTAGGTTACATGAAATCACACATTTTTTATTTGGTTTGATATTATTTATTATTCTAGAAAACCAGTTAATAACAGTAATCGTTACATTTTGTATAAAATATGTGCAAAGCAACTGATTGAAACGGCAGAAAATGACTGCAGATATGAAGTTTAAACACTGTTGCGTATAGTGACATCGTACATAGTTTCGGGTCCTTCTGAAGCCACAGAAAAATTAGTCAGGTATGAGTTTACACTGTCGCAATCATGAGGAAGTAAGGATGGTGTACGAGCTTTTCCAGCTGTAGGTTGATTGTCAGACATACTCGTGAATGTTGCAGTAAACACTCGCTCAGGGGTGGAGAAATTAGAATACCGAACGCCACCACTGAAGCTATCACGTGTGTCATTTGGTAGACACGTGTTCTGGAAACGTCTTATTACCTGAAGAATCTCAATTTGTGCATCGATCATTCAGTGTGTGGGTACTGCTTTCAGCATAGGTACAAGAGAAAATGCAAAATGTGTTGCAGGGTCATCCATTGATGAGGCAGTTTCTTTCTTCTCTCGAAGTATATCGTGTAAAGTTTCTTCATAACTCCTCTTCTTCTTATTTGGATTGTAGGAGGTATGTGGAGAACGAACAACAGGTGACCTTTGAATGTTCTTTTTCCTCAGGTTCCTCATCGCTTACTACTTGTTCAGCATTTGGATTGTAGGAGGTATGTGGAGAACAAACAAGAGGTGACCTTTGAATGTTCTTTTTACTCAGGTTCCTCGTCGCTTACGACTTGTTCAGCAATTCCACTTGTTTCACGTACTTCTACAGTTGGTAGGAGAAATAAAAGTTGATCGTAAAATTTGTGCTTTCGGCGCTTTCCGGCTGGTTTTTCTTGATTTGCCGAATTTTGGTCACGCAGTTTTCTTGCAAAGCATGTCCTTAGATTTTTCCATCTTCGCTGTACCAACGTTCCTAGGAAACATGACAATAAATTGAAACACTTGGCATTGTTGATGATTTTAATTTATTTTCATGAAACAAAAATGAAAACTACTGTAGTTCAATTTCTTTAAATCATTTATGAAACTTCATAAATTATTATAATTTCTTTCCAGGTATCTAGCAACTGGATCAAGTTTCAATGATATTTCATACAACGACCTGATTGGTACTAACACAATCCGCAGAGTAGTGAAAGCAACGTGCACTGAAATATGGAATGTTTTCTAACCTATGGTTATGCCAGAGAAGTGTGAAGAAGAGTGGTTGGACATTGGTGAACAGTTCTATAAAAATACCTATTTCCCCAACATCATAGGCGCTATAGTCGGAAAACATATTCGAATAATACAACCTCAAAGTTGTGGCTCAGAATTTTTATTTATAAAAAATTCTTTCCTCTGGCATAGGTTGATGCTGAATATCAATTTGTCTTCATAGATGTTGGTGCAAATGGAGCAGCAGGTGATTCCTCAGTTTTTAATAATTTGAATATGGGCAAAAAGCTGCAATGTTACGTTGTGAACATACCGAACGACCGAATATTGCCTAACGACCCAGAAAGCAAACCAATGCCTTTTTGTTTGGTTGCTGATGAATCTTTATCGGGGTACATTTTGCGCCCATTCGCTAAAAAAACGCTAACCCCATTAAAGAGAATTTTCAGCCGTAGGCATACAACTACTCTTGGTATGGTTGAATGCACATTTGGCATACTGGCGAACAAATCGCATACTTTTCATAGACCTCTTGATATCACCATCGATTTCTACAATACAATAATCAAAGCATGTTGTGTGCTTCACAATTTTATGCGCAGAAAAGATGGAATCAACTTTTTCAGATATGGCTTATGAATGTCCACTGCAGAGTATAGACATTGAACTCCAGGCTAGTACTATATCTGGTGTCAATATACGCAACTGTTTTGCAATCTATTTTACGTACCCTGGAGGATCTGTTCCGTGGCAGTACGACGGACTCTGATTTCACTACGACTCAACAACATTGATAAATTTACTTGTTCTAGCCACAAAACATTATTAAGAAGTGTAATACAACAACAATGTTAAAAATATGTCAATAAAAGCAACTTCGTAAAAAAAAGCTTACCTGCTCTCTCTCTCGCTCCCTCTCACTTCTTCCCACAGTTTTCTTTTCAAGTTAACATCAGAATAATCTTTTAAAATTTTATTGAACAATAGAGGCCTCTTTTCTATTTCATTTATTAGGTATTCGCCTATAGATGTTTTCTTCCCTCGCAACAACCATTTTACGAACTTCAAAATTTCCAGCTGCAGACAACAGAGACGGCAAGTACACTGTCGCCCGTGTGCGAGCGCACATATAAGCTGTGGGAGGGAAGACAGTTTGCGTCGCCCTTCTGTCGGCGGCCAGAGCAACTGAAAAGTTGTGTCGCTGTCGCGTCGCTCTGTGTACGCTCTTACATATGATTTTACAGACTCTGTGGAAAATACGAGACAGTTGCGTGACAAAAAGTCTCCCGTGTGCGTCTTTACTGTTGCCTGTTCCAAGCAACAGTTGCAGTAAGCGCATACACATGGTCTGCGCTTCAAGAAAGCGCGCATACCGCAAATTACAATTCTCGCTTGCTCTTACAGAATTTGTCGCTTACCACCGCCATCAGCCGTGGCACCTCGCAACAAATGGAATAAAAATTCACTAAATAACTCGCTACGCTCACGTTAAATGGTCGCACTGGTACGATATTCACAGGAGAGCACTGAGAACACTACTGAACATTCATTGGCTGTCTGAGAATGTGTGACGTAGATGCGCAGAGCGTACCTGACCTCAACCGTCTTTGTTCGTGACTCCAGCTTATAGGACCATGTACAGCCGTTAAACCTGACATTGGAGCTTCTGCAGCAGAATTCGCGTATGGTGAACCACTGAGACCTACGGAATTTTTCGAGCAACAACATGGCCACACATCACCGAGAACCTTAGTTCCTATTTCAGCAAGTCAGCAGTTCCATCTCAACGGTAACTTCGCCTGTCCCCGGCAGCTCGGTATACGATTCCGAATATCTTAGGATACAAGGATATACGGACGTGTTCTCACGTCATGTTACGTACAGGCGTATTCAAATCACCTTTAAATTGTCATTTTTGATCGCATCATGTCGCACTTGAATTTACTGACCTTGAAACTTCTTCTGTGATCACTACAGAATCAAAGTATTTCGGAGAGAGCTGTCATTGTTTGACACACAAGTGGCATGAGAAAATTTTTCTCGTTTTTATTTCAAAGAGTTTTGGGCTACAGTTACCGAAGATGTCAACCTTTTGTTTTCCCAAAAAATTAATCGTGGCTTGAAGAGCATTTTTTCGAGAGGTTTTGAGATCCTGACAGAATTTACAGAGACCTTCTCCTGTTCCAGAATTCCTCTGATTCTAACCTTGATGATATGCTAGTTGAGCTACAGTTCCAGCTCATTCATTTGAAATCAAATGACTTGTTGAAAGAGAAATGTAAGGAAGGAAAACTTGTTGAATTTTACAGCTGCTTACCTGATGTTGGGTTTCCGAATCTGAAGAAAATGGTTCAAATGGCTCTGAGCACTATGGGACTTAACCTCTGAGGTCATCAGTCTCCTAGAACTTAGAGCTACTTAAACCTAGCTAACCTAAGGACATCACACACATCCATGCCCGAGGCAGGATTCGAACCTGCGACCGTAGCGGTCGCGCGGTTCCAGACTGAAGCGCCTAGAACCTCTCGGCCACACCGGCCGGCAAACTGAAGAAATTTGACGCTGGTATGACATCAGTGTTTTGAACAACCTATGTCTGTAAGCAAAAATTTTCAGAAATGAAGCATCTGATGTAAGCACATTGAATGAAACTGACTGATTTATATTTGAAACCAGTTCCGTTGATTCGATGCAGCAATACTAAACCAAACATTGATGAAGCCGAATGCCAGTTTCACATATCTCACAAACGTTTTTGCCTTAGTTTGTGAATTTCGGATATGTGCATAGAAAATGTGATGTGACTATCTTTCTGCAATCATTGGCTTCTTTGATAACTTTTTTGGTAAGTAAATATTGGTTGCCCTTATTTCTTTATGCTTTGTATGCCACTCGTCCATGATTACCACGGGATGGTGAACTGGAGATTGTTACGTCTCATGTAAGAGTCACAATTCGACAGAGACAGGATTGCGGTGTATCGAGATTGCAGTTACTCGTATGCTGCTCACATTGATTGAAATGCCGCAACTGCCATGCGAATGAGGAATCAGAAAAGCCTTATGAACGCCATGGAGGACCTCAACAACAACAACAACAACAACAACGACAACACGCTACTAGACCCCGAAAGAACAAATCTATTGATCAGTCGAGCGTGCAGAATTCTGCAGCCACGCCACATATATTGTTTTTAAAGGTCTAGTTTTATTTGCTATCGATTTCAGCACTACAATGTACATCTTCAGACTTCATCTGTGAAGCATTGTTACATGCGTGGTGGTGGCAACTGCGACAATTTCCACATTCCATTCGTCATCATCATAATATTGGCTCATCATCAATTAGTTATAGGATACTGTTAGTAAGATAGCAAAATGGGTGGATACAAGTGCATGCAAACATTCGGTGACGCATCACTTTTAGTGACATGGTATCGACATAACTGAAAAGCAGTAGTTTGTCAAGGGGAAAACTGGCCCAAATAGCGATCTTACCGTAAGGTCACTGTTAAGAACTTGCAGCTTGAGGTAACACACATGAGAAATTTATATTCAAGGTCAGCTGCCCACCCAGAAACTGACGGCAATAGATAAGCGTCGTTCAGGAGAACTCCCACATTACCCATGCCCTTTTAGCCAAGTGGACTAGGTCATGACATAACTCAAAGCCGGTCAAGTGATAGAAAATTGATCAATGAGAGCACATTAAAATTGTGGGAAACCCCTGTAGCAGTAAGATTCAAGCTTCTCCTTCTCATCCTTATCATGCTTTATAACTGTTCAATTGTGTAAACCTGTTAATTTGAGGTCTGTCCATCATGCAGAAACGTAAAGGTTTATTATAAACCATATTTCTGTAGTGGTAGGTTTTGGAAATAATAACAAATTAACTAAAAGTTAATTATTAACAGTTTTGTAATACATTTATTTGCAACAATTTGCTTTTGTTAATTAATATTTTTTAATTTTATTTGCAAAGCTATTTCTTACACAGACAATGTTTTCTTACAAAGCTGTTTTATGTTCAATAATCTACAATACACATTAATTTTATTTACAAAATATTTTTTTCTGAGGACTATCAGGAACATTACACTAAAGCCAGAAAAACCTAAATAGCATTATTCCCACTTTATTTCTATGCACTTTTTTTTACATTTTCTTTCCATGTATGGTATTTACACTTTATTTCTATGTATACAGTATTTACATTCCCTTCTGATCTTCTTTCTGTATACAATTTATCCATAGGAAACAGGATCTAGCAGCATCAGGTATGAAAAGCAACTCACACACGCGCACACACCCACCCACACATGCTTCCACACACACACACACACACACACACACATATATATATATATATATATATATATATATATATATACCACTATTTGCAAATCATCGTCATTCATTGCATTAACGTGCCTTTGAGGCCTACAGCAGAAGAACAACAGCAAAAAAACATTACAAACACAAAAACCCCAGTAAAAGGAATGTCTGTCAATCACAAGAGAGGAGGTATTTGGTGCAGATGGCACTCCATCTTTCCGGTCTCTAGTGTCATCCTTCAAGGCCGCCTGTTGCACTTCTTGAACGATCGTCTTCACGCGATCCTTCCATCACGTTCTTGGGCGTCCTCTCGGGCGTTTCCCCGTGGGTTGAGAGTGGAGGACTCTCTCAGGAAGGGATCCTTCCGCTCGTAAGATGTGGCCAAACCATTGTAGTTGCCTCTGTCCCAATATTCGTCCAATGTGCGGCTTTCAAACCTCTGGTACAGGTCTTCTTTCTTTCTTCTTTCCCATTTACCTTCCATGTTATTGCAGACGGGTCCATAGATCTTTCAAAGTACCTTTCTTTCAAACGCACATGTTGAATCTTCCGTCGTTGCTGAAGTCGCCCAAGTTTCACAACTGTATAAAAGAACTGGCCTCATCAGTGCCGTGTGCAGATGGACTTTGTTCTTCTGAGATATCAGACGAGATTTTAAAAAATTGTGCAGAGTAAAGAACACGCGATTAGCACTTCTTATCCGTTGATGCACTTTTTTCGTCACTTCACTTTTGCTGGTTAATATTGAGCCCAGGTACTTGGACCCTTCAACTCGTTCGAAGGTATCCCCTTCTAGAACAACGGAAGGAGGGAACACTCGACGACATGATAGTCCAAGGTATTTAGTTTCGTCTTCGTTCACCTCTAGCCCAATGTCCTTTGCATTTTGGAGGATTCTGGAAGTATCAGCACACATTTGCTCTAGAGTGTCGCGTAATCAGTAGCGTCATCGCTTAATAGAAGGAAGTGGTGGGGGGCGGCTGTGCAAAACTCGTTGAAAACTATTTACAGATAAATAAATAAATAAATACACAGCCACACACATCCCATCCAACAGATGATCTGTTAGTCGTCATGACTCGACAGCCCTACTTTCAGCTACAATGCAGTATGTACCCTGTAAGTACCTCACTACCTCTCAATAGAGAGACTACTTGGCACACCACACGTGAAGCAGCGCCAACGCCCTACAGCAGGCTCGTCTTGCAATCCAGTATCGAGACAGCCTTTGATGCCACATGATGCTCACACTTAGCATGCCTCTCGGTAGCACCTGCAGCTATGCAGTGTGTATACACAATCGACTTGAGCCCTACAAACTCCACAATCTGCGAACCATTCGCATCGTCTTTCATCATGCCGATGACCTTCTTGTTTTGTGGTTCAAATGGCTCTGAGCACTATGGGACTTAACATCTGAGGTCATCAGTCCCCTAGAACTTAGAACTACTTAAACCTAACTAACCTAACGACATCACACACATTCATGCCCGAGGAGCCGTTCCAGACTGAAGCGCCTGGAACCGCTCGGCCACACCGGCCGGCTTGTTTTATGGTATTACTCCAAAAGGATTACCGGCTGCATATCCAGACGTCTCGAATTCTTCGTGAGTGTACCTAATTACTTCGTATGGATCACAGCCTTTCATCCAGTAGATGAAACTGTCCGTATCCAAATAAAGTAATCTGAGATCGGCTTCGTAAATTTGTAATGGAGAGCAATAGACCTCAGGCTACATATTCTGCTCTGAAATCCCAGCCATTTCCATAGAAATCAGTCCCTCACTGAAGATGGTGACCCACTTGAAATTTGGTCTGAAGATGTTATCTCTTGTGCTATAACACTCATCCCTCCAGTACACTAAATGAATTTCGCGTTTTTCTCTAACATTTCCCGTTGTTTTTCATAAAAATGAATTATTCGTCGACTTGTAAGAATATTTTTCGAAATCACAAGTTTCAAGAGCCCTGTGTTTAGTTTTTACATCAATCTACTCCTTCAACGGGCAACGCTGCTTGAAGGAGAAGCTGTGAGTGATACTAACACGTTCCATTCCAACATTAGACATTGCTAGAGGCATCTGTAGTGCGTAATATATCGCTGCTTTTTCCCCAGCATTAGCAACAGCTTTGGGGTGGAATCACTTCATGTTACTAGGCACTCCAGACACAGCCTGAAGTCACTGTGCTCATCATGCAAATGGATGGGACTTGTATGTTCTAATTCCTGAGCAAATCCCTCACCAGAATTCTGAGTCACGTCGTGGGCCTTATCCTTCAGTCTGGTGATTTCCTGCTCAGGCAACCATCAGAGCTCACCAGACGTCAGACTTCGTTGCATGGCGTATCAATGGCGGTTGTTTACATCCCAGTAAAGGATGTAACTTATATCGTCAGATTGCCTGAACTCCTCCTCGCTCATTCATGTATATTCACCTTGACGTACCTGTGCAAATACTGGCAAAGACTCCCATAAATCCTGTGTTCGAAGAAGAGCAGCATATCAATATCGGTCCAGAGTTCGATACTGATGTATGTTCTTGTTAACATTGTGACCTACGAAACTCTGCTGGGCTGTAATGGAAGGCAGGATCCAGAGAGTATGTGCTTAGGCGTACACTCCAGTATTTGTTCGAAACTGTCAGAATTTGTTCCAAAATGTCAGCGAGCTGGTGTACAACGGTGTTCATGCATAATCTAGCATAACCTCGTAAATCAGAAATGCCGAACTCCTGCCGAACATTCACTGCCGCTCATATTCCACACCTGTTATGGCAGTGCCTGTTAGTGTACTGGAGAATGGAGTTATGTTGAGCAATGTGGTTTGTACAACCTCTCCGCAAATCCATGTATCTATATGGAAAGACCTTCTTCTTCCTTACAAGCTGAAACTTTGCATCATCGGAATATGTTGCTCTGATGATACGCATATTCTCCCGACACATGTCTCAGTAAGTTTTTTAAGACAAATTTGCATGAAGCAAAGAAAATCCAGGAAGCTAAGCGATATTCTTGGTGTGATTCTCTTGGAAACAGAAATGTACTTTTCAGTGGTGTTAGGAATGATCCTTCAGATCGAAATCACCCAACTGCTGAACGAGAAAATGGGCATCGCGTCTGTTCAAATTGTTAAAGAAGAAAACTGGACACAGTTACACTATTTTGTGTGACAGCTTCCAACAGTAACCCCCATCCTATATCCATGACCACCCACGAGAAGTAGTTCCATTTCTGGGCGCTGCTTCATGGATTGATACTGAACATTATGCCAGAATTTTTTCGCGGATTGATCCGCTTCAAACATTATCCCACATTATTCGCAGACGGATCCACCCTGGCCATTATCTCAGAATTTGTACAGGTTGATCCGCCCATACAGTATTCCCATTTGTAACGCATAGCTGATCAACCCAGAACAATATCCCCAGACTTCGTGCGTTGAGGATTCACCACGAATAATATTCTGTGGCTAACACTGGTGGATCCACCTTTTGGACGCTTCTCCGAACGCACTGCGGACAGTGGCGACCCCCATGGGAGGCCGTCACACAAAATAGCGTAACTATGTCTGTGTTTACAACGGAACAGCAATCCATGTATGGGCTTGTGTTTTACCGTTGACTTTGTTACGTGTGTTGAGTTGTGGAAGTAGTGTAGCTTTTAGATGCCCTGGCTAGGTTGGGATTCTGTATCCCAGTTGGATGTTAACAAACAGCAATCCATAGTCGCTAATCTAAGCAGCAAGAGCATATATACACTTGCACATTTACGCATAGAAAAATATATTGTAGAAAATGTGGTAAAATATTGAAAAATGGAAACCGGAAAAACGTAAAAATTTCAAGAAGAGAGTAAAATCTGTGCTTTACTTGGTCCTATAAGATATCCATAGTGCCTGGAGACCTCTTGGATATTTTCCTCACTCCTTGAAAAAAATAAAATAAAATAAAAAAAATATTAATTAAAAAAATTGAATTCGTTATTTCTAAAGAGGGAAACCTAGTTCCTTAATGTAACAAGTACATATAGAAAGGAAATGACACGATTTATGCTTTAATAGTAGAATGACAGTCCATTCTAGAAAGACATGGTGACGAGATAAAATTGTCATACGTCCCTAATTCTGTATGCATGAGGAAACAGTAATGCTTTTTTACTCTGAATGCTGTGGTATTCCTTCCCAATATATGCAGTTTGCAAATCATGCATATTTAAAATCATAAAAATATTTGGATGTAATGTAATATTGTATGATTCTAGAAGAAAAAAGGATACACATGAATCACATATTGACATTGCTATAGAAATTTACGGATCAGGTAAAAATCATTTAACCTAGATTCAATCATTTTCTCGATCGGTCTCTCCAGCAATATCAGTTACGGAAAACTTACTGCCTTCGACACATATACAACTGAGTGTTTTGGATGGTAGTAAACACATGTTGGGGGAAGAGATAGATATGGTTCACATGGCTCTGAGCACTATGGGACTCAACTGCTGAGGTCATCAGTCCCCTAGAACTTAGAACTACTTAAACCTAACTAACCTAAGGACATCACACACATCCATGCCCGAGGCAGGATTCGAACCTGCGACCGTAGCGGTCGCGCGGTTCCAGACTGTAGCGCCTAGAACCGCTCGGCCACCCCGGCCGGCAAGAGATAGATAGATACACTCCTGGAAACTGAAATAAGAACACCGTGAATTCATTGTCCCAGGAAGGGGAAACTTTATTGACACATTCCTGGGGTCAGATACATCACATGATCACACTGACAGAACCACAGGCACATAGACACAGGCAACAGAGCATGCACAATGTCGGCACTAGTACAGTGTATATCCACCTTTCGCAGCAATGCAGGCTGCTATTCTCCCATGGAGACGATCGTAGAGATGCTGGATGTAGTCCTGTGGAACGGCTTGCCATGCCATTTCCACCTGGCGCCTCAGTTGGACCAGCGTTCGTGCTGGACGTGCAGACCGCGTGAGACGACGCTTCATCCAGTCCCAAACATGCTCAATGGGGGACAGATCCGGAGATCTTGCTGGCCAGGGTAGTTGACTTACACCTTCTAGAGCACGTTGGGTGGCACGGGATACATGCGGACGTGCATTGTCCTGTTGGAACAGCAAGTTCCCTTGCCGGTCTAGGAATGGTAGAACGATGGGTTCGATGACGGTTTGGATGTACCGTGCACTATTCAGTGTCCCCTCGACGATCACCAGTGGTGTACGGCCAGTGTAGGAGATCGCTCCCCACACCATGATGCCGGGTGTTGGCCCTGTGTGCCTCGGTCGTATGCAGTCCTGATTGTGGCGCTCACCTGCACGGCGCCAAACACGCATACGACCATCATTGGCACCAAGGCAGAAGCGACTCTCATCGCTGAAGACGACACGTCTCCATTCGTCCCTCCATTCACGCCTGTCGCGACACCACTGGAGGCGGGCTGCACGATGTTGGGGCGTGAGCGGAAGACGGCCTAATGGTGTGCGGGACCGTAGCCCAGCCTCATGGAGACGGTTGCGAATGGTCCTCGCCGATACCCCAGGAGCCACAGTGTCCCTGATTTGCTGGGAAGTGGCGGTGCGGTCCCCTACGGCACTGCGTAGGATCCTACGGTCTTGGCGTGCATCCGTGCGTCGCTGCGGTCCGGTCCCAAGTCGACGGGCACGTGCACCTTCCGCCGACCACTGGCGACAACATCGATGTACTGTGGAGACCTCACGCCCCACGTGTTGAGCAATTCGGCGGTACGTCCACCCGGCCTCCCGCATGCCCACTATACGCCCTCGCTCAAAGTCCGTCAACTGCACATACGGTTCACGTCCACGCTGTCGCGGCATGCTACCAGTGTTAAAGACTGCGATGGAGCTCCGTATGCCACGGCAAACTGGCTGACACGGACGGCGGCGGTGCACAAATGCTGAGCAGCTAGCGCCATTCGACGGCCAACACCGCGGTTCCTGGTGTGTCCGCTGTGCCGTGCGTGTGATCATTGCTTGTACAGCCCTCTCGCAGTGTCCGGAGCAAGTATGGTGGGTCTGACACACCGGTGTCAATGTGTTCTTTTTTCCATTTCCAGGAGTGTAGATAGAGAGAGAGAGAGAGAGAGAGAGAGAGATAGAGACAAAGAGTCGAATTTACAGTCAGGGCAGATTTCATATGTCATCGCCAGATCATTCTTGTAGGCTACGTCTCTAACACTGATGAGCCAGGGTCGCTCATAGCTCTATCTGCCAGCCTGCGGACGCCTGTCACCATACTCTGTTAAATATTTTGCAGTGATACGTTGTTATTACTGTTACTTAAAACGTGCCTTGCGTGTCGTTAAAGTGAATTTCCTCCATTAGTGTGCGTTCTGCGTGACACCACGCATACAGATAAAAATTACAATAACCCTACCACTGGCTTTGAGGTATCCACGTTGCAGGACACTCATAAAAGAGTGAAATTGCAGTCACGCTTAGAGGGTATGATCGAAAGATCTGCCATATTAAGTCTTTACCCAGATTTTTTTGCTACCAATACGAATAAACGACTACATTATATTTGCCTGGGGGATTCTAGTGCAAAATATTACCTAGCTGTCAAATATTTTAATCATTTAACATGGAAATCGGTTACACAAACTCGTGCTGCTGGTGTGCTCGTGTAAAATACAACAGAACGATTTATAAACATTCCTCGCAAAGTGCTGTTGGTAAGAAACATTCGGGTTTTTACCATATTTCTAAAACACTCATGTTAGATGTTAGCAACGTCTTCATACAGCCGTGTGGCACCCTCTCCAGATATCTCCTGCAGGGACGCAGACGGATTCTGTGCAATAGCGGCTGCCCAATGCTAATGGACATTGTGCAACACTACTGTGAGCTCTAGCTCACTACCGTCTATTATTATTATTATTATTATTATTATTATTATTATTATTGTGGAAGCGGTGCGTAGCGTGATAGCTTCCCGACTCCAGGTGATGCCTGATGCTTATATCGATGGCTTCCGCACTACAGGAGGCGCATTAGTAAAATATGTATGGTGATCTTTGAACAGAGCCAACAACGCTGTCTGATGCATACGTAGAACTTTTCAGATACCGACCATGGCACGCTGGAAGTGTCACAGCGTCGGTAAATTATTCTTCTCTTTCAGCAATGTATGCTCAAAGTGATGGCCCGGTACTTGCACCTGCACTGAAATGTTGTCCCACTCGTTTCCTTTTGTGCTGAAATAATCAAAAGGAATGTGGTTTCTGTCTCTTAACATGACACATTTCTGTGCTAGCAATCATTCCATTCTGAAACTTGCTAGCTGTAACATCAACAGCACTAATACAATCAGCAGAGATGAAACGGAATAATGGAAATGGTGGTCCATCAGGGGGTAATAAGCGACCCTGATTTGACTCCAGTGAACCTACAGGTACATGTATGTATTTAAGGTAATTATTATTTTGTTCCACGTTTTTGTATACTCTTTATAACTGCATTCTGATGATTAATTTCTTCTTCTTCTGTTGCAGACGTGATGAACGCGTGTGGACTCAGGGTTGAGCCTGCAACAACTACTCCAACAGCTGACAAGATGATGATGTCACTGCGCATACAAACACTGCCACGGTATGGTCTGTCATCACCGTGGTATGGGCTGAAGACACCAGATCGTTTGCCAACTCACCACTGCCTTGGACCATCCCGCAATCATCATGGTCCTTCACGGCATTGGACATTGCGTCGACACCACTCTGGGAAGTCCTGCAGTCACATTGCCCTGCTCTGTGGTTATTGGTGCTTTTAGGGACAGGGTCTCACAAGCCCATATTTGGCACCTCCAATGTAGACTACAGAGATCCTGCAACCTCTATCGTTGCCTGTCAGGATGTCTTGGAAAGGGTGCACCCCAAAATTGTCACTGACCCACAGTGTCCAGCCATTAAGTGTAATATAGCAATATACTGTGAACTCACCCTGCCCCCTCCCCTGAAAGAGGGTGTAAGATGGCAAGAACTATGCCCCTTACATGAAGTCATTAAAGATCACCTAACTCACGTTGAGCGAACAGTAGGGCTGAACAAAATGACTGTCAAGGCACAATGCATCTTGTCGAGGGTATAGTATGGACGTAGTGGAATAATTAATGTCGGGTGATGGTTTTAAAGTAATTCACACGACATGAAAACTTTGTGGAAACGAGTCGATTCACTGGACACTAGTTTACCCCAGGGAACTATTTAGAACTGACCGTGGCCGGATGGGGAACGGCGAAGGGAAGCGACAATAGGCAGCTTAGGGCAGCTCAAGCTCTGAGAAAGCGGTAACGCGGCGCGGCCTCCAGCCACCTTAAGATGAGTGACAGTATGGGTGGTTGACCCCGACCCCATGCTGATGTACCGGGAAACAGAAGGAGAACTTTACGCCTGTTGATAAATGTCCATCGTCCCGTTTTCAGTGAAACATGCGAGAAAGCCGCGCAAAGCTACGGTGAAGCGGTCAACAGAGGTCAAAATATGCGTGTTCGTGACTATAGCAACATCATGGTGAATTCACAGTCTGAAGAGCCTGAAGTAAATCAGGTGAAGAGCGACAGCATGAAATACGCCGGCCTCCAGTGGGAACGTAGGACCAAGGAATTTGAAGTACTCTCTTGGGAGTTAGAATTCCGGAAAACTTGGTGTTTGTGCAGACGCTAACCTTGATGGGTGGCCTGGGAGGAGCTATATAGCAGAAGTTGAGAAGAAGGGAAATTTTGTGGGAATTTGTTCACTTTCCAGAGCAGGCATTGGCCTGCGCTGGGAAGCGACGCATAATTAACGCGACTTGCGCTGCAATTGGCGTAAGTGATTTTGCTGGAGGGGAAACCAAGGCGAAGAGCGGACTGTGAGAAGTCTCCGTAGAGGTCTTCCGTTCCCAGCTTGCCTAGAGTGCGGACGTGGCGTTCTTTACTCAGCTTGCCTGAGAAAGAGTGAGCATCTCTGCTGTTTAGGACTTAGCAAATGGAACGATTGAGCTTGGGTATAGGAAGTTTTGGTTCAGCTATGTACTGAGCAAGATAGCTAGGAGTGAATAGACGAGCGCAGCCTTGCAGCACCACGAGGTCAGCCGACGACCACACAACGACGACGTGCCGCCACGATTCGGTGATATTGCGCCCGCTCCGGCCACCGATTAATTTGTTGGATCACGTCGGCAAAGTTTCCACGAGGGTTTCACGTACTGTAGAATTCTTCTCGCACTTCGCATTACGCCTGGGTCAGTCGATAGGAATTACTTTTGAGCTACCGCGCTTTCCTTCACGCAAACGCAATTTATTACCACTGCCTGGTAGGAGAGTCATGTAATGTGATGATTGAAGTTCGTGAGTTAAAATAAATTTGTGATAATCGACTGCATCTGTTTTCAATCAAGTAGTTGAAATCCCAAGTCACTCTCTTAATTAATTTTGTGTTCAACATTTGCATCTGGTGTTCAATAGCTGCATATAACATCAATGTGCACCCCTTTTTAATTAAAAGTGATCAATTCTGAATCAATTAATGTCAACACTGTCACCGCAGTTCAATCAGGAGTCACAGGGCCTTATTACTTTCTTTGCGTTATCCGATATTGCGGCAGTTTTGCACTCTCCGTTGATCTGTTAATCAATTAGCTGGGGTGAACACACGCCAAAACCAGATAAGTGACGGGTGGGGTGTTACAAGGGCAGTGATGCGAACGAGCAGGAGCATCAACCAAATTTGAGGAAGAGCTTGCGTGATATCGCAGGGCTATTCAGTTGAAGAGTGACTCGAAACATTTGACAAGAGTATCACACATAGCCACTTCTCCGAAACGCAGAAAGGACGGTTGGGTTTGGCTCTCAGCTGTGTACTTCGTCTTGATGTATATTCGATGTTTTTGATCCACTTAATGGGGATCCACTTTCATACCTCTTCCGGAGGATATTGCTGCAACACAAGCATACATTAATGTCCAGAACCTAGATGAAATTGGCGTATATTACTTTGCATGATCACATATGGTTAGCGACAGAAATTATCCAAAAGATGCCTAGCGTACAAGTAGATACAAAACATCTGGTGTCTACAGCCATTACAATTTCCGTCACTTCATATTCACAATAAAACCCCAGGACCTACCAAAATTCGAGAAGTTTTTAATTTTTCAATTAATGTACACAAACAGGTTGTTGATGATAGAAAGCCTGAAGATGACCATGAGAATGCTGTACAAAACAAAGAAGACAAACATAAAGCAGATGGGCCCTTTACTTTTCAAAATTAGTCTGTCAATGGGCCAAACATGTAGATATGTTGCTATTCTCTGAAAAGTTCTTAAAGTTTAAGAAAGTACTGGGGTCCTCTTCGAGCGCCTCCTTGGTTCTGTGGGGCTTTGTGATGGCGATCCCACTGCCTCCTCACTACCTTCAAAGGACAGCATGTACCGCCTCTGGCATTATATCATCTTGTATGCTTGTAGGACTCTAGCTGCAACAAATTCAAATCATTCTTCGGAGATTATTGCTGACTGACCTTGAAAAACTCACATGGAATGTTGATGGGATTTATCGCAACAACATTCCCATGAACGACTGGCAGGAGAGTCTTGCATGAGCAGGCAGTTGATATTCATATTTGTGGACTACCGGCATGTAAGCGTAAGAACAAAACAGAGTCTTGATTCGGTTTATAGTTTATGTGAAATTCTTGAAGCATGCTTTTATCATTCGTTTATCTGCATTCAATGCATCTTTGCAAAAACAAGAAATATTAACGTGACAAGAAAAACGTAAGACACATGCAAATGTGATGAAAAATCATCGCTCATATTTTCTTTTTTTGTTCTGTTTCTATATTAAGTAAACAATCTCGAATGCAAATACTAAGCGCAATAGAAGTTTAAAACAATAAAATAACGATTAAATGCCAGCGTTTGAATGTTATTTAACAGGATGTTTTCTTTATCGTTATTTCATCCACCCCCTTCCACCCCATATGAAAGGGGGTGGGCTGTCAGCGGATAAAATGTGCCACTCTTCAGTCACTCGAAAGAAAATTTTTAAAAACATAGTATAAAAGCTGGACAAGGCAGTCGACAACAATAAACATTTTGTACAATAAAAGGACTGATCGTCAGTTGCATAGGTTAAAGTACGAAAGGTTGATTTGGTGATAAGATGAATGGAAAATGAGTGTTGCATATGAATGTGTAAAAGCAGATAGACAGTTGCATAAGGTAAAACGGGAAGTCTGATGTGTTAACAGATGTACAGATGCGTGAAGAGAAGAATGGATGTAGACTGCCAGGTATAAGAGTATCACGGGAAAGCAGCACTGCAAGGTAATGTATAGGAGGGGGTTTGTGTGGGTGGATGTTTGCAACAGGGATGGGGAAAGTATGGAGAGGGATGCAGCTCCGAACCAAGACTTAGGACGTAGCCGGCGAGGGTTGGAGGAGAAGGAAGCCCCGACATGAGAAGGGTAGTAGGGATCTCGTACATCTGGTAGAACAAGTATATATCAGGGCGGATTTCAAGGTCGGGTAAGGGAAGGCGATTAAAGTTTTGTTGAGATAGGATGTGGAGGATATGGAGTTATAGTGTTGGGGAATGTGGTGGCACAGGCATGACATACTAATATCAGTGTGCAGGGGGAGGGGGGGGGAGGAACGTGGGATGGGAAGTGTCGAGTTTATGGGTAATATAGGATATTTGGAGGTGTTCAATATGAAAGAGTAGGCTGAGGAATTTTATAAGTTTGTAGAGAATGCAGGTTGGAGAGGATAAGCTGATCTGAAAGGCTTGGCAGAATACATAGTGTTGGAGGAATTGTAGTGTGTGACAAAAGGAGGGAGGACTGGAAGTCATGCCACATTGTCATCGGTGAGGAAGGGTCAGATTATGGCTTTATAGGTGTAGAGGACTTAGAAGAGTGCAATCCCAATGTTCGGCTAGGGAGAAGTTTTAGCAATTTTAGACTGTTGTGGGCATTCTGTTGAATGGTTGATAGACAAGGCTTCCATGTTAGTGATCTGTAGTGTTGGCAGAAGAGCCAACACTGTGTTGCTAGAGGAGGCCGAAATGCACGCCTCTAAGCTCACGCAAACTGGCGTGAGGTCTGGAACAGTTAAGGGAATTAATAGTAGCAAATAAAGTACGTAGTTGATGTAATATTTAACTTTAATCCATAATTGGAAAACATCGCTCTTGATGGTACATTAATAGAATCTCAATATCAAATGCTATGGCGCCCTGCTAGGTCGTAGCAAATGACGTAGCTGAAGGCTATGCTAACTATCGTCTCGGCAAATGAGAGCGTATTGATCAGTGATCCATCTCTGGCAAACTCTGCTGTACAACTGGGGCGAGTGCTAGGAAGTCTCTCAAGACCTGCCGTGTGGTGGCGCTCGGTCTGCGATCACTGACAGTGGCGACACGCGGGTCCCACGTCTACTAGCGGACCGCGGCCGATTTAAAGGCTACCACCTAGCAAGTGTGGTGTCTGGCGGTGACACCACAGATCGAGTGTTAGTCTGAGGTATTTTAGTGTATCAGTTAACTGGTTAGGACACTCTTAAATGGTAAAATAAAAGTTGTGGGGGCGGAAGCTGCAGGTGGTTCAGCCAACAATTATTGCCTGGGTTTTGGTGGGGTTGATTTTGAGGAGCCACTGATTACACCCTGAGGTAAGCTAGTTGAGACAGAACTGGCGGGATCATTGGGATTTCTGAAGGGTAGGGTAGAGAGAGAGGAAGGCGGTGTCATCGGCATAATGAAGGGGATGAACAGGAGGAGGGGACTTTGGCGTGTAGAGGACATACAGGAGAGGTGAGAGGACAGAACATTGGGGCACACCTGCAGTTGGATGGAAGATACAGGAGTTGGTATTGCTGACGATGACATAAGACAGGAAGTTAGGGAGAAAGGATGCGTTGAGGCGGACATAATTTATGGGAAATAGGATGGTATGGAGCTTAAAGAGGAGCCTGCAATGCCATTCACAGTCATAAGCTTTCTCCAGGTCTAGAGAGACAAATGAGTATTTTTAGTTGTTGATTTGGCGGGATGGGAGACGAGTAATTTGGAAATTTGGAAATCTATGGTGAGGTCTTACGGGACCAAACAGCTGAGGTCATCGGTCCCTAAGCTTACACACTACTTAATCTAAATCAAACTAACTTACGCTAAGGACAACACACACACCCATGCCCGAGGGAGGACTCGAAACCCCGTCGGTGGGGAGACGAGTAAGGAACAAGAGTTGGTCATTGGAGGAAAAATTTGGACAGAAATATGGAGCAGAATGGATAGATGTTGCTGTAGGGGACTGTGGATACTTTGGGATAGGATGGACTCAAAGGCCTGTTAAGAGAAGAAGTTAGTATTTTATATATGGAATTAAAATTAAATTACTTTTGAGCAGTTTAGTAAGTAGTATGTGACAGAGGATAAAGTGTCAAAGTGTATTACTGAAACAAATTGTGCACATTGTGTGTTATCAACCTGCAAGTTTTGATATTCCAGAGATGAACATATTTTCTGCTTCTGAAGTTAGCTAATGGACAATGTGATGAGGTATTTGAGCCTGCTTCTTTAACTTCCTGTCAGTCGCTCACACCTCACAGCTGCATGAATCTACACTAGAGGACGGTACTCATGCGAACGTCGTCTGTTTCAGTTTAGGGGCATAGCAGACCTGATCACTTGTTCTAAGTCAATGACCTATTTGTCACTTTCAGTTGCAATAAAGTTTAGTATTTACATAAAATTTGTCACTACCTACTTTATCCTTGGGCTTACAAAGCTCCCAGACGCTTGAGAATTATTTTTACTGTCAAAAATAGGTAAAGCACCTCACAGGTGCAGCGCAAATATGGATAGATGGAACAGGGACGCGGCTATCGCAGGATTAACAAAAGCAGCCAAACAGATGTAAAGGGTCAATATATGGGCAGCAGCACTTTAGATCCAATATACACATTGTTGCTGTCTGTGTACTACATTTTGCACTCTGTATACTGTGAAAATATCTCCAAATTTAATGACACGGTATTCTTATTACACGCATAGTAAAAAAGCCGTTATTTTCTATACTTCTTGGTGTTTCCCTTAGGGTCACATGAACGGGTAAGTGGTACTACATTGGTTTTAAGGCGTTTGCAGAACCTTCATGACAACTGTGGCTTTTTTGACGTGTTGTCTTCACTGACAGTAGCCAGTCACCAAAGCATCCAAGCCACTGGATGATGAGCAGAAATTTCACCGCTTCAGATTCTCCGACGAGATACTTCAAAATTCATGTAGTCAGATTAATTGTACTTTGGAATATTATCAGCATTCCAGTAACGATATTTAATAGTTAGTTACACGTTCCATAGATCATTTGAACGATACTTATCTCGAAATATTGTGGAATAAGTCAGTTTACAGCAAATGTGCATATGTATACACGGTTACTGTTAACATTAATAAACAATTTTTTTTTAGTTTCACTCGTGCAGCTACACTTAAAAAAACCATGTTTTGATTTCTATTTTCTTACAGACTACCAGCTTTAAATAAAAATTCGTCCGTGTAATAAAAGGAGTAGCCCGCGAGAAATGATATTAAGTTAGGTTTAAAAATTGCTTTCTTACCTGTCGGACATTTTAAGTTTTCGAGTAAATGATCAAAAATTTTGTTGCTGCATACTGAATTCCTTCCTGAGCCACTGATAACTTTAATATCGATTAATGAAAGTCATTTTTTCCTCTAGTTCAAAAATGGTTCAAATGGCTCTGAGCACTATGGGACTTAACATCTGAGGTCATCAGTCCCCTAGGACTACCTAAACCTAACTAACCTAAGGACATCACACACATCCATGCCCGAGGCAGGATTCGAACCTGCAACCGTAGCGGTAACGCTGTTCCAGACTGTAGCGCCTAGTACCGCTCGGCCACACCGGCCGGCTTTTTCCTTTAGTATTATAGTTATTGGAATCACTATTGTTTTTCAATTGAGATGTACAATTTATGATGAATTTCATTAGTGAATATTCCCCAAAAAAAGAAAAGAAACGCACCTCCAAGGGTTTATACGAATCAGACGGAAATCTTGAGTAGTGATGTAGATGTGCAGACAAACAAATTATCGTAATTTCAGAAAAACTGAAAGAGCTTCACAAATTGAGCAAGTCAATAACGCTTTGGTCTACCTCTGGCTATCATGCAGGCAGTTACTCCGCTTGGCATTGATTGATAGAGTTGTTGGATGTCGTCCTGAGTGATTTCGTACCAAATTGTGTTCAAAAATCCTCAAATGTGTGTGAAATCTTAAGGGGCTTAACTGCTAAGGTCATTATCCCCTAAGCTTACACACTACTTAAACTAAACTATCCTAAGGACGAAGACATACACCAATGCCCGAGGCAGGACTCGAACCTCCATCGGGACCAGCCGCACAGGCCATGACTGCAGCGCCCCTAGACCGCTCGGCTAATCCCGCGCGGTCCAAATTGTGTCCAGCTGAAGCTTTAGATCATCAAAATTGCGAGGTTGGAGGGCCCTGCCCATAATGTTCCAAACTTTCTCAGTTGGGGAAAGATCCGGCGAAATTATTGGCCAAGGAACGGTTTGACAAGCACGAGGACAAGAGGTAGAAATTTTCGCCGTGTGCGGGCGGGCAATATCTTACAGGAATGTAAGCGTAACAAAACGGGACGTAGGTTATCGTCGACGTGCAGCTATGCTACGAAGGTGCCGCGGATGACAACCAAAGCGATCCTGCTATGAATTGAAATGGCAACCCAGATCATCATACCTGGTTGTCGGACACACGCCGAGAGTTACTACGGCTTTCTTCGTGCTTGCCAAACCCTCCTTGGTCAGCAAGGTCACCAGATCTTTCCCCCAGTTGAGAACGTTTGGAGGACAATGGGCAGGTTTCTCCAACACCTCGGCATTTTGACGATGTAACGAGATATTTGGACAGATTTTGGCACTGTATCCCTCACGAGGACATCCTAAATTCTGTGAATCAGTACCAAGCCGAATACCTCCTTGCATTGCGGTTAGTGGTGGGCCAACACGTTACTGAATTGCTCAATTTGTGAAGCTCTTTCTTGAATAAATTAATCAATTTTTCTGGAAGTATAATCACTTGTTTGGGCGGACGTGTACATCACATCTGTCGATTTCTGTCTCATCCCGATAATTCCTGCATGGTGCGTCTTTTTCTCTTAAAGTGTACATGTTGTGATGTGTTTATTAAAATATCTCAACGTTCCAAGCCAGTGGAGGGAATGAGCCGGCATTGAAGTTCGGCTCAAATGGTTCAAATGACTCTGAGCGCTATGGGACTTAACTTCTCAGGTCATCAGCCCCTTAGAACTTAGAACTACTTAAACCTAACCTAACCTAAGGACATAACACACATCGATGACCGAGGCAGGATTCGAACCTGCGACCGTAGCGGTCGCGCTGTTCCAGACTGTAGCGCCTGGAACCTCTCGGCCAGCTCGGCCGGCAAGTTCGGCCCGCATGATGGTTGAGACACACGTGTTTACTGGTACCGAACTCAGCTGCGGCTCATAAATGTTCGCGTTTCTAGCAGCGACTCTCTTTCAGTAACACCACCCAAAGATTGGGCTTAACGGTCACTCCTCAGGCTAATGATATTCATTCCTCCCTTTTCCGAATGATTCCCTTCGCGCGCTTGCGTTGATTAACGGTCGTACAGCACTCTGGCGGAGACAGATCGTGCCGCCGCCACGCATCTACACCTGCCGGGGGCGGTTTAAAAGCTGCGGCGGCAGCGCCTGGAGCCCGTATGTAAATCACGGCGCGGCCTTGTGCGGGCGCGTCCCGCCGTGAGTCACCGGGGCGAGGTCGGCGCTCCGCCACGGCCGTCACGGCAACGACTGCCCGACACGCCACTTTGCCGAGGAGGCGCCGGGCCCGCACCAGAGATGGCGGTTATCACCGAAACAGTCGGCTTTGGATTACGCCGGATAGACTACACTACTGGCCATTAAAATTGCTACACCATGAAGATGACGTGCTACAGACGCTAAATTTAACCGTCAGGAAAAAGATGCCGTGATATGCAAATGATTAGCTTTTCAGAGCATTCACACAAGGTTGGCGCCGGTGACGACACCTACAACGTGCTGACATGAGGAATTTTCCAACCGATTTCTCATACACAAACAGCAATTGACCGGCGTTGCCTGGTCAAACGTTGTTGTGATGCCTCGTGTAAGGAGGAGAAATGTGTACCATCACGTTTCCGACTTTGATAAAGGTCGGATTGTAGCCTATCGCGATTATGGTTTATCGTATCGCGACACTGCTGCGCACGTTGGTCGAGATCCAATGACTGTTAGCAGAATATGGAATCGGTGGGTTCAGGAGGGTAATACGGAACGCCGTGCTGGATCCCAACGGCCTCGTATCGCTAGCAGTCGAGATGACAGGCATCTTATCCGCATGGCTGTAACGGATCGTGCAGCCACGTCTCGATCCCTGAGTCAGCAGATGGGGACGTTTGCAAGACAACAACCGTCTGCACGAACAGTTCGACGACGTTTGCAGCAGCATGTACTATCGGCTAGGAGACCATGGCTGCGGTTACCCTTGACGCTGCATCACAGACAGAAACTCCTGCGATGGTGTACTCAACGACGAACATGGGTGCACGAATGGCAAAACATCATTGTTTCGGATAAATCCAGGTTCTGTTTACAGCATCATGATGATCGGATCCGTGTTTGGCGACATCGCGGTGAACGCACATTGGAAGCGTCTATTCGTCATACTGGCGTATCACCCGGCGTGATTGTATGGGTTGCCATTGGTTACACGTCTCGGTCACCTCTTGTTCGCATTTACGGCACTTTGAACAGTGGACGTTACATTTCAAATGTGTTACGACCCGTGGCTCTACCCTTCATTCGATCCCTGCGAAACCCTACATTTCAGCAGGATAATGCACGACCTCATGTTGCAGGTCCTGTACGGGCCTTTCTGGATACAAAAAATGTTCGACTGTTGTCCTGGCCAGCACATTCTCCAGATCTCTCACCAACTGAAAACGTGTGGTCAATGGAGACCGAGCAACTGGCTCGTCATAATACGGCAGTCACTACTCTTGATCAACTGTGGTATCGTGTTGAAGCTGCATGGGCAGCTGTACCTGTACACGCCATCCAAGCTCTGTTTGACTCAATGCCCAGGCGTATCAAGGCCGTTGTTATGGCTATAGGTGGTTGTTCTGGGTACTGATTTCTCAGAATCTATGCACCCAAATTTCGTGAAAATGTAATTAGATGTCAGTTCTAGTATAATATATTTGTCCAATGAATACCCGTTTATCATCTACATTTCTTCTTGGTGTAGCAATTTTAATGGCCAGTAGTGTATTTCATCTCCAGTTTAACCTGAATGTTGAAATCGCGCAAAATAACTGGTTTGTGGTATAACTGATTTTTTTAAAAAGAACAAACGTAGACATTGTACATTTAAAAATTCTACGTCTCCATTAGACTTTTTCATTGTAATCTTCAAGATACATGAAATCAAAACAGTAAATTAAAGTAGGACTTGAAAGAAAACTTTATCCATCCACAATACGTTACTTCTCCTCGTAAAGTAATGAGGGGTCGATAACTAAAAAAATTCAGTAATATGCTCCTACTGATTCTATTAAAAATCACCTACATATCGACGATCATAACACCATTTCGGCATTACCAGTTGTCAGTGCTAAAGCGTGAAAACTGAATTTGGAGAACTCTACACTGGGGTAACGAAAGTCACGGGAATAACGATATGCACGAATATTTAGTATTTTAAAGACAAGGTATAAAAGGGCAGTGAATTAGCGGATTTGACATTTGTACTCAGCTGATTCATGTGAATAGGTATCCGACGTGATTGTGGCCGCACAAGGGAAATTAACATACTTTGAATGTAGAATGGAGTAAATCGTTAGGGAATTCAGTATTCCGAGGTCCACAGCGTCAAGAGTGTGCCGAGAATACCAGATTTCAGCCATTACCTCTCACCACGGACGCTGCAGTGGCCGTCGGCCTCCACTAAACCACTGAGACATGCGTTGTCAGTGCTAACAGACAAGCAGCAAAGCATGAGATAACCGCAGAGATCAATGTGGGACGTACGACGATTTTATCTGTGAGAACAGTGAGGCGAAATTTGTCGTTAATGGGCTATTGCAGCAGACGACGGAAGCGAGTGTCTTTGGTAACAGCGCCTTTCCTGGGCTCGTGACTACATCGGTTAGACCCCAGATAAAATCGTGGCCTCGTCAGATTTGTCCCGATTTTAGTTCGTAAGGTCTGATAGAGGGATAGAGTGTGGCGCAGACCTTCAAGGCACTGAACAAGCTGGTGGTTGCTCCATAACGGTGTAGGTCGTGTTTATATGGAGTGGACTGTGACCTCTGGTCCAACTGAACCGATCGTTGACTGTAAATGGTTATGTTCCGCTACTTGGAGACTTCATGTTTCCAAACAACAACGGCTTTTTTTATGGATGACAATGCACCATGTCACTGAGCCACAATTGTTTACCATAGATCTGAAGAACTTTCTGGACAATTCGAGCGAATTATTTGGTCACGCAGGTGGCCCAACATAAATCCCGTCGAGCTATTATAGGGCAAAATCGAGAGGTAGGTTTGTGCACAAGGAACACTTTCGCAATATACACGGCTGTAGAGGCAGCTTGGGAGTTGTTGAGTCCAGGCCACGTCGATCTGCTGCACTACGCCGGGAAAAAGGAGGTCCGACACGATACTAGGAGGCACCGGTGATTTTTGTCAAAAAAATGGCTCTGAGCACTATGGGACTCAACTGCTGAGGTCATTAGTCCCCTAGAACTTAGAACTAGTTAAACCTAACTAACCTAAGGACATCACAAACAACCATGCCCGAGGCAGGATTCGAACCTGCGACCGTAGCGGTCTTGCGGTTCCAGACTGCAGCGCCTTTAACCGCACGGCCACTTCGGCCGGCGATTTTTGTCACCTCAGAGTATTTTTCGTATTAAGTTGGCCGTTTCTAAGGGCTACAAGGCGATAAAGGCGTATTGTATAGACCCAGGGAGCAGATCACCTAATTTTTTTATAAACTATGAATTTTTATGTTTTTAATTTGTTGCTGTTGCCATAATTTCCTTTCTCTTTCATTACTTCTTAGAAACGACAGACAGATAATGAGCTTATGTGTAAAATTTGAAGCGCTCATTTTTAAATCCAACAGGAATTTGACTACAAGCGAGTTTTTGCAGACAAAACCAAACATCCTTTTCCATAGCCGGCCGCTGTGGCCGAGCGGTTCTAGGCGCTTCAGTCTGGAACCGCGCGACCCCTACGGTCGCAGGTTCGATTCCTGCCTCGGGCATGGATGTGTGTGATGTCCTTAGGTTAGTTAGGTTTAAGTAGTTCTAAGTTCTAGGGGACTGCTACAGTCGCAGGTTCGAATCCTGCCTCGAGCATGGATGTGTGTGATGTCCTTAGGTTAGTTAGGTTTAAGTAGTTCTAAGTTCTAGGGGACTGATGACCTCAGAAGTAAAGTCCCATAGTGCTCAGAGCCATTTGAAACATTTTTCTAAGGGACTGATGCCCTCAGATGTTAAGTCCCATAGTGCTCAGAACCATTTGAACTATTTCAATAAATTCGAATGAACAGTGCAGATAGTGGGCAAAAAGTAATATTTATCAGGAACAGTTACATGAAATTAGTTAAAGTTTTAATAATGAATTCATCCAATGGCGAATATTGTCCAATCTGTCATAAATACTTGTTCTACACTGAGGTGACAAGTCATCCGATACCTCCTAATGTCGCAGTTACCTAGACGTGGCATGGACTCAACAACTTGTTAGAAGCCCCTGCAAAAATATGTAGCCGTGCTGCCTCTATAGCCGACCATCAAAATGGTTCAAATGGCTCTGAGCACTATGGGACTTAACATCTGAGGTCATCAGTCCCCTAGAACTTAGATCTACTTAAACCTAACTAAGCTAAGGACATCACACACATCCATGCCCGAGGCAGGATTTGAACCTGCGACCGTAGCGGTCGCGCGGTTCCAGACTGAAGCGCCTAGAACCGCTCGTCCACCAGCGGCCGGCGCCGACCATAATTGCGAAAGTCTTGCCGATGAAGAATTTTGTGCACGAACCGACCTCTCAATTATGTTCCATAAATGTTCGATTGGTTTCATGTCGGGCGATCTAGATGGCTAGATCATTCTCACGAACTGTCCAGGATGTGCTTCAAATGAATCGCGAACAACTGTGGTCCAGTAACATGGTGCATTGGCATTCGTAAAAATTCCATCGTTGATTGGGAAGATGAAGTCCGCGAATGGCTTCAAATTGTCTCCAAGCCGAGGAATATAACCGAGGCTCGATTCCATGTACCCATAGCCCACACCATTATGGAGCCACCACCAGCTTGCACAGTGCCTTGTTGACGTCTTGCGCCCGTGGCTTCGTAGGGTTCACGCAACACGCAAACCCTACATTCAGCTCTTACCAGCTGAAGTCAGGACTCATCTGACCAGTACACGGTTTTCCAGCCGTCCAGGGTCCAACCGATACTGTCAAGAGCGCAGGAGGAATCTGCAGGCGATGTCCTGCTGTTAGCAAAGGCTCTTGCGTCGGTCGTCTGCTGCCATAGCCCATTAGAGTCAAATTTCGTCGCACTGTTCCAAGATGCTACTCCAGGCGAGTGTTAAATGATTGAAAATAATAAACGTTAAAATGAAGATTTGGCCCTGTCCGAGTACCCCCGAAGCAGGTCTTAGGATCTCTTAATGCTCTTTAACATATAAATTCCAACCTAAATAGAAATGAATGATTAAAGGAACTAATTATACTAAATGATAAACGTTGTTGCTGCTTATACATTTATTGTATATTAAAAACAATCTTTATTACAAATGTTTACATTTTCTAACTAAAATTACCGGTCCATTGAACAACTCTCCCCTTTTATTATGACTGCGCGATCTAATATAAATAACGCGAAATGACTGACATCATCTATGTACCAAACACAAGAAGACACTACTTTTAAAGATGATCTACAATGGATTGCAACGTCAGTGGAAAAAAATCCTACGTGTTTAGTTTTATAGTCCCTAATAAGCCAAAGCAATTAGCAATATCACCGTATGTACTGCGTCCGGTGCGTCGGAGTGATGGTTCTCGTACACGTCTGCGACGATGGAAGAACTCCAGCCACAAAATAAACTCTTTCAAAGACTAGGACGGCTGAAGGCGGTCCTATACTCTAATACTATATTCTCCCCTCTGTGTTCTACAGACGAGAAACGCGAACTCCCAGTCACAAGGACGGAGTTCAGATAACGTCTCAACATAAGTATAGGCAGAAGAAGTGCTCTCAATCACTGAACGCTGCGTACTCAACGACGACTTCCAACCTGGAGGCGAAGTCCAGAATCGTATAATTTCACAACAGTACAGTGCCTAACCGTTCTAACTATAAAATCTCGTGAGAGCAAAGACAGCAAGTCCGTCTGTACCAACAAGAAGCTGATACTGCGCGACCGACACACACGGGAGCTCAACAAGGAAGACTTCGTCTGTCCACTGCTGTCTTCCGAGCACGGCTCGGCTCCCCATCCATCGTAATTCCGAAAACGAATCATATTCCCGAAACCACGCAATATTCTCCTTCTCTACAGAAGGCTACCAACCATATTTCAGTCTTTTGTCGTCCAGCGCGGAAAGTTTGCGAGGAAAAACCTATACTCGTACAATGGTACGCTTCTGAGTAAAAATTCTTGAAAATAACCCAGCCTGCGTGGTTTCCGAGGTGCCGCTTCTTCGTTCCTCTCACCTGCGTCCAAGATTTCCGTAGTTTCCGAAGTATAATCCTTCCGGTTCGGCTATAAACCTGGCCGGTCGCGACTCTGTTGTGCTCAAGCGCTTAGGTGCTACGACGTCCTTCTCCTACTTCCTGTGTTTAAGCAGGACCAACACACCTGTGTGGGCGTTCCACCCAGGGCTTGAGTTCCGTCTGCGTTTCATTTCCATTGTCGTTCCAATCTCTACTAGTATGATAATAAAGACGATCCGTCACCTTTCATGCAATAAGCGTTAACAATTATTTACAAGGCGTACATGACAATGCCAGTCTCCTTTAAATATTCATATATACGATGTACTATCTATCAAATAATACCTAAAGTGGTTGTAGATCATGGCAAAGTATGTGGATGAGTTCTTGTAAGGTGCGAAATTATAGTCACCTTACACTGTCCTTATGGAAACCTTCGTCGCACGGCTCACATTGATTTCTGCGGTTATTTCACGCAGTATTGCTTGTCTTTTAGCAGTGACAGCTCTACGCAAACTTCGCTGCTCTCGGTCATTAAATGAAGGCCTAGGATACTGTTTTGCCCATGGTGAGAAGTATTGCCCTAAATTTGGTATTTTCGGCATACTCATTACACTGTGGATCTCGGATTATTGAGTTCACTAACGATTTACGAAATGGAATATCACATGCATCTAGCTCCAACTACCATCGCGCATTCAAAGTCTCAATTTCCGTCGTGCGGCCATAATCATGTCGGAAAACTTTACACATGAACCATCTGAGTATAAATGACCCCTCCGTCAATGCACTGTCCTTTTATGTCTCGTGTACGCTGTACTACCGCCATCTGCAGACGTGCGTACCGCTAATCCATGACTTTCGACACCTCAGTGTATAATGTGTCGCTCTGTAAGTTGACTCCATTCATCAAGAACAGTGTCATTCAAAGATGATATTAATCTTCCAGAAGCCACAGAACGCCCTACCAAACTCATCTGTAAAAGGAAGTTTTATCTAAAACGAAAAGTTTTAGCACTACTGCTATGGGACACATACGGATCGGTTTTACATCCAGTTACCAGTAAAACAGAAAAATACCTTACAAGCGAGACAAAAAAATACCAAAAAGTACCGGTTATTCGGAACTATAATACCGGTACCGCTTTAACGAGTCGGTATTTCCCTCCGTAGCCCGCACTGCATCTGTCTTTGCACCGGCCAGGCCAGCACGAGGACAGAGTATACACGTATTGCGACAGCACGCCTTCGGCACAGAATAATAATTTTCTGCACAGTGTCACATAAATTTAACGTGCCCTATTCGAAGCACTTTTAGTAGCACAAGACGGTACGTGCTGACAGCTGTAAATATCACAGAACTAAGAGTTTATTAAGTCGAGGTTAAAAACTCTGAAGACTGGTAGAATCCGAAATCGACGAAGATGAGTCTGGGTTCCGGAAAAATATGGAATACTGATCCTTTAACTTATTTGAATATATATGGTAAAGCAAACGTACGATGGCGCGCTTAAAAGTAATACCTTCGAATTTTTTTATGTGAAAACTCATAAAGCATTTTAAATCTAACAAACGTTACGAACATTCTAAATCTTTATTCTTCACATCTAAATTTTATTTCTCAAGATAGTCACGGCTGGCAACGAACAAATTTCTCCTAACGAGAGACCATTTTTTTGATACCACCACTATGGAATCTTTGACTTTGTTGACGGAGCCACAACCTCGGCTCTCTTTGCACCTCTTCATTACTATCAAAGTGAAGTCCTTTTTTTCCTTTAATGTTGTTTCATACTCCTGCCCCATGTGGGCGTGAGCGGGCTGGCAGCTGCACAATTAGCCGCTCTTCAGCCAAGAGACCACATACAACAACACAGGAGAACAGTACATACATAAAGTACGGGGATAAAAGAGGAAGTTTACACGTGAGAAGGTGAAAAATGGGTTTTAAAATATACAAAAAAGAGGTAGTTTCACGAGGCTCGTTTATATCGTATCCACATATAATTAAAATAATACTCGACGAAGACAGAGCACATAAATATTGGCGGCACAAGGAGTACAATTAAAAATGGCGATGACAGTAATGAAAGGCATACACGATGACGACACCAAACACGCAGTGCATTGATGTTAGATACACAGTGAGCACCAAAACGCGACAACGTAACTGGACTAAAATCGGGAGAACCTGCCAAGAGAGGGGAGGTCAGAGAGGAGGGAGTGAGGAAAGATAAAAGGGGGCGGGAGGGGGCGGAAGAGGGGGAGCCGATAGCACACCAAGGGGCAGGAGACAAGGAGGGTGGCGTGGCAATAGCCTAGGAGTGAGTGCAAGGACTGGGAGAGGAGAAGTGAGAACGACAGTGGTAGTAAGAGGGAGGACACATCAGAGGGGAAAGAGAGAGGGAGCCTAAGGGAGGAGGGGAGGGGAAGAGGAGGGTCAGAGTTGGAAGGAAGAATAAATATTGGGGCGAAGCACATCTGGGATGGGGAGATGTTGGAAGTTCCTTTGGGACAGGAGGTGGAAGATGTGGAGATGGAGAGAGGGTGGGAGACATCAGTAAAGGCGCGGCAGCAAGCGGGCAGTGGAGAGGAAAGGAAACACCAGGTGGTGAGGGGGATGGAGACAGCAGTTAGTGTGTTCGAATGTTCAAATGTGTATTAGTTCCTAAGGGACCAAACTGGTGAGGTCATTGGTCCCTAGACTTATTCACTACTTAAACTAACTTACACAAAGAACAACACACACACGCCCTTGTCCGAGGGAGGACTCGAACCTCTGGTGGGAGGGGCCACGCATCTTGTGTCATGGCGCCTTCTAACTGCGTGGCCACTCTGCGCGGCGCAGCGGTTGGTATAGAGGATACGGATGTATTGAAGGAAAAGGATGAGATGTGGGAAGGGGGTGAGGTCAAAGAGGATCCTCGTGGGGGACGGGAGACTGACACAGAAAGTGAGGTGGAGTGTATGGCATTCAAGGGTTTGGAGGACTTTGTGGAATTTAGGAGGGACAGAGATCCAGGCGACACTGGCGTAACAAATGATGGGATGTATTAAGCATTTGTAGGTATGAAGAATGCTGGAAGGATGCAGTCCCCATGTCCGGCCAGACAGGAGTTTCAAAGTGCAGAGTCTACTGTGGGTTTAATGTGTTCAATGGTAAGGAGATGAGGGCTCCAAGTGAGGTGGCGGTCAAGAGTGAGGCCTTGAAGTTTAGGAAATAGAAGAAACTTTGAAAGGTGTGGTAAGTTCCTATGGGACCAAATTCCTGAGGCCATCGGTCTCTAGGCTTACACACTATTTAATCTAACTTAAACTAACTTACGCTAAGGACAACACAGACACACACCCATGCCTGAGGGAGGACTCGAACCTCCGACGGGTGCAGCCTCGAGAACCGTGGCAAGGCGCCTGAGACCTCGCAGCTACACCGCACAACGAAATAGAAGAAAATCGGTTGGCACCAAGTTGGGACTGTGTGGAAGGTAATCAATGACATTGAACCAAAGGCGTCGTATTGTTGCAGATGTCGCAGCGATCATGCGTGGTCTGGCGTAGCGTTGCTAAGGGAGAGGGTGCTCCATGCGATCGAAACTCGATAACAGCACGCTGTTTCTCACGCACTGACATAGTTATGTTACACACCACCATATTACACGCTTCATTCCGAGCGCTCTAGCAGCAGAGAGCTGTCAATATGTAGACATGAAGAATAAAGATGTAGAACGTTAATAAAGACTGTTTTATTTAAAAAGCTTAAGAGTTTTCACATGAACAATTTGGAGGCATTAATTTTCAGGACGCCCTCGTACATTTATAGTATTTGAAAATTTAGAGAAAGCTTTTGATAAAATTAACTGCAATACACTCTTTGGAATTCAGAGGGCAATAGGGATTAACAAGGCAAGAGAAAGGTCATAAGCAACTTGTACAACCATACCTTTCGATGTGTGGCGGACGATGCTTTGTGTTTTACTGTCACTTCGCCCCCCCCCCCCCCCCCCACCCGCCCCATCCCCTCCCACACCCTTTTCCTGTTCCAGTAGCAAATGATTCTCGGAAAGAACGATTGATGGTAACTCTCCTTGTAAGCTCGATTTCTCTAATTTTACTTTCATGGTCTTTTCACAAGATATATGTATGAGGTATCTACATGCTAGCTGACTCTTCTAGAAATGTACCCTCTCGGAATTATACCAGTAAATCATACAGTGATGTACAACGCCTCTTGCAGCGCCTATTACCGGAGCTGGCTGAGCGTCTCCAATATAATTTAATACTTACTAAATGAACCACAGAGAAACATGCTGCGCGCCGGCCAGTGTGGCCACGCGGTTAAAGGCGCTTCAGTCTGGAACCGCGCGACCGCTACGGTCGCAGGTTCGAATCCTGCCTCGGGCATGGATGTGTGTGATGTCCTTAGGTTAGTTAGGTTTAAGTAGTTCTAAGTTCTAGGGGACTGATGACCTCAGATGTTAAGTCCCATAGTGCTCAGAGCCATTTGAAACATGCTGCTCTTGCTTTATCAATTCTATCTGGTACGGATCCCAGGCTAGCGAGCAATAATCAAGTATTGGTCGAACGAGAATTTTCTGAGCTCTTCCTTCGTGGATATACTTCATTTCGTGAGCGTTCACCCAGTGAATGTCAGTTTGGCATCTGCGTTACCTGCGATTAGTTTTGTGTAATCATTCCACCTTTAATCGCTCCCACGTATCTAATGGATATTACTGCTATTAGTGACTGTTCTGCAATCATGTAGCCATACAAAAATTAGTCGTTCTGCCCATTTATGCAGCCTCTGCAGGTCTTCCTGGATTTCGCTACAATTTCCTAACGCTGCGACATCTCTCTATACCACAACATCCTCGAAAAGCCTGGTTCTGTAACACACCCTCAGGACACGCCCCAAGTTACTTTTACGTCTGAAGCTATCCCTCCGTTAAGAATGGCATGCCGTGTTCCATTTGCTAGAAACTCTTTGATCTCTTCCCTCACGCGACTGGTCTGATTTTCCGTATGCTCGTACTCTGCTCATTAAGCGGAAATGCGGAGGTGTATCTAACACCTACTGTATTTCAAGGAACACTGTATCTATCTGCGCGCCGTTATCTACTGCTTTCTGGATCTCGTGTACGAAGAGAGAGAGCTAGATTTCAACCAATCGTTGTTTTCGGTACCCATGTTGATTACAACAGAGAAGATTTTCAGTATCCAGAAATGTCGAACTAAGTGAGCGTAAAGCAATATTTTTAAATTCTTCAAAACCGCTTCAGAGACATAGATCTACACTTCACGCGTCTGATCAACAACTTTTCTTTGGGAATGACCTCTGTTTTTTTTTTTTTTACAATCACTAGAAAAGCGTCACCCTTCCAGTAACCTACTGTACAGTGCTCCCAGAAGTGGAGCGAGTTCATTCGCATACGCTTCGTAGAATCGTTTCTGTATCCCATGAGGCCCAGTGGGTTTTCCTCTGTTGAACTACGTCAGGTGCTTTTCTATCCCTTGGTCACTTATTTCGATATCCGTCCTTTCGACAGTAGTGGGACCACTTAATAGAGGAACCACAGTATAGTCTTCCTCAGTGAAACAGTTTTGGAAAAAATATATTTAGTATTTTACACTTCTCTCCGTCATACAGCCTTTCGATGCAGTTATGGTCACAGTGTGTCTGAACAGATGGGTTCAATCGTTTTACAGGTTTAACGGAAGATTAATACTTCTGTCAAGTCGGTAGACAGCATTTTACTGTAGAATTCGCTGAATGTTCCATGCATAGCCCTCCTTACGCTAATTTGGCTTCGTTTAGTTTTTGTTTCCCTGTGAGCCTTTGCCTACGCTCAAATTTGCAATGAAGCTCTCTTTGCTTCTGGAGGAACATTGTAACACGGCTGTCGAACCATGGCGGTTCTTTTCCATCCCTCACAACTTTGCTCGCCATGTATTTGACTAACGCATATTGTTCAATACTCTTGAACTTTGCCGGCCGCTGTGACCGAGCGGTTCCAGGCGCTTCAGTCCTGAATCGCGCTGCTGCTGCGGTCGCAGGTTCGAATCCTGCCTCGGGCATGGAGGTGTGTGATGTCCTTATGTTAGTTAGGTTTAAGTAGTTCTACGTCTAGGGGACTGATGACGTCAGATGTCAATGCTCATAGTGGTTAGAGCCATGTGAACATTCTTGAACTTTGTTCATTGATGCTCAACATTTTTCTGATCTAGAGATAAATTTTTTGTGTTGGCCGCTCACATAGTCTAAAATCAGTTTCTTGTCGCTGCTGCTAAGCAGAAATATCCTCCTACGTTTCTTTAAATTCCTGTTTACAGCCGTCTTCAGTGATGCTGTAACGTCCTTGCGATCACTGATTCCGTTCTACGCAGTGTTGGAAAGTTTGAGTTTGTTGCTGGCCAGGAGATCTGATATGTTATTTCATAAGTCGATTCTCTTGTTAACTGCTTAAGGTAATTTTTGGACGAGAGACTTAGAACACTTTAACATAATTCCTTGTCCCTTCTGCCCGTCTTAACCGTGTGAGCCTCCCTGTCTATAGCAGATAAGGTGAAATATCTACCTAATACTGTAACATGACCAGACATAGTCTCCAAGTTTCCCCTCAAATAATCGATCACTACTGTTCCTGAGGCTGGGAGTCTATAAAAGCATCCGATGGCTCTGTTTGATCCGCCTTTAACCCTTATCTTCAAGCAAATTACTTCGCATTCGGAATCTGTACTAACCTCACTAGATAGTATCATATTTTTTACGGCAGTAAATACACCTCCACCATGGGCGTCAATCTGCCTTTGTGATACCTTTGAAAGGAATTAAGAATTCTGTTGCTATTAACATAAGGTTCCAACCAGATTTCTATCCCCAATATTATGTGGGCATTGTTATTGTTTATAAGCGAGGCTAGTTCTGGCACGTTTCTGTAGACGCTACAATGTATTCTAAAATACGGCTACACACTGGATAAAAGTTTGTATAATTTAGAGGCAGTGGACACAAATTGATGTCCTGACATAAAATAGCTGAGAAATTGTGGCGTAGTCCGATTCACCAATTGCCAGAGCCCGAGGCACTGCTCAATAGCGATATGGACAAACAGATGGCGATAGAAGCAGGTAATTAAGGTATAAAAGGGCAGCGCATTGACGGAGCTGTCATTTGTGCTCAGGTGATTCATGTGAAAAGGTTTCCCACGTGATTGTGGCCGTACTAGGGGAATTAACAGACTCTGAACTCGAATGGTAATTGAAGGTACAAATATGGGGCATACCATTTCGGAAATCGTCAGGGAATTCAGTATTTCGAGATCCACAGAGTCAAGAGTGTGCCGAGAACACCACATTTCAGGCTTTACCTCGCACAAGGGTCAACGCAGTGGCCGACGGCCTTCACTTAACGACCGAGGGCAGCGGCGTCTGCGTAGAGTTGTCAGTGCTAACAGACAAGCCACACTGCGTGAAATAACTGCACAAATCAATGTGAGACGTACGACGAACGTATCCAGTAGGGAAATGCGGCTAAATTTGGCGTTAATGGGCTATGGCAGCAGGTGACCGATGCGAATGCCTTTACTAACAGCACGAGATCGCCTGCAGAGCATCTGCTAGGCTCGTGACAACGTCGGTTAGACTCTAGACTACTGGAAAACCGTGGCCTGGTCAGATGAGACCCGATTTCAGTTGGTAAGAGCTGATTTTATGGTTCGAATGTGGCCCAGACCCCACGAAGCCATGGGCCCAAGTTGTCAATAAGGCACAGTGCAAGCTGGTGGCGGCTCCATAATGGTGTGGGCTGTTTTTGCATGGAATGGACTGGGTGTCTGGTCCAATTGAACTGATAACCAACCGGAAAAGGCCATGCTCGTCCGTATGGATACCATCTGCAGCCATTCATGGACTTCATGTTCTCTTGGTAATGCGCCATGTCACTGGGCCACAATTGTTTGCGATTCGTTTGAAGATCATTCCGCACAGCTCGAGCGAATAATTCGACCAATCAGATCACTCGACATGAATCTCATCGAACATTTATGGGATATAGTCGAGAGCTCAGTTCGTGCACAGTTTCCTGCACCAGCAACACTTTCGCAGTTATGGATGGCTATAGAGACAGAATAGCTCAATATTTCTGTAGCAAACTTTCAACAACATGTTGAGTCCAGGCCACGCGGAGTTGCTGCACTACGCTGGGCAAAACGACTTCTGACACGGTGTCAGGAGGTATCCCATGAGTTTTGTCACCTCTGTGTATATTTTGCGTTCGAATGAAACAACAAATTTACTGTTACCAGTAACTAATTTATTTCTGAAAGGCGTTTCAAAGGTTTAAATCTCCGTCATCAGGTGGCTTTATTTGTACTTTTACGACGTCTGCGTGTCGTGTTACGAGTTTGGGGTAACCTGTGGCACTGTCTAGTGGAAAAACAACACCCTATTTCATAACATGGCTCTGTGGAGGTCTTTGACTAAAACCTGAACGTGAATGTCATTGTGCAAATAAAACAACTGAAGTAGAATGTGTTCACTGGTTAGGGTCTCCTTTCTCTGTCGTAATAAATCGCTTATAAACTGTTCCACTTTATAAACAAAGATGGTGTCTAGAAATTGATAGTTGCAAAGGACATATAGCAAAAACAGAAACACTATTTCTCGGGACAGAGAACATATAGGAAAACAAAACCTTTATTTTAAATTACTGTGGATATGTTTGGTTGAGCAGATGGGTTGTAGTAGTTGTTGTTGTTTTTTGGGGGAGGAGACCAGACAGCGGGCTCATCGGTCTCATTGGATTAGGAAAGGAAGTCGGCCGAGCCCTTTCGAAAGAACCATCCCGGCATTTGCCTGGAGCGATTTAGGAAAATCACGGAAAACCTAAATCAGGATGGCTGGACACGGGATTGAACCGTCGTCCTCCCGAATGCGAGCCCAGTGTGCTAGCCATTGCGCCACCTCGCTCGGTTTGAGAAGATGAATAGATGTGTTACATAACATTTCAAGTGACACACGAATCATTTCCTATCAAGTTTATACAGTTTAAACTTTGTGCTCATTTAGGTAATCAGGTGACATCTTGAAAACCTTGCTGGTGGCGTAATAAAATCATTCCATAAATTTATGGGTGTTGGATATCTGTTTTCTGCAAGTCCTCATTTCTTATCACTCAACTTGATTTCCAGAACCTTTATGGAGTACGAGAACTCAAGATATTCGATTCTCTCTTTTCTTGTTTTTGTACAGTCTATCATTCACTACCATATAATGGAAATTCCTGTTGTATCCTTTGCTTCCGCAGTTCCGCAGTATGTATTGTTAGCGGTTGGGTTGGGTTGTCTTGGGGGAGAAGACCAGTCAGCGAGGTCATCGTTTTATTGTAAGTGGTGATTACCATTCCGGTAACTGCGTTTTTTTTTTGTGTTGCAGTAGTAACCGGAGCGTAGTAAGATTCTCTGTCTGTATTAAGCTGGGTCCCATTAACGGATGAACGAGAGTGTAAGCTGCAAGCAGTATGGCAACCTGCGGATACTGTAACGTAACATTTCGAAATGTATACGGACCAGAAGCCGGAGGAGTAATTTTTCAATTTGTATTTTAATGGGTCATGATTTTACGTTCATCAGAATTTGGTACGGTAGATGGATTACAGATCTGACGATCGTGGGCGGTTCAGATGTGTGGCGAATAATGGTATCCCTTAGTGAAATGGAAACAAAAGTAGGAGAGAATTACCTTGCGCACTCTGTAAGTGAGTTGCTTCTGTGTTGGCAGCGCTGTGTAACGCTTTGCATTGGATCTGTGACTGCGCTTCCTTTGTAAGAGACTCTGTGGCTGGTCGGACTCGTTGTTGGAAGTTAATCGCCAGTACTGTTGGGCAGTTGGAAGTTAGTCGCCAGCAGTGTTGGAAGTACTGTTGGGCAGTTGGAGGTGAACAGCCAGTAGTGATGGATGTTAGATGTGAGAAGTTAGGATTGATGGAGGCTAGAGGTCTGTAGTGTTAGCGTAGGCTAACGATCTGTACATGGTCGACTTGGAGATTATTCATGGTTATATACCTCTGTACGAGATGCCAATGACGATTTATATTCGTGTTTGAACTGGATGTCACATTATTAAGGTAAAAAATACATTATTTGGTTTGCAACAAAATCTTTCCTTTGCTAACCACATATCTATTAGTAGTTAGTGGCTTTAGTAGCTAGAATCTTTTATTTAGCTGGCAGTATTGACGCTCGCTGTTGCAGTAGTTCGGGTAATGAAGATTTTTGTGACGTAAGTGCTTAGTGAAATGTATAGGTTATTGTTAAGATTTCTTTTTGATCAGGGCCATTATTTTGAATTAATTATTTGAAGTCAGGTTGTAAAGTCAGATTGCGTTGCGCTAGGATATTGTGGGTCTCAGTCACTCAGCAATTTAAGTACAGACACACTCATGTAAATAAAGAAGTTTCAACTCTTTGTGTATGCCTGGAGGTCTGCGGATTGGGTGCACTTTGTAGCAAGCGATGCCTGCCTCCTAGCTCGAGTGTATACTTCAATCACCAGCAACTGGCAGAGAAGGGCGAGAAGAGAGCCTTTGTCACGGAATTTCAACAATCTGTAGTTTTTTCCACAGAACTGGATGTTGGTCGCCTGATTGTGACTCTAGTGGAAGGCTTAAATTAGAGAATTTGAAACTTTGGTGACTGACTGGATTGTAATTTCTCACACTTGTGTCATAGACTTGAGAACAATAGCGTCCCAAGGGGTTGCACCACACATCAGGGGCTGCTATCCAAGGTTTTTTTTTTTTTTTTTTTTTTTTTTTTTTTTTGACTCTCCATCGATTTCAGGACATGATAGCTCTAAGAGATCTAAAGTGAAGCGAGACTCCCTCAGACGATACTACGATACTATTAACGTCCTAGTTATTTACGGTCTAAGCATTCGCAACAAAATTCCAGAGTTGGAAGCGTTTCTTAACCCTTGTGGATCATGCAAAACTATGACAAAATGCTAGCTAAGACCATAAAATTATATCATTTAGATTTTTAGGGTAAATCTGAAAGTTTATTGATGCGATTGGCTAATAGGGAATGAAGGCGTTGTATTTGTTGGACCAAGTAAGAAAGGAAATCGGACATCATTTGTTTTTATCCCAATCTTTAATTTACCATGGAAGTTGAAAGTGGTGGGACGCTTGTATTTTTGAAGGTAATGGTTTACTAAAATACATGAGAGTACTCTGCGCAAGTGTGTTCACTAAAACCCGTTCTAACACAGTGGCATCCCTAGGAATCTGGGACGTAGAGCATATGCTGTTTCCGATAGTTTAACACAGAAACTGGCACGCTCGGAGTCTGTGTTTAAGGAAATTGATACTCTTAGAAGCAGATTCGTAGAACTATGGATCATGCCCGAAGGTGCCTGAAGAGGAGAATAGATCTGTAGTATTTATTACTTACGCTGAAGGCACATTCATTAAGAGTGGAAAATTCGAAGGACATTTCACATTAAGAGTGTAATCCGTCCGTCTGTCAACACTATGGCGCTACTGGACTCTGGAACTTGGGAAGCACGGGATTTACAAACCTCCGTGCCAGTCTGAGAAGGCTTACAGCTGCCGTTCGATTTGCACAGTTCAGGAGAGTTGCGTGGAACATCGCCGTTGGGCGAGGCCACAACACCCTGAAAAATCTGCGGTAGCGCAACATTGCCTAAACGAGAGGCACGGGATGAAATTCGATGAGACCCTGACGTTCACGGAAAGTCGGGTTTTTGAAACAGTGTTATAAGAAGGCACCTGAAATTAGACAGGCAGAAAAGTTTATTAATAGAGACAAGGATTTTCTTGTACTATCTCGCATCAAAGTAAGGAGTGCTTTGGTGCAGCGCCGGTCCGGCTGTTTCGCGACAGTCTTTGAGCGCGATACATTGTTGACTCCCGTGTTTTACCACGGGCGGCGCCACAAACCCTGTCTTGGGGTAGCACCAGCGGTAGACGGCGCATCCGCCATGTGCGGGCTGTGTAGGACAACGGTCTCCAGCCTCAGCAGAAACGACATCCCATACCTCACACTGATGACCTATCAGCCTCAAGTCAGTTTCCACCAAAATCCTTGAAACCACCTCTATTCAACGAATCCATCAGCACCTTGCACACCACCTACGCATCCCCAACACCCAGTGTGACTTTCGTACAGCCATTCCATCAACGCCCAACTTCATTACCTTACACACCTTATCTCCCATCAACTAAACGAGTGGACATCTGCCATATTCGTCTGCCTTTGACTGGATATGGCATTCTGGACTGCTCTTCAAGCACGAAAAATGTAACGTAATAGAGGGGAGTACGAATAATAATATTGTGATGTTCGGTTACAGTATTAGCGGTGTGCTGCTTGAAACAGTCACCTCGATAAAATTTCTTGAGTTGAAAGTGGAACAAGCATGTCAGGACGGTTATAGTGAAGGCGAATGAGCGACATCGGTTTAAGCAGTTCAGAGGCGTGCTGCTCGATTTCCTACCTACAGTTTTGATCAACGTGCGAGTAATATGGAAATGCTCCGTGAGCGCTTATAGGAGCCCGTGGAGGGAATAAGTACTGAGAATGTTTTGAGAGACTGCAGAACGATCCTTTTGCCGTTATGGCACCGCTTTCCAAGCCAGGCACGCAGATCAAACCATACAACCTTGAATAGTAATTAATACCACACAACAAACAACAATGGTTGTGTCTGAGAAGCAGGAACCACGGAAGGCCTGGTCCAGATGATTTAATTGAACATCATGTACCATGACATTTTACTAACACAACTATTGTAAATTGAAATCACTATACTGAAAATTCAAGTATAGTACAATTCTTGTTTTAACAATGGCAAGTATTAAAGAGAAAAAGAAAACAATCAGGCAATAGTTTAAATCAAAACAGGAAAACAAATCCATACAAGGACCAGGAACTGGATAAGGGTTTCCTGTTGGTCAGAGCCAACTTTACCTTCAGAGTAAGGCCGTAGATCAGCGAAAACATAAAATAAAATCGAGCACCCTCCGAACATCAAAACAACGAAATTACCAGGGTTGACTGAAAAGTGATGCCTCCACCTTCGTAACTCTTCAACAGTTGGCGGCATTGGTATGCGGCAGGTACTGGAAGGTTCCGTAGGCTCTTCTCTACAGCTGCAGTTGGCAGGAAGCCTTATCATTGAACGGTTGTGTTGTTACAGTGTAAAGTATGGAACCCTGCACAGACGGTCGGTCAATGCGATTTAAGCAACGTGCAGTCATTGAATTCTTGACAGCAGAAGGTGTCACCCCAAATGAGATTCATCAGAGAATGAAAGCAGTTTATGGTGATTGTGTTTATGTGAGTACTGTGTACCGTTGGGCGAGTAAGTTTAAAGATGTTGAGGCGGGAACATCTGACCTGCGTGACAAACAAAGAGTTGGACGTCCTGTGACAGCAACCACCGAGTTTCACAAGCAAAATGTTGACAGATTGATTCAGGACGGTCGTCATATCGCTCAGAGAGAAATTGCAAGCCCAATCGGCATTTCGCAAGAACGTGTGGGTCACATTGTTGCTTTGCTTGGGTATCGGAAGATCTGTGCACAATGGATACCCCGGATACTGCCTCCTGAAATAAAAGGGCACATACTTGAAATTTGCCAGGTACTCCTCTCGTGTTACGAGAATGAAGGCGACGCCATTGTCCTTTCGATGGTGACAGGAGACGAAACGTGGGTACACCATTATGACCCAGAGACGAAATGTCAGTCTATGCAATATCGACACAAAGACTCGCCGCAGCAAAGGAAATTCAAGACGCAGCCCTCAGCTGAAAAAATCATGGCCGCAGTGTTCTGGAACGCAGTTGGTGCTACCCATGTTGATTTCCTTGATCGTGGAACAACAATAAATTCAGAGCGTTACATCACAATGCTGCGAACTCTGCAATGACGGCTAACAAGGGTCCTAAAGGAAAAGGGAAATGTTTTCCTGCAACATGAAAATGCCAAACCACACACTTCACGTGCCACCACAGCAGAACTTCAGAGACTGAATCTCACCGACGTACGGCATCCTCCATACAGTTCAGATTTAGCACCGCCTGACTTTCATTTGTTCCCGATAATGAAAGACGACCTGCGGGGACATCACTATGCTTCTGATGAAGACGTTGAGAGAACTGTGAGACTGTGGTTGCGGGAACAGAGTGTCGACTTCTTCCGTGACAGCTTCAGTAAACTTGTTCATCGTTGGCAGAAATGTATCCAATTGGCTGGTGATTATGTGGAAAAGTGGATATTAGTAATTAAAGACACATTCTAAGCATTATTTATGCGTTTGATTTATTAAAATATTCCCATCCAAACCCAATTAACGAAGGTGGAGGCATTACTTTTCATTCAATCCTTGTACAACAGCTACAGCAGTTAATACGCAAACGAAACCTTAAGACTGCAATAATAAATCAATAGAAGTGATTAACATAACTTTAACGGTGCGTCCACAAGCGCTCATTCGACGGCCAACCCACATAGACCGGGACCGCGCCGTACCGTACAACAACCGAACCACAGCCACGCAGTGGCCTTCCGGCGTGGGACGACGCACAGCCCAACTAGGACCCCCACACAAAGGCAGAGCCGTAACAGCTACAAACCAAATAACAGATGAATTCTATATTAACAGATAGTTTCTATGAGGTTGGTAATAAGGATGATTTATTGCACAGATACACGCATAAACAAGTGACACACCATAACGCTCATGTACATAAGGGGTAACACACAAGAATTTTCTAACAATAAATCAGCCTATATAAATTCAACCTTCAATAGTAATTAACACCTCACCAGGAACCAGCAATGATCGTGCCTGGGAAGCAGTAATCACGGAAGGACTGGCCGAGATGATTTAATTGTACATCGTTTACCACGACATTTTATTGACACAACTATTGTAAATTAATATAACTATACTGAACATTCAAGTGTAGAAGCTTTAAATTGTCTCTGATATCTAAAGGTTATTAAAACAAATTTCTGATCACAGCTCAATTAGAAGTAGGCTAGCCTCTAATACAAAATACAAAATATTCCCCTTAAGTAAGGCAGGGTACGGACCATTGTTTGATAATCGATCATAACTTGGAACTCAAACTTTACCACAGTGACTTAGCATTGACACTGAGAGGCTGAGCCAGTAAGGTGACGCAAAACATAACTAGCGAGCTTAATTGCTAATTGATTTCAAACACTCAAAGACGGCCGAAAACAGCAATACAATACCGACCAGCTGCTGTGGCCGGAAAAGCTCAGTCAATATCCCGAGTTACAGCTTTAAGTCCACGGCTGATAACAGCAGAAGACCACTTCCGATTGAGTTAAAAATCCCCGCCGAGTCGTGCAGAATTGCCTGTCCTCCAATATAAGGCGGCCAACTGACGCCACACAGCCGCCACTCGGTCCAGAAAGCCAGCAAGTTTCCACGTGCGGCACTCAACGGCCGCAAACTAAGTATACGCTCTTTACACGCTCGCTGCCACAAACACGCCGACTGCCCACCGTCCAAGCGCTCGATGCTCACCTCCCCTCGCCGATTTCAAAGGCAAAACCGGCCAAGTAGGCAACACCGTGGAGATAGGACAACACCAAAGATATCGAAATAAGAATCAATCGCAACATGCGAGCCGCATCAGCTCAGAACCTACTGCCACCAACTTACATCTCGTGTGAGAATCGTGGAGAGAAATAAGGGCTCGCATGGAGGCATGCAGACATTAGTTTTACCCTCGTCCCACTTGCAAATGGAACACTAATGAGAGTTCCAGCTGTGTGTGTGTGTGTGTGTGTGTGTGTGTGTGTGTGTATGAAATCTTATGGGACTTAACTGCTAAGGTCATCAGTCCCTAAGCGTACACACTACTTAACCTAAATTATATGACAAACACACACACCCTTGCCCGAGGGAGGACTCGAACCTCCGCCGGGACCAGCCGCACAGTCCATGACTGCAGCGCCTGAGACCGCTCGGCTAATCAAGTGCTGCAGTTCCAGCTGTGGTACGAGGTACACTCCGTCTTGCATCGTGTGGTGAGTTGCGAAATATACTTGTAGCTGTAGATATAGAAACTACAAACCTATGTTCTCCCAGTTAAATATGTCTTCTGTATAGCATTCTTCCTCCACCACCGTCTTACATATGTCACAATCGATCCAGTTGCTCTCTCATATTTCACCCCTCTGTAGTTGTGTTTTAAGACCTTGTCCCACCACCACCCCTCTCCCTCTTTCATATCCTGTACACTGAAGACATTCCCAAATCACCACTACCACCACCAGCCCCCCCCCCCCCCCCCCAATAACACCATCTGGCTGGCTACTCATCACACCCTTCAACTTTCCCCAGCTTCTCTCCAAAGACACTTGAATCTCCAGGTCAAGCGGTTTAATACGCAGAACCATCAAATAAATCGAAAGAAAGCTCAAGCAACCATGGCTGGTCGCACCACTCGGCGTTTCCGTCGTCCTGACTTCCATCTCTCCATTTATCACACAACCCATCTCTCTGCCTGAAACTGTAAGCTGTTCAGGACCAACCCTCGATCTACATCCACATCTACATCTACATATAAATAGACTCTGTAAGCCACCGCACGGTGCGTAGCTGAGCGTACCCTGTATCCCTACTAGTCGTATCCTTTCCTGTTCTACTCGCAAATAGAGCGCGGGAAAACACAGTATGAGCCATAATTTCTAGTACCTTATCTTCAATGTCCTTACGCGGAATGTATGTTGGTGGCAGTGGAATCGTTCTGCAGTCAGCTTCAAATGCTGATTCTCTAAATTTTCTCATTAGTATTCCTTGAAAAGAACTTCGTGTTCCCTCCAGGGATTCTCTTTCCGAAGCACCCCCATAATAGCTGCGTGTTGTTCGAACCTGCGGGTAAAACATTTTGTAGCCCACTCTCAACTGCTTCGATGTCTTCCTTTAACCCGACCTGACGCAGATGCCAATTACTCGACGGTCCAAATCCGCGTACAGCCATCCTGATTTAGGTTTCCCTAAATCGCTTCAGGCAAATGGCGCGATGGTTCCTTTGAAAAGGTACGGCCGCCTTCCTTCCCCATCCTTCCCTAATCCGATGGGACCGATGACCTGGCTGTTTGGTCCCCTCCTTCCAACCAAATACTCGAGCAGTACTCAAGAATAGGTCGTACTAGCTAGCGTCCTATATGCGGTCTGCATTATAGATGAACCACATTTTCCTAAAATTCTCCCAATAAACTAAAGTCAACAATTCGCCTTCCCTACCACAGTGCTCATTCCATTTTACATCGTTTTGCAGCGTTATGCCCACATATTTAAACGACGTGACTGTGTCAAACAGCACAATACTAAAGCTGTATTCGAACATTACTGGTTTGTTTTTCCACTCATCTGCATTAACTATCATTGTTTTACTTTTAGAGCCAGCTGCATTATCATCAACTAGAAATTTTGTCTAAGTCATCTTTTATACTCCTACAGTCACTCAGTGACTACACTTTCTGGTAGACCACAGCATCATCAGCAAACGACCACAGGTTGTTGCGTCAGTCCTGACGATACCCTTGTTTCTGATGAGCACTCGCCGTCGAGGACAACGTTCTGGGTTCTATTACGTAAAAAATCTTCGAACCACTCGTATATCTGGAAAACTATGTCATATGCTCATATCTTCATTAACAGCTTGCAGTCGGGCACCGCGTCAAGTTTTTTTTCGGAAATCTGGAAATATGGAATCTGGCTGTTATCCTTCATCCATAGCTTCTATTATATCTTTTTAAAAAAATTTCGCCTGAGCAATGCTTTCTAAAACCCCGCTGATTGGTGGACAGAAGCTTTTCGGCCTCAAGAATATGTTCAAGAATTCTGCCCCAAACCTTCGTTATCGATATTTGTGTTTAATTCTGTGGGTCCATTCTTTTACCCTTCTTGCATACAACAGTCACCTGTGCTTTTTTTTCATTCGCTTGGGACTTCGCGCTCGGCGAGAGATTCGCGAATTGCAACATTCGATGCACACCTCTGTATCATCCACCACAAAATCCGAAACCCACTAAAACACTAGAACTACTAACAAGCCGCCTCTGGATCCTACACCTACGTCTACACGATTTTGCAAGTCACAATTAATGCCCAGCTGAGGATTCACAGAACCACCTTCAAGCTACTCCTCTATCGTTCCACTCCCGAACGACACGTCGGAAAAATGAGCACTCAAATCTTCCTATGCGAGCTCTGATTTCCCATATTTTATCACTATTATTTCTCCCTATGTAGATGGATCAGAATAAAATATTTTCGCAATCGGAGGAGAAATTTGGTGGTTGAAATTTCACGAGAAGGTCCTGCCGCAACGAAAGAGGCCGTTGTTTTAATGATTGCCACCCCAATTCTCGTATCATATGCGTGGAACGCTCTCTCCTATATCGCCATAATACAAAACTAGCTGCCCTTCTTTGAACTTTTGCGTTGTCCTCCGTCAGTACCATCTGATGCGAATCCCACACGGCACACCAATACTCCAGAAGAGGGCGCACAAGCGTGGTGTAAACAGTCTCTTTAGTAGACCTGTTGCAATTTCTAAGTGTTCTGCCAATAAATGGGAGTCTTTGGCTTGCTTTCCCCACAATATTATCTACGTGATCCTTCTAATTTAAGTTATTCGTAACTACAATCCCTAAGTATTTCGGTGAATTTACTCCCTTTATATTTGTGTGATTTATAGTGTAACGGAAAGTTGGCGATTTCTTTCAGTAATCAGGTGTATGACTTCACACTTTTCATTACTTACAAGGGAACCTCCCCATCGCTACCCCCTCATATTTAGTTATAAGTTGGCACAGTGGATAGGACTTGAAAAACTGAACACAGATCAATCGAGAAAACAAGAAGAAGTTGTGTGAAACTATGAAAAAAGTAAGCAAAATATACAAACTGAGTAGTTCATGTGGAAGATACGCAACATCAAGGACTGTCTAAGCTTAGAAGCGCCGTGGTCCCGTGGTTAGCATGCCCCGCTGCAAAAGTAGAGGTCCTTGGTTCAAGTCTGGTGTGAAAATTTTACGTTCTTTATTTTCACAAAGTTATGATACGTCCGTTCGTTCACTGACGTCTCTGTTCACTTTAATAAGTTTAGCGCCTGTGTTTTGCGACCGAACCGCAAAACCGTGCGATTGTTATTTAAGTCGCGAGCTATATTTGCTGGATTCATATTGCCCAAGGAATACATCTCACGTATTTAATGCACTCTCGTCCAAAGTAGTGAACAGTCAACTGCCAGCCAGGGAGCCTCGTTAGCATGAATACTCTCTCTTCCGTGCGCTGTAGTCGACTGACATCGTGTGTTCCGATGTTTGTTTAGGTGTAGCGTCCCCATACTACGGCGCAGTTACCTCGCATCGGACGGACGGACGGACGGATAATAATTGTCTGAAAATAAAAAATTAAACTTTTCAGTCGATGGACGACTTGAACCAAGGACCTCTCCTTCCGCAGCCACTCACGCTAACCACGGGACCACGGCGCTCATGAGGTCACGATGCCTTTGAAGTTGCCTACGTTGCAAATTGACTACTCAGTTTGTATATTTTGCTTATTTTTTCATAGTTCCACACAACTTCTTCCTGTTTTCTCGATTGATCTGCATTGTTTTTCAAGGCCTATCCACTGTGCAAACTTATAACTAAATCTGAGGGGGGGTGCGATGGGGAGGTTCCCTTGTTAGAGTTAATGGCATCTTATCGCATCTTATAGATATTTTGCCTAAATCGTTTTACGGTTTGGTTTTGATCATCTGATGACTTTACAGGACGATAAATGACAGCATCGTCTGCAAACAATCTGAGAGTGCCGCTCAGATCGTCCCCTATGTGGTTTATGTATATCAGAAACATTACAAGGCATATAACACTACCTTGCGGAACGCCAGATATTATTTTTGTTTTATTCGATGACTTTCCATCAATTATAACGAACTGTGACTTTTCTGACAGGAACTCATGAATTCAGTCGCACAGTTGAGACGATACTCCTTAGGTACCTCGAAGAAAACGATTTATTGACACATAGCACGGATTCAGAAAATATCGTTCTCGTGAAACACAACTAGTTCTTTATACTCATGAAGTAATAAGTGCTATCGACATGGGATGTCAAATTGATTCCATATTTTTAGATTTCCAGATGGCTTTCGACACTGTTCCTCACAAGCGTGTTCTTACCAAACTGCCTGCCTACGGAGTATCGCCTCAGTTGTGCGACTGGATTCGTGATCTCCTGTCACAAAGGTCACAGTTCGTAGTAATAGAAGGAAAGTCATCGAGTAAAACAGAAGTAATATCCGGCGTTCCCCAAGGAAGTGTTATAGGCCCTCTATTGTTCCTGATCTATATTATCGACATAGATGACAATCTGACCCTGAATAAGGAAAAGTGTGAAGTTATTGACATGAGTACTAAAAGAAATCAGCTAAATTTCGACTACGCGAAAAGTCGCACAAATTTGAAGGCTGTAAATTCAACTAAATACTTAGGGATTACAATTACAAACAACCTAAATTGGAACCATCACATAGGTAATATTGTGGGTAGAGCAAACCAAAGACTGCGATTCATTGGCAGAACACTTAGAAGGTACAACAGATCTACTAAAGAGACTGCTTACACCACACTTTTCCGTCCTATTCTGGAGTACTGCTGTGCGGTGTGGGATCCGCATCAGGTGGGACTGACGGATGGCATCGAAAAAGTACATAGGAGGGCAGCTCATTTTTTATTATCGCGAAATAGGGGAGATAGTGTCACAGACATGATACGTGAATTGGAGTGGCGATCATTAAAACAAAGGCGCTTTTCATTGCGGCGGGATCTTCTCATGAAATTTCAATCACCAGTTTTCTCCTCCGATTGCGAAAACATTCTGTTGAGAAATGATCATCACGATAAAATAAGAGAAATCAGGACTCGCACAGAAAAATTTAAGTGCTCGTTTTTCCCGCGTGCCGTTCTGGAGTGGAACGGTAGAGAGACAGCTTGAAGGTGGTTCATTGAACCCTCTGCCAGGCACTTTATTGTGAATAGCAGGGTAATCACGTAGATGTATATGTAGGCAAGCAAGTCCTCTGACAGAATTCTTATGTCACTCGTAAAACCTCAAAGTTTTTATTTATCTTCCCCGAACTTTGATTCCATCTTCAAAATTTTATTCAGCTTCCTTTGCTGCTTGTTCAATGTACAGACCGAATAACATCTACAACCCTGTCTCACTTCCAAATCATCTACAAAGTCTTGAAATCGTATTGGCTACCGACAAGTTTTTTAAGAAAACATCATTTATTGTCATCTGTTTTTATGTAAAATCTTAATGTTGTCCGCCAATGTTTATTCTAAATTATTTTATGTATTTTAAAACAGTTTTTCAAATTGTATAATCTTTGCTGAAGAGAGGTTTTATTCCCTAGCAGCCCAGCTCTTCTTGAGGAACTGAAATAACAATAAAGAAAAATACCCTTAATATTAGTTTTCAGTGGGACTCCGCCCAGCAGCGTCTCTGCTGAAGATGGCGAACAGGTGGATTGTCAAAGTATCGAGTCATGATGATTTTAGGATCCGGCAGCAAACCCGAGGAGAACTGAAACTTCCTGGCAGATTAAAACTGTGTGCCAGACCGAGACTCGAACTCGGGACCTTTGCCTTTCGCGGGCAAGTGCTCTACCAACTGAGCTACCCAAGCACGACTCACGGCCCGTCCTCACAGCTTTACTTCTGCCAGTACCTCGTCTCCTACCTTCCAAACAAACAAAGTCTGGAAGGTAGGAGACGAGGTACTGGCAGAAGTAAAGCTGTGAGGACGGGGCGTGAGTCGTGCTTGGGTAGCTCAGTTAGTAGAGCACTTGCCCCGCGTTCGAGTCTCGGTCCGGCACACAGTTTTAATCCGCCAGGAAGTTTCATATCAGCTGCAGAGTGAAAATCTCATTCTGGAAACACCCTAGGAGAACTGTTATGCTGGGAAAGCCTACACAGCCACATCTGTGACTTCTGCCCGCTAACTCAGATGAGCAAACCATTACGTCACAGGCAGAAGGATCCTTTTACGTTAAAACTGTCCAGGATGTCCACATACATTTCCTCAGATAGAGTTCCAATATCTGCATAACGAGGTTCCAAAAGTGCTATAATATTTCGCTCGACATATTTGTGTGAAAGACCTTTCTTCGATCATGAAACCAAATGAGCCACGATCACGTGACACCCTGACTGCGAAAATCTGTGAAATTGTCTGTATGTCTGCGTCCGACACTTTGTACCAGATAAAAATTATATTATGGGTTCAGCGCGCCAAAAATTATTAAGTAATGCTGGAAACTTGATTTGCTTGTGATCTATGTCGTTGCAAAACGCCAAATATAAAATCAAGTCCCGTTGTTGTTGTTGAGGTCTTCAGTCCTGAGACTGGTTTGATGCAGCTCACCATGCTACTGTATCCTGTGCAAGCTTCTTCATCTCCCAGTACCTACTGTAACCTACATCCTTCTGAATCTTCTTGGTGTATTCATCTCTTGGTCTCCCTCTACGATTTTTACGCTCCATGCTGCCCTCCAATACTATATTGGTGATCCCTTGATGCCTCAGAACATGTCCTACCAACCGATCTCTTCTTCTAGTCAAGTTGTGCCACAAACTTCTCTTCTCCCCAATCCTATTCAATACCTCCTCATCAGTCCTAGGCAGTCATTTAAATGAGGCATGTTCACAGTTACCCCCATTTTATAGTCCTCGCGCTCAGAAGGCACGGTGTGGTAGTGGGGGAAATGTGTAGCGAGGCTGAGAGCCATGGCACTCGTGCCCAGGTATGAAGAACCAAAATGCAGACTTGTACAACCAACTTTTCCGACAAGTCATCCATCGTTGGGACAAATACGTCGAAATGATGAACATGTAGAGAAGAGCTAAATTTCTTGTACGCAGCCTGATTTTTTTCGAGGTTTAAATAAAACTTTCTGGTTGCTCCTGGTATTCCAACATCACGAAACGTTGCTGGACTATTAGTGATGGCCACCGTACCAGATTTGGAGTAGGGGTGACAGGGACGATTTCTTGTGCAAAGCCTCTCCTTTGGGGTGCTTTGCCCGTTCCATTGAGCAACGCAGGAACCTGCGAAATTTCTTGTAAGGACCTTGCTTACGACAAGTAGGCGACTGCTGGGAGGGCCGTGCTGCGTGAGCGGGCAGGTTGGACACACGGCGCGCCTTTCACGGCACAACCAGGGCGTGCGACCGTTACCTCTGAATGTCAGGCGTAACACTGCGCTCATGCAGGGACACCGGCAGCACAAACTACATCGTTACCTTAGTCAGCATTCCGTAACGTCACTATGCACTGGGTACAGATCATTAGAGATCACGAGCGTGTTTGGAAGGATAGTGGTCGTAACGTGGGCCCCAACGACTTACCTCACATGTATTAGTTACATAATTCTCATACACTTCCCGAAATTATTGTCCATAAATAACCACAAGTTTACGCAGTTCTGTCTTAACGCTACTACGACGTTTATTTTGCATCTACACTTAAGATGTTCACGTCAGAAAAGACCCGTTTTTTCTGTTTCCTATAAGTATACTTTTACAGATTTGTGTTTTGAAATTATAAATAATATTATAACTTAGATAGTTTAATGTATTAATCATTCAAATTGCCTAAGAGAATAGTACAACAATACAGTAATCGAATATTACACTGAAAGCCAAAGAAACTGGTACTCGTACCTAGTATCGTGTAGGGTCCCCACGAGCAGGCAGAAGTGCCGCGACATGAAGTGGTATGGACTCGTCTAATGTGTGAAGTAGTGCTGGAGGGAACTGAGACGACGAATACTGCAGGGTTATCCATAAGCCCATAAGAGTACGAGGGGGTGGAGATCTCTTCTGAACAGCACGTTGGAAGCCATCCCAGATATGCTCACTAGTATTCATGTTTGGTGACCAGTGGAAGTGTTTAAACTCAGAAGAGTGTTCCTGGAGCCACTCTGTAGCAATTACGGATGTGTAGGGTGTCGAATTGTCCTGCTGGAATTGCCCAAGTCCGTCGTAGTGCACAGTGGACATGAATGGATGCAGGTGATCAGACAGGATGCATGAGTTTCTTAGAAGTAGATACCTTAGGGATTGCGAAGCAACTCAAATCGCTTGATACGGGGAAGTCTTCAGGTCCAGATTGTATACCGATTAGGCTCCTTTCAGATTACGCAGATACAATAGCTCCCTACTTAGCAATCGTATACAACCGCTCGCTCACCGATAGATCTGTACCTACAGATTGGAAAATTGCGCAGGTCGCACTAGTGTTTAAGAAGGGTAGTAGGAGTAATCCATCGAACTACAGACCTATATCATTGACGTCGGTTTGCAGTAGGGTTTTGGAGCATATACCGTATTCAAACATTATGAATCACCTCGAAGGGAACGATCTATTGATACGTAATCAGCAAGGTTTCAGAAAACATCGTTCTTGTGCAACGCAGCTAGCTCTTTATTCGCACGAAGTAATGGCCGCTATCGACAGGGGATCTCAAGTTGATTCCGTATTTCTAAATTTCCAGGAAGCTTTTGACACCGTTCCTCACAAGCGACTTCTAATCAAGATGCGGACCTATGGGGTATCGTCTCAGTTGTGCGACTGGATTCGTGATTTCCTGTCAGGAAGGTCGCAGTTCGTAGTAATAGACGGCAAATTATCGAGTAAAACTGAAGTGATATCAGGTGTTCCCCAGGGAAGCGTCCTGGCACCTCTGCTCTTCCTGATCTAGATAAATGACCTGGGTGACAATCTGAGCAGTTCTCTTAGGTTGTTCGCAGATGATGCAGTAATTTACCGTCTAGTAAGGTCATCCGAAGACCAGTATCAGTTGCAAAGCGATTTAGAAAAGATTGTTGTATAGTGTGGCAGGTGGCAGTTGACGCTAAATAACGAAAAGTGTGAGGTGATCCACATGAGTTCCAAAAGAAATCCGTTGGAATTCGATTACTCGATAAATAGTACAATTCTCAAGGCTGTCAATTCAACTAAGTACTTGGGTGTTAAAATTACGAACAACTTCAGCTGGAAAGACCACATAGATAATATTGTCGGGAAGGCTAGCCAAAGGTTGCGTTTCATTGGCAGGGCACTTAGAAGATGCAACAAGTCCACTAAAGAGACAGCTTACACTACACTCGTTCGTCCTCTGTTAGAATATTGCTGCGCGGTGTGGGATCCTTACCAGGTGGGATTGACGGAGGACATCGAAAGGGTGCAAAAAAGGGCAGCTCGTTTTGTATTATCACGTAATAGGGGAGAGTGTGTGGCAGATATGATACGCGAGTTGGGATGGAAGTCATTAAAGCAAAGACGTTTCTCGTCGCGGCGAGATCTATTTACGAAATTTCAGTCACCAACTTTCTCTTCCGAATGCGAAAATATTTTGTTGAGCCCAACCTACATAGGTATGAATGATCATCAAAATAAAAGAAGAGAAATCAGAGCTCGAACAGAAAGGTTTAGGTGTTCGTTTTTCCACGCGCTGCTCGGGAGTGGAATGGTAGAGAGATAGTATGATTGTGGTTCGATGAACCCTCTGCCAAGCACTTAAATGTGAATTGCAGAGTAATCATGTAGATGTAGATGTAGATGTCACCTGTCAGAGTCGTACCTAGACGTATTAGGAGTCCCATATCTCTCCAGCTGCACACACCCCACACCATTACAGAGCCTCCGCCAACTTGAACAGTCCCTTGCTGACAAGCAGGGTCCATGGATTCATGAGGTTGTCTCCATACCCGTACAAGTCCATCTGCTCGATACAATTTGAAACGAGACTCGTCCGACCAGGCAACACGTTTCCCGTCATCAACAGTCCAGTGTCGGTGTTGACGGGCCCAGTCGGGGCGTAAAGCTTTGAGTTGTGCAGTCATCGAGGGTACAAGAGTGGGCCTTCGCCTTCGAAAGCCCATATCGACGATGTTTCATTGAATGGTTCTCACGTCGACACTTGTTGATGGCCCAGCACTGATGTCTGCAGCAATTTGCGCAATGGTTGCACTTCTACCACATTGAACTATTCTCTTTAGTCGTCGTTGGTCCGCTTCTTGCAGAACCTTTCTCCGGCCGCAGCAATGTCGGAGATTTAATGCTTTACCGGATTCCTGATATTCACGTTACACTCGTGAAATGGTCGTACGGGAAAGTCCCCACTTAATCGCTACCTCGGAGATGCTGTGTCCCACCGCTCGTGCGCCGACTATAACACGACGTTTAAACTCACTTAAATCCTGATAACCTGCCATTGTAGCAGCAGTAAGCGATCTAACAAGTGCGCCAGACACTTGTTATCTTCTATAGTTATCTTATATAGGCGTTGCTGACCGCAGCGCCGTCTTCTGTCTGTTTACATATGTCTGTACTTTAATACGCATTCCTATACCAGTTTCTTTGGCACCATTGTACAATTATATGTGTGTCGATTTTACTACACTATGCGTAACTTTAACTAATAGTTTTACGAGTGTATTTAAGAAGTTCTATGCAAATGAATTTTTCATACCAACACATTTCATTGAACTTTTGTTATCAGTTTTTCCGTATAGATGACATCTTTCTCTCTTCTTACTCCTACGATCTTCCGATGTGAAGGATGCAGATTAAAACGATGTTCTTCTCTCTATAGCTTCTCTTGCAGAATTTCCTCTTGGAAGATGTCCTTGTCTCTTCATAACCCCATCAGTTAGCTGCTCGCCAAGAGTTTCTGGGAATTGTGTTCTTCGCTGTAGGGCGTTAGCTTTCCATTGGGGGTAAGTTGCCTTGGGTATCACATATGAGTTATATGCCCATATGTCGATGGTATTTTAGAACACAACAGGTAATTTGTTTGTCTTCCTCTTTAGTGTATAATTCACCACCATTTTGTCTAGTGCACCCACAGTTCCTTTCGTTGCGTTGTAGTCTGAAATAATCTGAGGTTTTCTCTTGATACCATCACGGACTTTTACTTCGCGGTGCAGAGCGTTTTGCACAGCAACACATTTGTTTTTCTTTGGGATGTATGATGCAAGCATTGTGTCCTTTGCGAAAGCGAATGTTGATGTGTAATTAGGAATCGCCCTGGTCTGTAAAGTTTTTGGTGGAATGGAAAATTTTTTTTCTCGCACAGCTTCAATCACTGTAGTATTTCTCTTCATGAGCATTTTAGCTCGTATGATGTGAAAAAGATGTCTCATGTAATGTCAGGCTCTTTCAAGCCATAAGGCAAGTCAGTTACGACCCTTCGACCTAGTTCTTTTCGGGGGTACTACCTGGTCGTTTCCCAGCATACGGCTGAATATGCCATAAATAACTTGTTTCATTGTCACAAAGTACACAAAACTTGATGCCATACTTTGCCGATTTACTAGGCATATATTAGCGCAAAGAGCGGTTTCCCCAGAATGCAACAAGTTGTTCGTCTACTATAACAAACATATTGTGACTATATAATTTAGGTAATATCTCTACCCATTTCTTCCGCAAATTCCTTATAGCTGCAAACTTACCTTGTTCACGTCTTTGTAGTCTTGTTCCACTACCATCAAATCGTATAACCCTTGGTATCTTTTTGAAGTTTTTAGTGACACTGTAGCTCTGAAAACTGGCTGCCTTTGCACTCATCCCACAAACTTTCAGTAGACTCATTATGTTAATAACAACAGACCTATGTAAGCATCTAGGTCAAGAACATCCAATTTTTCCACTTATTTCTATATAAACGCATTCCTTCAGCATTAGAACGGGTGATGATAATGTTTTCAATTGATGGAGGAAGGAACAATTTGAAAACTGAGTATTCATTTGTAATGCGAGGATTGGCATACCTTGTTGGTCCTGGAATCAAGCGAACTACATTACATGTGGCACGCTGTCCCAGTTAAGGGGCGGTTCTGTCTTCTATTCAATTGATTTACCCTTTGACATCATAACTGACGTTCTAGTGTATCATCTGCACCTTCTAGTGAAGATGAAGAGCTGCATTCCGAAACCATCCCCGAAACTATTTCACCACTATCAGATAAGTTCATCAGTAGGCCTATATCTGCTATTTCATAAACTTTCAAAGAGGCCATTATCTTGAAAAAAAAAACCTTACAAGAGGTATGAAGTGGAAGGGTAGAAAGTTTCAAAGAGGCCATTATCTTGAGGGAAAAAATTACAAAAGGTATGAATTGGAAGGGTAGAAACCTAATGACCTGAGCAGAAGTGAATCACTTACTGCACCCGTACCCGTTCCATTGTCATCAAATTTAATATTGCCAGAATTTGCTGTAATAATGAAGGTTAAAATATTTGTTTCTGGCAGAATATACTTCACTAAGGGCCAAACTAAGTAAATAATGGCAAATTATTAAGTCCAAATATTTTCGGAATTGTAGACCACCAAAAATCCTTATGGAATGAAGAGACAAGAACAACTTACGAGGGCTTTCGTGGACGGCCACAGTGAAAAATACGATGCATTTATCAGTCGTTACGTAAGGTTGGTTCGTTTGTTGCACTGTTCATGGGGAATAATGCCGTTTGCTCGGGAGCAGCTGTATTTTGCACTGACCTTAACTCGAGGGAGGTGCGGACCTTTTCATTGCTCAAACACAGCACCCATTCTTTTTTCTTCGAGTCACCGTAACTGCTACGGTTAAGTACAGACCGGGCGCACGGAGGCAAATCGATTTTGCACGACAGATCGTTGGCCTGGTCCCCCGAAGAACTTGGTATTGCTATACAGAAGGTGAGACTATTTCAATTGCACCACAGCCTTAGTGCAAAATCTTGAGTCACCTGAAACGTAAGACATGATTTCTGAGAAATTAGTATGAGGGATATTGGTAATTATGCACGAAAGCTTTAATATTTGACGTAGTTTCTGGAGAGGAAAGTCTTTAGTGGTTAATGATGCCAGAATCCGGGTGGCTTTTACGAGATAAGAATGCTGTCTCATATGATCTGCAAAGTTACGGTTACTTGGATCAGTTTAGCGGTGTTCTTCTTATATTAATTGTGGGGTATCGAGAGCCTCGTGGGGAGTATTTATAGAATGTAATAAGAGCATGGTGGGTTGCCTTACAGTATTACACGCATATCATGTATCGTGTAATTCCTGCTGTTAGGTCTAAGTGAAAACAAATTTCGTCAGTTTTACTCGGACAGTTCCCTTGTTCCCGAATGTTTTTCCTGAGGCGAACAGTATACGTGATGAACCGTGTCCTTTCAGTTTAAAGTAATACGAATATAAATTTTGCTGCGTGCGATATATGCACTCGCATTATCCTCGTCTTGTTTTATTAGCCAGTATTGACTTGTTTCGAAATCGTTCATCATGTCTCGCCTATGTTTGCAGTTCCGATTTCTGTTTTATTGAAACACACTTAAGCTGTTATGGACAGAGATTTAGTAGAAGATTTGTTCTAGAAGATGTGAATCTTTTTGTAGCCACATAGTCAGGACCAAGCAAAGCAAAGCTTTCTTTCACTTTTATGTTCCGATATGAAGCGCGCCGTGATGCAGATGCAAGACAAGTGCCAACTGTTCGTTAATTCCAGAGGGCTGCTAGAATGTTTCAAGCTTGGTTGAGTACGGAGCAATAGACCAGATAGTATGGTGGTCTTACACAGTCGGAAAGGTTTTCGCTGAGTATATGTTTGTTTAAATAACAATAAACTAATTCCGTTGGATTTTTATATTCCTTATAGACAGATGCCTATTCATTATTTGTTGCGCCTGCATATTCGTTGTCAGGCCGTTGCATTTGTGTACTCAACGTTAATCACATGTGCTTAAATGATCAATCTTAGAAAGATCTCTTTTAGCAGTCAGCACCAGTCAAATGTATTTCTATAATCAATCATCAACTGAAACCTCGAAAACCTTTCACACCAACACATCCAAAGCTTAATGGCTTCTACTCAAGTAGCATAAATCATGCCGAAACAGCATAAGCGCCTCGCTCCACGTTTCCAGAGTTTATCTCGTTTCGTCAGACTGACAAAACGAATGGCCAGCATTCAGAATTTGGGGCCGAGCTTAAAGGGGTTTTCCAGTCTCTGAACGTTATTTTATGCTCATGGTCAGCGTTTTTCCCGCAAAAAATTATTGCTTCATACCAATATTATTTAACAAACATAAGTACATGTCTTAAATAATAAATGAAATGGCACAATTTCAAAGACTGTACTGGTCTCATTCAGATATGATGTGTATATATACTGAAATGGCGGGTGGAAATTTCTATCAAGACAGGGAATCGAACCCGGGTCTCGAGCTGCATCCCTCATTTACGTTCAATGCTGAGGTGCTATTCCAGAACATGGAGAGCCTCGGCAATACTGTTGGTGTGTAAGGGCGAATTTATAGTAGACTGGGGTTGTACTGGGAATTTTGATCGAGGAGGGAGGCGCGGCGGAGTAATCCGTGCCGTTGTGTGAACCGCTGTGCCAGAGTGGCTTAGCGGCTAACGCACCTGCCTAGTAAGCACGTGGTCTGGGTTCGCTTCCTGCCCTTGGTACAAATTTTCACTCGCCGTTTAAATAATATGAAATAATTTTTGACCGGTAAGTTGATGAGCTTATGCAGCGTCAAATGACGGCCAAAATACCTCCGCGCGGATTGCACAACTAAACGGTTTTCGCGATTGAGAGTGACATACAGGTCTGCAATCAAAATTCCACACATGTATCGTACATTATCAGAATTAAATTCCCTGTGGCGTGAACCCAGAAAATCAAATTTAATGACGTGCATTTTAAAATGACGGCGACTCGAAAACGACGGTAGTACTTAAACTCGACCTATTTTACAGACTTTAAATGTACATAAACGACTAACAGTATGAAAAATGTATTCTTTTTTGGGGTACACGCCAAAATTACATATATCTTTTTTATTAAATCGAAAACGGCATCCAGATTTACCATGTAGTTTTCTTTGAATGATGCGAACCAATGTAAAACCCTTTCTCGAGAAATACGCATTTAAAGTCTTGAGTTCGATTTTTTTATATATAACTTTGAAAATCTTCAAATTAACCTTGATTTCTTATTTCTTGGCCACACAGTAAACCCAGATCTTCTTCGAATATCTCATTTTCTAAAGCGCGAGTCCCTCTGGCCGCAATTCCAACCTCGACGCTGCTTTGGTACAAGCGCCGGTCCGAACGCTTGAGGCGTTTCTCGTCGCTTTTCTACATCTACATCTGCATGGATACTCTGCAAATCACGCTTAAGTGCCTGGGAGACGGTTGAAAGAACCACCTTCAAATAATTCTCTTTTATTCCACTCTCGAACAGCGCGCGGAAAAAAAGGACACATATATGTTTCCGTGCGAGCTCTGATTTCGCTTATTTTATTATGATGATAATAAATGCTTAGGGTAGGTAGTCTCTTTAATATACTCACTGCATTTTCTAAGTGTTCTGCCAATAAAAGGCAGTCATTGGTTCGCCTGCCTCACAACATTTTCTAGATGTTCTTTCCATTTTAAGTTGTTCGTAATTGTAGCATTTAGTTGAATTTACAGTCTTTAGATTTGAGTGACTTATCGTCTATCGAAGTTTAACAGATTCTTCTTTGGTGTAAAAATTTCGGAAGGCTGTGTTTAGTAGCTCTGCTTTAGCAACACTGTCATAGATAGTATTTTCATTGCTATTGCGCAGAAAAGGCATCGATTGTGTCTTGCCGCTAGGGTACTTTATATACGACCAGAATTTCTTTGGATGTCCTGCCAGGTTTCGAGATGAAATTTCGTTGTTCAAAACTTTTATAAACATCTCGCATTAAAGTCCACGCTAAATTTCGAGCTTCTGTAACAGATCACCAGTCTGGAGGATTTTGCGTCGTTTAAATTTGACGTGCTTTTTTCTTTCTTTCTGGGACAGTGTCCTGACCTGTTTTGTGTGCCATGGTGATTAGCTCAGTCGTTGAATTTACTTGATATAAATCTCTCAATTGATGTAGATACTATCTCTTTGATTCCTTTGAATTCAAGAATCTCATCTGCACTTACATTGTCAGTTTGGTGGGAGTGGAGATTGTCTCTCTGGAAAGCGCCGAGCGAATTTTTATATCTCAGTTTTTGAATAGATATGTTTTCGTTTATTTTTGGAGGATTTGTAAGTTACGGTATTCAGTCTCTACGACAACTCTGTGTTCACTAATCCTTGTATCCGTTTTTATGCTCGTTATTAGTTCGGGATTATTTGTTGCTTAGAGGTTAAGTTTGTTTTCACAACCGTTTACTATTCGAGTGGGCTCACGGACTAATTGCTCGAAGTAATTCTCAGAGAAGGCGTTTAGCACAATTTCATATAATGTTTTGTGCTTATCTCCGGATTTAAACAAGTATTTTCGCCAACACATCGATTTTAACCTAAGGGGGGACGTTGATGAAAAACACACACAATTTAAAAAATGCACCAAATCCACAGTTTTGGAGATACGGCAATGAAATTTTGTTCGACCCGTTACATGAAAGTAACACATTTCCATATAAAATCCTTTGATTATGTATATTCAACTTTTTTAAATCAAATTTGAAGTTTTATTTTCAAAAAATAATGTAGCTATGTTCCTTTTGCTCAGAAAGTATTCAAGGGATTTCTACAAAACTTTCTCTGTTTCATCTCTTTATATGTTATAAGCTTCTCTCATGAGGTTTTTGGAATAGGTCAAATAGGAGAATTTTCATAGTTTTTTAATTATAATTCCACAAGAAGAATTTTAAACTCATGCAAAATTCCTAGCACTTTGCCCCATATCTCAGCTTGCAATCAGAATTTCCAAATTTGCTCTTGAGACAACATTTATTAGGTTTGCAGAAATATCTGTACAAAATTTCATAATTCTAGCATTAATAAAATCTGAGGAAAAGGTACATAAACTTTAAAAAACAAACTTTTCAGGATTTAAAGTTCAACATAACTTTCTTCCTTATGTCACTTCTTCAGAAGGCACCACATTTGTACTCTGGATCGTCTTTCACTTTAACGCTTCTTTTCTGGTTTCTTGTTGTCTGTCTTCTTTGCTTTACCATGTCTTCAACTGACTTTTCAGCTGCAGAGACACGCTAAAAATCTATTTTTCTCAGGATGTCTTGAGTAAAATTTCCTAACTTGAAGCCCATTCTTTCTAATACCTTCATCCTCCCGACGTTCCCATTATTAAATACAATAACTGCATCATAAGTTGCAATTCTGACAACTGTAGCAGATGTTAATGCGTTTTTAGGGCATCGTTTCCATATGAGTGAATTTAGAGACTCATTTGGATTTTGGGTTTTGCCATGAACACACTTTTTGAGAAGTACGGGATCGGCCAAAGATGATCTATAAAACCAAAGAGTATGTATCACGGCCTTCTAAATGTATCCCGCACACGTTTGGTCGAAACTGATACACAGAATCGTTGTTTACTGAGCTGGTATTGAAGTGCTGCTTCAAAACATGGGCGTAGCAGGGAGGACGCGTCACGCTTCGGATGCGATTTCAACATTGACACTTTGGGAATTTATTGTTCATGAGTTTAACTAACAAAAAATAAATCGAAAATTGACATTTTTGGTCCATCATTTGGACCATCATCAACTATAATTGTAGGAGTTGGGCACGTCTTTGAAATTATGGTAGATTCAAGTTTACTTCGAACCTCTCAGCAATTGTATCATCTGAGTTGGGAGGTCGGTAAAACGAACCACTTGTTGTTTTATTCCGGTTGCCAAGAATGACATCTACCCATACTAACACACAAGAACTATCAACGTCAATTTCAGTTCAAGATAAACGACTAACAGCAATAAACACGCCACCGCCAACTATATTTTGCCCCTCGTTTCTGAACACCGTTAGGTCTTTCGCAAAACTTTCGGCTGAACTAATCTCGTACCTTAGGCAGCGTTCAGTGCCTATAACTATTTCAGCATCAGTGCTTTCTACTAGTGGTTGGAGCTCTGGTACTTTCCGAACACAGCTACGACCATTATCAAATATTATACCGATGGCTCCTAGAATTACGTTCTTCCTGTGTTCGACCACACCCTTTGAGAATGAAGCCCTTTTTGTTTTTTCCCGAAACCTGCTAACCTAAAAAAATCTCCCAGCCAAGGCCACACAGTCTCCGCTACCCGTGTAGCCGCCTTCTGCTTGTACTGGACTCCTGACCTATTCAGTGGAACCCGAAACCCAAACACCCTGTGGCGCAAGTCGAGAAATCTGCAGCCTACACTGTCGCAGAATCGTTTGAGTTTCTTATTCAGGCTCTCACTGGACACTGTACCAGGGGTGCGCAATTGGTCCTGTCCACAATTCTGCAAATGGTGAGCTCTGCTTTCATCTCGCAAGCAATACTGGCAGACGTTAAAACTTCTGACAGCTACTCGAAATCAGAGTGAATCTCTTCCGATCCATAGCGACACACATCAGTGGTACTGTCGTGAGCCACCACCTGCATTTGACTGCACCCCGTACTCTTCATGGCTTCTCGAAGGATTCGTTTCATGGCTGAAATGACTCCGCCCAGTTTGCACAAAGAGTGCACACTGGCTTTCTTCCCCTCCTTGGCAGCCATATCCCTATGGGGCTCCATACAACACTGGAGCTCCCAACTACCAATAATCCCACCTTCTGTGACTGCCTGCATCTTGCAGTCTGAGAGGTTTCCTCTGACTTAGGAGAAGATTTTGTCCCTGATGAGCAACAGTGTCTGCCATAGACAGCACCTGGAACCCGTTTGTCAGACGAACTGGGGAAACCTTACATTTCGCCACATGGTAAGTCTTTGCGCCCCTGCCACGACCTGAGGCTACCTCCCACTCCTCCATGTATGAGGGGTCAACTCAATGCAAGCAGTAACTGAGCTGGCTACCGGAGCGGACCGATCGGTGGACTCTTGGGTCGTGTTGGGCGTCCTTCGGTTTCTTATGGACCGTCAACAACAGTGATGCCCATCCACTACATCCTCAAGTTGTGTAACCGAAGCCAACACAGCCTGGAGCTGAGAGCGAAGTGTCACCTACTCGGCTCACATCGGCAAATAGCAATCACAGTCCCTGTCTGTAAGACCGTGGAAAACTACACAAGACAGACAAAAAAAGGACTATCGACATGAGCTGCAGAACTCTGTAGTAGACACTGACGAAAACGCAAGAAGTGTGATAATAAATTAGATTAACATGCAGAGATTCAAAAACTAAACTACCAGAGCAATATTGCTATAATTCGTTTCTGGTTAGGAACTCGTAAGATGTCGTAAAGCCGGCCGCGGTGGTCTCGCGGTTCTAGGCGCGCAGTCCGGAACCGTGCAACTGCTACGGTCGCAGGTTCGAATCCTGCCTCGGGCATGGATGTGTGTGATGTCCCTAAGTTAGTTAGGTTTAAGTAATTCTAAGTTCTAGGGGACTGATGACCACAGCAGTTGAGTCCCATAGTGCTCAGAGCCATTTTTCTTATGTCGTAAAATCGGATACTTCCATGTTGCTCCTGTTTATCAGCGGGCGGCTGCTGCCCCACCGAGTTTCGTGACGATAATGACTTCCATGACTTTTCATGATACGCAGGACACCCTTAATCTTTCGTTAAAAATGACACATGCCCGATTGTTAGCAATTTGGACGACTTCCACATCCGAAAAACTGTGTCTTGAAGCACAAATCCGAATTAATGAATTCAGTGCTACAGTGTTCTGCGTATGGGCTCCAAGTTATCTCTCCATCAAATAGTCGTCAGTCAGATGTTTGTACACATCAGCAATAGCTTCAGTAACTTCAGTATTTCAGTTTTAGAAATAACTTGTTGTAACTATATTTAGTCAAATGGGACATAACAAAAGGAATGTATCAACCAAGCATATTTTATGTATATTTAACTCAAAGATAATATTTTCCCAAGCAATCAACGTTAAAATGAAAGTTTTAAATGATCTTATTAGCTAACTGATTTGCACCTACACTTCATATTAACGCAGTTATTTATATCTCCATATCTTACAGAGTTGCCCTAAAATGCTCCGTGAAACCAGAATGCTGAGCCTGCCTTGGAAACCTCGAAGCCTGTTTTTGATAAACTTTAGCTTTGAAATGACTTTGTTGGTTGGTTGGTTGTTTGATTTGGGGGAGAGGACCAAACAGCGAAGTAATCGATCCTATCGGATTAGGGAAGAATGGAGACGGAGGTCGGCCGTGACCTGTCGAAGGAACCATACAGGCATTTTCCTGAAGCGATTTAGGGAGATCATGGAAAACCTAAATCAGGGTGGCCGGACGCGGGTTTGAACCGTCGTCCTCCGGAATGCGAGTTCAGTGTGCTAACCACTGCGCCACCTCGCTTGGTGAAATGACTTTGTTCTATTGCTGTGTACGATCACGACAAGTAAATTTTTAGAGCAACATCGCTAGTAGGAAAACGCCTCTGATGTATCATGGATCCAGGTTTAAATGAAATAAAGTATGGAAGAAATTGACTGCTCTCTAAACCTAGCTCATTTCAGACTGCCGAAATAGCGTTAAGTATTATTTTAAGTCTTAGCCATATTGCCAAATGAAGTGCCCCGCGTTTGGCTGGGTGTAAGTGGAAATATGACGCGAAGGACTGTGAGATTTTGAAGGCTACAAGTGACTAAATTCATATCAGCTTTCCATTGAAGAACTCAGACAAATAAGTCCAAATAAATAATTTCTTCTACATACCGTGATGGAAGAAAAATCGCATCACCAAAAAAATAATCAATTTAGAGTAATGAAATTCCGGGAATACAGTTGTGCTCAGATTACTGCAGCAGAAGCAGTACGATGCCCCAGAGCCATAATCCGAACAGCCGGCCGCGCTGGCCGAGCGGTTCTAGGCGCTTCAGTCAGGAACCGCGCGACTGTTACGATCGCAGGTTCGAATCCTGCCGCGGGCATGGATGTGTGTGGTGTCCTTAGGTTAGTTAGGTTTAAGTAGTTCTAAGTCTAGGGGACTGATGACCTCAGATGTTAAGTCCCATAGTGCTCAGAGCCATTTGAACCATACGCCGAACACGATTGTCTTCACTCTCGGCAGTGCCACGTTGATGTCCAGAGTCGGGTCTTCTTGCCTCCGTACCTTCTCGCGACCACTGCTGCAAGCAATCATGTGCAGTGCCTGCACTCCTTCCGAGTCTTTTGCAGTATCACAGAAGGAACCTCCAGCTCCTCGTAGTCCTGTTACACGCCCTAGTTTACAGTCAGTGAGGGGTTGATAATGGCGTCTTCGTCGTCGTGAGGGCATTATTGACTAAAATCAACTCATCACGTCCACTCTCAAAGGCAACTAACGCTCATGACCGTTACACCGTGTATTTAAAGCAAACCTAATTTGTATCCTCATAGTGGCGTTACTGGTGCCACTCTAATGTGAATGGCGCGAACTTTGAACATACATCGTCTTTCAGATACGGAAACACACCTACCAACTTTCATTTATGTCGCATAATTCCTTCTTGGTGTTGTGATTTTTTTCCCACGAGTGAATTTATTGATTTAAGGTGACTCTCATGTCAAAACTGAAATTAAAACTGTTTTAATTTTAAATTATTGTTGTGGTGACCCCTAGACTATAGCCTAGACAGCCTGCCCTTAAATGTAGTACTGGTTAAAAACCAAAGCAAGATTTTTATTCATAAGCTGCGACATTGTCGCAAATAAAACAGTAACCCGTATATGCAACAAGTTTCCTTTACTTTACGTCTGTGGTCACAAACTTCATGTTAACAGATTACCGGTTTCGGTCTATAACGACCATCATCAGATCTGCAGCAATAAATGGCAAAACATAAATATACATACTTATGTTTTTCCCATTTTTTGATGCAGATCTGATGATGGTCATTATAGACCGAAACCGGTAATCTGTTAACAAAAAGTTTGTGACCATAGACGTAAAGTAAAGGGAACTTAAGATTATTATTACTATTACTATTATTATTATTATTATTATTATTATTATTATAAGATGTAGAGGGAAACGTAAGCGACCACATGACTTTTTCCGGTTGTTTACATTCCGGAACTGTGTCACCATCGGGTGACGTCCTCCTGAAATCCACGTGCAGCGATCTGTCCACAGCTGCCTGCAGCAGTGCGGAAGGAACGGCTAATCGAACCCTTAGCTGTGCAGCGGTGTTACGAAACCTGGTTTACGCAACGGCCCTCCGTTATTTGCATTACCCTCCCAATCACGTCCACTGCCAGCATCCCGCGTTTGCTAACAAATTGCTTCCTGAGGTGGCTGGTTTGTACGGATTGGTGAAACCCTCCCTTCCTGTTCTGTTATAGTGAAGGACTCGTAGTGGTGTTCACTGCGAAATTGAATCTCGACTTCAAACTTGTGTTCAAGAGTGTATAGTGAAAATTAAAAATGAGTAGCAGGACCCTGGAAGATAGAGGAAGTGGAAGACTAAGTTGATGACCTATTTTAATTTAGAAACAAGATGACATTTCTTACTTATCTAGGGACTGATCGCAATGATTAATAACATACACGGCAATAAGTTATCGTCAATATTTAAATTAGCGAAAGATAAAATATTTCCCTACCTTCAAACACAGAAGCATGTTTTGATAGCTGTATGCCGCCTTCTGCGGCTGCTTATTGACTGCTTACAATGCAAAGGGTTGATTTTATCTAAGTTTATTGTAGTGCGTGAAGAGTTTGACAGAGCACTGAAAGACATGAGTCGAAAGAAGGCTCCGGGACTAGACAACTTTCCATTAGAACTACTGACAGCCTTGGGAGAGCCAGCCCTGACAAATCTCTACTATCTGATGGGCAAGACGTATGAGACACGCGAAATACCGTCAGACTTCAAGAAGAATATAATAATTCCAACCCCAAAGAAAGCAGGTGTTGACAGATGTAAAAAGTACCGAACTATCAGTTTAATAAGTCACGGCTGCAAAATACTAACACGAATTCTTCACAGACGAATGGAAAAACTGGTAGTTGACAACCTCGGGGAAGACCAAATTTGGATTCCATAGATATGGTGAAACACGTGAGGTAATACTGATCCTACGACTTATCTTAGAAGATAGATTAAGGAAATACAAACCTACGTTTCTAGCATTTGTAGACTTAGAGAAAGCTTTTGACAGTGTTGACTGGATTACTCTCTTTCAAATTCTGAAGGTGGCAAGGGTAAAATACAGGGAGCGAAAGGCTATTTACAATTTGTACAGAAGCCAGATGGCAATTATAAGAGTCGAGGGGCATGAAAGGGAAGTTGTGGTTGGGAAGGGAGTGAGACAGGGTTGTAACCTATCCCCGATGTTATTCAATCTGTATACTGAGCAAGCAGTAAAGGAAACAAAAGAAAAATTTGGAGTAGGAATTACAATCCATGGAGAAGAAATAAAAACTTTGAGGTTTGCCGACGACATTGTAAAACTATCAGAGGGAGCAAAGGACATGGAAGAGCAGCTGAACCTTATGGATACAAGATGATCGTCAACAAAAGCAAAACGAGGATAATGGAATGTAGTCGAATTAAATCTGGTGACGCTGAGGGAATTAGATTACGAAGTGAGACACTTAAAGCAGTAGATGAGTTTTGCTAGTTGGGGAGCAAAATAAATGATGATGTTCGAAGTAGAGAGGATATAAAATGTAGATTGGCAATGGCAAGGAAAGCGTATCTGAAGAAGAGAAATTTGTTAACGTCGAGTATAGATTTAAGTGTCAGGAAGCCTTTTCTGAAAGTATTTGTATGGAGTGTAGCCATGTATAGAAGTGAAACATGGACAATAAATAGTTTAGACAAGAAGAGAATAGAGGCTTTTGAAATGCGGTACTACAGAAGAATGTTGAAGATTATATGGGTAGATCACGAAACTAATGAGGAGGTCCTGAGTAGAATTGTGGATAAGAGGAATTTGTGGCACAACTTGACTAGAAGAAAGAACCGGTTGGTACGACACGTTCTAAGGCATCAAGGGATCATCAATTTAGTATTGGAGGGAAGTGGGGAGGGTAAAAATCGTAGAGGGAGACCAAGGTATGAATACCCTAAACAAATTCAGAAGGATGGAGGTTCCAGTAGTTACTCGGAGATGAAGAACTTGCATAGGATGGAGTAACATGGGGCGCAGCATCAAACAAGTCTGTGGGCTGAAGATCACAACAACTTTAACCTGTGATCTTGAAATGTTAATCACATAAAAATGTTACCTAGATAAATGTATTTCCGAAATTTCATTATTCTACATTAATTATTTTTCCGACAGTGGTTATAAAAGGAAAGACCGAGCTTCTAGCTATGAATGGGAACAGATGGACACTTCAACAAATATATTTTTTGAGTCTTGTAAGTGCGCTATTTAGGTTTTTATGTTGGTAACGACACGTAGCGCTCTGTATGAAAATCACTGACTGTGCTGTGTGCAGTCTGTAGCTGGTTTGCATGGTTGGAATATTTGCTATTGTAGTGTTGGGCAGTTGGATGTGAACAGCGCGTAGAGTTAAGCAGTTGAAGGTGAGCCGCCAGCAGTGGTGGATGTGGGGTTAGAGATGGCAGAATTTTGAGAGCTGACGATCTGGACGTGTGTCCATCAGAAAGAGTAAATTTGTAATATAGGATATCATGAACTGATATATATATATATATATATATATATATATATATATATATGATGACTTTTGAACATTATTAAGGTAAATACATTGTTTGTTCTCTATCAGAATCTTTCATTTGCTAACTATGCCTATCATTAGTTAGTGCCTTCAGTAGTTAGAATCTTTTATTCAGCTGGCAGTATTGGCGCACAATGTATTGCAGTAGTTTGAGTAACGAAGATTTTTGTGAAGTAAGTGATTCATGAAAGGTATAGGTTATTGTTAGTCAGGGCCATTCTTTTGTAGGGATTATTGAAAGTCAGATTACGTTGCGCTAAAATAATATTGTGTGTCAGTTTAGTGATGATCAGAATGAGTAAAGAAAGAAATGTCTGAGTACGTTCAGTTTTGCTCAGCTGTTTGAAAATCAAATAACGTAAGAGGTTTACTACCTCAGTAATTCATAAATTTTTCTAAGGGGATGTTTCACTCTGAACATGAAAGTTTACCACTAACATTTTAAAAAGAACCAGTAACAAATGGGCAAGGGAACACAACTCAAAGTATAACCTTGGTACAGGTGGGCAGGGGAAGTAAAACAGTTACATTAATAAATTGCGGGCTCGGCCAGTGACTATGTAAGTTGCTAATCAGACGTAGAGAGTACACGGAAAGACAAGTGCAAAAGCCATATAATCCCGAAGAACCCGCACTGAGAGCAACAAGTGGGATGCGTGACTCAGATCACGCACTCGGCTTCTGAAGGGAGCGAATTAACTTCGCGTCTGAACGACGCTGGCGGGTGCGTCGATGGCTCATCTTACCAGAGCATGCGAGGCGTGATTATGGCAGCTGGTGGCTGCAGCGGCTGGAGGATATGGTTTTCGGCCTCACATTCAACTTAGTGCTTGAGTACAGACATCCAGGTGCCTTTCGTGGTCAAATGCAACAGTGAAGCCTCCAGGCTTAGCTAGCATCTGCAGTTATGTGCAGACACGCATTTCTCGAGATGTTGGCACATTTTTGTCCAACCCCTGTAAACTACACTGAGGTGACAAGACTCATCGGATAGTGCTATGCACATGTATGGGTATACAGAAGGTATAAAAAGGGTGTACATTGGCGGAGCTGTCATTTGCACTGAAAAGTTTCCGATGTGATTGCGGCGGCACGACGGGAATTGACAGACTTTGAACGAGGAATGGTAGTTGGAGCCGGACGCTTGGAACATTCCAATTCGGAAATCGTTAGAGTATTCAATGTTCCGAGATCCGCAGTGTAATGAGTCTGCCGAGAATACCACATTCCAGGCATTACCTCTCACCACGGACAACGCAGTGGCCAATTGCCTTCACTTAACGATCGAGAGCAAAAAAGAACTGGGCTTGTGACCATACCTGTTGGACCCTAGACTACTGGAAACTCGTGGCCTTGTCAGATCAGTCGCGATTTCAGTTGGTAAGAGCTGATGGTAGGGTTCGAGTCTGGCGGAGACCCCACGAAACCATGTACACAAGTTGTCAACAAGGCGCTGTGCAAGCTGGTGGTACCTCCATAATGGTGTGGGGTGTGTTTACGTGAAATGGGCTGGGTGCTTTGGTCCATCTGAAACGATCATTGACCGGAAATGTTTACGTTCGGTACTTGGAGACTTTGTAGCCATTCATGGACTTCTTGTTCACAAACAACGAGGGAATTTTTATGGATGCCAACGATCCATGTAAGGAGACCACAATTGCTCGCTAGTTGTTTGAAGATCATTCTGGACAATTCGAGCGAATCGTTCGTGAATACTATGGAACATTTATGGAATACAGTCGAGAGCTCAGCTCGTGCACAAAATCCAGCACCTGCAACACTTTCGCAATTATAAGCGACTGTAGAGGCAACAAGGCTCAGTAATTCTCCATGGGACTTCCAACGATTTGTTCAGTCCATGCCACTTCGATTTGCTGCTCTAGACCGAGTTAAAGGAAGTCCTCCGCGATATTAGGCAGTATCCTTTGAAACTTCCTGTCAGATTAAAACTGTGTGCCGAACCGAGACTCGAACTCGGAACCTTTGCCTTTCGCAGGCAAGTGCTCTACCATCTGAGCTACCCAAACACGACTTACGCCCCGTCCACACAGCTTCACTTCTGCCAGTACCTCGTCTCCTACCTTCCAAACTAAACATCCCCTAGGCTGTGGCTAGCCCATGCCTCCGCAATATCCTTTCTTTCAGGAGAGCTAGTTCTGCAAGGTTCGTAGGAGAGCTTCTGTAAAGTTTGGAAGGTAGGAGATGAGATACTGACAGAAGTAAAGCTGTGAGGAGAGGGCGTGACTTGTGCTTGGGTAGCTCAGATGGTCGGCAGTCTCCAGAGAATGCCGACGTGAAATACTTAGTTCTTGTGATGTAGCCGGCACGGTAGCTCAGCGTGTTCGGTCAGAGGGTTAACGGCCCTCTGTAATAAAAAAAACTGAGTTAATCCATCATCAACGAACGTAAACGGATGTATTATGGCGTCCGCCCCGAGCAGATGCAACGAACGTAAACGAACAAAATGAGATTACAAAAAAAAAAAAAAAAAAAAAAAAAAAAAAAAAAAAAAAAAAAAAAAAAGATAGTAGAGCACTTGCCTGCGAAAGGCAAAGGTCCCGAGTTCGAGTCTCAGTCCGCCACATAGTTTTAATCTGCTAGGAAGTTTCATATCAGCGCACATTCCATTGCAGAGTGAAAATCTCATTCTGGAAGTATCCTTTGACTTTTGTCACCTCATTGTAAAAGGAAGGTATACGCAGGTATAGAGTTGAGAGAGATTGTTTGAGACAGAGAAAAAGAAGATTTATTTTACGAAGGCTTGGGCAAGCCAGCGGCGAGTAATCTGAAAGTGAAGGTGGTGTTCACTTTCGCCATGCCAAACAAACTGAAGCGAGTGAGTCGGCAGTCGAGTGCAGTGCCGGACGTAATGGCGCAGAACAAACAGCGCAGCAGCTTGGCCGTGGTGGGCAGCGGATGGTGAAAGGACCCGAGCCGGCGTTGAATGGCGGGTATAACGGGACAGACCGGTCGTCGCGCCACCGCGTCGCTGCTGCGGATCGCCCTGGCGTCGAGCGCCCAACGAAATGTAAATACGAGACTCGCGAGCAGTGAACTGAATACGTAACTAATTTTTTGCTTGTCTGCAGGCACAAAACCGCGACGACAGCACCACATCGCGCCGCTAGAAGAGCCAGAACAAAATGGAACAGTCTAGTGATAAAGAGGACTACCGAGCGGTAATTCGTTCTCTGCGTTTAAGGGGAGACAACCGTCCAACAATCCACGCTGAGTTGGTGGAAGAGTACGGCAATAACGCACAATTTTATGATACACTGGTTTAGTGACACAGACGCTTCCAGTGTCGTCAAACAAGTCTGTGTGATGAAGGACGAAGAGGCAGACCATGTCTGTGAAAAACTGAAATTTCAAGAGAATTCGGGGATGGGGGGGAGGGGGCGCCTGGTGCTCGAAAGCGGGCCTGTCACAATCGAAGCTGAAAAAATCGACATCAGACATGGGTCAGTTTACAACACCACTGCATTCACATTTTGACGTGACAAAGGGCGCCAAACGCTGACTGATGACACACATTCAAAAAGTCCTGGGGAAATGTAGTGGAAATGTCGCCAGGCTAGAAGAGTTACTTAACTGTCTAATCACTATGAACGAGTGCTCTCTGTATCACCACGATCCCGAGAGAAAAGAGCAAAACGAGCACTGGAAATATGCGGATTGACCACCGCTGAAGAAGGCGAAGACACATTCATCACATGTGAATTAACCACCTCTGAAGAAGATGAAGACACAACCGTCGCAGGACAAGGCAGTGGAATTAGTGGGTTCACCACCACTGAAGAAAGTGAAGACACAACCATCACAAGACAAGGCAAATGGAATTCACCACCGCTGAAGAAGGTGGAGACACAACCATTACAGGGCAAGATAGTGGAAATGTGCGGATTCACCACTGCTGAAGAAGGCGAAGACATAGCCACCAAAGTGCAAGGTGATACTGTATTTTTCTGTTTCCACTTCCATTGTGCAGTGCTAACAGATTATGCTCACAAGTGACAAACCATCACCGACACGCACTACTGAAATCTCCTGACGAGATTACGGGAGGCTGTAAAGACGAAGGATCACGGGAAGCTGGAGCGGATTGTATCAAGGAAGAGGAAAGAAATTGGCCGTGCCCTTTCAAAGGAACCATTACGGCATTTGCCTGGAGCGATTTAGGGTATTCACGGAAAACCTAAATCTGGATGGCTGGACGCGGGTTTGAACCATCGTCCTCCCGAATGCGAGTCCATTGTGGTAACCACTGCGCCAGCACGCTCGGGAATATAAAATGGAGTGATGAAATAAGTTCAGTCATAAGTAAAGCAGGTGTCAGACTTTAGTTCATTCATGAGATACTGGGAAAATGCAGTAAACAAAGGAGATTACTTACAAAACAATCGCGTGACCCATCCTAGAAAATTGCTCAAGTGCGCAGTCTCACAGTATATAGGATCAACATTGAATATTGAAAGTATGCACCGAGGAACAGCACGAATGGTCACAGGTTTGTGCGTCTCACGGGAGAGTGAGGCGAGAAAGCTGACAAACATGAGCTGGCAGACACCAGTGGCTTGCGGAGTACATTTGTAGGTGTAGAAGACATTACATAGACTGAAGGTGGAAGAGGGAGAAAGGAAAGGAAGGGACCTACTGATATTAACTGCGTCGAGGCATCATGCGAAATCAGCGGTGGCGAGTGAAAATGTGTGCCAGACATGGACTCGAACCTGAATTCTCCTGCTTGATAGGCAGCTGTGTTAACCAATGCCCACCAGACACAGTGTTTATCGCAAATGCGTGGACTACACTCATGCTCATAAATTAAGGATAATTCCAGAATGTGGTGTCACACAACGTGCCACTACACAAAACTGACGCTAATAGCATAGGCACATAAGGAACACACACGGCACAGATCTGTAAATCGACAGTATCGGTGGTAAGTTGAGAAAACCGTCCCGAAACACATGTGCTACAAAACGGCACTGTTCCCTGCGCACGTGCTCCGACATCAATATGGGATATGATCACCATGCACACACAACGGGTCTGAATCCGGTGGTCGAGCAGCTGCTGGGGTATAGCCTCCATTCTTGCACCAGTGCCTGTCGGAGCTCCTGAAGTGTCGTAAGGGTTTGAAGACGTGCAGCGATACGTCAACCGAGAGCATCCCAGACGTGCTCGATGGGGTTTAGGTCTGGAGAACAGGCAGGCCACTCCATACCCTGTTTCAATGTATTCCTCCACCACGGCAGCTCGGTGGAGCCGAGCATTGTCATCCATCAGGAGGAAGGTGGGACATACTGCACCCCTGAAAAAGTGGACTTACTGGTGCAAAATGACGTCCCGATACACCTGACCTGTTACAGTTTCTCTGTCAAAGACAAGCAGGGGTGTACGTGCACCAAACATAATCCCACCCCACACCATCATACCACGACCTCCATACAGGTCCCTTTCTAGGACATTAAGAGGTTGGTATCTGGTTCCTATTCACGCCAGATGAAAACCCGGCGACAATCATTGTTCAGACTATACCTGGACTCGTCCGTGAACATAACTTGGGACCACTGTTCCAATGACCACGTACTGTGCTCTTGACACCAGGCTTTACGGGTTCTCCTGGGACCAGGGGTCAGTGTAATGCACCTTGCAGGTCTCCAGGTGAATAAACCATGTCTGTTCAGTCGTCTGTAGACTGTGTGTCTGGAGACAACTGTTCCAGTGGCTGCGGTAAGGTCCCGAGCAAGGCTACCTGCAGTACTCCGTGGTCGTTTGCGGGCACTGATGGTGGGATATCGGTCTTATTGTGGTGTTGTACACTGTGGACGTCCCGTACTGTAGCGCCTGGACACGTTTCCTGTCTGCTGGAATCGTTGCCATAATCTTGAGATTACACTTTGTGGCACACGGAGGGCCCGTTCAAATGGTTCAAATGGCTCTGAGCACTATGGGACTTAACTTCTGAGGTCATCAGTCCCCTAGAACTTAGAACTACTTAAACCTAACTAACCTAAGGACATCACACACATCCATACCTGAGGCAGGATTAGAACCTGCCATCGTAGCGGTCGAGCGGTCCCAAACTGTAGCGCCCAGAACCGCTCGGCCACTTCGGCCGGCACGGAGGGCCCGTGCTACGACCTGCTGAGTTTGACCAGCCTCCAGTCGTCCTAGTATTCTACCCCTCATAACGTCATCAATATGTGTTCTCTGAGCCATTTTCAACACGCATCATCATTGGCACATCTGAAAACGTCGGCACACTTACTCGCTGCACCGTATCTCTGACATGCACCAACACACCTCTGCGTATGTGGACTGCTGCCAGCGCCAACGTGCCACGACCGCAGGTCAAATGCACTGCATGGTCATACTCCGAGGTGATTTAAACCCGCAGACCGCCCACCAGAGCGTCGTTTCACCATGTATCAGCATTATCATTAATTTATGAGCATGAGTGTAGTTTGGTACATTCCCCAGTCGACCCACATTCCCAACCCCCGACACCTGTCTGCAGTCCCCGCCTATGTTCTCCACGCTCGCTAATTACAGATTCCCGTGGAGATCGAACGTAAATTTGCATCTGCAGTGAAAGTTGTGGATTCATTGCCCGTCGAGGCGAATCAGTTACATAAATGCGTGGTGTATGTTATTTCTGACATGTCGCCAAATCTGAAAGCATTTTCTTCCTCTGCGCACAGTGGTCCCTTTCCATGCGGTGTATGAGAATTGTGCCACAGGGTATCTGTTGAGGGTAGTTGACTGCAATTGGATGATAGCAGTTCCCTTTCCTAAAGCGATGGAGAAGCGACTATCTGCTCTACACAAAATTCCTTAGTTTCTAAATCTTTCACACTGTGATAAATTTTAACATATGTGGCAGCTCCTCCTCTCTTCATAGCGCCTCTACTTACATGTGCTGATAGCTTATACCCACCTATATGTACCTGTCCCATATCTTTGACTATGTAATGTCCATACAGGCATAGTACGTCTATTCAACCGTCAGTTTCTAAATCTTCTAATCAAACAAGAAGCTCATCTACTGATGTTTGTCTCCCCAAGATTCGCAATGATTCTAAATGCCAATGTGGCCGAACCAAGTTGTTTTAGGAACTACAAAACGTTCTTTTTCCAGTTTACATTCTCATTTATATGAACACTTAAGAATTTTGAAGTTTTCGCCCTATTTATATTTCCTCACCATGTCTACACTTATTGGTGTAGCGCCCCATCCTGTGCAGAACGGAACATGGTGTGTCTTCCACATTCGTGGAAAACTAGTCAATGGTACTTTTAAAAATATTGTTTAATATTTCTTCTGTTCTGCACGTGTGCTTGGCTAGTCTACAATACTACTGTCATTCTGCCTGTCGTATCTTCGACGGGAGATCGTTTGCGTATATATGAGGAACAATAGTGGACGTAAGACTGAGCCTTGGGGATCATTTATGTATATACAGAACAAGAGCGGTCCTGTCACAGTTCCTTGAGGCACTTCTGACGATATCCTTGTCTCTGATGAACAATTGCCGTCGAAGATAACGTACTGGGTTCTACTACGCAAGAAAGTCTTCGAGCCACTAGCCAATCACAGATTAGATTAGATTAGATTAATACTTGTTCCATAGATCATGAATACGACACTTCGTAATGATGTGGAACGTGTCAGGTTAATAAAAGATGTCTGTACAAGATATTACATTACACAAAATATTGCATGACACTAATGTTTAAGTTGGTTTCTTTTTCCCCTTAATTTATATCTAAAAATTCAGCCAATGAGTAGAAGGAGTTGTCATCCAGAAATTCTTTTAATTTATTTTTAAATGTTGGTTGGCTATCTGTCAGGCTTTTGATGCTGTTTGGTAGGTGACCAAAGCCTTTTGTGGCAGCATAATTTACCCCTTTCTGTGCCAAAGTCAGATTTAACCCTGCATAGTGAAGATCATCCTTTCTCCTGGTGTTATAGCTATGCACACTGCTATTACTTTTGAACTCGGTTGGATTATTAACAACAAATTTCATAAGTGAATATATATACTGTGAGGTTACTGTGAGGATACCTAGATCCTTAAATAGATGTCTGCAGGATGACCGCGGGTGGGCTCCAGCAATTATTCTGATTACACGTTTTTGAGCAATGAATAATTTTCTACTCAACGGTGAATTACCCCAGAATACGATGCCACACGAAAGCAGTGAATGAAAGTAGGCATAGTAAGCTAATTTACTGAGACATAGCTGGGAACCTAATCGGTATGCACAGACTTCAACAATCTGCGTGCGGCACTGTACCAGACACTTTCCGGAGATCTAGGAGTATAAAATCTGCTTGTTTCCCTTCATCCATGGTACGAAAGATGTCGAGCAAGAAAACGTAAGTTGAGTTTCGTACGAGCGACGCTTTCTAAATGCGTGCTCATTTGGGACAATGAGACAAGCCGTCACTCTGTGAGACACAGCAGAGAGAATAGGAATTTAATCCACAAGACTAACGAGAAATCTGGTGACCAGGAATTTTACCCCACCACCTCCCCTCTCCTTACTGGCCAAACAGTGAGAGTGGAAATTTGTTCCACCAGCAGTATTCGACACGGCTACTTCCCACTCCAGTACCTCAGCACAGAATTGCATTAGCAGCCTCAGCTGAATATGCCGGTAGATGCTTTAAGATCCTGGGACAGTCGTCTTAATACGTTTCAGTAAACAGTATTAAGTGAGGAATTTAGAAATGTACTACATCCGCCCACATGTCACTCCCGCCAACACAAGTTTGGACGTATTACACATAGGAATTAGAGTAATCATTCTGCATGCACTCCAAACGCAAATTGAAAACGGGAACTACCCCTGGTACGTGGTACAGTGGAAAGTACCCTTCACTATGCTTTTCACTGTGGTTTGCACAGTATGGCTGTTCATCTAGTTGTAGATCGCACGAAGCGAAGTTTCAAAATAGGTAGACGCCAGTTGGGGGAAATTTCGAAAACCCATGACGTTTTCATTTAACATTCTTGAGACATTTCACGTAACATATCTCCTGGTGTGTACTAGGCTAAGAACAGCTGCCAACAGGCGGCCGTTGTGACCGAGCGGTTCTAGGGGGCTTCAGTCTGCAACCACGCGACCGCTACGGTCGCAGGTTCGAATCCTGCCTCGGGCATGGATGTGTGTGATGTCCTTAGGTTAATTAGGTTTAAGTAGTTCTAAGTTCTAGGGGACTGATGACCTCAGAACTTAAGTCCCATAGTGCTAAGAGCCATTTGAACCATTTGAACAGCTGCCAACAAATATTTTCCCAATGAATTACTGTCCATGTCTTTTGAAAATGTAGAATGTCCAAACGTATAACGAAAAGTGATTCAGTAAAATAATGTGGTTAACATTTATGCTATATGAAAGATCTGCATGTTGTATCCATTTACATGAGTAGTCATTCCGCATAACCAAATCTAGGAGATATTTTCCATATCTATTAGTCCATGCTCGTACGTGTGTTTAAGCTGCCTTCGCTTGGGACATGAGAGCGAACGTTGACATGGAGCTGACCACGTTTTGTGACGTCAAAACGTGAATTTTCACGCTGCGGCGTATTTCCATGCGTGAAAGACAGAATCAGACACCTCAGATGTTGGTTCTGCAGAGAGGAACGTGATCAGTGAGATGCAAGACAGCTTTCCACAATGGAAGCAACTTAGGATACGCCATATTCGATTACACGGAGGTTACAAAAGTGGTGTGATGGCGATAGGCGCATACACAGATGACGGTAGTATCGTGCACACTAAGTATAAAAGGGTAGTGCAATGGCGGAGCTGTCGTGATCCACGTGAAAAAGTTTCCGAGGTGATTACGGCCGCACGACGAGAAGTAACAGACTTTGAACGTGGAATCGTAGTTGGAGGCAGACGCATGGGGCATTCCATTTCCGAAATCATTAAGGAATGCAATATTTCGAGATCCGCACTGTAATGAGTGTGCCGAGCATACCACTTCTCAGGCAACACTTCTCGCCACGAACAACGCAGTGGCCGATGGCCGTCACTTAACGACCGACAACAGCAGCGCTTGCGTAGAGTTGTCATTGCTAACAGACAAGCAACATTGTGGGAAGTAACGCGGAAACCGATGTCGGACATACGACGACCATATTGGATAGGACAGTGCAGTAAAATCTGGCGTTTTCGGGCTGTGGCAGTAGACGACCGATTCATCATCTCTCCTGGGATAGTGACAATATCGGTTGGACCCTACAATGCTGGAAAATCGTGAACTGGTCAGATGAGTCCCGATTTCATTTTTTACGAGCTGGTGGTAGGGTACGAGGGGGGGGGGGGGGGGCGCAAACCCCACGAAGCCATGTACCCAAGTTGTCAACAAAACACTGTGCAAACTGGTGTTGGCTCTATAATGCAGTGGGCTGTATTTACGTGGAATGGACTGGGTCCTAGTGAACCGATCATTGACTGGAAATGATCGGCTACTTGCAGACCATTGGCAGCCACTCATGGACTTCATGTTCTCAAAGATCGAAGAAATTTTTATGGGTGACAATGCGCCATGTCATTGGTTCACAATTGTTCGCGATTTCTTTGGAGAACATTCTGGATAATTAGAGCAACCCAGATCGCCCGACGTGAACCCCATCGAGCATTTGTGGGACATGATCGAGAAGTCAGTTCGTGCGTGAAGTCCAGCAACACTTTCGCAATCATAGACGGCAGTAGAGGCAGCATGGATCGATATTTTCGCAAAGGACTTCCAACGACTTGTTGAGTGCATGCCACGTAGAATTACTGCACTACTCCGGACAAAACTACGTTCGACACGATATTAGAAGGTATTGAAAGGTATGTACTAAGGTCTGATGAGGGTAGCTCCAGAAAATAGTCGGTAGTTGCCAATCGCAAGGTGGAACGAGTATAATATCTTTCAGTAGGAGGATCTTTGATGGTTGAGAGAACCGGGCGCGCACAGTAAAAAAACCGAGGAGTCGCAGTTAGGTGCCCGGAGGAAGCAGACGTGTGCAGACAGCTTTAAGGCAGGAAGGTACCCGGAGGAGGCAGACGTGTGGTGACAGCTTTAAAGTAGGTCGGGCTCGCGTCCGCTGACCAAACTTTAGCACGTAAATGAGAGAAGATATATAATAAAATGCTTTATTATTCCAGTCTCTGATCACAAATGAATTCTTTAGACGATGACCGGTTTCAATCTGTCATGAAACCGGTCATCGTCTAAAGAATTCATTTGTGATCAGAGACAGGAATAATAAAGCATTTTACAGTATTGGATCACTGTTTGTGCACGCGATTATGTCGCAGTTGGTGAAAGTTATATAATGATTTCAAATTGGTTTTGTTAGATAATGATCAGAGTTAGGATTTGTATGTCCAAGGTTTGACACAGTAAGCGTTTAGTAAAATTTTTTGCAAGAGTGATTCGTGCTACAAAAATGTTGGAAATGGTAGGTTTTGTGTATGACTTAAAATTTTAACAATATATATATTGAGATCAACATTGTGTTTAAATCTAATAGCCCGAATCATAATCCACATCCTTTCCTTGTATTTAATATGAAAATGAGAAGTAAAGTAAAGTTACCCACCAATGAAAGAACCAAGTAAACATTAGGGCCAAAAGTTAATTTTCCAGTACCATCTTAATGCCATTGCACAAACGGCATTATTCTCTTAAACTTGATTGCTGAGTGAAATACATGTTGCATTTCTGGCAAAATAGAGGAGTGCAAGAAACAAGTTCACAGACGCAGTCAGATGCAGGTTTGCTGAATAATTAATTTAGAACAATCTTATCAATGACACTTTCACAAAATAAAAAAGGAGACTTTTATCGCCTTAGTATATGTCCTTTTTAAAAAAAAAAAAAAAATTGGCTCAAATGGCTGTGAGCACTTTGGGACTTAACATCTGTGGTCATCAGTCCCCTAGAAGTCACAACTACTTAAACCTAACTAACCTAAGGACATCACACACATCCATGCCCGAGTCAGGATTCGAACCTGTGACCGTAGTGGTCACGCGGTTCCAGACTGAAGCGCCTAGAACTGCACGGCCACACTGGCCGGCTTGTCCTTTACAGATGAAACCCATATTTCTGTATCTGCATCTATACTGCGCAAGCAACATTACGGTGTGTGTGACGGAAGGTGCTCTCAATACCAATGGCATTTTCCCCTTTCTCTGTTTCAGTCACGATAGGTCTTTGGGAAGAACGATTGTTGGTAAGCCTCCGTGTCAACACGAATTTCCCTGATTATATCTTCATGGTATTTTCGCGAGATATGTTTATAACGAAGCAATAATTGGTTGTTTCTTCTAGGAACGTATGTTGTCGGAATTTTAACAGTAGACAAGACCGTGAGGCGGACTGCCTGTCTTGTATCGTCTGCCAATGGAGTTGTATGAGTATCTCCGCGACACTTTCGTGCTTACTAAATGAACCTGTAACAAAACGCGGTGCTTTTCGTAGTGTATTCTATATTTTCTCTATGAGTCACAACTGATACAGATCTCAGACGAACGAGCAAGTATTGTTCCAAGTATTGGTCGAACGAACGTTTTGTGGATTGATTATGGTTCCTGAGGATTCTTCCAATGCATTTGAGTCTAGCATCTCCCTTACCTGCCGTTAGTTTTATGTGTTGGTTCTACTTCAGATCACTTCGTACCCCTATTACTAGGTAGTTTATGTATGTGACTGCTGCCAGTGATTGTTCTGCAATCGTGTAATCATACAGTAATGGATATTTCTGTCTATGTATACGCGTTACGTTACATCTGTTTATGTTGAGGACCAGTTGCCAGTCCCTGCAACTAGCGTCGATCCTTTTCAGGTATTCCTAGCGTTTCGCTACTATCTTGAGGCTTTTCTGCATAGCTTACTTTCTGTGGATACGTACTGTCTCAGAGCACCAGCACATTTATGATCTCACGGGAACGCGTCGTTTTTGGAAATATTCGTTCTAATAAACTGACAGGAAACGACATATTGATGATTAAAATCTTTCCTTATTTGTTGTTTTTCTTATTATAATTTGCGTGATTTGAAATTATGCTGTTTCAAGTCTCCGCAGATTTGAATATTTATAAAAAAAACACGTCGTTTTTGGTACCATTTGTTCCAATTAAATGTAAATAATGACATATCAGCTGTTAAAGTCTTCAGGATATCGCAAGATCAATGTCATAGACTCAGATAATCTGTCAGTTATAGTGTCGATGGCAGAGTTGTATCTGTTATGCTAATTAAAATTAAAAATATACGAATGACCTGCTCATTTTTTATGGTAAGTTCCTATGGAACCAAACTGCTGAGGTCATCGGTCCCTAGGCTTAATGTAACTTAAACTAACTTACGCTAAGTAAAACACACACGCCCATGCCCGAGGGAGGACTCGAACCTCCAACGCGGTAGCCGTGCGAACCGTGGCAAGACCTGCTCATTCTCATTGTTTACGTTCATGGTAGCTGTAATTACATGGCTGACTTGTCACTCTTAATACAGAGATTTCTAATGTAATAACGGTGAATAAACAAAAACCGTTTTCCAGCGATCACGTTGTACGCCCTGTAGCAAACTATACACTGCAAAAGCATGAAAGGGTCACTTTTTTGAAACTCCGTCATTTTCCCCCATTGCGACGCAGAAGCCCGAAATTTGGCTGAAATGTGTCTACAACCTTCCTCATAGTGCAAAAGCGTAGCTCCCTGTGACGTCACTCTCGGGCTCCCGACATTTCAAACTGCAATGTGTGGTACATGTGGAAACAGGTCAGAGCTCATAAGTTCAGGTGAAATGTAAGGTGGATTAGTGAGGTCACACTGAAGCCGCATTTTACCACAATTCTGACCAACGCCCCTGTGGATGTGTCACACAATGGGAAGGTCGTCATCCTCTCTCCCTTAACCACGTCTCATCCCTTATCTTGACGCCTCTGTGATGAAGGTCAGAACTGCTGTGCTCATTGCTGAAATCACGCGGTTTCCTAATGGGTGGCCGAGAAAACATTTCAGGTACACCACCGCTCAGAATCCACACAGAAAGGCCTCAGGAGCTGGCATAAAGGGGTCAATGGAACCACCTCTTCCGATGGGTCGTTCATTTATACACATTCTGATGTCCACAACTTCAGAAAATATTATTGGAAACAGCGATCTGCAGTAAACTAAAACTAGAAAAAAGAAGTCCTGATGGCACAGTTATTTGTTAAGAATATGACCCGTTTCGTTCTCTTACGGAAGGCTATCTTCAGGTAAAGCACCATCCGGCCGATGATGATGATACTTGGAGGAGCTGCGCTGACCTCCAGTAGCGGAACAGATCAAAAACGGTCATATTTTTAATAAACCACTTTGGAATCAAAAATGTTTTTTTACTAATTTTATATTTTGAAGTCTTGCGCACTAGTGGAGGCGCAATGAGGGCACAGCCCAGGTAAAACAATGCAGAGCAAGTTTATCAAATATCATTGAACACTTTCCTTCGTGGAATATTAAGTTAAATGAAAATGAAAAGATTTTTTCGTATTCTGAGTCACGACAAGGAAAGACAACTGATGATTACGGCCAAATTGAGTACGAGAAAGGTATAAATCCAAATTCACTAGAAATGTTCTGGAGTTGATAACGCAATCAGTCTTGATCGCAGTAAAGGGAGAAAATGTGCATTTGGTGGACGTACGGTCAACGTGTGAAGAAGTAAAATCAATGCCGTAATCTCGGTAGGAATCTGAAGTTAAACACAGCACAGCCATTTTCCGGCGATGGTTCGTGCCAAAAACTCTGACTGATGGACCACCATTGCGTTCGCGCCTTGTCCAGAGAACTTTGAGGAATGATTGGCTCAATAGCTATATCCGAATCGACATTCCATGGTTGTGTGCCACCATAAATACTGTTGCTGTGCATGGTTGTCGTAGTGGGCAGGTGGCATAGTGTAGGAAAATAGTGCCCGCGATTAAAGTGCCAAGGTGTGAAAGCACGCTCAGCTGGAAGCAGACTGGGCGCCATTTGTGACTGATTCCAGAGACTCTAAGGACAACGAGTCGTGATGTTGTTGTTATCCGAAACATTCATCAACATGCGACGAGTGCAGATTGGTGTTGGCTTGCAGCTGCTTGTAGCTGTTGCAGCAGACAATGCCTGAAGTACGGCCACCCAAGGGGCGCGAGTGTGTTGCAGGTTTGCAGGTTGCTATCTTCTAAGGGGACACAGTGGAAAACGACAATTTGCTGCGCGCTGTGCCACATAACGACGTTCTTTACAATCTTTGACACTGCCGACACCTCCTGGAAGATTCAGTCTCTCTCTAAGGACGTCATGGAACTGCAACCCCGACGAATCTGACCCATCTGGAGTGTAGCTTGATTCAATATTTGTTGTAGTATACAGTGTGGAACCACTAGTGAGCGTAAACAACATTCGACGAAATTTGAATGTGATCCAAAGGAGCAAGTTGTGTTTACACCTTTTCAGCCTTACTGCTTCTCTCTCTCTAGTGGCGTTATCGTGGGGAGGGAGAGGACGGGCTGTGCAACATTGACACGTCCTTGAATAATATAGCAAAGAGGCAAATGGTTCAAATGGCTCTGCGCACTATGGGACTTAACTGCTGTGGTCATCAGTTCCCTAGAACTTAGAACTACTTAAACCTAACTAACCTAAGGACATCACACACATCCATGCCCGAGGTAGGATTCGAACCTGCGACCGTAGCGGTCGCGCGGTTCCAGACTGTAGCGCCTAGAACCGATCGGCCACTCCGGCCGGATGAAGAGGCAAAGAGTCCCTCTAAAACTCATCAAGATCAGTAACTACATTGATGCCACCTGCACACCTTTGTTGAGCACATTAAAAATGTATCTGCACTGAGGCGATCCTTGACCAATCACAAGACCGCTGGGTCCAGGCAACCCTTTCGATACCCCTCTGATTCTGCATGCCCACAAGCAGGCGCTTGAGCAGTAGTGTAGCACCACTCAGCCTGTAAGACGTCGTAAGGGCTGCCTGCCTGCAGGTGCATAGGGTTGACTCTGTACAGGTATATTTTTTATGCGCTCAACAAAGGTGCACGAGTGGCACCGAGAGTGGTGCCGAACTGCGGGGTCTCAGAGGGACGTTTTGCTGTATCAATCTCCCACCCTTCACCCTGACCCTCTTCCTCCCCCGCGGACACGCCGCAGGATGGCGTGAAAGAGGAGGGCTGAAAAAGCATATGTGCTCTTTTCTGCTTCGGATCTCTTTCATGTTTCGTCGAATGGTTTTGAACGTTCCCTTCTTGTTTCATGCTGTATAGATGTCCAAAAATTGTGGTCACATTGTACTCCAAAAGGGTAGGATCACCTTCAACGGGTTTGCACCCCCACAAAGTCACTGGAGAAAAGGCTGAATCGTCAGAGAGGTGTCGGCAGTGTCAAGGTCGTCAAGAACGTCGTTCTGTTGTTTATCGCGCAGCCAACTGTCGTTATCGACCGTGAAACGCATGTAAACAAACGCCCCAGCAGATGGGGTGGCTTCTTAATGCCCCTTATGTCATCCGCCTGAGACCTTTCAGCGTCGGTTCTCCGCGACGGAGTGTGTAAAATATTTTCCTCACTCACCCATAAGAAAACCGCGTGATTCAGACCTGCATCACAGAGGAGTCAACGTAAGGGGTGAGAAGTAGTTAAGGAGGGGTGGGGGGGGGGGGGGGGGGAGGGATGACGACGTGTTCGTCGCGTGACACGTCCATGGTGGCGTTGGCCAGAATTGTGGTAAAATTTAGTGCCAATGTGATCTCATTAACCCACCTTGTATCCCACATGAGCTGAGCTCTGACCTTTTCTTCGTATGCGTCCATACATAGCCGTTTGAAGCGTCAACGGGCCCGAGGGCGACGTCGCAGGAAGCCACGCTTTTGCATCATTTGAGAGGAAAGTCGTAGGCATCTTTGAGCGAAGTTTCACACTTCTACCTCGCAAACGAGGAAAATGACGGGGTTTCAAAGAAATGGCCCTTCAATTATTTTGCGCAATGTATATACCTAATTTTCAAAGGTATCCCACAGGACAGATTGCTTGTATACTTCGTACGAGGGTCACTCCAAAAGAAATGCACACTTCTTCTTCTTCTTTCGATTTCGGCCATCTTTGGACCACGTTCAACAATTCACTTGCCCGGCTTTTTGATCTTTTTTTCTCTCTTCCCAATATTTCCTCATCATTTTCGAGTGGTTCCTCCTCCGCTCTTCCGACCATTTCCTGTTATTATTCTTTAGTTTCGTTTCTTCTGGAAAACACTTAATTTCGTTCACTATTTGTCTAAACTTTTCCCTGTCCCTGATTGACTCACGGGTGACATTAAAATAGGCCAAATCCTTTTTCACCATCTGTATCCATTTATTGTTGGTTTTTTCGTTCCTGTTACTATGTTCAAACACTTTTCTTGTTAGTCTGTTTCCATCCATCCTCGACAGGTGACCATAAAACGTTAGTCTGCGTTTACGCATTGCCTCACTCACTTTCTCAATAGTTTTGTATATTTCCTTGTTACTCTTTAGCTTGTACTCTTCTCCAATCTTTCTCGGTCCTAATATTTTTCTCAAAATTTTCCTTTCTTTCTTTTCCATGTTTTCTATTTCCCCCTTTTTGTTAAGAGTTAGGCACTCCGATGCATACAGGCATTCTGGTCTAATGACAGTTTTATAATGTCTTAATTTAGCTTGAATCGAAATGTTTTTTTTGTTATATATGTCTTTGGTTTTTTGAAAAGCAAATTCCATTTTCCTTGCTCTCGCCTGGTTTGCACTCTTGTCTAAACCATTCACTTGAATTATTTCACCTAAATACTTAAATTTTTCTACTCTCTTAATATTGCCGTATTTAGTAATAAGATTTTTCTTGTTATTTCTATGATTAGACATATACACGGTTTTTTCAAATGAAATCTGCAGTCCAGCTCTGGCGAAACTTCTTGTAGTTTCTCCAGGTAGTTCTGAGCTATTTCTTCGTTTTCTGTAATTATTGCCAGATCGTCTGCAAAAGCTAAACAGTCCACTTCTATTTTTTCTTTTTTTGTTCCAATTCTGATGTCATTCTTGGTGCCTTTGAGTTCTTCTTTCCATATTCTCAATATCTTTTCCAGTACGCAGTTGAAGAGGATTGGGGATAAACCATCACCTTGTCTAACACCTGTTTTAATTTCGAACTTCCTTGAAATTTCACCCATAAATTTAACTTTGGCCTTACTGTTTGTTAGCGTCTGTTTGATAATTTGAATTGTTTTCGTATCGACCCCAAATTCTTCCAATACTTTCAGTAATGTTTCTCTATCTACCGAGTCGTATGCTTTTTTGAAATCTACAAATACTATTGCAAATCTCTGGCCTCTTGAGATTCTGTAACGAATTAGTGTTTTCAGGTTAAATATTTGTTCAACACAGGATCTACCTTGTCTAAAACCTGCTTGATATTCACCTATTTTTTTATCCAGAACTGGCTCCACGATTTGAAGTAATTTCCTTGACAAAATTTTGTATCCTACTGGTAGTAGCGAGATCCCTCTATAATTATTAACATTCATCTTATCCCCCTTTTTGTGTAGTGGGTGTATCAGGGCACACTGCCAGTCTTCAGGAATTCTTTCTTCGTCCCAGATCTTCTTAAACATATGTTCCAAAACTTGTGGGAGGTTGGTATCCATTATTTTTAGGATTTCTGGTACTATGGAGTCTTCACCTGGGGCTTTATTGTTTTTTAGACTGTGTATTATGTGTTTTATTTCTTCAGCGTCTGGAGGTTTTGACTCGGTATTAGTATTTCGGTGGTTTTCAAAACTCATTTTATCTTTGGGTGGTTCACAATTTAGTAGATTCTCGAAATATTTTGCTAATATTTCACAATTAGTCTTGTTTGTCAAACCTAGCTTGTTCTCTTCATCTTTAAAACATAAATTTGGGGATTGGTATTTGGTTAGCTGTTTTCTAAAAGTTTTGTAGAAATCTCTAGAATTATTTCTTTTAAAGTCTTCCTCAATCTGTTCTAGGTTATCCTGAAATTGTCTTCTTTTTTTATTACGGAAAAGCTTAGCTGTTTCTCTTCTCTGGATTTTAAAATTGTCAAGATCTTGAGGATCTTTTGTGGAGTTCCATTTCTGCCACAATTTCTGTCTCTTCTCCAGGTTCTCATCACATTCATTGTCCCACCATGGATGTCTTCTTACTCTTTTCACGAGACAATTTTCTTTTGCTATTTCGACTATTTCGTTTTTGATCTCCTCCCATCCCGCTTCCTTATTTATTGTGGATATGCCATCGCTATCTTTGTGCAATGCTCTTTGAAACCGTTGTTTAATTTCTTCATTTTTTAACGTTTCTGTGTTATATTTTGGAATTTTGTAAAAGGTTTTCTTCTCTTTTCGAAATGGGAGTGGTCTGAATTTAATCGTAGTCAAATAGTGGTCTGAATCAACATCAAGGCTTTTCAGCACTTTAGTGTTTTGAATTTCTTCTTGACAATGAAGTGAGATAGCCACATGGTCAATTTGGAATTCTCCGAGAAGTGGATTTGGTGATCTCCATGTTTTAGTTTTTCGGCTCAGCTTTTTGAAATGTGTTGTCATTATTTTCAAGTTGAAATGCCTACATACCTCTATAAGCCTTTCTCCATTTTTTGAAGTTCTTTTGTGACCTGGGAAGAGGCCTACTGTTCCATGGTATTTTTTCTCCCTTCCTATTTGTGCGTTAAAATCGCCTACTAACATTTTTATGTTCTTCTTTGAGCATCTATCCAGTTCCATTTCAAGTATCTCCCAAAATTCTTCAACTTTCTCCGGGTTATTTTTGTTGTCCTGGTTTATGGGTGCATGGCAGTTGATTATAGAGTATCCTTTGTTTTTACATTTAATCTCAAGAATGGATAGTCTCTCAGAACTCGAGTAGAAGTTAGTAACTGAATCTAAAATTGAGTGATGTACCAGAAATGCTGTTCCCAGGTATGGCATTTGTTTCATTAAGATTTTACCTGGTTTTCCTTTAAATAAACGATAGTTTTCAAAATCTAAAGCAGTTTCATCTAAAAACCTTGTTTCTTGTAATGCACATATTAAAATTTCTTTCTGGTTCAGCTTTTCAATCAATAATTTCAATTTTCCTACTTTAATTAGAGAGTTTACATTTAGGGTTGCAAACATAGTTGCTTTCTTAAATTTCAGTGTTGAGGGCTGCATACATGTTGGTTGGGGTCCTCCAAAATCCTTTGACCCCTTTGCATTGTTTCTACGAACAACGGAGGATTTGCCATTCGGTCTACCTCTTGGAGTAGTGTCTATCTTTGACGACGTTCCCATCATGCTTTGCAGTAATTGTTGGATAATAAATTGGGGGATCGGGTTGCCCCGAATCCGAAATTAAAACCAAGGTAGTAAGCCCTGGAGTTAGCTCTTCCGCGCTCTCTGCCGTTGGGAAATTGTTCCTCTTCCGCCATTGAGACCGTTGGCTGGGTTTCACCTAGTAACCCTAGGCAGGGGCCCTATGACAGGGTGCTACCATCTGGAGCCGGACGGACCCTGGTTTTTTTACGAGGTTGTTACTCCTCCCCCTCCACTATTTTTGTAAAAATACAGTTTTCATCCCGCATGTGTGAAAGTTTTACAGTGTGTAGATACATCCATCCTTCCCGCTTGTTTTCAAACTTAGTTCAACCTGTTCCCGTGAGCGGCGCCGTCACAGCATGTCTTCAAGATGGCTGCTACACTTGACGTTCATCAGAAGCAACGTGCTGTCACAGAATTCCTTTGCTGTGAAAACGAGACAGTGGGAAACATCCACAAGAGGTTGAAAAAGGTGTATGGAGATGCTGCTGTCGATCGCAGTACAGTTAGTCGGTAGGCAAGCAGGTTACGTGATGAAAGCGGGCACGCACTCCAGACAATGTGCAGAGTTAACGAATTCGTGACTGCTGACACACGCATCACAGTGAACGAATTGCCACGCTACGTTGAGATAGGGGAAGGAAGTGTTTGCAGATTACTGAAAGTGTTGGCGTTAAAAAAGGTTTGTGCCAGGTAGGTTCCCAGGATGTTGACAGTGGCTCACAGAGAAACAAGAAAAACGGTATGCAGCGAAATTTTGGAACAGTACGAGAATGGTGGAGATGAATTTCTAGGAAGAATTGTGATAGGTGATGAAACATGGCTCCATGATTTTTCACCAGAGACGGAGAGACAATCAATGGAGTGGCATCATGCAAATTCACAGAAGAAAAAAAAAAATCAAAACCACACCATCTGCTGGGAAAGTTATGTTTTTCGATTTCGAAGGACTCTTACTTGTGGAGATCATGCCAAGTGGAACCACCATAAATTCTAATGCGTATGTGACGACACTGAAGAAACTTCGAGCTCGACTGGTTGAACCACATCGGCAAAAGCAGAATGTTTTGCTGTTGCACGACCTTGCACGGCTACGTGCAGTCAAAAAACCATGGAAGCGATCACCAAACTCGGATGGACAACACTGAAACACTCGCCTTGCAGTCCTGACCTGCCTCCATATGACTATCATCTCTTCGGGAAACTGAAAGACTCTCTTCGTGGAACAAGATTTGAACATGATGACTCCCTTGTGCACGCTGCCAAACAGTGGCTCCAACAGGTTGGTCCAGAATTTTACCGTGCGGGTATACAGGCGCTGATTCCAAGATGGCGTGAGGTGGTTGAGAGGGGTGGAAATTATGTGGAGAAATGAAAATATTGTTCCTAAAGGATGCATCTACACACTGTAAAACTTTCAAAAATGTAGAATGGATTTTTAAAAAAAATAGTGTGCATTTCTTTTGGAGTGACCCTCGTATTTCACAAAGTCCTTGCAAATCGTCGCATATGTCACTACAGAAAACAGAAAGTGCTTAAGATATATCAACTTTTGGAATGTGACACTATTAACAACGTAAATGTCTCCAGATACTAATAATCAGAATGCAAATACTAGTCTTTCTAAGGGTTATATTGGTCGACGGTAATTAATATTCAGCTTTTAAATTTCTTCTCTGTTGTAGAAGACGACGTATGTGCAAAGGTTTTGAAATAATGCTGAGGAAGACTGGAAAGTAATTTTAAATTACTTGTAATTATTTCGCATTTCAACAGTCGTTTCATCTTAAATAGTTCCTGATGTCTGCAGTGACATATGTGAAGCAATTCAAGGTTTTCGTAAAGTGTGAAATATACAAAGAACCTGCCAAGTAGACTAATTCAAAAAAATTGCTACATAAAAATGCACAAGTTCCACCTTTTTACCGCATATTTACGAATGAAGACTCTCAAACTATTCTTTTTCTGTGTGATTTCCCTCCTTCGTCAAAAACAGCACACTTGCCTAGCAAAATAACGCACTCTGCTGTGTCCTCCAGAGATACGAGCCGCGGCCATTCACGGAGAGGACGCTACATGTTGTGGCCAGCCAGCCAAATGGCATATACCGCACATATCACGAACAACGTTACGCTTTTGTCTAACATCTCGGTAGCAGTTCCCAGCCGTCCACCCAACGCACAGCTCCCTCAGCAGGGTGTATCAGAGAGTTCGACAGATTCAACACTATGCCTCAAAATAGCAACAGGACTTCCCTAAAATCGCCTGCCGTGCGGAGTAGCCGAAAAGTTTAGGGCGCCATGTCACGGATTGTGCGGCCCCACCCGCCATAAGTCCGAGTCCTCCCTCGGGCATGGGTGTGTGTGTTGTTCTTAGCATAAGTTAGTTTAAGTAGTGTGTAAGTGTAGTGACCGATGACCTCAGCAGTTTGGTCCCTCAGGAATTCACACACATTTCTAAAATCACCGCCCAGAAGAGACGAACCGGACCGTGCACTAGTTATACTAGTCATCGTACATTGGATTCAGTACTAGACTAGTGTTCAAAGGTAGATCATTGCACCTGAACATTTAACTATGTTGTCAGGCGTAATTTTTCCATTCAAATTGAAAAGCAGTCGCTATACTTGTTAATAGATTTATCCTACTGTGAGACAAGACAGTCAATTCCATCATGGAAAAATGTTTGCGGTTGCCTACAGAACCTTGTTTGCACCCATGAATGGATCTCTTCATCCGAAGCAAATGGATTGCCACATATGCCTTTCTTCAGGGCAAAAAAAAAAAATCGCATGGGGAGACTTCGCAGCCATATAGAGCATAGAGCATGTGTAAGAGTTTCCTAGTAAAACTTCTGCAGCGTAGTCGAAACAACCTTGACAAAATGTGGGTAGGCATTATCCTGCAACAGAATGAGTCATCTTTCAACATTTTTGGATGTTTGGACGAGATCGTGCAGCTGAATTTTTATAAAGTGTCCGCGTACCGCAGCGTGTAGCATCAAGTACAAACGGCCAGGATGTTGACGGACTGTATCATTCTGTTGTAAATTAATGCCCGCTCACATGTTGCCGAGGTTGTTTCGACTACTCGACAGAAGTCTCTCTGGGAAACTCTTATACATTCTCCAGATCTCTTCATTAGATTTTCAAGTTTTTCGAGCCCTGAAAAAAGATATTTGTGGCAGCGATTTTCTTTGGATGAAGAGGTTCATGCCTGGGTACAATCATGGTTCCAGGGGCAACCGCAAACATTTCTCTATGAACGCACTGAACGTCACTCACAATGGCACAAATGTATTCACAGTTGTGGTGATTACATTTCAAATAATAAACACCTTTTTTCCACCAGTTTCGTTTTCATTTGACAGGCCCTTATATTTAACGTGTAACCTTATTTAATAAATTATTGTAAGTTATTACTAACCTGTGTTGACTTCTATTCATATAGCAGTAGTTAGTTAGTGCCGGTTCAAGGCCTGATCCAGTTATAACAAGTTTCTTAACTGAAGGTCGCTGATAAAGACTCCAGGAGTCACGTTACACACTTGGACAACTTATATTCACGGTCAGCCCCACTCCCCTCCTCCAGGAAAACACTGGGAACTGATCAAGGTCATCCAGGGAACCCTAACCTCTCCCCTCCTCTCTCTCTCTGCCTTCCCCTCCCACCTCTGTGGACCAATGAGATTGAAGCACCCCCCTTCCCAACTACATCTTTTATAACTGGGGGCCGGCCGAAGTGGCCGTGCGGTTAAAGGCGCTGCAGTCTGGAACCGCAAGACCACTACGGTCGCAGGTTCGAATCCTGCCTCGGGCATGGATGTTTGTGATGTCCTTAGGTTAGTTAGGTTTAACTAGTTCTAAGTTCTAGGGGACTAATGACCTCAGCAGTTGAGTCCCATAGTGCTCAGAGTCATTTGAACCATTTTATAACTGGGGACTTGAGTGGAGCTGGCCAACATAGGGGAAGGTTGAAGGCTGCATCTATTTGTTAATAGCAGATTAATGTTATTATGTCAACTCATATCATTTGAGTTCTAGGCTATGGCTATTTGTTAATAACAATTTTATATTGTGTAATTTTTTTCATTCGAGACACCAGCAGAGATCACACCCAGGTAGATATGTAAGCACTCTCATTATTCCATATTTTCCACAATTTTACGTACTTTTTTACAGTTTTCGTATTTTTCCCATATTTCCCACAATTTCAGGTATTTTCCACAAATTTTATCTTTTATAACTGGGCTCTTAAGTGGCTAGGGTTTATTATGCAACTGTGCACCATACAGAAAGCATCAGGCTGTGTCTATTTGTTAATAACAAATTACGTTAAGTCCAATGACAAGAGGTCTACTTATTAATAACAGGTTAATATTACGATACTGCAATGCCTATGTTGTTCCAAAGTATGACGCAATATTCCTTCAAACATGCATGCGTGTCTGAAGGAAGAGGCACTGTGACGACTACAGCTGTTATGAAATACATGATGAATATGGGCAAACATCAGCTGTAATGGAATGAAGACAATGAAAATTTCTGCTGGACTGGGATTCAGACCCGGATTTCCCACTTATCACAAGCAGTGTCTTATCATTGGACTACTCAAGCATGGCAAGCCGCTGTGGCCGAGCGGTTCTAGGCGCTTCAGTCCGGAACCGCGCGACTGCTACGGCCGCAGGTTCGAATCCTGCCTCGTTCATGGATGTGTGTGATGTCCTTAGGTTAGTTAGGTTTAAGTAGTTCTAAGTCTAGGGGACTGATGACCTCAGATGTTAAGTCCCATAGTGCCTAGGGCCATTTGAACCATTTGAACTCAAGCATGAGTCACGGCCAGACCCAAACTTTCATACGTCGACAACCACATCTACAGCCTGTACTAGTACATACACTATGTATGTTCCCGTACAGGGGAGATATTTTAATTGAAGGTCGCTTGTCCTGCAATATCGTATTCATCCGCCGACACTGGTCAAGCGACTTTCAATTAATATGTCTCCCCTGTACAGGAGTAAACATTATAGATGTAAGAGTACCGGTTGTAGATACGTTGTTGACGGCATAGAGAAGTTTGTGTTTGGCTCTGAGTCATGCTCGGATAGCGTAATAGTAAGGGTATCACTCGCGATAAGCGGGAAACCCAAGTTCGTGTCCTTGTCTGGCACAACTTTTCACTGTCGTCATTCCATTATACAGTTGATGGTTGTCCATCTTCACAACTGCGAATACATTTCATGTAGTAATATTATGTGATTTTCGCCATTTGAGGCACCAGCGGAAACAACACCCTGCAAATAGGTAAATACTCTCATTCTCCAACCTTTTTTCGTATTTTTCTCACTCTTTCTGTATTTTACATCATTTTACATATTTTTCGACTTTTTTCTTGTATTTTTTCCAATTACGAGAGCTCTATCCCGCTGTTCCCGACATCACGTCAATCTCTTGATGGTTTCAGCCAATCACAGTTCAGCATGTTCCCGAACTATTTATAATTGCTACGGCACCATTGAATTAATACTTCGTGTGTGGCGTCATAGTATATGTGTTAGAAATTTATGGCATCGCATCATATTAATGACGTCATAGCACTAGATGCTGGCGCAAAAGACACTGCTATGAAATCTGACATCGTGCCACAGCAAACCAGTCGTAGCTTGCTGAAACCTACACGATCAACAGCGGAAATTTGTAGATACCTTTGCAGATGAGAATTGCTAACAGTTTAATCGGCAAGCACTCCTCTCCCCTTCCTTGCGTTTCTTTCTGGACCAATTAGACTGAAGCTTTCAAAAATATGTGTACGCAATGCCAGTCCGAGTCAGACAGAGCTCCCAAGTGGAATGAAGACACGTAGCATGATACGCACTATTGCATAATTATTAGAAGCCGTATGACACTGCTAGAAGACGCATAAAAAATCGAGTAATACCTCCGTGACCATCCAATTGGCGAGGTTAGTCTGGAGTTTCCTTCAGACATAGGCAGGAATAGTGCAACTGTTTTGTTCACACCCCAACACTTGAACCATACTGGGTATACAGAGAAAAATTTAGCGACAAAATACAATTTTTCAAGAACACTGACGGTGGACAAGATCCGCCAGGGCTCCCAGGCAGAATAAAAATGACTGTAACTCTCCCAATATTAGTGTTCGACGCTACTATAAGACTTGTAAATAGATCTGGAGTATGTATACATATACATGTCCCCGCCACCCAAATGAGACTGAGCAATGGTCACAATGTAGGGAAAAAATAAACTATTTCTAGTCACTAAGTCGTAAACTCACATAGATCATGACACCTCTGCAATATACACTACTGGCCATTAAAATTGCTTCACCAAGAAGAAGTGCAGATGATAAACGGGTATTCATTGGACAAATATATTATACTAGAACTGACATGTGATTACATTTTCACGCAATTTGGGTGCATAGATCCTGAGAAATCAGTACCCAGAACAACCACCTCCGGCCGTAATAATGGCCTTGATACGCCTGGACATTGAGTCAAACAGAGCTTGGATGGCGTGTACAGGTACAGCTGCCCATTCAGCATCAGCACGATACCACAGTTCATCAAGAGTAGTGACTGGCGTACTGCGACGAGCCCGTTGCTCGGCCGGCATTGACAAGACGTTTTCAATTGGTGAGAGCTCTGGAGAATGTGCTGGCCAGGGTAGCAGTCAAACATTTTCTGTATCCAGAAAGGCCCGTACAGGAGATGCAACATTATTATCCTACTGCATTATCCTACTGAAATGTAGGGTTTCGCAGGGATCGAGTGAAGGGTAAAGCCACGAGTCGTAACACATCTGAAATGTAACGTCCACTGTTCAAAGTGCCGTCAATGCGGACAAGAGGTGACCGAGACGTGTAACCAATTGCACCCCATACCATCGCGCCGGGTGATACGCCAGTATGGCGATGACGAATACACGCTTCCAATGTGCGTTCACCGCGATGTCGCCAAACAAGGATGCGACCATCATGCTGCTGTAAACAGAACCTGGATTCATCCGAAAATTGACGTTTTTCCATTCGTGCACCCAGGTTCGTCGTTGAGTACGCCATCGCAGGCGCTCCTGTCTGCGATGCAGCGTCAAGGGTAACCGCAGCCATGGTCTCCGAGCCGATAGTCCATGCTGCTGCAAACGTCGTCGAACTGTTCGTGCAGATGGTTGTTGTCTTGCAAACGTCCCCATCTGTTGACTCAGGGATCGATACGTGGCTGAACGATGCGTTACAGCCATGCGGATAAGATGCCTATCAACTCGACTGCTAGTGATGCGAAGCCGTTGGGATCCGGCACGGCCTTCCGTATTACCCTCCTGAACCCACCGATTCCATATTCTACTAACAGTCATTGGATCGAGACCAACGCAAGCAGCAATGTCGCGATACGATAAACCGCAATCGCGATAGGCTACAATCCGACCTTTATCAAAGTCGGAAACGTGATGGTACTCATTTCTCCTCCTTACACGAGGCATCACAAAAACGTTTCAGCAGGCAACGCCGGTCAACTGCTGTTTGTGCATGAGAAATCGGTTGGAAAGTTTCCTCATGTGAGCACGTTGTAGGTGTCGCCACCGGCGCCAACCTTGTGTGAATGCTCTTAAAAGCTAATCATTTGCATATCACAGCATCTTCGTCCTGTCTGTTAAGTTTCGCGTCTATAGAACGTCATCTTCGTGGTGTAGCAATTTTAATGGACAGTACTGTATGATAAAATGCAGTCATAGAGAGAGAGAGCTGCAGTGTGTATCCGTCTGTCGATAAGCCTCTGGAAAAGCCTGTGACAAGATGCTGCACGTATCTGTCGACACTGCTGACGCCACAGCCGCAGCAGCCGATCCCGGGGCCGCAGGTGCCGACGTCGCAGTGTGAGCGCCCGCACCCAGCCCTGGGAATACCGCCAAAACAACCCGCACATGTAATCGCTACAGTAGCATCATCAGGTGTAATGGGTTGGACGTTAAGGTTTTACCACGAATTCACGTTTCTCCCGCTTCTCATATGTCGTTAGAGCACTGACAAAGCCCTGTCTGTGACACTGTCGCCGATGACGAGGCTCAGCTCGGCTAATGTCGGTTGAAATGGCTCTGAGCACTATGGGACTTAACTTCTGAGGTCATCAGTCCCCTAGAACTTAGAACTACTTAAACCTAACTAACCTAAGGACAGCACACAACACCCATGCCCGAGGCAGGATTCGAACCTGCGACCGTAGCGGTCGTGCGGTTCCAGACTGTAGCGGCAACCTCGGCCGGCCAATGGTTTCCGAAATGGAATGTCCCATACGTCCAGCTCCAACTATCATTCCACGTTCAAAGTCTGTTAATTCTCGTCGCGCGGCCATAATCGCCGCACATGAATCATCTGCGTACAAATGAGAGCTCCGCGTATACGCTGCCCTTTCGTACCTAGTGTACGCGGTACTACCGACATCCGTACATGACTTCTGTCATGTCAGTGTACTTATCTAGGGTTGTCCTGGATTACGGGTCCACGGCTTCATTTTTTGAGGTGTTTTTAACTTCATAAATAACAAAAATCCTTGCGTAGCGTTCGTTTCTTAGACTTCCAGACATAAATACACTCCTGGAAATTGAAATAAGAACACCGTGAATTCATTGTCCCAGGAAGGGGAAACTTTATTGACGCATTCCTGGGGTCACATACATCACATGATCACACTGACAGAACCACAGGCACATAGACACAGGCAACAGAGCATGCACAATGTCGGCACCAGTACAGTGTATATCCACCTTTCGCAGCAATGCAGGCTGCTATTCTCCCATGGAGAACCGCTCGGCCACTCCGGCCGGCGCTAATGTCGGACTCAAATTCAGAGCCTGATGCTGCCGAGAGAAAAAGGCTGTAGCCGGCCGCGGTGGTCTCGCGGTTCTAGGCGCGCAGTCCGGAACCGTGCGACTGCTACAGTCGCAGGTTCGAATCCTGCCTCGGGCATGGATGTGTGTGATGTCCTTAGGTTAGTTAGGTTTAAGTAGTTCTAAGTTCTAGGGGACTGATGAACACTGCTGTTAAGTCCCATAGTGCTCAGAGCCATTTGAACCATTTGAAAAAGGCTGTAAACAGGACATTATTAAATTTTGTTTCGTTCACTTGCAAGGTCGTAAATGCGACAACTCATTTCTAAGATGTCTTTAATCGTTGCAAGTGGTATTTTTATCTTGTAGAAGTCTGCTGGGTATTTTGTTTAGGGGCACACATTTAAGATAGGGCGCATAGAAATTGTATTCCACATCTATTAATTAAACCTAGTACGGTTCTCAGCCTGAAGAGCAAACCTCATAATGCAGTTTTATAAGGTGCTGCCACTCTTCGAAGTAGTGAATCTTTAGTTGCTTGCAAATATGCTATAACGTACTTCCTGTACTAAGTAGAAGAATTGTCTCAAAATCAATAACCTAATGCTGGACATGGCACTGATAGGTTCAATCAACACGCTGAAAATCACTGTTGATAACCGCATTCACACTCAATGTAGGATAAGAGAAATTAAGACTCTTACACATTTACAAGGAAGAGAACCCCTCTGGCTCCCTCTCAAGCTCTGTTTTTGTGAGCAGCACATGGTACCATACGGAAAAATAATTTATAGATACACATATATATAGTTTGCCGCTAGGATGCATTGTATACCGCAGTGTAACCAAAACGGCGAATATCGAGAGATTCAAGAACCGTGCTGTGATTGAATATCTTCATATGAAAAGAATGACGCCCAAGGAAATTGCGGAGGACAAGCGGAATACACTTAAGGACAGTGCTCCGTCTTACGCAACAGTGAAAAACTGGGTGTCCCTCTTAAAACGTGGAAGAACTAGTGTGGAAGATGCGTGAAGGAGCGGATTGCCTGTTACCGTTGTCACTGACGAAACAGTGACTGCAGTTCACGACACGATTTTGCAGGATCGTCGAACAACGTTGCAGCACATTAAAATCACATTTGGGATCTCCCATGGTCGTGCTCATGACATTGTTGTGGATATTTTGGGAATGTGGAAAGTTTCATCTCGGTGGGTCCCGAAAGACCTGAATGCAGATCAAAGACGGGAGCGTGTGTAGTGTTGTGAAGAAATCGTACGTCAATTTGAAGCGGATGAAGACGGCTTCCTTGCAAAGTATGTGACAATGGACGAAAAGTGGATTAACCATTTTGATTCTGAGACAAAACAATAATCATAGCAATGGAAACATCCTTCATCTGCTACCCCAAAAAAATTCCGGGCGCGAAAATCAGCGGGTAAGGTGATGTATGATGCAGAAGGGGTAATTTTGGAGGATTACTTGTAAAAGGGCGTAACTATCGATGCCTCATGTTATTACACCCTTTTGCTGCGGTTGAAAGAAGAGATAAAGAAAAAAAGGCGCGCAAAATTGGCGTACAGCAAAGAATATGGATTGAGAGTGAATCGATGAAAGACGAAAGTAACGAGAAGTAGCAGAAATGAGAACAGAGAGAAACTTAACAGCAGGATTGATGGTCATGAAGTAAATGAAGTTCAGGGTTTGTGCTACCTAGGCAGCAAAATAATCAATGGCGGAAGGAGCAAGGATGACATCAAAAGCACACTAGCACTGGCAAAAAGGGCATTCCTGGACAAGAGGACTCTACTAGTATCAAACATTGGCCTCACCTTTAGGACGTAATTTATGAGAATGTACGTTTAGAGCACAACTGGTAGTGAAACATGTACTGTGGGAAAACCGGAACGGAAGAGAATCGAAGCATTTGAAATGTGGCGCTACAGACGAATGTTGAAAATTAGGTGGACTGATAAGAGGAGGAACGAGAAGGTTCTGCGCAGAATCGGAGAGAATATCTGGAAAACAGTGACAAAGAGCAGGGAGAGGATGATAGGACATCTATTAGTATCAGCAGGGAATGATTTCCATGGTACTAGAGGCAGTTGTAGAAGGCAAAAACTGTAGAGGGAGACGGAGACTGGAACGCATCCAGAAAATAATTGAGGATGTAGGTTGCAAGTGCTACTCTGAGGTGAAGAAGTTGGTACAGGAGAGAAATTCGTGGCAGGCCACATCCAACCAGTCAGAAGACTGATGGCTCAGCCTAATACCTCTCCCTGTGCTGACTAGCTCCAGAGTGAACTCCATCTACTAGAGTGCCTCAGTTTTAAAAGTTGAAGGGGGGAGGAGGTGCTTCAGTCTCATTGCTCCTGGAGGAAGGGTGGCGAGGGGGAGGGGGAGGGGCAGAGGAGGGTAGGGTTGGGGTTCCCCAGGATGACCTTGAGCAATTACCGTGGTTCCTGGGGCAGGGGTGTGAGGAATGACCTGAATACAGATCGTCCAATTGTGTAACTTGGCACCAGAAATCTGTATCAGTGCCCTTGAAATAAGAAACCCATTACAACAAGATCAAGCCCTGATCTTGCACTGATTACCTACTTCTGCATGCAAGCAAGCCACCTCATAGTACTAACTACTTCTGGTGATAGGAGGTTCTCATCCTTCCACATTTATCTTTAACAACATAGCAATTCGTCATGTCTGTTTCTAGTGATGAAAGTGTGAGGGTTATTACTATCACAAGAAAGAAATAATGAAAGAAAATAATGCAGCATTTGTATGGTGAGTAGTGGGACAAAGACAGCACCATCTCACTGTGCATTGCTGCCAAATTTATTCAAGTTGGCGGATCCAAGATGGCGGCCATAGACATGGCAACACTGCACTGACATCATGGCAGGAAGTTCAAATTTTGGTGAGAAAATGGGTCATTGGCTACCTACACTAGCCTAACTCCACCCCCTGTTCCCCCCTCCCTCCCCTCCCCTCTCCTTACCTCCCTCATCTGGTAATGGGAAAATGACTCTGTGCTGGGCTGCTGGATGGGATGGACACAAGTCTTTCTTTTGCACACATTGCACGATATTGTTGATTTAAAAAATTGAGTTGTCATACACAGTAGCTCCATCCAGTGTGTTCACCTTGAGGGCCAGAGTCCAACTGGCCTATTTCATAACGCCACCACCAGAGGGCATTGTTGGCTCTCCCCACTCCCCTCCCATGAAGTAGTCCAAGATGGCAGCCCAGGGAAAAATGGCGGGATATTCGCTCAGTCTATGCTGAGCTTCCCAAGAGGATGGACATAACTGCTTACCATGTACTATGTCTTCAATGGATGAGATGGCTGTGCTGGAGAATGAGGTATATTACCTGTAATCATGCAGGTGAGGACTTTGTCGGTAGTTACCTGCACGATCTTTGGAAAGCAATTGCATTTGATGAATGTATGAAAAAGGTGGATACACTTCATCAGATAATGAAGATGCAGCAGAATGGAGCTAAGTTACACTTCACAACTCATGTTGATATATGTGTGTGCTGTAACTGTAGATCATTTGATAAAAGTCCAGTCAGTCTTCTGAAGCACAACAGGCAAGACATTCACTCAGTCCAGCGCACATTCCCTGCCCCAGAGCCTCCGCACCTGTTGGAAGAGGCCACATGCCGGGCTCAAAGTGGTGGCATGCGATGGCTGCAGGGTGGTCGCAAGTTAAGTTCTTCCTGTCACGTTGGAAATACCCGCAGCCTTCCTCCTTCCTATCCCCGGTGCATGGATGCCCCTTGTTGTTGAATACGAGCTTTTTCTGGTGTTTAAGCGATGTGTGGATATTGTCATACACGTAACTTAAAGATGTCACAACAACTAAATGTACCACTGCACAAAGAGAGAGAGAGAGAGAGAGAGAGCTTTGCAGATGATGCAGGAATATTTAAACAATTTGTGATGTAATTATATGTATTATTCTCAGGAATACCACCACCACATTTGAACTCAGACTAAAAGAAGATTGCGACACTCTTGTGAAACGATCCCTGACATTTCGGACGCCTTTGTGGGAAATACCACACCTTTTCCTAATCTTTGAGCATGAGCTGCTTCAGGAGTTACTAAATCCAATTGAATACATCTCTAAATACACTTTCAAAAAGATCGCTGCACAGTAATTTGCTTCAACACTGTGGTGTATACCTCCACACTTGAAGACAGACTCTAAAATGATTGCTGCACACTTGTGAAACCTCTCAGTCTTCCTCCACTGTTCTGGAATATTTGGTGCATAAATAAATTAGGTATAGCGTTTAACACCACAATACATTTTCAAATGTTGCTGTAAACAGTTTGTTTCAAATTTGCTCACACACGAAACATTGACTGTCTTCCCAGGTGCACATGGAATGGAAATACATTACTGCAAATACACTCGGAAATACATCGCTCGGGAATATTGTTTATAAATTGAAACTAAAATAAGTGAGAGCAAATACACTGCATTGAAACTCTGGTGATGATCCTACATTATGTAAAAAAATATTGTTAAATACACTGTCACAGTAGTTTGCTACACGGGGAACAGTGGTAACTCGAGATCGACGAAGCGGCGGTGCGTTCGTCAGCGGACGCAGCTCGCCACAGAGTGAAGCAGCGGCACTCCGACGCACAAAGAATGGATCGGCGCAACAAGTTGGTATTTCAAAAATCTCACATGCAAAGGCGCACGAAATCCGTGTGCGGCAGACCAGCACCAACTTGTCCTCCGTGCTCAGACCAGCATTCAGCAGTAGGTGGGGTGGAATGCTGCGCTCCTATTTGCTCCTGAAAATAATGTTCAGGACTCTCCATCAACCGCCCTTCCTGGCTGATTCCCGCCAAATCAGTGAATCTATATAAGCCCTACCCCTCACTCACGATCTCATTCTGCCAGCATCAGTTCGCCAGTTTGGTTGTTCTTTTAGTTGTGTGTGTGGCTGTTTGTTGTTGAAAATGAAGCGTTTGGCGGCATCAAACACCATCAGCACATGACGTAGAATTGTAGAAGAAGAAGAATATGAACTACCATATAAGTAAATAATTTGTTTTTGTAAATATGTAATTATGGTGTTCAAATTGGGGAAAAAATTTAGTTTGTTCAGATATTCTCGTCGGTAATTCAGTTTCTTTTCCATGTTTTACAACGCAACTCCAAGATTTTATTCTGAATTGCGAGTGTGGATGGGACGAGGAGAGGAGGAGGAGGCTGGACCGCAGCGAACTTTCCATGTCTACGTCCAGCCTCCTGTGGAAAGTCTGCAACTAGAGCTGCCACGTGAATATCAAAAAAAATTCATGGTAGTAGTAGTGTAATTTGTTTTTGCATCGTTGGTTTATTTCTTATTTCATACTTGTTCTTGTTACAGCTCACAGGAGAAAATGCAGCCCGAGCTGGAGGCAATGCTGGAGGCTGAAAAAATGCAGCAGCCACAAGCTGTGAAACAGTTCCAGAAGTGATTGTATAGCGCCAACAGTCACGTGAATAAATGATAACTAATTGAAACCCTCAGCTGACGACAGGTGTCTGCATAAACACACCGCGGAATCTTGGAATGTTGAATTTTTTTCTAACAAGCGTAAGAAGATCAGTGTTTGTGAGTGCTCGATCTGGCAGGACTGCTAATGGGCTTTTTTTTATTTATGAATAGACCAAGCCCTGTTCTGTACGTTTTAAAGTATAGTCCTTTTCCGATGGCTGAGGCTTCCATCATGCGGTTATGCCTTCTTGCTTCTTCTGACTGTGCTTGAGAGTTTTGCACGTTGTTGACTGTTCGAGCAATAATTCAGCATCACCAGCGAGGGACCCTACGGCCGAGAAAGCGGAGAGGGCTAAAATGAGGAATGGAAGAAAACTGACAGACGTCTTGGGTATTAGTAGAACTCGAGGTGCTTTAAACGATCCTCTTCTTCTGCTGCACCCTTCTGTTTCAGAGCGTTTTTAGCCGTATACGTCGTTGTCAGGATACAACTCTTCACACACCTTTGTTTCCCCACCCTTCTTCTTCTTGTTTAGTGCACAATGTGAAGCATTCATAACTCACTTGAAACTCATCACTCCTAAACACAATTTTCCTACACATGGTTTCATCAACTGCAAATGTTGCGATGCGTTGGCGTATACAAATATCCTTTGTCTTCGTATCGCCTTAGCCTTATCAGCTAAAATCCAGTCTGCAATGTGACGACTTGCGAGATCTTTATTTGCAGCACAGGCAACTTCGTGTTCCATACACGCTTCCTCAAGCGTTTTTGAAGTTTTGTTCCAGATCCACAGCAGTTATATTCCGAAATGTGTAATTTCGCTGGCAGTTTGTCTAGAAACCTCCTCTAATGCGTCTCCTAGCATGCATGTTATGCTACTGTGGTGGTTGTGGACTGCACACCACGTTATATAGCAAATCGTTAACATCAATTCAACTATTTTGCGTTGCAGGAAAACCAAGCCATTTGACTATCGCTCTATTTCCCTAACGTCTTATGACTGTCTCCATAAGAATCACATCCGGTTCTGAGCTTCATTGCAACTCGGTGAAAAAGCAACCTGCAATTTCTTCACGTTTACTATCGTTCAAGGTATAAGTTCGAGGATTCGTTGTTTGCACCCGTGAAACTGTAAATATCTCTGTTGACCTGTTTGGTAGGTATGATTCCTCAAATGCTGTCTTATGTTTTGAGATATGTAGCAAATCACCTGCATTGGATAAAATTCATGAAGCCAGTTACATTTATACGCTCTGTACCCAGCATGTACGGTCTTCCCCTGCAGATGCTAAATGTTCCACCTGGTCAGGGGTATGACGGATAATGAACTCGTCAATGGCAACACTACTGTTATCGTGTGGTTTTGTTTTTGCTGAAAGCTTCCTGAGACATTAAGTAACCGGCTTAAAGGTCTCTCTTAATGGTCGTTGTCTATCCATATGCCCTAACCTCAGCAACCGTAATTTCTCTCAAACGGCTTTCCGTGCCTGAATGACCTTCTGCTTCATTGACATGTCGATGTATACTAATCAGACGTCCCTGCAGCATGAGGCTTTATATATTTGCTCTTCGTCCTCTTACTACGTGCCTGCTCCCCCTACTCAATAGCAAGGGTCTCTACATTTATTTTCCCCTCATAGCCTCAGCCTTTTCAGTTAAGTCGGTTACTTTCTTACCGATTTCATTAACTAACTCTCTTAATGCGTTGATCATTCTCAGAAGAGTTCAATAATATACCTCTAGCTCCCTGTGCATACCTCCAACTTTATGCACGAAACTCTGAATTTTCTCATCCATGTACAAGCAAATGTTCTGTTTAAGTACACTCATTCTTTCGGGTTGAGAGTCAGACAGGCGCGTGAATTTGTCCATGGTGCAGAGTATACTGAAATACTCATCACTCTCAATGGGCTATATATACAGATACTCTTGGAATTTTCGCCTGTACTTACAATCATTGAGTTTTCTTGTTTTATCAATAACTAGAAACCCATACTGTGAATGATTCCAGCATTCGGAGGATATTTTTACAAAATCATCGAACAACATGTCAGTTCCTTCATGTGCTTGGTAAATGTGTTTTGAATTCCGACTGTCTTGTTGGAAGGCTATAATGTGACTTGCATTATGCCTAACCAACTGTTTCAGGATTCTGGAATATACTTGGCTTAGATAAAATGCATCAGCACCCATAAGACGACGGAAACAGTGTATGTCATGCATGTAATACCTTCTACACCGCGCAATATCTCCTGTAATAACCGATACAGTGCTTTTGAAAATACACAAACATGTTCAAATCGAACCCAATGTACGTGTGTTAGCAGCGTCATGAGGTCATTAATCTTGCCACAATTGGATCGACCTACAGTAATTGCTCATATATTATCAGGAAAGAGTATTCCATTTTTCTTCTTCTTCAGGTCTTCTGCATCTTTATAAAACCAGTCACGGACAACAAAGTCCTTGTGATGAGGATATTTCACCCATCCTGCCATGATACCAAATACATCAAACACTGACAAGTAGTGGCCATATACAGAAAGGTGTGTGTGTGTGTGTGTGTGTGTGTGTGTGTGTGTGTGTGTGTGTGTGTGTGTATACACACACCCATGAAAGGTAACTTCATCTTTCATTTTGGCAATGTTTTGGTGAGGAGGTGTTTAAGGCAATTGTCTGCTGCTGCATGATTATAGTCGCAGCATTGAAAATAATGATAATAATAAATGTAATACTTAGACTATAAGGAGAAACATATGAAATAAAACACAAACACAGTTTGCTGCTGATGATGATTCATGGTTCTTCTTCTTCTTCTTCTGCTGCTGCTGCTGCTGCTGCTTGCTGACTGTGTGAGACTGAGGCCATGAAGCTGCTAAGCCCGACCTACATCTACTCCAATGATGTCACCAGATACTGCCCTCCTATTGGCCAAAGCCAATCAGTGTTTCTTTTGGTTCCCATCTTTTTTCTAGACCACCATCTTGGATTACATCACAGGAGACGAGTGGGGGAAAGCTGTCAGTGCCATCTGGTGGAAGTGTTGTGAAGTAGGCCAGTGGTCTCCCAATCTCAAGGTGAACACCTGTGGTTCATTGTGGAATAGGGCAAAGTTGATGTAGGGTGTCAGGCGATTTTAAAAAAGGTAGGCAGTTCCAGCAGATTCATATATCTGCATCAGTTCTGAAGTGTACCTTCACTCCATCCCGCTACACAGCCATTATTTGTCGAAAAATATTCACCACATGGTCATCCATTTCTTTTCTTTCCACTCATTGTGTAGCGAGCTATGGATACAGTCCTCTGCTGTGTACTTGCGTGTAGTACACTTACTAAATTCATCCCTGCTTTTCACCAGCATATCCTCAATTGTACACATGGATGCTTATGCCAGAGTGGGTGAACCTCTTGCCTCTTGCATATCGGAAGACTGAATGGATTTTTATCAAATGATCATCACAGCACTCACATTTATCAGCATGAGTTGTGAAGTGTAACTTACCCCATCCTGATTATTTGATTAAGCGTATTTGTCTCCTTCATACATTCACCAAATATTAATGCCTTCCAGGCACCATGCAGGCAGCTATCGACATAGTCTTCAACTGCATTATTACAGCTAATACACCCATTAAACTCCTCCTTTCCCAGCAGAGATATCTCATCTATTGAACACACAGTACACAGTGAACAGTTATGTCTGTCCTCTTGGGAAGCTCAACACAGACTGAGCGAATTTCCCGCCATTTTTCCCCCAGACCGCCATCTTGGATTATGTCATGGGAGGGGATGGTGGAGGGCCAACAGTGCCCTCTGGTGGTGGTGTTGTGAACTACGCCATTTGGACTCCAGACCTCAAGATGAACACATTGGATGGAGCTACTGTCTATGACAACTCAAATTGTTTAAATAAACAATGTACCATAATGCGTGTAAAATAAAGATTTACATCCATCCTATCCAACAGCCCAGCACAGACTGAGTCCTTTTCATACTAATTTCCTGATGGGGAATGTGGAGGGAAGGGAGGGGAGAGCAGGGAGGGGCGAAGAGGAGGGTGGAGTTAGGTTAGTGGAGGTAGTCCAATTGACCTACTTTCCAGCCAAAATTTTAGGTCCTGCCATGATGTCAGTGCGATATTGCCACACCTGTGGCCGCCATCTTGGATCTGTCATCGTGAATAAATCTGGAACAATGCAGAGTGGGGTGGTGCTGTCTTTGACCCACTACAATGGTGTTCTCTTTCGTTTCCTCAATGCCAACATTTGTTTCCAAGTAGGGATGTGATAAACCGACTGGTTAAAACTGATACCAATATTTTAGATCTGAATAATCCCTTTTTTGTGTATGTTTGGTCTTGGTTAGAACAGGTGTTTCTTCTTGCTAATAACTGAGTAAAAAGAAACCGAAATATGAGTTAGCCTTAGGAGTGCTGCTAAAATTTTTCGTTTTTAAATAAAACTTTTGTAAAACAGGAGTAATATTGAAACTTCCTGGCAGATTAAAATTGTGTGCCAGGCCGAGACTCGAACTCGGGACCTTTGCCTTTCACGGGCAAGTGCTCTACCAACTTTCTTTTTCTTTTTTTTTTTCCATTTTGTTCGCTTTAGTTCGTTGCATCTCCTCGGAGCGGACGTCGTACGACATCCATTTAAGTTTGTTGTTGATCTGTTAACTCAGTTTTTTTATTACAGAGAGCACATTACCCTCTGACCAACTGAGCTACCCAAGCACGACTCACGCCCCGTCCTCACAACTTTACTTCTGCCAGTACCTCGTCTCCTACCTTCCAAACTTTACAGAAGCTCTCCTGCGAACCTTGCAGAACTAGCACTCCTGAAAGAAAGGATATTGCGGAGACATGGCTTAGCCACAGCCTGGGGGATGTTTCCAGAATGAGATTTTCACTCTGCAGCTACCCAAGCACGACTCACGCCCCGTCCTCACAACTTTACTTCTGCCAGTACCTCGTCTCCTACCTTCCAAACTTTACAGAAGCTCTCCTGCGAACCTTGCAGAACTAGCACTCCTGAAAGAAAGGATATTGCGGAGACATGGCTTAGCCACAGCCTGGGGGATGTTTCCAGAATGAGATTTTCACTCTGCAGCGGAGTGTGCGCTGATGTGAAACTTCCTGGCAGATTATAACTGTGAGTCGTGGTTGGGTAGCTCAGTTGGTAGAGCACTTGCCCGCGAAAGGCAAAGGTCCCGAGTTCGAGTCTCGGCCTGGCACACAGTTTTAATCTGCCAGGAAGTTTCACATTAGCGCACACTCTGCTGCAGAGTGAAAATATCATTCAGGAGTAATTTTATTTATAAAATCTGCTTCGATTTGAAATATTGCGTTTTTGTATAAAAATGGGTAAAGCAATCAGCGCTACTTTAATAACAATGTCGGCAGAAGCGGGCAACAAACACATGGCATGTGAATTGGTTCAGCTTTGCTGAGGGAATAACATACCTCCTGCCATGTATCGTAGCTTTAGGAATGCCGTACATGTAGTGTGGAATAGTGTGGAAGACTTATCCACACCAGGTCTGTACGGTTGTTTCTCGCTGTCGTAGCTGGACATTAGTTTACTGCAGAACGGCACCAATCCTAATCTCGAAATGCGAGAACACTGTTGATATTTTGTAGTATTCAATCACTTATCACTATTCAAAAACAGTGGCGAACTGGGGACGGAATAAGTTTTCATTTATTTGCCCATATAATTTAGTAATTACTATTAAAACAGTCTTGATCACGATTTATTTAACAAGGTGACCGGTTTCGACCACTACTGTGGTCATCTTCAGACCATTGAGTAGGAACCTCTTTGAGTAGGAACCTCTCCAACAGAAAGAGGTTCCTACTCAATGGTCTGAAGATGACCAGAGTAGTGGTCGAAACCGGTCACCTTGTTAAATAAATCGTGATCAAGACTGTTTTTAATAGTAATTATTTATAAGACATTGATCACTGCTGTTCCCGTAATGCATTCAAAAGTAATATAATTTAGTATTTCGATTCTGTGTACAATGAAAGTGAGAGAGTCAAATGTTTTCAGTTTTTGTTCGATTTCTACGTTTACTATAGGAAATAATAGGAAGAAGCAACCGAAAATCAGCTACTTCAGAAACCGGTTATTTTGAGCGGTTTTAACAGTCAGCTCAAACTGGCGCAGTAAAGAAACCGGTGTAAGTGAATAACGACTGTTTCAGCGATAACCGCCATTCCTATCCCCAAGCACGAGCGAAACGGTAGTGAACACTGACGAATTGCCAGCGAATGCGCGTTCACATGTTTTCGCTTCCATTGGCTCCGATGTAAACGGGACTTGAGAAATCGAGTTGGAAACCACGTTTGGAGCGCCACACGTCGAGAAACGCGTCCCGTGTGAGTGTGGCGCGCTCCCGCCCGCTCCTGCCTTGACACTGACACTGAGCCGTGTACCGCCTGCCACATGGCGGCCGCGCTCACAATGCCTGGGCGCCGTCCCCACTGTTTCCTTCCTCTCGTAAATTCCTGCCGGGGAGGAAACGAAAAAAAAAAAACGCGCTCAAATTAGGTTTTGTGGCGCGGCGCGCGGCAGGAAGCGACGCAGCCAAATTAGCGGACGGGACGGGTCGGTCCTCCTCCGTGTGTCGGGAAGCGCACGCTGCTATCACGGCCAGATCGCCTCGTTCCTCTCACTCTCCTTAATACTTTTTAGAAGCGCTTCCAAGTCCCACGGCCAGCGTCACGGACCTGCGCGCTTTCTCACGTCCGCTAATGCAGGCAAATGCTTTCCGCTGCAGTCGCTGCAATCTTCTTATACCTTTTTTCTCCCCCTCTTAGAAAATGTCGACTGTTGCGTCGCAGACGAACAGAACAGAAATTTGCAAATGACAACTTCTTCCACCCTGCACTGTTATGAAACGTAATTATTCAAGAGCTCGATTTATGCCGTTCTCGCTTGACAGACCTCTACGGAACGCGTCAATGCAGAATCGTTTTGTGCAAAACGACACTATCCTCCGAACGTATCTTGTAAGAAGAATGTAATTTTTCACCATTTTTTATAATTTTAACGATAAATTTAGTGCTATTCAGAGGAGACTAGATTTAGTTCACAGGCTTTGTACAGCAAAAACCAGCAAAGACTCTACATGTTATTCATTTTTTAAAACAAAAGTAAGAAATCGTGGTCTTCCTCTTCTGATCTTCAATTAGTCTCGTGCTTTCGTAGCGAATAGCGGTATGTCTAATTACTCTGTGTTATTTGTAATTATTGTTTAGTAATATTTAAAAGATGTTTGTAAATCATTTCTACACTACTGGCCATTAATATTGCTACACCAAGAAGAAATGCAGATGATAAACAGATATTCATTGGACAAATATATTATACAAGAACTGACATGTGATTACATTTTCACGATATTTGGGTGCATAGATCCTGAGAAATCAGTACCCAGAACAACCACCTCCGGCCGTAATAATGGCCTTGATACGCCTGGGCATTGAGTCAAACAGAGTTTGGATGGCGTGTACAGGTACAGCTGCCCATGCAGCTTCAACACGATACCACAGTTCATCAAGAGTAGTGACTGGCGTATTGTGACGAGCCACTTGCTCGGCCACCATTGACGAGACGTTTTCAATTGGTTAGAGATCTGGAGAATGTGCTGGCCAGGGCAGCAGTCGAATATTTCCTGTATCCAGAAAGGCCCGTACAGGACCTGCAACATGCGGTCGTGCATTATCCTGCTGAAATGTAGGGCTTCATAGGGATCGAATGAAGGGTAGAGCCACGGGTCGTAACACATCTGAAATGTAACGTCCACTGTTCAGAGTGCCGTCAATGCGAACAAGAGGTGACCGAGACGTGCAACCAATGGCACCCCATACCACCATGTCGGATGATACGCCAGTATGGCGATGACGAATACACACTTCCAATGTGCGTGCACCGCGATGTCGCCAGACACGGATGCGAGCATTATGACGCTGTAAACAGAACCTGGATTCATCCGAAAAAATGACGTTTTGCCATTCGTGGACCCAGGCCCGTCGTTGAGTAAGCCATCGCAGGCGCTCCTGTCTGTGATGCAGCGTCAAGGGTAACCGCAGCCATGGTCTCCGAGCTGATAGTCCATGCTGCTGCAAACGTCGTCGAACTGTTCGTGCAGATGGTTGTTGTCTTGCAAACATCCCCATCTGTTGATTCAGGGATCGAGACGTGGCTGCACGATCCGTTACAGCCATGCGGATAAGATGCCTGTCATCTTGACTGCTAGTGATACGAGGCCATTGGGATCCGGCACGGCGTTCCGTATTACCCTCCTGAACCCACTGATTCCATATTCTGCAATCATTGGATCTCGACCAACGCGAGCAGCAATGTCGCGCTACGATAAACCGCAGTCGCCATAGGCTACAATCCGACCTTTATCAAAGTCGGAAAGGTGATGTTACGCATTTCTCCTCCTTACACGAGGCATCACAACAACGTTTCACCAGGCAGCGCCGGTCAACTGCTGTTTGTGTATGAGAAATCGGTTGGAAACTTTCCTCATGTCAGTACGTTATAGGTGTCGTCACCGGCGCCAACCTTGTGTGAATGCTGTGAAAAGCTAATCATTTGCATATCACAGCATCTTCTTCCTGTCACTTAAATTTCGCGTCTGTAGCACGTCATCTTCGTGGTGTAGCAATTTTAATGGGCAGTAGTGTAGAATCCTTTAGTTGGTCACATTAATTTGTTGTCAGTTTCTTTACGTTTCAGAGGAATGCGTACCAGGATTTTGCCCTCATTGTTTCAGAGGAAAACCACCGAATGCTATTCGTTCCGGGCTTTTTAAATATTGCTTACATACAAAGTCGAACCTGGACGTCTTTTCTCAAAGTCCGAGCTGATACTGGTCACTACATTTGTTTACGTGGAAGTTGTACTCTGGGTATGCTTGCAGCTGTTGCCTCGGCGCTACGCGATAGTACTTCCACCTGTTGGAGAACTCTCACATCTCTCCCACTACTATTCTGTACACTACAGCGCCTGTTATACAACATTTAGGTAAGAAATATTCTCACTTTTCTTCATGACGTTCACGGATGTGTCTAGTCTTCAACCGCTCCAGTTCCATAACGTTAGAAAACCGGACACATGTTCATGGACTTTTCAAGTTTATTTTCGCATGTAGAATCAACTCACAGATTTTACGGCATTCCTCCTGAATCACCCTGTATCTCTGCCCTAAGGAATTGCTGGCGACGATATTATCGCAATCAATTCTTCTTTGATGTCATTTACAACCAACATCGAGCAAACACAACTGAAAGGGCAGATTTAATTTCATCAATACTTTCGTCGAGACACAGTGAAATATAAGGAGAGGACCTGGTGACATTTTTGTTGTTCCTTTACGTTTTCCACCAGTTTGAAGATTCTGTCCTTTTTTGTGTTTCTAGATAAAGTAGTATCTTTGCTGCTCTGTTATCTTACCTTTATTTTCAAAATCTTCAGAAAGTTAAGGGGCACCTGCTGATCTCGTCACTGGGCAAAACTCTGTATTAGGCCTAATTCCTCGAATTTTCTCGTTGTGATCATTTCTCGATACGTTTGTGGCAGGAAGTAATATGTTGTCCGACTTTTCCCGAGACGTACTCTCTCAGAATGTCAATAGTAAATCTGTCCATGGTGCGCATTGCCTCTCTTGTAACATCTGCCGCTAGAGTTTGATGAGGATCTCTGCAACACTCTCGTGTAGGGTAGACGACTTCGTAACGAAACTTACCGCTCTTCGTTGGATCTTGTCTACCTACCATGCAGGATGTCGCAGGAGGAATGGTCAGTACTCAGGGATACGACAGAAACGATCATTCAAAGCAAAAAAAGTCTTGTAAAGACGGGCACTTGACCGCATACCTTATGGGCTATGAGCACTTTTTCATCCTCGATACTGTGAAAAAAATCTCTTCCACTGCAAGCTCTTTGCGTTCCATATTCTGGGGGGGGAGATAGTATAGACCAAACAAGTTACTATGAGCGCTTCCTAAGGGTGGATTGCCGCACTCGGATGAATTGCAGCATTTCATTGCTTTCTAAAAATATAGTTTTAACGGTATAAAATCGATGTTTATTTTTAAATTAAGTGGGTTAAAAACAAATATCCGCCCGCTGTGCCCGAGCGGTTCTAGCTTCAGTACGGAACCGCGCTGCTGTTGCAGTCGCAGGTTCGAATCCAGGCTCGGGAATGGATGTGTGTGATGTCCTTAGGTTAGTTAGGTTCAATTAGTTCTAAGTCTAGGGAACTGATGACCTTAGATGTTAAGTTCTATAGTGCTTAGATCCATTTTAATCATTTTTTTTTTTTAAAACAAATAGTAAAAGTGTTTATCACATCTAAGTGTGGTGGAGTCGTATTATGGAGTAAATTGTGCTCTGGAGGTGTAACAGGGTGAAGGGGGGAATGGAGGGTAGAAGCGGGAGTGAATGTAAGTCACCGGGTTGCGGTCATTTGTTTGTCCCATTCATAGGTCTGCAAACCGAAGAACTGCCCCGCTACATCACAAGAAGTAACTACAGGGCGATTCACAACGTTATACCAACCGTCTACCTCACGCCTTATGAATCACGGGCGACGCAGTCCGCGCAGACATATCCTTGGGAGGGGGGGGGGGGGGTTCAAATGGTTCAAATGGCTCTGAACACTATGGGACTTAACATCTGAGGTCATCAGTCCCCTAGAACTTAGAACTACTTAAACCTAACTAACCTAAGGACATCACACACATCCATGCCCGAGGCAGGATTCGAACCTGCGACCGGAGCGGTCGCGCGGTTCCAGACTGAAGCGCCTAGAACCACTGGGCCACACCGGCCGGCTGGGGGGGGGGGGGTTATTTTCCACATAGTGCGTTAACAGTACATGGAATCCAAGCGTGAAATATTATTAATACTAACTCAAGAAACCCAAGGACAGAATGTGCGTATATCTCTGCACTTTGTTCTGCACTGCTAGACGGGAAATTGCTTCTCAGTCATCTTGATCGGCAGCTGTATTGTTCTTCCACAAAAGGCATCTTCCTTCACCTCCAGCGCTGCTCGCTATTCATTTGGAGGCAGACGTAACTCCTCAGAACTTCCCGTCCATTTCTTTTACGTGAATGTAAAAAATGACTCCACTGATCACATGTTTATAAAGTGGAGTTATTTTCAGTTTATGAGTACTTATTTGCAGTTGTTACGTGAACTTTTATGTAAAACACGTTCCCTTAAATAATGGCTGAGAAGTTTTTAGTTTGTAAGTGTGATGTTGTCAGTGACCTATGTCGTTTTGATGGGAAAGGGATTGTATGATACGTGTGGCACCTTGCTGTTGTCTATCGTTGACAGCGAGTTGTAAAGCCATGTAAATATGTTGTAGTCATCTGGTGATGAATTAATGAATAGCCTTAAAGTTACTGCAGTTCGCTCACCATCAAGTTATTGTATAACTGGTAGACTGCAAAAATCCCTTCCACTCAGGAATTGCTGGTTATTGAAGAGTGGGCTGCACTGTGTGGGAATACCAAGTGCGACAATAAAGTAATGGGATTGATTTTTTTTTTTTTTTTTTGCAAGATGTATCAACCCTGCACAATATCTTTGACCTTGGTCTATAAGCTGGTTCTAGTCCAAGTGGCACATTGATGCAACTGCTCAGTCGTGAGGTGTGATGTAATAAGTTCACACGTATTTGTGTCTCTCGTCACGGAAATGGAACCGCATAATATTGCGCAATGGTATGCCATTTCTTTTTGCGTTAAATTGGGTGAAAACGCGACGACAACTTACGGCAAGCTTCAGGAGGCTTTTGGAGAGGAGGTTATGCCAAGAGCTCAAGTTTTTCGTTGGCATTAAATTTTTAGTGAAGGCAGAACGAATGTTGAAGATGAAGACCGCAGTGGACGACCATCAACCTCACGGACGGATGTCAACTTCGCCAGGGTGCGTGAACTCGTACGACCTGATCGAAGATTATCCGTGAAAATGATTGCAGAAGAACTGAACATCAATCGAGAAATGATTCTTCTAATAATAACTGACGATCTTGGTATGAGAGAGATTTGTGCAAAAATTGTCCCCAAAAAACTCACACCACAACAGCGAGAAACACGGAAAAATGTGGCAGCCGATCTGTTTGAGCAAACGGAAATCAATCCAGAATTGTTGAGCCGTGTTACCACTGGTGATGGAAGTTGGTGTTTTCAGTACGATCCAGAGACAAAACGCCAAAATTCGCAATGGTGCTCGAAGGGATCACCCAGACCAAAGAAAGCTCGCATGTCAAAGTCAAAAGTGAAATGCATGCTTGTGTGCTTCTTTGATTGCAAGGGAATTATTATTAAAGAGTGAGTGCCTCCTGGACAAACAGTTAACCAATATTACTACAAAGAAATTTTAGAAATACTTCGTAAAAGAGTTCTTCGTGTCCGTGCCTACATTACTGATCGTTGGATTCTGCGTCACGATAATGAGCCATCCCATACTGCTCTGTGAGTACAGCAATTTTTAACCTCAAAACAAATTTCAGTACTACCACAGACACCTTATTCACCAGATATCGCTCCGTGTGTCTTTTTTCTATTTCCAAGAGTCAAAACAGCGGTAAAGGGACACCATTTTCAAACGACACAAGATGTCCAAAATGCTGTGACGAGGGTCTTGGAGGATATTACAGAAGATGAGTTCCAGAATGTTACCATCAACGGCAGAAGCGCTGGAAAAAGTGTGTGCAACCAGATGGGAACTACTTTGAAGGAGACATCACTAAAACGGTAAGCAACATTTTTTTCACATCAGTCTCATTATCTTATTGTCGCACCTCCTATGTCTGATGGAAAGGAGCTGATCATATTCAAGTTCAGAACAGTAATCTGAAGAGGGGCAGCAGCCTTTTCAGTAGTTGCAAGGGCAACAGTCTAGGTGATTGACTGATCTGGCCTTCTAACAATAACCAAAACGGCCTTGCTGTGCTGGTACTGCGAACGGCCTAAAGCAAGGGGAAACTACAGCCGTAATTTCTCCCGAGGGCATGCAGCTTTACTGTATGATTAAATGATGATGGCGTCCTCTTGGGTAAAATATTCCGGAGGTAAAATAGTCCCCCATTCGGATCTCCGGGCGGGGACTACTCAAGAGGACGTCATCAGGACAAAGAAAGCTGGCGTTCTACGGATCGGAGCGTGGAATGTCAGATCACTTAATCGGGCAGGTAGGTTAGAAAATTTAAAAAGGGAAATGGATAGGTTGAAGCTAGATATAGTGGGAATTAGTGAAGTTCGGTGGCAGGAGGAACAAGACTTCTGGTCAGGTGACTACAGGGTTACAAAAACACAAAATCAAATAGGGGTAATGCAGGAGTAGGTTTAATAATGAATAGGAAAATAGGAATGCGGGTAAGCTACTACAAACAGCATAGTGAACGCATTATTGTGGCCAAGATAGATACGAAGCCCACGCCTACTACATTAGTACAAGTTTATATGCCAACTAGCTCTGCAGATGACGAAGAAATTGAAGAAATGTATGATGAAATAAAAGAAATTATTCAGATTGTGAAGGGAGACGAAAATTTAATAGTCATGGGTGACTGGAATTCGAGTGTAGGAAAAGGGAGAGAAGGAAACATAGTAGGTGAATATGGATTTGGGGGACAGAAATGAAAGAGGAAGCCGCCTGGTAGAATTTTGCACAGAGCACAACATAATCATAACTAACACTTGGTTTAAGAATCATGAAAGAAGGTTGTATACATGGAAGAACCCTGGAGATACTAAAAGGTATCAGATAGATTATATAATGGTAAGACAGAGATTTAGGAACCAGGTTTTAAATTGTAAGACATTTCCAGGGGCAGATGTGGACTCTGACCACAATCTATTGGTTATGACCTGTAGATTAAAACTGAAGAAACTGCAAAAAGGTGGGAATTTAAGGAGATGGGACCTGGATAAACTGAAAGAACCAGAGGTTGTACAGAGTTTCAGGGAGAGCATAAGGGAACAATTGACAGGAATGGGGGAAAGAAATACAGTAGAAGAAGAATGGGTAGCTTTGCGGGATGAAGTAGCGAAGGCAGCAGAGGATCAAGTAGGTAAAAAGACGAGGGCTGGTAGAAATCCTTGGGTAACAGAAGAAATATTGAATTTAATTGATGAAAGGAGAAAATAGAACAAATGCAGTAAATGAAGCAGGCAAAAAGGAATACAAAAGTCTCAAAAATGAGATCCACAGGAAGTGCAAAAAGGCTAAGCAGGGATGGCTAGACGACAAATGTAAGGATGTAGAGGCCTATCTCACTAGGGGTAAGATAGATACTGCCTACAGGAAAATTAAAGAGACCTTTGGAGATAAGAGAACGACGTGTATGAATATCAAGAGCTCAGATGGAAACCCAGTTCTAAGCAAAGAAGGGAAAGCAGAAAGGTGGAAGGAGTATATAGAGGGTCTATACAAGGGCGATGTACTTGAGGACAATATGGAAATGGAAGAGGATGTAGATGACGATGAAATGGGAGATATGATACTGCGTGAAGAGTTTGACAGAGCACTGAAAGACCTGAGTCGAAACATGGCCCCCGGAGTAGACAACATTCCATTGGAACTACTGACGGCCTTGGGTGAGCCAGTCCTGACAAAACTCTACCATCTGGTGAGCAAGATGTATGAAACAGGCGAAATACCCTCAGACTTCAAGAATTCTTTACAGACGAATGGAAAAACTAGTAGAAGCCAACCTTGGGGAAGATCAATTTGGATTCCGTAGAAACACTTGAACACGTGAGGCAATACTGACCTTAGGACTTATCTTAGAAGAAAGATTAAGGAAAGGCAAACCTACGTTTCTAGCATTTGTAGACTTAGAGAAAGCTTTTGACAATGTTGACTGGAATACTCTCTTTCAAATTCTAAAGGTGGCAGGGGTAAAATACAGGGAGCGAAAGGCTATTTACAATTTGTATAGAAACCGGATGGCAGTTATAAGAGTCGAGCGACATGAAAGGGAAGCAGTGGTTGGGAAGGGAGTAAGACAGGGTTGTAGCCTCTCCCCGATGTTATTCAATCCGTATATTGAGCAAGCAGTAAAGGAAACAAAAGAAAAATTCGGAGTAGGTATTAAAATTCATGGAGAAGAAATAAAAACTTTGAGGTTCGCCGATGACATTGTAATTCTGTCAGAGACAGCAAAGGACTTGGAAGAGCAGTTGAATGGAATGGACAGTGTCTTGAAAGGAGGATATAAGATAAACATCAACCAAAGCAAAACAAGGATAATGGAATGTAGTCGAAGTAAGTCGGGTGATGCTGAGGGAATTAGATTAGGAAATGAGACACTTAAAGTAGTAAAGGAGTTTTGCTATTTGGGGAGCAAAATAACTGATGATTGTCGAAGTAGAGAGGATATAAAACGTAGACTGGCAATGGCAAGGAAAGCGTTTCTGAAGAATAGAAATTTGTTAACATCGAGTATAGATTTAAGTGTCAGGAAGTCATTTCTGAAAGTATTTGTATGGAGTGAAGCCATGTATGGAAGTGAAACATGGACGATAAATAGTTTGGACAAGAAGAGAATAGAAGCTTTCGAAATGTGGTGCTACAGAAGAATGCTGAAGATTAGATGGATAGATCACATAACTAATGAGGAAGTATTGAATAGGATTGGGGAGAAGAGGAGTTTGTGGCACAACTTGACCAGAAGAAGGGATCGGTTGGTAGGACATGTTCTGAGGCATCAAGGGATCACCAATTTAGTATTGGAGGGCAGCGTGGAGGGTAAAAATCGTTGAGGGAGACCAAGAGATGAATACACTAAGCAGATTCAGAAGGATGTAGGTTGCAGCAGGTACTGGGAGATGAAGAGGCTTGCACAGGATAGAGTAGCATGGAGAGCTGCATCAAACCAGTCTCAGGACTGAAGACCACAACAACAACAACAACAACAGTAATCTGCTATTGTACTGTACTAGTACATCTGTAATACTAATACAAGTCTTCAGTTGTTAAAACCAGTGCTTCATTTCAGATACAAACTGTAACTGCAGGCTCTAATTCGCTTAGTGCATGATGACATAAGCTCAGCTTTTTGCCCTCTGTCACATTACTTGGATGTTGGTTCCAAACTTTAATGCAGCAAAGATGCGTGTGCCGTCTGAACACTGTGATCAAAAATTTCCTGGTACGCCTGTGTGATGAGGAATTGATCAGTACATGTCAAGAGAGGCGGATCCGGCAGTATAATAGGCGGCGGCCTGTATTGCCAGCAGAGAAGCAATAATAGTAGAGGAGAGCTCAGTGGTTTCGAACTTGGACAGGTCATTGGGTGTCACCTGGCTAACAGATCCGTCAGGGAGATTTCATTCCTTTTAAACTGTCCAAGTCGACTGTTGTTGATGAGATTGTGGAGAGACATGCCACTGGGCATTGCATGACTGGAAATGACTGATCTGGAGTGGTTACTCACCTTATACCCTGCGGAACCTGACGGAAGTGATTGGGTTTGACGAATTTCTGGAGAACGTTACCTGCCATCATTTTTGGTGCCAATAGTGAAGCCTGGAGTTAGTTAGTTGGTTAGTTCACGTTCGATTGGTCATTTTGTATTGGAGGAGGTGGCGTTGTAATGTGGAGACCGCTTATTGCGCTTAAGAAAGCTCTAAATTCGGTAGGATGTGATGGCATTTTACTGCACTGTGTACTGCAACTCTACAGGAACATTTTGTGGACGTTCATTGGTTGCATCAACATGTCAGTGTACCCTGTCTTAAAGAAGCGTCTGTGAAGCAACGGTTCGTACACAGTTAAATTCCTGAAACTGACTGGCCTGTCCAGAGTGCAGATCTGAACCGAACAGAATACCCCTGGGATGAGTTAGAACGTGGACTTCACTCCAGACCTCTGGTTTCTTGAAGAAGAATGGGCTGCCATTCCTCCACATACATTCATGCACCTCACTAAGAGTGTCCACAGTAGAGTTCAAGCCGTCGTAAGGCGATGGGTGGACAAACCCCATATTAATATCCATTAACAAGTAACTGGATACTTTTGATCTGATAGTGTGTCTATCTATGGTCTAAGGAGACTATACACTGCATCCCAATTGTTGTTATTTATGTCTGGAAGTCTAAGAAACGAACGCTACGCAAGGATTTTTGTTATTTATAAAGTTAAAAACACCTCAAAAAATGAAGCCGTGGACCCGTAATCCAGGACAACCCTAGATAAGTACACTGACATGACAGAAGTCATGTACGGATGTCGGTAGTACCGCGTACGCTAGGTACGAAAGGGCGGCGTATACGCGGAGCTCTCATTTGTACGCAGATGTTTCATGTGCGGCGATTACAGCCGCGCGACGAGAATTAACAGACTTTGAACGTGGAATGATAGTTGGAGCTGGACGTATGGGACATTCCATTTCGGAAACCATTGGCCGGCCGAGGTTGCCGCTACAGTCTGGAACCGCGCGACCGCTACGGTCGCAGGTTCGAATCCTGCCTCGGGCATGGATGTGTGTGATGACCTTAGGTTAGTTAGGTTTAAATAGTTAAAAGTTCGGGGGGACTGATGACCTCAGCAGTTAAGTCCCATAGTGCTCAGAGCCATTTGAACCCGGAAATCGTTAGGGAGTTCAAAATTCGAGATTCACAATGTCAAGAGTGTGCCGAGAATACCACACTTGAGGCATTATCTCTCACCACGCACAACGCAGTGGCAGACGACCTTCACGGCCGAGAACAGCGACGTTTGCACAGAGTTGTTAGTGCTAATAGACAAGCAACACGGCGTGAAATACCCGCAGAAATCAACGTGGGAGTACGACGAATGTATCCTTTAGGACAGTGCAACGAAATTTGACGTTTGTGGGCTACGGCAGCAGACGGCCGACGTGAGTGCCTACGCTAACCGCACTACATCACCTGGAGCGCCATATCTGTTGGACCATAGACGACTGGTCGACCTTGGTCTGGTCAGATGAGTCCCGATTTCAGTTCGTAGGAGCTGACGGTAAGGTTCGAGTGTGGTGCAGACTCCACGAAGGCAAGGCTGATGGTGGCTCCGTAATGTGCGCTGTGTTTACACGGCATGGACTGGGTCCCCTAGTCCGACTGAACCGATCATCGACTGGTAATGGTTATATTCGGCTATTTGGATACCATTTGCAGCCATTCATGGACCTCATATTCACAAACAAAGATTAAATTTTTATGGATGAAACGCACTATGTCACTGCACCACAATTGTTCGCGATTGGGTTGAAGAACATTCTTAACAATTCGAGCGAATCATTTGGTCACCCAAATTGTCCGACATGGGACATAATCGAGAGCTCGGTTCGTGCACAAAATCCTTTACCAGCCACACTTCCGCAATTATGGAAGGCTGCAGAGGAATAATGGCTCAATATTACTGCAGGGGACTTCCAGCACATTTTGATTTCATGTCAAGTCAAGTTGCTGTATTACGTTGGGCAAAATCAGGTCAAACAATATTAGGAGATATCTCATGACTTTTGTCACCTCATTGTATTAGTGGGAGGGGGGCTCGTAATTAATTTGTTTCTGAATAAACATTAGGTATATCCCAGTGGACATAGGGAACTAGTCCTTAGGCCGGTATTACACTATCAAATTTCTTTGTCAAATATCTTTGTCCAATATCTGTGTCAAAGGTATTTGATTGTGTAATAGGGAACTTTGTCAAATGTTGCCCAATATTTGATCAAATCTAGGGCCTCGCTGTAGATTTGATCAAAGAAGTCGCTTGTCTTCTGTTCACTGCAATGAGACATGCTACCACATGTAGCGCTAGCATCGCTGCATTCTGTCGTCTGTAGTGTTTTTATAAACATTGCGGTAAACACAGTTGGTGTGTGCCGACAACTACAAAATTAATAGAGATGTACGAAGCTGATGAGGCGCTTTACAACGTGAGGCACGCTGAATACAAACGTAGATTACGAAGATTGGAGACCTGACCTGACCTAACCTAACCTAACCCTCTCCTGTAGCAAGGAATCGGAGTGTTACAGTGCGTCTGTCTTCTGCAGATGTAGCAGTTCTTAAATGAATATTGCGCTTTGTGATATGAGGATACACTTCATTGAGCACATACAGAAATGAATGATCATCCATTCTTAACTAATTGATGTACGACTTGACGTCCTTCACTATAACCTCACGTAACAAGTTTTGTTGAATGCTTTTATCGTGTCGTAGTAAAACCCACGGCTTCACCCAGTTATGTTTCCTCCCCCCCCCCCCTCCGCTTCTCTTCCGTATATGCGCACAGTACAATTGTGGTACCTGCAAATGCTGCGGTTAATAACAAGTTGTTGTTGTCAGCCAGCTTGAACTTTGACGATAAATATGATGACAGTGTAATACCCCTTCTAGCGCTACGTCAAAGATCATTGTCAAATATATTTGACGGAATATTTGATCACATCTTTGATCAAATCTTTGACAAAGAAATTTGATAGTGTAATACCGGCCTTAGAAACGCAGCAGTCACAGAAAGGACGTGGCGGGCTGCAGTGTCACTACGGGGCGCCGCCCTTGGCCTTGGCTGGGCCGGGCCGCAGCTGCCGCTCCCCGCGCCCCACAGGCAGGTGTTGCCCGGCCCGCCACACACCTGCCGGCCGGCGGACAGCTTGCGGCCGCACCTGGCGCGCAGGCACGCCAGCGGTCAGCGTCTCCCTCTGCCTCATCCGGACAAGTCATTAGTGCGGGCTCGTTCTGGCGTTTGCACGAGGACCACATCTTTGTTGCCAAATTACAGGTGTTCTGTAATGAAACAAGCGAAGTATTTGTTCTAAGCAGTATATAATTAACCTAATCACTTTCTGGTGGTGCAAAAGCAGTCAGCCCCGACGATAAAAGCGTGGGGGGAGGAGGAATGGGCCTGAGACATTGGGTTCTCCACAGTGGCGGCTCGTAGATATACCGTCTAGGACATAAATTTTTAAATTCAGATAAATATGACAGTGCGAAATTTATGGCATCTGCCGTATAACAGTTACGCTCATCAACATATTTATACAACTTCAGACGCTGTCAATAGTAGTAATAATAATAATAATAAGCATAACTTGTCTGAAAAAAGGAAGAATTGTTTTTGCGGAATTTTGTTGCTTTGTACATAATTAAGTACATTTTACGACAAGAACGAAATAATGTTTAAGTTTTCGCTGCCCTCCGTTACGCATTTTTGTGTAAGTGTGAGTTTTTGGTGCCTTTTTATTTTTATTTTTTCGGACATATGTACCATATCCCTATTTCATGTATTTGTTAACGAGTTGAATTCTGGCCTGAAAATCAGGCATTCTTACTTTGCACCCACATAACGACTTACGCTTATTATACATTTCTTTGTTAAATGTTCGCTTGTAGAAGCTTATTTGATTTCATCAGTTTCTCAGACAACCAATCTGGTCTGAAATGCCCTAGTTTCTTTCTGGCTAACTTTTCCTGGTAATTCTCTCTGCTGTTAGTTCTTAATACAGGTTCAACAGAGTTCATGTTGACACTCCACTCGAAAGCCGATTCTTGTACAGTAGACAACCAACTCCAAACACAGACTGCCGTTTGCGTAAATGATTAAATTCAAGTTGTACTATCTACCAACAAGGTCACTTGACTGCAATACAAATAACGCGTGGAGAAACACGAGGGCCAAAACACGTCATCTATTTAAGTGACTATCAGAGAAACCAGTGAGACAGCTTTTCGTGAATGTTCAAATATACACTACGTGGTCAAAAGTATCCGGACACTCCCAAAAACATACGTTTTTCATATTAGGTGCATTGTGCTGCCACCTATTGCCAAGTACTCCATATCAGCGACCTCAGAAGTCATTAGACATCGTGATGGAGCAGAATGGGGCGTTCTGCGGAACTCACGGACTTCTAACGTGGTCAGGGGATTGGGTGTCACTTGTGTCATACGTCTGTAAGCGATATTTCCAAACTCCTAAGCATCCCTAGGTCCACTATTTACGATGGGATAGTGAAGTGGAAACATGAAGGGACACGTAGAGCACAAAACCGTACCCGCCGACCTCGTCTGTTGACTGACAGAGACGGCCGACTGTTGAAGAGGGTCGCAATGTGTAATAGGCAAACATCTGTTCAGAAAATCACACAGGAATTCCAAACTGCATAAGGATCTATTGCAAGTACTATGACAGTTAGGCGGGAGGTGAGAAAACTTGGATTTCACGGTCGAGCGGCTGCTCATAAGCCACAAATGACACTGGCAAATGCCAAACAACCCCTCGCTTAGTGTAAAGAGCGTAAACATTGGACGATAGAACAATGGAAAAAAATTGTGTGGAGTGACGAATCACGGTACACAATGTGGCGATCGGATGGCAGGGTGCGTGTATGGCGAATGCCGGTGAACGTCATCTGCCAGCGTGTGTAGTGCCAACAGTAAAATTCGAAGGCGGTGGTGTAATGGTGTGGTAGCGTTTTCCAGAGGGGGCTTGCACCCCTTGTTGTTTTGAGTGGCACTATTACAGCACAGGCCTACATTGATCTTTTAAGTACCTTCTTGCTTCCCGCTGTTGAGGAGTAATGCGGGGCTGGCGACTGCATCTTTCAGCACGATCTAGCAACTGTTCATAATGCACGGTGTATGGCAGAAACGTTACATGACAATAATACCCCTGTAATGGACTGGCCAGCACAGAGTCCTGACTTGAATCCTATAGAACACCTTTGGGATGATTTGGAACGCCGACTTCGTGCCAGGCCTCAACGATCGACATCGATACCTCTCCTCAGTGCAGCACTCCGTGAAGAATGAGCTGCCATTATCCAAGAAACCTTCCAGCACCTGATTGAACGTATCCCTGCGAGAGTGGAAGCTGTCATCAAGGCTAATGGGGGCGAACACCAAACTGAATCACAGCAATACCGATGGAGGGCGCCACGAACTTGTAAGTCATTTTCAACTAGGTGTCCGGATGCTTTTGATCACATAGTGTATGTACAATGTTGGCCTATAGTACAGATAAACCATAAGATCAACAGGTGTCAGAAGCACGAATAAATGCTACAGTCTCACAATCGACGATGATGTGCTTTATGGTTCTCAGCGCCTCAAACGAATTACTCTATGATAAAATCTAAAACTTTATGTACCACGACTCATTCAGAATCCCACGAAATCTAACCAAAAAATCCAGAAAGTCATATTTAGTAATTCACCCAAGGTATTCGGGGGAGATTTTGCTGACTACGAAGAAATCACATAGGGGGTGCCCAAGGCTCAGCTTTAGGTCCACTATTGTTCCGCATACCTGTAAACCATCTTCTGTCTAATACAAACAAGCAGTCCTAGTTTTTTTTCTGTGGTTGCCACTAGTATTTCAATCGCTGCAAGCATACATACAGCAACAGAAGAAATGGTAAACAGTGTTTTTAAATATATCACCGACTAGTTGTCTACAAATGGTCTAACTCTCAGTGTCAAAAAGACAACATTTTCATTTCTGTACATCTACAGGTACTACACCACTGATAAATGGTATGGATGGTGAGGAAATAATAGATAGGGTGGAAACTTCAAAATTTTTAGGTGTCCATACTGATGAGAATTTAAACGGGAAAAAGCACATTTTTGACAACTAAAACTACTTAGTTCAGCCCTATATGCACTTAAAACCATTGCAAATATAGGGAGGGACAAATATGTAAGCTGACATATTTTGGATATTTTCATTACATAATGTGATCTAAAACAATGTTCTGGGGTAATTCACTTTTAAGAAAGGAAGTCTTCATTGCTGAAAAACGTGCTATGAGAATAATATGTGGTGTTCACTGGCGACAACCTTATAAACATATGTTTTTTGTCTGTGTTAGCCTGCTTTTTATGGTCTATGGAACATTAACTAACTGCTAGAAGACCTCTCGGTTTTTAATTAATAAGAACTCATGTATATTATAACATTCTCATTGTTACACTTCGACACATTTGTGCCTATGCGATGCTACTGCAATTAGGGCTGCCAGGTTCAAAAATAGAAAACCCAGACTCGGCGTTATATTTAGCAGGGCATTATGCCCTAAAAGCAGAATAAATAGGAGTAGTCATTTAGTTATTTTCGATCGCTTATTAATAATCAGTTACTGTCTGTTGTTTGCGATATAATCCGTAAACGTGCTTAACTAAAAGAAAAACAATCAGTAAACCGTCTTGTAGGTCCAGAATGAGATTTTCACTCTGCAGCGGAGTGTGCGCTGATATGAAACTTCCTGGCAGATTAAAACTGTGTGCCGGACCGAGACTCGAACTCGGGACCTTTGCCTTTCGCGGGCAAGTGCTCTACCACAAGTGTTAGTTCTGCAAAGTTCGCAGGAGAGCTTCTGTAAAGTTTGGAAGATACCGGCAGAAGTAAAGCTGTGAGGACAGGCCGTGAGTCGTGCTTGGGTAGCTCAGTTGGTAGAGCACTTGCCCGCGAAAGCAAAGGTCCCGAGTTCGAGTCTCGGTCCGGCACACAGTTTTAATCTGTCAGGAAGTTTCGTCTTGTAGGTGTCGGTGAAGCGTGGACCTTATAGATACAGGATGGCATAGCATGGAGTGCGGTTGTGAGATCCCGTCGGGAGCCCAGGGGCGCTAGTGAAAGAACAGTAGGTGTACATCTACATGGATACTTTGCAAATCACTCTTAAATGCCTGGCAGAGGGTTCATCGAACCACGTTCACAATAATTCTCTATTATTCCACTCTCCAAGAGCACGCGGAAAAGAACGAACACCTATATCTTTCCGTGCGAGCTTTGATTTTCCTTATTTTGTTACGATGATCGTTTCTCCCCATGTAGGACTGCGTCATCAAAAGGTTTTCGCATTTGGAGGAGAAAGTTGACAACTGAAATTTCGTGAGAGGGACCCGCTGCAACGAGAGACGCCTTTGTTTTAATTTTGTCCACCCCAAATCCTGTACCATATCTGTGACACTCACTCCCCTATTTCTCGATGATACAAAACGTGTTGCTCTTCTTTGATCTTTCACGATCTACCCCGTTAACCTATCTGATAAAGATCCTACACCGCGCGTCAGTACTTCAAAAGGTGACGGACAAATGCAATGTAGGCAGTCTCTCTAGTAGGTCTGTTGCATCCTGTATATATTCCACCAATAAATCGCAGTCTTTGGTTCGCCGTCCCAACAACATATTTTCTTTCCAATTTAAGTTCTTCGTAATTGTAATTCCTAGGTATTTAGTTGAATTTATGACCTTTAGAGTTGAGTGATTCATCGCGTAACCGAAGTCTAGCGGATTCTTTTTAGCACTAATGTCAATGACCACTCTTTTCATTATTTAGGGTCAGTTGTAAATTCTCGTACCACACAGAAATCTTTTCTAAACCATTTTGCCAATTGTTCTGATGGCTTTATTAGACGATGAACGGCAACATCACCTCCAAACAACCTATACGGCTGCTCAAACTGTCTCCTAAATCGTTTATATAGATAAGGAACAGCAGAGGGCGTATAACACTACCTTGGGAAACGCCAGAAATCACTTCTGCTTCAGGCGATGACTTTCCGTCATTACTACGAACTGTGACCTCTTTGATAGGAAATCACTAATCCAGTCGCATAATTGAGACAATATTCCTTAAGCACGCAATTTCATTATAAGCCGTTTGTGAGGTATGGTGTCCAAAGCCTTCGGGAAATGTAGATACTCGGAATCAGATTGCAGTCCCTTATCAACAGCACTCAACACTTCGTGTGAATAAAGAGATTGGTGTGCTTAACAAGAACGATGTTTTCTAAATCCATACTGACTGTGTGTCAATACAGCGTTCTCTTCGAGGTAAATAATAATGATCGATCAAAATATATGTTCCAAAATCCTGCTGCATAACGACTTTAATGATATGGGCTTGTAATTTAGTGGATTACTCCTACTGCTTTCTTCAATAGTGGTATGACCTGTCCAACATTCTAGGCATGGATGTTTCGCCGAGTGAGCGGTTGTATATGCTTGTTAAGCATGAAGCTATTGCATCAGCATACTCTGATAGGAACCTGATTGGTATACAGCCTGGACGGGAAGACTTGCTTTTATGAAATTATTTAAGTTGCTTCATTACTGCGAGGATATTCACTTCTAAGTTACCCATGTTGGTAGCTGTTCTTGATTCTAATTCTGGAATATTTACTTCGGTTTTCTTTGGTGAAGGATTTCAGAAGGCTGCGTTCAGTAACTCTGGTTTAGCAGCACTGTCGTCGATAATGACACGCCTACAGTATTGGAAAGGCTGTAAGGGAAAGAATACAAGCAGGAAACAGAGCTTACTTTGCAAATATGCAACTTTTCAGAAATAGCATTGTTACATGGAAAACAAGATTGCTAATATATAACTCCCTAGTCGGCCCAGTTATCACGTACGGGTCAAATGTATTGACACTGACAGAACATGAAAAAAATTCACTATGAACCTTTGAGCGGAAAATGCTAAGCAAAATCTGTGGTCCAATAAGGGAGGAAGAAGGCTGGAGAATACGCTACAACGCCGGGTTACAAGTGTTAATATAAAGTAGGATCATAGTAAAAATTGTGAAATCACAGCGAATACGAAGGCTAGGGAACGTCGAGAAAATGGCAAAGGATAGAATCCCAAAGAAAATGATGGCCTAGAGCAAAATAGATTGAGGGCGTTATAGTGGATCTTTCCAGCATGGGAGTCCGGGGGCGGAAAAGAGCAGCAAACAAGCGAGAAATGTGGAGGAAGATCGTTGAAGAACTTTTTTTAAAAGTTCTAAACATGACTGCGTAGTCAGCGACTGTTTACAAATTAAAGTTAAAGCAATTACAGCCCTCGGTCACAAAATTTAAGTCTTTGACCTGGTTCCGATACTTCTATGTGTGCCTTCAGCAGAAATTAAATATTCAATGTGGCCAATAACATAAGTACAAAACTATGGGAAAATTTTTTATATAAAAGTGTAAGTACTGACTAACAGTACAAGAAATAAACAGTACTTACATGTCACGTATAAGATAAATATCAAGCCATAAAGAATTTGTCACAAAAATTTCAAACAGAATACATGGAAACCGAGCCACTATGGGCTGCTCATACACATAAAGCCACAGGTAGCAACAGGCTGAGGCGCCTGCGTTAGCAAGTGCGGGCAGATGAACATTACACCAAGAGTGCCATCTAGTAGCCGTGAATACAAGTAGGCAACTTAACATTTAAAATATAGACAGATGAATGCTAAGATGAACATTATTTGGTACATGAACTAACAGTCAAAGTTTTATTTGATAGCAGCAGACATTGCAACTTTTTGTTTACGTAAAACTTAGAAGTACAGTTTGAAGACTCACCAAGGGCTGTAGCGCTACCGAAGAAGAAAAGAAGAAGTCATCGATAATATTTTCATTGCTATTGCGCAGAGAAAGCACTGATTGCGTCTTTCGGCTAGCTTATTTTACATACGAGCAGAATTTCTTTGGATTTTCTAACAGGTTTCGAGACAACGTTTCAATGTGGAAACTATTATAAGCATCTCGCTTTAAAGTCCACGCTTAATTTCGAGCTTCAGTAAAAGATTGCCTATGTTGGAGATTTTGCGTTCGTTTAAGTTTGGGATGCTTTTCCCGTTGATTCTGCAACAGTGTTCTGGCCCGTTTTGTCTACCAAGAGGAATCAGCTCCGTCGCCTGTTAATTTGGATAAACCTCTCCTTTACTGTCGATACTATATCTTTGAATTCAAACCACGGAGATTGGAAAGCAAAGGAGCTCAAGATGTCAGCTGCATCGGCACTTTATGCGGAATCAGCGGCGACGAGTGAAAATGCATGCCAGCCTGGGATTCGAACCCGGGATCTCATGCTTCCCAGGCAGTTGCGTTAATCACAGCGCCTCCCAAACACGATGTTTATCGCAACTGCCAGGACTATCACAGTACATCCCATGGCCGACCCATGGTGCAAATGGCTCTGAGCGCTATGGGACAACTACTGAGGTCATCAGACCCCCAGAACTTAGAACTACGTAAACCTAACTAACCTAAGGACATCACACACATCCATGTCCGAGGCAGGATTCGAACCTGCGACCGTAGCGGTCGCGCGGTTCCAGACTGTAGCGCCTAGATCCGCTCGGCCACTCCGGCCGGAGGCCGACCCATGCTCTCAGCTAGTGTCATGTCCTCCATGCTCACTATTTTCAGATTCCCGTATGAGGTCTAATGAGATTTTGCATCTACAATGGAAGTGGTAAACATATTCGAAACAACAGACACCCGCGGAATCTGTAGTTGTTATGCATATTATGTAAAGTGAAGGTCGAGGGAGGGCTGTGGGAAAAAAGGATAGGAAAGGGAAGGAACTCATGATATCAGCTGCACCGCGACTGTATGCGGACTCAGCAGCGCCGGGTGAAAATACGTGCCAGACAGGGATTCGAACCTGGGTCTCCTGCTTGCTGGGCAGGTCCATTAACGACTGCGCCACCCGGACACAGTGTTTATTGCAATTGCTTGGACTATCTGGGTATAACCCCTCCCCTCCACCGATAAACATTATCACCTAGTGTCACCTGCCCACAGTCTCTGTCCACGCCCTCCTGTGGGAATCTCAAAGTAAGCAGCATGAAGAACATGGATTAGGGCTGGGCATAGGTGGCGCTAGGTGGGAATGTGGGTTAGCTAGGAGACATAATTGCGATATACGCTGTGTCCAGGTGGTGCAGTGGTTAACACAACAGCGGAGTAAACATGAAATCCCTGGTTCGAATCCCAGTCTGGCATGCTTTTTCACTCGGGCCGCTGACTCCACATAAAGTACCGATGCAGCTGACATCATGAGTTCCTTCCCATTCCTTTCCTTCCCATTCCTTTCTCCTCCCCCCCCCCCCCCCCCCTCCGCCAACCTTCAGTTTACATAATACGTATCACAACTGAGGATTCTACGTGGTGTCATCTGTTCTTTCGGATATATCCGAAAGAATATATGCCACGCATTCATATAATAAGCACTTGTTGCATTCGATTTTACAATTGAGCCATATTCGCCACGACACAAACACAGCAAAAGCAGTGCTGTGCATGGCTGACAGTGCTACGACACGGACTACCAGGACTCAATCGTGGATTTCGAAGATAGCGCCCTAGCAAGCTCCCACCAGCACTGCATGGGACGGCGGTAGTCGCCCAGAGTTACGTCACAGCCTCTCCACCAGAGAGAGGCCGTGGACGCTGGTGATCGCTCACAGATTCAAGCTGGTGATGGGAGGGGGGGAGGAGGGTGGTCAGCTGGTCAGCAGTAGCTAGCGTGCCTCCTGGAATATCGGTAGCTCGACAGCGTGTCAAACACTATCCATTTGGCCACCAGTGAGCAGGTAGTAGAATGTTCCAAGTGTCCACATCAGTAGAGAGAAGACTGCAGCTCGCTACAACTGTCCATGAGGCCAGGCTGGCTGAGTAAGGAAGGTGTCAGTTTTCTGGCAAATGGCAGGCAGCGTGTCACAGGTTTCATCTCGGAACTGGACCACTGCAACTGAACAGAGGAAGGGATCGGAGGCCTGAGTATTTGTAGCTGTCTGTCGGAGGCAATGACTTAACTGACCTGTTAAAACCGATACCGGTATTCTAGTTCTGAGTAACCGGTATCTTTCGGTATTTTTTTGGTCTTGGTTATAACAGTTTTACTCATTTTTTACTAATGATCGTGGAAAAATGTGGTAGTGCTAAAATTTTTGGTTTTTAAATAAAACTGTTTTTCTACAAACGAGTGGTGTTTAGTAGTAAAATTTCCATTGCTTTGAAATATTGGGTTTTACAGAAAATGGGAAAAGGTATCTGCACAATTTTAATAAAAAAGCCAACAGCTAAAAACTAGCAACAAATACATGACGTAAGAATTGGTACATCACTGCATACCGTACCTGTTGCCAGGAGGAGGTATAGCAAACTTGCGACATCGTATAAGGGGGAAACATTCACAATGTTCCTTGGAAGAGAAAATAAATTTGGCTGAAGTTCGCTTATTATTTTATTGGATTTCTGTAAATTTGGGATAATAACTCAATCCTTCATTTTGCGGTTCCTTTAGGGTGAAAAATTGATAACTATCTAAAAGTGGCGATGCAGAAAAGTCATAAACTCGTGACGTTCCACTCTCACTGTCGCTTCGTCTGTCTCCTTCGTCTTCGCCATCTTTACTGCAGACATGCAGACCGATTTCTGCCACAGCCTCAATCTCATCGAGAACTCCTAATGCTTGCCATTTTTCAATCTTTGTTCGAAGACTGCATTTATTCGTGGAAATAACAACAATAAAAAACGAATATTGTTTATTTCACAAATGCTTTTAACAGAGCTTAAAGTGGGACGAAAAGAAACGGTGTAACCGTAAACCTGTTGTTTCAGCTATAATCCACATCCCTACACTGTAGTGCCTGTGACCGTGGCACTGTTGACGACGATACTCGCGCCGCTGATGTCAAGGCTAAAGCATCTCGTGGCGAATATAGGACTCACACATTATAGGATTCACACATCACCATGGTAGCTGCAGGAGGTTCACTTAGCAACAAACCAGTGCGATGATGCTATTGTCTGGCATCTTTAGTTTTGATCTTCCTGAGGTAGAGGCAATGTAGAAAACACACCTGTATTGATCACAGGCACAGGTGATATCCTGGGGATATAGCACCCCCCCCCCCCCCCCCACACACACACACACGCACACAGATTGTTGAGACATCAGATGGCGTGCTTCGTGTTGCAGTTTAAGTTTTCTGAAAATATTGCGAGAGCGTTATATGTATGTTCATTCCAAAAAGAAGGACAATAGATTGAAATAAGGAATGTGTGTGTGAATGTGCAGAACGGGAGATAAGAGACCCAACAAAGCCAGACCTTCGACAGGTATAGCCATAATTTGTTGTCCTGTGATAGTCTTGGGAAGGAACGTGGTCCTGTGCCTCTAATGCAGTGAGAGGTCTGGGCACTACAAGCAAAGAATCTGCCTCCTCAACTACAGCCTTGCGTAGCACCTGCTCTGTTCTCTGGACATCAGAAGCACGACGTGAATGTGCAGCTTTGGGACTACTTACACTGAAGCTGATGCTGGTGATACCTGCTGATTGTTATGTAAGTCTGCCAAGGGCTTCAGTAGACAGTGGAGCAGCGCCACCATCGAATGGGAGGGGGTGAAATCCTCATCCTGCAGGTGCTGTGGCATAAAGAAGGAAATTTCTACTGAAGACAGGAAAAGAATCATTATGACTGAGAAACAGGAATGACATAAAAGGTGAATCCTGATGATTAGGAAAGGCCTTTAAGTGAAAGGAGCTGCTGTCCATGTATGACGCCACAGTGAAACGGAAATGTTTAAGCAGTTTGAGAGCGCTTTGTACGAGGGTTGACTAAAAAGTAATGCCTCCACCTTCGTAACTCTTCAACAGTTGGCAGCAGTGGTACGCGGCAGGTACTGGCTTGTTCCGTAGCCTCTTCTCTACAGCTCCAGTTGGCGAGAAGCCTTAGCATTGAACGGTTGTGTTGTTGCAGTGTAAAGTATGGAACCCTGCGCAGACGGTTGGTCAATGGGATTTAAGCAACATGCAGTCATTGAATTCTTGACAACAGAAGGTGTTACCCCAAAGGAGATTCATCAGAGAATGAAAGCAGTTTATGGTGATTGTGTTGATGTGAATACTATGAAATACTAAGGACAACATTCAGCAGAATGACGCGGGTTCAGACTGATTCTGAGTCGTCTCAAGATCGGCTGAAAATTGAAGACGAAACCGCGGATCACAGCAAGGATAGGGAAGAGTTCAGGGATTCATGGGACTTCATTGAAGTGACTGTCAAGGGTTCAATCAAGGGCCACGCTAAGCTACAGTCTGTGGAATCGAATCCGATAAGCAGTGCCAGTGCGTTAAAACTACGTGCCATTAATTCACCAAATTTCGAAGGGGACTACCTTGTAAGTAGGCTGTTTAGGTTTTTTTATTGGTAACGCCACCTCTGTATGAAAATCACTGGCTGTGCTGTGTGCAGTCTGTGGCTGCTTTGCATTGTTGTAATACTCGCCATTGTAGTGTTAGGCAGCTGGCTGTGAACAGCGCGTAGCATTGCGCAGTTGGAGGTGAGCCGCCAGCAGTGGTGGATGTGGGGAGAGAGATGGCGGAGTTTTGAAATTTGTCATGAACTGCTATATTTATATATGATGATATCAAGGTAAATACATTGTTTGTTCTCTATTAATATCTTTCATTTGCTAACTATCCCTATCAGTAGTTAGTGCCTTCCATAGTTTGAATCTTTTATTTAGCTGGCAGTAGTGGCGCTCGCTGTATTGCAGTAGCTTGAGCAGCGAAGATTTTTGTGAGGTAAGTGATTTGTGAAAGGTATAGTTTAATGTTAGTCAGGGCCATTCTTTTGTAGGGAATTTTGAAAGTCAGATTGCGTTGCGCTAACAAAATATTGTGTATCAGTTTAAGCACAGTCATGTATAATTGTTCTAAGGGGATGTTTCATAACCTTAAGTGGTCGTTCTACAGAGATGGTTTATTAAGCCTCATTATGAACAATAATTCAATTGATGATGTGCACGAACTTCATTATCTAAACTCCTCTTTGAGAGGTGAAGCAAGGAACCTCTGCAGCATATACCTGTAACATCAGGAAATCTATCAATTGATTGGGGACTTATCGTAGAAGTATGATGATCCAAAAATAATTGCAGCCAGACATGAAAAGGCTTTGTTAGTTCTGCCTATAGTTGGCCATGGCACGGCAACCGATTATAGGCTATTAATTAATCACGTGTGTAGCCATTTGAAGGTTTTAGAAGCTCTTTAGCCTGACATACCACTTCATGAAATGTTCTTTCTGAAGCAATTTTGGCTGTTTTGCGACCCACAGATCGGCATGAGTGGGAGACAAAAATATCCGGGTCCACGTTCACCACAACAGATAGATTTTTTTGGAAACGAAATGTCAGGCTCTTTAGTTAATCAGATTCAGGGACATCACCTCAAGGGATTCACAAGGAAATGTCAGTAACTCAAACTAAGCATGCGAGGAAAGCTCATCTGGCTAACGCTGATGCTGAGGTGGGATGTCAATTTTGTAATGAACCTTATGCTATCAGCAATTGCAAGGGGTTTCAATCAGCAAATATCGAAGAGCTACCTGTGTTTGTATGAAGAAATAAGCTTTGTTTTTCCTGCCTGTGCCATGGTCACTTCTTGAGTAAATCCAAGGTTCTACTTATAAGACTTGTAAGGGAAGACACAATATACTGCTCCATAAGTCAGCTGGTTCAAGGGATAGACATAATGGTTAATCTGGAAGCCACTCCTTGGCCCATCAGGCTACGAAGGCGAGATGTAACACAAATTGTAAGGCTTTGTTGGCAACTGCTGTTGTCAACATTAAAGACAGCTTGGGTAGGCAGCGGTCTTGTAGGCTGCTCCTAAATAGTGCGAGCCAGCTGTGCTTTATATCTAAGGGTATAGCAGATAAATTAAAACTTAAAAGAAATAGTCATTTCCTGTGAATGGCATAAACAATGCCTTTGTAGCCTCAGTGTCTAATACCTGAAATGTTGAACTGTCGTCTAGGCTTAGCGACTTTTATATAAGAACCACTTGTGCTATTGTTGAAAATGTCACCAGTGTCCTACCAGCAAGCTATATAGACATAAGAAGTTGGGATGTCCCACTTGAGCCACCACTTGCTGTTCTTGAGTTCAACAATCCTGCCACAGTAGATTTAATTCTTGGTGCTGAGGTTTCCTTCGATGTTGTTTCGTAGGGAAAGGCTGGAGAAACCAAATCATCCATCGCTGATTGAAATTAAATTCGGCTAGATTTTGTCTGGTATGATACCTTCAGCTTCATGCAACATGCCTTGTTCTACAGTAACCTCGTGCTTTGCTTGAGGTGATAGTTTACGTGCCAAACTACAAAGACTTTGGGAGCTAGAGGAACTGTCTACCAAGCAGGATAAAAGATGAGGCTCACTTTCAGCGCCACATAGCTCGAGATGAAGATGGGATATTTGTGGTTCGACTGCCAGTGAAACCTGACTGTATACCTTTAAGTGAATCACGAGAACAGGCCTCTCAGAGGCTGGAGCATCTTCAGAGCAGATTTAAGAGGCATCCGAATTTGAAGAGGGAATACGCTGCATTCATGCATAGTATATTGAACTAGGACACATGAAGATCTCTAATTCTCAGCATTTTGTTAGTCCAGGGTTTTACCTTCCACATCACGCTGTCTTCAAGGAATGCAGCTCCACTACTAAGTTGAAGTTAGTATTTGATGGCTCTGCTGCCACTTCTAATGGAGTGTCTCTCAATGATATCTTGATGATTGGTCCCACCGTCCAGTAAAATTTCGGTCCTTTAATATGGCTCTGTCAGCTGACGTAACGAAAATGTATTGCCAAGCGTCTCTCCATTCTGATTATAGGATAAGTGGCTCTGCGCACTATGGGACTTAACATCGAAGTCCCCTAGAACTTAGAACTACTTAAACCTAACTAACCTAAGGACATCACGCACATCCATGCTCGAGGCAGGATTCGAACCTGCAACCGGAGCATTCGCGCGGTTCTGGACTGAAGCGCCTAAAACCACTCGGCCACCACGGCCAGCTCTGATTATAGGAATTCTGTGGCGGGAATCACCATATGAACCGATGCAAGAATATATATTATCTACAGTCACTTATGGAACATCTCTGCTGCTTTTCCTGCGACTAGATGTCTCTAACAGTTGGCCTTGGAAAATCAAGACAGGTCCAGTTGCACCGTAAGCGCTGTTGTCTAGCTTTTACGTGGATGACTTCTTAGATGGGTCAGCGACAGAAGCTGACGCTCAGGAACTTCAAACCCAGCTGACCCAACTACTTGCTTCTAGGGGGATTCCACTGAGGAAATGGTGTTCCAACAGTCACAAGGTTATGGAAAAAAATCCATTGCAGGACAGAGAAACCTTTCTGCCTTGTAATCTTACTGGTGAAAAAACCACAAAAACTTTAGAAATATTATGGCACCCTGGCTGTGACACATTCCAGTTCCACGTGCAGCTGAAGAATCATCGTTGCTCAAAAGATTACCAAGCGTAATGTTCTGTCTACAATAGCATCTATTTTTGACCCACTAGGGCTCGTGGGTCCAGCAGTCACAAGCTATTCTTGCAGCGCTTGTGATAACTAACCCTTGATAGGGATGAAGTTCTGCCACCCAACCCAACTGATCAATGGAATGTCTTCTATATGCAACTACCTTCCCTAAATGATATTTCAATAGCAATGAAGATTTTTCCCTGTCCTCAGTACGGTAAACTCGAAATCCATGGTTTTTGTGATGTTCCACAGTTGGCATATGGTACTCGTGTATATATCAGATGCGTTCTTCCCAACAACAAAGGTGTAGTTTCATTGGCTGCAGCCAAATCTCGTGTAACTAGTTTCAAACTGCAATCTCTTTCAAGACTGGAATTATGTTGTGCTCTTCTTCTTGCTCGACTCACCCATAAGGTGGCCAATGACTCAGATGTCGTAAACAATAGTGATATCCACCTGTGGGCGGACTCCACAATAGTTCTCTGCTGGTTGCAACGCAGTCCTAGTCATTGGAAAACTTTTGTTTCCAACAGAGTGTCTAAAATTCAGGAACTGTGTTCAGTACCCAACTGGAGACATGACAAATCAACAGACAATCCTGCTGATCTTAGCACAGTTCAATATGGTAGAGAGATCGCTTTGTTAATGGCCAGTTCTTCTATACCACATAACAGCAAATTACGAGATTTGCTTCCGTTTGTTGCTGTAGAAGATATTCTACGAGTAGGAGGGAGGTTAATGAATGCTGACATACCATACGATGAGTGACATCCTGTTATCACACCACCTACGCATCATCTGACAAGTTTTCATCATTTATGAACATTAAAATCTGTTGCATGCTGGGTCACAGCTTTCGTTGAACATGTTGTGTAGGAGGTTTTGGATTCCTAACAGGCGCAACAAATTCAAAGGAGTTATTGGGAAATGTTTGAAGTGCTTTAGGTTCAAGTCACAGACTGCAGTTCAACTTATGGTTCATTTATCAGCATCTAGAGTAAACCAGTCTCGTCCTTTCCAGCACTGTGGAGTGGATTACGCAAGCCCTGTTACTGTGAAGCATGATGGAAGACGGATTAAGGTTACTACCAAGGCCTATATTGCCTTATTCATTTGCATGGCAACCAAAGTCGTCCATCTAGAGTTAGTTAGTGACTTAGTAACCAGTTCATTTCCGGCTGCCCTCACGAGATCCACTGCGAGAAGAGGGAAACCTTCTCACATGTATAGTGATGATGGTACTACATTTGTAGGTGCACACAATGAACTTAAATTTTTTTTCCTGTGATGATGCTACAGTTGATGATATGGCGAATTTTTCGACCTCAGAGGGTATCAACTGGAATTTTACTCCACCTCTTGCCCTTCACTTTGGTGGACTGCGGGAAGCAAGAGTCAACTGTATGGAGTCACATCTCAAACGTGTCATTGGCAATACAGCACTGACTTTCGAAGAACTAACTACGGTATTAACTCAGATAGAAACATGCCTAAATTCAAGGCCTTTGTGTGCTCTATCTGATGACATGGAATTCTCCATCTGTTCTCACTCCTGGGCATTTCCACATTGTACAACCTCTTTGTGCCCATCCTGAACCCTCCATGCTTGAGATTCCTACCAAGAGGTTGCACAGGTGGCAACTTGTACAGCGGCTGCATTAGTACTTTTGAACTGCAGCAACGCAGTAAATGGAATTCAGAATGAGCATGGCAGCCCCAGATTGGCGATCATGCCCTGGTCAAGGAGGATAACTTGCCTCCCTTGGTGTGGAGGCTGGGTGTCGTCGAGCACCTGTTCCCGGACCGGATAATCGTGCGCATGTGCTGATGGTGAAAACTGCTAATGGGCAGGTTAAAAGGCCTTTAGCAAAATTGTGTACCCTGCCTAGGCAGTGAATCAGCCAAGTGTTCCCTCAGATTTGTGTGGTGGTACATGATAAAGAACCATTGCCAAATTTCTGTTTACAGGAACAAATTCTTAATTCATAACATCAACTTGAGAAGCTGTGCATGTTTCTTTTGTGGATTGACTATTGTCAGTATTGACTTCATACATTTTATATGCAATATGATAGTAATACTTTGTTACTTTTGTGTTTAATGCTAGTACCTCCCATATCTCTCATCAGTGTGACAGTAACATTTGTTGGTTCATGCAATCAAAAGTAAGTGAATTTCATATTTATGTGTCTTGACTTTGTGTCTAGTAGTATTTTTCTTGTTTTCCTCGTTTTGAATTATGTTGTTTGTTAAATTTATGTCTATTTGTAAAATGAGGAGACACATTTTAGATTGGGAGTGTGATGAGTTCCATAACTCATTTGCCACTGCAAGAGCCATCTAGCAGTAGTTTTAAAACTGAGCAGGTGAGACTGTCCGGTATAATCTGATCCCTTTCGGGAAACATTGCAATTGGTTGTGCAGAAATGGACTTCCTAGGTCCTGTGTGCATGCAGGTAAGCTGGTCGGCTGTTGTAAGCTGCAAGCAGGTAGCCCGGAGACTCTGCAGCGAGCAGACGTGTGTCTCGTCTAGCCAAGGTCAGCAGCTCGCAGGCACCTTGTGCACTTGTTAGATATTGCTGAAAGCGCCTGTAAAGTAATGTGGAATAAAGTGTTTATGTATCAGAAATGTTGTTTTCGGTCTAATTATTGTGAATGGAAACAAGAGGAGGACAGTGAGTCTTCTCGCACTACACACTCAAATCTTATATGTGCTAACGCAGGACCTGAGACCTGCAGCCGGCCGCAGTGGCCGTGCGGTTCTAGGCGCTGCAGTCTGGAACCGCGAGACTGCTACGGTCGCAGGTTCGAATGCTGCCTCGGGCATGGATGTGTGTGATGTCCTTAGGTTAGTTAGGTTTAACTAGTTCTAAGTTCTAGGGGACTAATGACCTCAGAAGTTGAGTCCCATAGTGCTCAGAGCCATTTTTTGAGACCAGCAAGTGAAGTGTGTACAGTCAAATTTGCACCAGTGGTGGGTCTCGAGCCGAATCTAGGGCTGCACGTTTCTGTAGTGGCTTCAGGAGATTCCCTTGACAGCAAACCGGTGTGTTGTTGCTGTTGTTATTGTCGTCCGGAATATGTATTTCTGATCTTCCTGAGGTAGTGTCGCCAGCGAACTGGAGCTTTGGCAACCCGGTGGACAGGCCTGCACCTGCAGTGCTGGTAGCTGTCATTGAGGCGATATTTGAGGATATAGTACTTCTAATGTCTCATTTCCTTATCTACGAGGGCTATTTGGGAAGTAAGGTCCGACTGGCGCGAAATGGAAACCACAGGGAAATCTGATGCTATGCACAAATGTGTTGGGCAGTTTGTCTAGTATGCCTGTCGTCACATCAGATCCGAACACACAGTGAGCACATAAGAATGATCAGAAAATAGTGTCTCCCATCAAGCATGATGGCATGATGGCCTGATGTCATTCAGCCCACGTAACATAACTGTCATGCACGTCCTTGTTCATGACGATTATTGGCCGTACTCTGCGAGGGCAATGAAGGTTCTCCTGCAGCGTTTTATAAGAGAAGTGTTTTATCACACACACTTTAGCCCATAGTTGGTTCCCTCAGAGTTTCATCTCTGCTCACATGAACCGCTGGCTATGAAGACAACATTCTGGCACAGACAGCGAGCCGTAGACGGACATAGAGAATTGGTGGAAAGCACAGGTGGCTCCATTCTATGACGAGGTATCGGAAAGTTGGTACAACACTACAACAAATGTCTAAGTCGGAATGGCTGCTGTGTAGAGAAGTAGCTGGAAAGTGTAGCTAACCATTGCAAATAAAATATTTTTGATTTTCACTGTGGTTCCCATTTCGCGAACGATTGGATCTTACTGATAGACCTCGTAAGTCTCCCAGTATCTTGTGAGAACTTCTTATGCACTGTTTTAGTAGTTTACTTAAAACTAATAGGTCTCTTGTGGCTAAAACATTATATTTGACGCATTTCAGACATAGTCCATCCTCAAGACCTAAGGAAATGATTTCCTACATAGTATGGCATCACACGAATGTATTCTGAACATCGGTTGGAGATGAGTACCAATATTGAGAATGAACTCATGTGGTGCTATATTATGAGTGAAGGTTTTTTGTTTGATGTTCTGAGGATGCGGTATGCCCAAAAAATATCAAATATACTTTTTTAAGAAGAAGGGACCTGTTATTTTCAAGTGAGCCATTACAGCAATGTATAAGAAGTGCTCACAATTTACATTGTGGTCACAGACCTCGTGCACGAGTTTAGGTCGCAACGTGAGTCCGTCAGTTTCTCCTGCCTTAATTCGAGTATATCCATTTACCTTTGTTTTTATGTTTATTGATGCTCATATTTTAACATCTTTTCAAGATCCCTATATTTTCACAAGAAGTTAAAATTTGGTACAAAATGAAAAAAACATCAAATACAAAATAAAATACCTCATCGTCATTATCATCGTCTTGGAAACAGCGACGCCATGTTTATCACTTTATTGTAATAAATCACAAAAAGAATCACTTTTATCCTATTTTAATCTTGTTCATCTGTTAAGTGTTAGCGAGTTAATAAGCGTACAGATATCTGGTTAAAGAGTGCCAATGACTGGTGTCACACAGCCCTCTCCCCTCCCTACAATGTGGACGGGGAGAGGGAGGGGGAATAAAATGATCAACACAGAAAAAATTACTTAATTTTAGTTATATGTTGTGTACCAGTAGAAATGATTATATAGGGCTTCATACTGGTGTGATAGTACACTGAGGTGACAAAAGTTACGGGGTAGCTATATGCTCTTATACCAAATGACGGTAGTAACGCGTACACGAGATATAAAAGGGCGGTGCATTGGCGGTCATGAGTACTCAGGTGTTTCATTTTGAAGGGTTTCCGAAGTGATTATGACCGCACGATGAGAATCAAGACTTTGAATGCAGAATGGTAGTTGGAGCTAGACGCAAGGGACAGTCCATTTCGGAAATCCTGAGAGAAGTCAATATTCTGAGATCCACAGTGTCAAGAGTGTGCCGAGAATACCAAATTTCAGGCATTACCTCTCACCACGGACAACGCAGTCGCCGATAGTCTTCACTTAACGACCGAGAGCAATAACGTTTGCGTACAGTTGTCAGTGCTAACAGGCAAGCACCACTGCGTGAAATCAATATGGGAAGTTCCATGGACGTATCAGATAGGACAGTGTGGCGAAATATTTCATTAATGGGCTGTGGCAGCAGACTACCGGCTCCATGTCTTAGCTAACAGCACGACGTCGCCTGCAGCACCTCTCCTGGGCTCGTGGCCATGTCAGTTGGACCCTAGAAAACTGGAAAATCGTGGCCTCGTCAGATGAGTCCTGATTTCAGTTGGTAAGAGCTGACCGTAGAGCTCGAGGTGGCGCAGACCCCACGAAGCCATGGACACAAGTTGTCAACAAGACACTGTGCATGCTGGTGGTGGCTTCATAACGGTGTCGGTTGTGTTTACATGGGATGTACTGGATCCTGTAGGTGTTCAGCTACTTGGAGACCATTTGCAGCCATTCATGGACGTCATGTTCCCAAATAACGATGGAATTTTTATGGGTGGCAATGCGCCATGTCACTGGGCCACAATTGTTTGTGATTGATTTGAAGAACATTCTGGGTGGTTCGAGTGAATGGTTTGGCCGCCGTGGTCGCCCAACAGCAATCCCATCGAACATTTATGGGATATAATAAAGAGGTCAGTTCGTGCAGAAACTCTTGCACCGTCAGCACGTTCACAATTATGGACAGCTGCAGAGGCACCGTGGCTCAGTATGTCTGCATGGGACTTCCAACGAGTTGTTTGAGTCATTGCCATGTCGAGTTGTTGCACTTGGCCGAACTAAAGGAGGTCCGACATGATATTAGGAGGTATCTCACGACTTTCGTTACCCAAGTACCGGGTGATCAAATAGTCAGTATAAATTTGAAAACTGAATAAATCACGGAATAATGTAGATAGAGGGGTACAAATTGACACACATGCTTGGAATGACATGGAGTTTTATTAGAACCAAAAAATACAAAAGTTCAAAAAATGTCCGACAGATGGCGCTTCATCTGATCAGAATAGCAATAATTAGCATAACAAAGTAAGACAAAGCAAAGATGATGTTCTTTACAGGAAATGCTCAATATGTCCACCATCATTCCTCGACAATAGCTGTAGTCGAGCAATAATGTTGTGAACAGCACTGTAAAACATGTCCGGAGTTATGGAGAGGCATTGGCGTCGGATGTTGTCTTTCAGCATCCCTAGAGATGTCGGTCGATCACAATGCACTTGCGACTTCAGGTAACCGCAAAGCCAATAATCGCAAGGACTGAGGTCTGGGGACCTGGGAGGCCAAGCATGGCGAAAGTGGCTACTGAGCACACGATCATCACGAAACGACGTGCGCAAGACCACTACGGGCTCTATCGTCTAAACAACCCGTGGCTTCGAACTTCGGAATCATTCTCGCCAGAGCTGCATTTGTCAATGGACCTTTACCCATTCGAATCCCCTTCCTATGGCGATAGGGTCGTAACGCTGAACTATCACATTCCCCATTCTGATAATACAGTTTCACTAAAAGCGTCTTTTCAGGTAACGTCAACATGCTGCGACCGCTGGCGCATCTGATTCTCTCTCTCATTACAGCTCCTTTTTTACACGATTGTCATGCACAGTCACTGGCGTTTTGCTGTCCAGAGCCATCTGTCAGACATCTTGAGAACTTTTTTTTTTGTTCTAATAAAACCCCATGTCATTCCAAGCATGTGTGTCTATTTTTAGCTCTCTATCTACATTATTCCGTGGTTTATTAAGTTTTCAAATTTATACTGACTTTTTGATCGCCCGGTATATTTCTCATAGGCCCAGGCTGGTTACTTTTACCAAAGAATTTGACCGATCACCAGCTGTGAATACTCGTGTATTAATAGAATGCCATAGTACAGTAAATAGTTTATGCTTTTGTTTACCTCTTTACACAGGTTACAGGTACATATCGTTATTTTATTTTGCTTCTGAGATCTGAAGATGGCAATTGTATTGACTGCAACTTGTAATCAATAACGTATGTCATGCAACTGAAACAGTAAAAATAAACTTTCGTTAAAATAGACGATCCGGGTAACAGCAATCTGCAGGCACGCAGAAGTTCTACGCTCAGAGACCAGTGTCGAAATTCAGAAAACTACCACGGAGGTCGTCCATCAATATAACGCGGTTGGTCCTTACTTGTAGCCCAGAAGGCAGCAGTAAACTGCGGAACCAGGAAACGAGCTCAAGCGGCAGGATGTTTCTGTGCGACCCTAAAAGCGCGCGCCTGGCCGCATTCCTCTCTTCCTACGGCCTGCGCAGCGTCACGCAGCGCCGAGATGCGCTCTGCAGATTATACGCGGCTAAGTAGACCACTGCCTCCACAAATAAAGCTGCAGCGGAATACTCCGTAATGTCGGCTTCTCGCTTCAGAACTCGCGGCCCGAAATGTTCCTCCTTTTTTTCCGCTTCATGTAAGAAGAAGGCTCGCTGCCGTCAGCACTTGGTCCCGGTAAAGTGTGGTGTTCACTATTCCGACTCATGACATATTTAGCTGAGGGTAGGCAAAAGCAGTATTTCGGGAGAGTCGTTATCAGCCTCATAAATTTAATTGCTGTATCTTGAAGAAACCTGAGCGTTAGAAGAGCTGAAAGGAATATTCAGCCTCTGTCAATGTGAATTAAATATTCCCCACGCTACACGTTTCTATAGGATAGCTTCCATCAAAATGGTTCAAAAGGCTCTGAGCACTATGGAACTTAACATCTGAGGTCATCAGTCTCCTAGAACTTATAACTACTTAAACCTAACGACAGCAAACACATCGATGCCCGAGGCAGGATTCGAACCTGCAACCGTAGCGGTCGCGCGGTTCCAGACTGAAGCGCCTAGAACCGCACGGCCACACCGGCCGGCTAGCTTCCAGCACCGCATCTGGTAAAGTGAGCAATTTCATTGTTCCAAAAAATGTACAACCGGCGAATGTCAACAGTGAAAATTTTTGTGAGGACTTGATGACATATCTTTTTTATGCATTTATAGGAATAGTTTAATAAATCCCTTTGCCCACCGTAATGATAGCCCCCTGAAACCCCTAAAGCTACATCTATATACCACAAGCCATCTTACAGTGTATGGTGAAGGATACAGCTGGTACCATCACAATTCCTCCTTTCCTTATTCCATTCCTCAACCATGCGTAGCAAGAAGGACTGTCGCTAAGCCCCAGGATTTCTTTTTCCGTTAGTCTTCGTGGCGGCCATGGGGGTCTAATCGGGTGGAGCACTAGAATCCGCCCCTGCTGAGTACTGCTGGTCAAAACGACTTGCAAAATGATTTAGATAACACATCTGTATGGTGCGAAAAGTGGCAATTGACCCTGAATAAAGAAAACAGCAAAGTTAATCACATGAGTACTAAAAGAAATCAGCTAAATTTCGATTACTCAATAAGTAACACAAATCTGAGGCCTGTAAATTCAATTAAATACTTAGTGATTACAATTACAAATAACCTAAATTGGAACGATCACATAGATAATATTGTGGATAGAGCAACCCAAAGACTGCGATTCATTGGTACAACACTTAGAAGGTGCAACAGGTCTACCAAAGAGACTGCTTACACTACGCTTGTCCGCCCTGTTCTGGAGTACTGCTGTGCGGTGTGGGATCCGCATCAGGTGGGACTGGCGGATGACATCGAAAAAGTACAAAGAAGGGCAGTTCGTTCTGTATTACCGCGAAATAGGGGAGATCGTGCCACAGACATTGGAGTGGCAATCATTAAAACAAAGGCGTTTTTCGTTGCGACGGGATCTTCTCATGAAATTTCAGTCACCAGTTTTCTCCTCCGATTGCGAAAACATTCTGTTGACACCCACCTACATAGGGAAAAATGATCATCACGATAAAATAAGAGAAATCAGAGCTCGCACGGAAAAATTTAAGTGCTATTTTTTCCCGCGTGTCGTTCTGGAGTGGAACGGTAGAGAGGCAGCATGAAGGTGGTTCATTGAACCCTCTGTCAGGCACTTTATTGTGAATAGCAGAGTAATCACGTAGATGTAGATGTATCATCACAATTCCTCATTTCACGTGAACCATCCGAGTACAAATGATAGCTCCTGCTGCTGCTGCTGCTGCCTGACAGAGCCAGATGGGTCTCTGTTGTCCTGCAGAGTTGAAATTAAATAGCCACGCCTCCAAACTGATGATTGTGGTGGTGTTTTCCTGGCTTCTTGTGTTTGTGCGAGCGGGTTGCTTCGTTGTTGCTGTCCGATCGTCCTTGTGACTTAGTCATCACGAAGTAGGTGAAGCCATTGGGTAGAGCTGATAAGCTGGACCCTTTGTCCCAGAGTGCGGATATGTCTTTTCGTTGACTGGGAAGTCTTATCATACAAGAGCCGAGCAGCCTATCGAAACCTATCTTTGATGGTAGGTATATTTGAGATCCGTGTAAGGTCGGCCGTTAGAAATTCCCGTGGCAGATGTCACGCCAGCCGCAGAGCCCGCTTCTGGAGTCTTCACTGGCGTCCAATGTCAGTCTCCGCTGCGTTGCCCTAGACCACCGCAGCGTATTGGAAGATGTTTCTAAATGTTCAAATGTCTACGAATATCATCCGTGTAAGGTCGGCCGTTAGAAATTCCCGTGGCAGATGTCACGCCAGCCGCAGAGCCCGCTTCTGGAGTCTTCACTGGCGTCCAATGTCAGTCTCCGCTGCGTTGCCCTAGACCACCGCAGCGTATTGGAAGATGTTTCTAAATGTTCAAATGTGTACGAATTCCTAAGGGACCAAACTGCTGAGGTCATCGGTCCCTAGACTTACACACTACTTAAACTAACTTAAGCTAAAAACAACATACACATCCATGCTCGAGGGAGGATTCGAACCTCCACCGGGGGGGCCGCGCAATCCGTGACATTGCGCCTCAAACCGCGCGGCGCGAGGAAAATGTGCCTGATGAGGGTCATCCAAGTCGCCTCACCCAGTTGTGGAGGTAGTGTCGTCGATGGATTCCGGAAGGGGTACAGTTGGGTCAGTCAACCCCTGGTCTTTTTTGTCAGTCTAGCAGAATGGGGGCGGGCGTTACCGTGGAATAGCACCACTTTCGCAGTTTTCCTGGTCGTTGTTCTTGAACTGCATCTGCAAGACGTCTCAGTTGTTGACAGTAAATGTCAACAGTGATGGTTACACCTCGAGGAAGCAATTTGTAGTACACCATACAGCCACTGTTCCACCACAAGCATAGCATTAGCCATTGTCGATGTGCGCAGGCCTTTCCACGAGGAACTGCTGCTTTGTTTGGGCTCAACCATTTCTTTCTTTTCCTTATGTTACAATAAAGACACCATTTCTCGTCACCAGTAACGATACTGGACAGGAATGGTCGGTGTTGTTCATGAGCCAGTTGGTGACGAGCAAGCAGAGATGCGCGTATAGCCATCCACTGATTTTTGCAATTTTGGTTTAGAACATGCGGTACCCATACAATCGATTTTTTAACCTTGCCCATTGCATTCAAATGTCGCACGATAGCGGAATGACCACAGTTCATCACGTCTGTCAGTTGTCGAGTACACTGACGTGAATCATTGCGGATTAATGCGTTTAAACGACCTTCATCAACCTCCAAAGGTCTTCCTTCTTCAAAACGATCCTCCTTGAAATGACAAAACCATTTTTTTTTTTGCCGTGCACTATCCAATGACCGATTATCACCATACACGGCTCAAGTACTTCTGGCTTTCTCTGCTGCTGTCACCCCTCCAGTGAACTCAAACTGAAGAACAAGTCCGAAATGTTCCGATTTCTACACTTAGTACTACATTTTCTAGCGACCTCAGCTCCACTGACTATCTCCAGATGACAAAATGACAATAAGTAAACTCAAATAGCAACAGTGAACTAGAAATAAAAATGACAATCGATAAATAAACCCACAGCAACCAGAATAACGACAAGCAAAACAAAAATGCTACGAACTTATGCACCGACCTAATATAATGCCATTTGTCAAAAGTCTCTCACGTCGGTGGATTTCCCCATTTGGCCCTTATAGTCGCTAGAATGATTCCCCATTCTTCTCTGCTGCACTTGTATACTTTCTCCTTACCACGTCACATTCTCTCAAGACAACCGGGAAGCGTCACATCTGGTCGTTACATTGCACTAGTCCACTTAGTTTTTATTCTTCCCGCTTAACATTTCAAAGTGTCTTCTCGTATGTATTGGCACACTTACATGCGAACTGGGACTTTCGATATCTTTCGCTCTTCATATACACGGTGGTGTAACTAGGGTAGCTGATACTAGGAGAAACTTCCGGTTCCCTCGCCGCCGCTCTGTCCATCCCTCCCTGTCGACTGACACCATTTTCTGTTTTATGCTCAACGCCGATTCAGTCTTTTTTGTTTACCGGGATGAAAATAAATTTACAATGACATAAAAAGTACACATTTCTACAGGGTGAGTCACTAACTGTTGCCACCAAGAATAACTCCGAAGGTATGATATGAGCTGAAAAGTTTGTGGGATAACAGTTGCATGGGACAACGGGAGCCAAAATATGACGCTGGTTTTCTGTTGCTAGGTGGGGTCGCTTCAGAGATATGAAGGTCAACATTAGTTTGGTACTCATTTTCTGATAGAGGCTATCGATACGAATCCAATGATGTGTCACAGTAAGGTCTTTGAAGGTCTACGAAGATCACAAAGGTGGCATGAACGTCCATTTACAGAAGGTGTATGAAGTGATGACCATTGGTACCAACGCAGTGCTGCAATCTTCTTATCATGGATTGAGTGGTATTCGTTATCACATCGGCACTTATTAAAGCACATGCTCTGACAATTCTCTCTCGCATATCTTCAGGTGTAGTTGGAACGTCTTTATAAAAAAAAATGCCTTTTACGAATCCCCACAAGAAAAAATCCAAAGGAGTGAAGTCTAGCGAAGGAGCCGGCCACGACACATCTCCTCCGCGTCCAATCCAACTATTTGGGAATTGCCTTTGCAACTCATTTCTAGCCATCTGCGAAAAATGTGCCGGACACCCATCGTGTTGATACCACATTATGTTCCTTGTTCCTAAAGGTATTTCTTCCAAAACAGACCTAGTGTTTCATGCAGCAATATGGTGTACTTCCATTAAGATTTCCTTCGACGAAATAGGGGCCTATAATTCTGTCCTCCAGAACCCCACACGGTACATTCACCGACCGCGGTTTTTGGTGTGCAACTTGCTGCAGCCAACATGGATTTTCACTTGCTCAAGAATGCATGTTCCGCAAATTAACATTTCCATGGTTCGCGAAGGTAGCCTCGTCACTAGATAAAATCAAATTTATAAATGTGTCACCCCTCTGAATCTGAAGTTGAGCCCATTGGCAGATTTCAATGCGACGCGTACAATCCGTACCAGTTAATTCTTGGTGGAGACTGACATGGTAAGGAAGATATTTATGGCGATGCAGAACACGAACAACACTACTCTGGCTCATGCCAGATTCCCTTGTGATTTGACGCAAACCAACACATGGATCCCGAACCACAGTGGCAAGTGTACAATTTCCGTTTCCACGTTAGTAACTTTCCTTTGCCGGATATGTTTCCGATGCATTAAAGATGCAGATTATCATACACATATGTCTATGTGCGACGTGTGGGGTGGGTACGTTGAGGATATCTTTCAGTCTCTAGCTCTCACTGAATTTCGTTGGCATTCTCCGTAAATGAGAAGCGTATCGACTAGTTCTTCGAAGGAATACATCATTCACATTCGCTTGTTTCGACTATACTAGTCTTACTGTTCCTATTAGTGTTGTATTGCGAAACCGTCGAATGCTGTTTACATGTCAAGGGCACGTTAGGTGGATACGCCGTATTCGGCGAATATTTTCTATTTGCACGATATAAAAGAGAGAGTTGTCTGAGCATGTGCTTCGATAAGTGCCGATGTGATAAGGAATACCACTCAGTCCGTGATAAGAAGATTGCAACACTGCATTGATGATACCAATGGTCATCACTTCGAACACCTTCTGTAAGTGGATGTTCATGCCAGCTTTTTGACCTTCGTTGACCTTCAAGGTCCTTACTGTGACACATCATTGGATTCGTCTCGATAGCCGCTATCAGAAAACAAGTACCAAACTAAAGCATCCCATTAAAAAAAAATGACCTTCATATCTCTGACGCGACCCCACCTAGCTACAAAAAACCAATGTCATATTATGGTCCCCGTTGTCCCATGCAACATTTGTCATACTAACTTTTCAGCTACTATCGTAATTTCGGAGTTATTCTAGGTGGCGATAGTTAGTGATTCAACCTGTATAATAGTTTTTGCATGACACAGTTCAACGTGAGGAACAATATAGATTAGATTAATACTAATCTATAGTATATAGTATATAGTCCAAAATAGCAGTGCATGCAACAATATCGCGACTAGTTTTTCATTGTTCCACTGACGACCAATGTAAACCGTAACAAACAAAACAGTCGGCGTAACCAGAACAGTTTCAGCTGTACGTTGAAAATAAGAAACAAGCGGCTCCTGTTCAATACAGCCTAATCCGAAAGTCCTCCTTATCTCCGTTTATTCATGTCACACCCTTCCCATTGTAGAAGCCTTCTTCATCTTCCCTGTCGTGCTTCTCCACCCTCCCCCCCCCCTCCCCCCATTTCTTTAGCCATTCCTAATTTTAGTCGCCGGTTGCAAAACTGCAAAACCGCGCTCAGGGCACGCGCCTCGACAGCCATATTCGGCATGCACGAAACATTTTAAACTCGACACGAAGTTTTAAACAAGCCCTACACTCTGTACCGGATGTCCAACGATGATGCTAACGTGTTACCCAAGAAATAGTTTTCAATGGGTCTCAGTGCTCAATTTGTCACGTTACCAGAGACCAGTTTTCCTTTGTTCTTGCTCGCCGCTGACAAGACGGCCAAGTACACGTATGCTGCACTACACTTCATTATGTCGAACCCCAATAATGGCTAACGCCGCCAAAGAATAAAAAAAATGGCTCCAAGCAATATGGGATTTAACATCTGAGGTCATCAGTCCCCTAGACTTGTTGTTGTTGTTGTCTTCAGTCCTGAGACTGGTTTGATGCAGCTCTCCATGCTACTCTATCCTGTGCAAGCTTCTTCATCTCCCAGTACTTACTGCAGCCTACATCCTTCTGAATCTGCTTAGTGTATTCATCTCTTGGTCTCCCTCTACGATTTTTACCCTCCACGCTGCCCTCCAATGCAACATTTGTGATTCCTTGATGCCTCAGAACATGTCCTACCAACATGTCCTATCTTCGTCTTGTCAAGTTGTGCCACAAACTCCTCTTCTCCTCAATTCTATTCAATACCTGCTCATTAGTTATGTGATCTACCCATCTAATCTTCAGCATTCTTCCGTAGCACCACATTTCGAAAGCTTCTATTCTCTTCTTGCCCAAACTACATATCGTCCGTGTTTCACTACCATACATGGATACACTCCATACAAATACTTTCAGAAATAGACTTCCTGACACTTAAATCTATAATCGATGATAACAAATTTCACTTCTTCAGAAACGCTTTCCTTGCCATTGCCAGTCTACATTTTATATCCTCTCTACTTCGACCATCATCAGTTATTTTGCTCCCCAAATAGCAAAACTCCTTTACTACTTTAAGTGTCTCATTTCCTAAACTAATTCCCTCAGCATCACCCGACTTAATTCGACTAAATTCCATTATCCTCGTTTTGCTTTTGTTGATGTTCATGTTATATCCTCCTTTCAAGACACTGTCCATTCCGTTCAACTGTTCTTCCAAGTCCTTTGCTGTCTCTGACAGAATTACAATGTCATCGGCGAACCTCAACGTTTTTATTTCTTCTCCGTGGACTTTAATACCTACTCCGAATTTTTTGTTTTCTTTATTGCTTGCTCAATATACAGATTGAATAACATCGGGGACAGGCTACAACCCTGTCTCACTCCCTTCCCAACCGCTGCTTCCCTTTCATGCCCCTCGACTCTTATAACTGCCATCTGGTTTCTGTACAAATTGTAAATAGCCTTTCGCTCCCTGTATTTTACCCCTGCCACCTTCAGAATTTGAAAGAGAGTATTCCAGTGAACATAGTCAAAAGCGTTCTCTAAGTCTACAAATGCTAGAAATGTAGGTTTGCCTTTCCTTAATCTATTTTCTAAGATAAGTCGTAGGGTCAGTATTGCCTCACGTGTTCCAACATTTCTGCGGAATCAAAACTGATCTTCGCCGACTTAGAACTACTTAAACCTAACTAACACACATCCATGCCTGAGGCAGGATTCGAACCTGCGACCGTAGCAGCCGCGTGGTTGCGGACTGAAGCGCCTAGAACCGCTCGGCCACCGCGGCCGGCTTGCCAAAGATGTTTCAACGTTTGGACATGACGTAAATACCCAAAAAATGAAAGGTTACCTAGCGATACTGACATTTGAAGCTGCACCGATTGAGATTTTAGTTCAATCGAAGTGAAAGCATGAAGGACCTGAAGAGGTACCGATGACAAGCTGCCTAACGCGCCGTTTCTCAACTGCACTCTGGACGGATCCCAGACTCCGGCCTTGACGAAAGTAACGAGACGCTGCAGCACGGTTAATGCCCCGGTGTCGACAGGAGCCGAAACCGCGAGTCTACGCGGAGAAAGCTGCCGTCTAGCGCGCTCGCGCCTACCACGCCGAACGACGCAACGTTCTGCGGAAATCTTGGCAGACGTAACGCGGAAGGCAACACTTGCCCAACAGGGGTCGTTCACGTTTTACAACGAGCTCAGCTTTCGGAGCACGTTCCCCGTTCTCCCTGAGACGGATGCTCTGCCGCTTGATCTAACGTACCACACTCAACCGCACGTGGGATGACACCCAGAGAGTCTCGTGTTTACGTTTTAGGGCGCGGGGAATGAAATTGCGGCAGTTAAACACAAGGGTCATTTCTAACGTTTTTTACGGTAGATACAGAAAGCACAATAGGACAGTTTGATAGAGAAGGATTTCTGCTACATATTAGAATTTTTCCACACAATCATCACCATTCTTTATGCAACAAACGCCTGTATGCCACGCTCGTACAAATATTTATCAGCTGAGGCTAGCCTCTGCCTCACAGTTGAATGCAGGAAATCTTTGCCACGTAGTCCCTCTTTCATAGATTCAAACAGATGAAAGTCTGAAGTAAATGAGAACTGTACGGTGGATATGTGATAGGTCAGTCCAGCCAATTTAGCGATTAGTTCCATAGTGCAATAAACTGTTGTACGGCCTGCCATAAATCGTGCCGCAAGCGAGAGTTTGTCTTCTTCTCTCGGATGACTTAGGTAACATTCAATCCAGTCGATGGCGTCTTGTAGCCTTCTGAGCTGACAATTCCTTTATACTTCATGACAGCCAAATGAACTACAGCTTGCCCCTCTCGTAAGACTGTGCGCACCATTTTGCCTGCAGAAGGCTGCTCTTGAACCTCTTCTTTGCTAAAGTATTCGCTTGTCAGCAGTCCATGGACTGTTTTTTGGATTCTGGCTCGTGGTGGTCATATCACGTCTCATCTCTAGCCATGGTAAAGTTCAGAAAATCATCAGCTCCCGTCTCGATTAGTCCAGCAAATCCTCAAAAATTTCTTTTCCGTGTTTTTTGTCCTGTGTAAGCATCCGTGGGACCCATCTTGTACACAACTTCCTATAACAGAGATTACATAATATCTCGTTTAAGTCATTACAGACGATATTCAGCTGTGCATACTATTCTGTGGTCGTAATCCTACTATCATCACACATGAGCTAAACGAGACGCTTTTCATTCTTAGGGATGGTATCTGAGAAGCGTCGACCGTCTCCATACACGTTTAACAGACATCTATGGATATCAACTGGAGCAATTTGTTCAGCAGTGATGAAGTCAGCGGCTTATCCCAGTTTTACACGCATCTCGATGTCGGACGCCAGTTTGCAACGCGCCCCTGCTGCCACTATCCGTCGCAGGACATTACCGAGAAGACCCAACAATTATTAATACACCAACATAAACACAGAACACTCATAGTCAAAACAAAAAAGAAGACGTTAGTTTCGGAATGACTTTGCGATTATACTAGTATGTGCTACTACCTTACACCAATAATGAGTAACTTGAAAAACTATTCACAAACTATCCGCTGACTCACAAATAAATGAATTTCATTATAACGATTAGAATACCAAAACTCGCGTAATCGTCAGTAGCTTTCTACAGGCTAACTGGCAATAATTTCGAAAAGCAGCCAAAATTAATCAGAGCTCAAAGCTGCTCATCGTCCAACACTCGCGAAAAGTTAGTATTCGAATTGGCTTACAGATTCTACGTTCCGTTCAGCCCGAAATTTTTTTAAGTACAAACGGATGTTAAAGCATTCGCACGGACACTTGCCGCCGCAAATCTATCACTTCAGAAGTCGTAAACATGCTAACATCTCTCCAACTTAGAAGTTACCTCCGTGAACGTCCGACGCAGAATAACAGCTTGACGCATAATGACCTTGTGCGGCCGTTCGCTTGCACTTATAAGCCCTCGGTTTGCCTGCCGAAATTCACAACAGACCCAAAATATATAAAATAAACTACCATTTAAACAATACACATATCACAATTACAACTTATATGTTAAATGAAACGTCTTTCTCTCTCGGTCCCCAACAGATTACAAATAATATCATATGCGTAATAGTTAATGCATGATTCATTAATACATGAAATTTGCTCACACGTGTTCAAGATAAGTGACAAAGAAATTGTTGTTCAAACATGATAGATAATAAAGACGTTCTGCTCAATAGAACTGTGCCTTTGCACTCTATTCAATGGTACTATCAAACATTCCATTCAAAATATAGCTTTCAAGGGACGTCTTTATTATAGACCAAATAAACATTTAATTAAATAAACAAGAAATCACCTAATAATCTGTGAAAATGACACGTGGTTGTATAGGGAAAAGTATAAGGAATCTCATGCTGTGTTAAGTTTCAGTGTAAGTACGGAGAGTACGATGTTCTCACACATTTACATAAATAAAAACATATAAAGCATTTAATAATTCAATAAATAAAGTATAGAGAAAGGCATGACTTTCAGTGATAATAACTACGATTCAACATCTTGTTTGTAAAGACGCAAGAAGTGATCAAAAGTTATTAATCTGTAACGGTTTGCGTATTATTATTCATTTATAGAATCGGAGTAACTTCTGTAACTTTTATAATGTACGTAATGTTAAGGTCTCGTTTTATGCAGCTCACTGTCATGATCAAACTGATGCAACTGTTTTTGCGATACGATCGATCTGTGAATTACTTCTATATTTCAAAGCATTACTAAGTATCCATAATCTGCCATAGCACAAAAGCCATCATCTTTGAAGCCACAGACTCAATCCACACCGTACAAGCAGCTAGCCACCTTCCTCCCAACACCAGAGGCCCGGAAAAACCACCGATTTCCGTGGTTGGTGTACTCAACTCAGCCGCCTGGCCTCACCTCGATCCTATAGCCGAGCCAATATTTACAGCTCCATGATTTCAATAATTGTACCCAGTCGACAGCTCATCAGCATATGCGTTAAATCACAACTTCGTAAGTTACTTTTTTGTTATTAACAAGGCGGTAGGCGCGTTTTACAACTTCTTTCTTTCAGGTTTCGCGAATGGGCCGCTTAGGACCTTGCGAAATCAACACATGTTGGCCTACCTTTTAGCCCAGTACTCCTTCGTTCGTTAACGAGTGGATGTTCCCGTTCACAGTCCACATCTGGTTTTGGTTCTTCTCTCTTCTTCCTCGACACTCGTGTTTGTGTGACTTCCCTAACTGCATTTCTAACCGGCAAATTTGGTTATCCTAATTCTTTAAATTCTGTTTCTCTGTAACAGCAAGGTCTACTAGTCTCGTTGTTTAAGAATGTGTGAATCTGATACATTAGCCTGTTTGTGGTTTGACTGCGCATTTTCTCACTGAGGTACGAATGACGCATTCTTTTTTTATTCTTGGCCGATTTTCTAACCCTTTTACATTATTTAACATGTATTTTTTGTTTTAATGCTTTGTGTAGGAGAGTAAATGTCTCTGATGAATCTGACAGAGCACTGAAAAACTTAAGTCGAAACAGGGCCCTGGGAGTAGGCGACATTCCATCGGAACTACTGATAGCCTTGGGAAAGACAGCCACGACAAAATTATTTGATCTAGTATGCTAGATGTATGAGACAGGTGAAATACCTTGAGACTTCAAGAAGAATGTAATAATACCAATCGCAAAGAAAGCATACGCTAACTAGTGTGAAAATTACCAAATTATTAGTTTAATGAGTCATGGTTGCAAAATACTAACACGAATTCTTTACAGAAGAATGGAAAAACTGGTAGAAGTCAACTACGAGGAAGATGGGTTTGGATTTCGGAGAAATGTAGCGTGAAGCGATACTGACCCCGGATAGGTCAACGAAAGGCAAACCTACGTTTATAGCGTTAGTAAACGTATAGAGAGCTTTTGACAATGTTGACTGGAAAACTCTCTCTGAAATTCTCAAGGTAGCAAGGATAAAATACAGGGAGTGAAAGGTTATTTGCAGCTTGTAAAGAAACCAAATGGCAGTTGTAAGAGTCGAGGCGTATGAAAGGGAAGCAGTGGTTGAGAAGGGAGCGAGCGTGGGTTGTAGACTATCCCCGACGTTTTTCAGCCTGTACATAGAGCAAACAGTAAAGGAAACCAAAGAAAAATTTGGAATAGGCATTAAAGTTCAGGCAGAAGAAATAAAAACTTTGATATGAAGATGGTACCTGTTCTTTCGGAAATGTCCGCAATAACAGATAGCATCTTCATATAGTTGAGGCTAACTGGCCATTGACCTCCTTCTTCTGTGCTGGATGCACACGCTTTGCCCGAACTCTTACGGGACTCGGTAAGATTGTCTGCCGCGAGTAATGAGTGTAATGGGCAGGGGCACTACGAATGTAGTGTGTGAACAATAAGTTGGGAATGTGGGTATCACGGGGAGCGTGCACGGGATAAATCCCTGCAGTCGCACTATCCTCTGTGCCCTCGGTGGCTCAGATGGATAGGGCGTCTGCCATGTAAGCAGGAGATCCCGGGTTCGAGACCCGGTAGCGGCGTACATTTTCAACTGTCCCCGTTGATGTATGTCAACGGCTCTCGAGAGCTTAAGGTCTCGATTTAATTATCATTTCATAAAAACTTTGAGGTTTGCCGATGCATTGTAGATCTATCAGAGACATGAAAGAGAAGTTAAATTGAATGAACAGTGTCTTGAAATGAGGATATAAGATGAATATCAACAAAAGCAAGACAGGGATAATGGAATGTAACTGAATTAAATCAGGTAATGCTGAAAAAATTAGATTAGGAAATGAAGCACTTAAAGTAGTAGATGAGTTTTCCTCTTTCGGCAGCAAAATAACTGATGGCGGCCGAAATAGAGAGGATATAAAATATAGACTGGCAAAGGCAAGAAAAGCGTTTCTGAAGAAGAGAAACTGGTTGACATCGAATAAAGACTTAAGTGTTAGAAAGTTTTTTTTCTGAAGGTATTTGTTTGAAGTGTAGCAATGTATAGAACTGAAAGATGGACGACAAATAGTTTAGACCAGAAGAGAATAGAAACTTTTGAAATGTGGCACAACGTAATTAAAAGAAGGGATCGGTGGATATAACACATTCTGAGGCACCAAGGGATCACCAGTTTAACACTGGACAGAAGCGTGGGTGGAGGGGAGGGGAGGGGGTGATAAAAATCGTGGGCGGAGACCAAGAGATGAATGCAGTAAGCAAATTCAGAAGGAATTGGAAATGAAGAGGCTTGCAGTGGGTAGAGTAGCATGGAGAGATGCATTAAACCAATATTCAGACTGAAGACCTCAACAGCAACAGCAATAATAACCAAGAGGACTGAGACCGGAGTGGGAATTTGGACTGAGCAGGGAGGCGTGCTAGGGTAGTCGATGCATTTGTTCAAAGTTACCGTAGCAGGATGGTGTAGTGGTTAACGCATCTGTCTAGTGAGCGGGAGACTTAAGTTTCGAATCCTAGCCTTGGTAAAAATTTTCGTTCGTCCCTTCAGTCTGTTTATATACATTATAAGTATTTGTTAACTGTAATGTCATTACTGTTGCCTGAATCTAGATTCTTTGTCCCTCTTTCCGTTACAGTTTTAAGTGAACTATTCACACCAGCATTTAAATTCTTCAACCTTGTTATTGCAAATTTTGAGCTCTGGTGCTGATTTTATAAGTAGTTATTTTTTTCAGATAAAATAAGTCTAATTTTTACTGCTTGTTCCTGCAATATTTGAAGCTACACTCTCTAACAAAAAAGTAAAGATATTATCAGATGTCAATGTGACCTCGTAACGTACGCAACATCGGCGGATATGTAAATGATTAAAGCTGGAATTGTCTGTGACAGGTAGAACGGTCGCCAGAACGCATTAGTGTTGTTCGTGTGTAGTATTGTTACCAGGAGTGACAGGGTATACGAGGGGTGTGAACAGCGTCAGACTCTGAGTGATCCCTGTGAAAAGTACAGCGTTATCTGCACCTAACAGACTGTGGAGAGGGTATTATAGTAGGTTTCCTTTTGATCGGCTGATCGAATCGCTGCATGGCAACGTCAGGGCAGCCATACTCGTCGGAAGGGTTCAGGTCGACCACATCTGACTACCTCACGGGAGGATCACCGTACTGTGCACCAAGCACATCGTAACCCCTTCATACCTCCGCGTGCCACCCGAGAACAAGGAATGGAGTCTCTGCAACTTTCTGTGTTATGTTTCACCATTGTTCGGACACTAGCAGCAGCCAAACTATGGGATTACCGTCCCAAGAATAAAGTGCCGTTAACACTACAATACAAATAGCTACGTTTGGAGTGGTGCTGTGAACGGGAAGCATTTGTAAGGTTTTCATGTGTTTTCTGCCATTGTAAATAATTAACCTGTACTGTAATGAGGTAAAGATACATGAGCGCGCTCGGACTGTGAATAAGACCCTTGACTCTCTGTTTCAGTTTATCTGTGGTTCGCTTGCTCGCGATTTTATATTTGCGAATACGAGAGACGTTTTCTGGAATACTTTATTATGGAGGTGAAAAGTTGTTGGGCGACTTATGTCATTAATTCGTTTGATGGAGAAGATTTTTTGGGGGAATTTTTCAGGATTTTACAGAAGAATGAAATGTTTGTTTGTCAGAACTATTAACTGAAGGAAATCTTTGTCACTCAGGTAACTAATGATATTCATAATTAATATTAACTTGATCTCTTTATTTTCGTTATGTCACAGATATCACAATTAGTTGGAATGTCTGTAATTTTTGTATTTACTGAATTTCGTAATTCTTTGGATCTTCTTATGTTGTACAGTCTTCTCTGATAATAATCAAAGTTTAATTTTTCGAGAACGACATTCTTTAAAGTAAAACCCTCATTCATCATTCTTAGAAAAGTTTTTAGTATTTTGTCGCCGCACAAAGCCGCAGATTGTTTCTGACAGTCAAAAAACAAATTTTGTAGTGAGTAGTTTATCTTTTCTTTAGCTGCTTCATCTGCTGATTTCTATTTGCTTTCGAGAACGTCGGTACATCAGACACAATATGTTGAACATGTTGTAAGTTACTTTTATTTCACTGCAGATATCACTTTGCATTCTTATGAGTAAGCAGTTCCTAGTCAGAATTATCACGTGTTGTACTAAGCAAGCAGAATAATTTACGATGAACAGTGCAGGTGATGTCAAAGAATTATTTTTCTTCTGAGTAAAGCAGTATTTTATTTTTGTGGACATTTCACGTTAGATATTGCACGTAATGTAATGTAACTTCTACACTGAAGCGCCACAGAAACTGGTATGGGCGTGTGTATTCAATTACAGAGATATGTAAACATGCAGAATATGACGTTGCGGTCGGCAACGCCTACATAAGTGTCTGGTGCGGTTGTTAGATCGGTCACTGCTGCTACAATGTCAGGTTATCAAGATTTAAAAGAGTCTGAACTTGGTGTTATAGTCGCACTCGAGTGATGGAACATAGCATCTCCGAGGTAGCAACGACGTTGGGATTTCCCCGTAAGACCATTTAACGAGTGTACAGTAATATCGTGAATCCGGAAAAAGATCCTGCAAGAGCGGGACCAATGAAGACTGAACAGAATCGTTCAACGTGACGGAAGAGCAACCCTTCCGCAAATTGTTGCAGATTTCAGTGGTGGACCATCGACGAGTGTCAGCGTAAGAACCATTCACCGAAACATAACATATATGGACATTCTGAGCCGAAGGTTCACTCGTATACCCTAGATTTGACGACACAAAGATTTACGCCTCGCCTGGGCCCGTCAACACCGATATTGGACTGTTGTTAACTGGCAATGCGTTGCATCGTCAGACGAGTCTCGTTTCAAACTGTATCGAGCGGATGGACGTGTACGGGTATGGAGACAACCTTATGAATCCATGGACCCTGCATGTCAGTAGGGGACAGTTCAAGCTGGTGAAAGCTCTGTAATTACGCCTCGCCTGGGCCCGTCAACACCGATATTGGACTGTTGTTAACTGGCAATGCGTTGCATCGTCGGACGAGTCTCGTTTCAAACTGTATCGAGCGGATGGACGTGTACGGGTATGGAGACAACCTTATGAATCCATGGACCCTGCATGTCAGTAGGGGACAGTTCAAGCTGGTGAAAGCTCTGTAATTACGCCTCGCCTGGGCCCGTCAACACCGATATTGGACTGTTGTTAACTGGCAATGCGTTGCATCGTCGGACGAGTCTCGTTTCAAACTGTATCGAGCGGATGGACGTGTACGGGTATGGAGACAACCTTATGAATCCATGGACCCTGCATGTCAGTAGGGGACAGTTCAAGCTGGTGAAAGCTCTGTAATTACGCCTCGCCTGGGCCCGTCAACACCGATATTGGACTGTTGTTAACTGGCAATGCGTTGCATCGTCGGACGAGTCTCGTTTCAAACTGTATCGAGCGGATGGACGTGTACGAGTATGGAGACAACCTTATGAATCCATGGACCCTGCATGTCAGTAGGGGACAGTTCAAGCTGGTGAAAGCTCTGTAATTACGCCTCGCCTGGGCCCGTCAACACCGATATTGGACTGTTGTTAACTGGCAATGCGTTGCATCGTCGGACGAGTCTCGTTTCAAACTGTATCGAGCGGATGGACGTGTACGAGTATGGAGACAACCTTATGAATCCATGGACCCTGCATGTCAGTAGGGGACAGTTCAAGCTGGTGAAAGCTCTGTAATTACGCCTCGCCTGGGCCCGTCAACACCGATATTGGACTGTTGTTAACTGGCAATGCGTTGCATCGTCGGACGAGTCTCGTTTCAAACTGTATCGAGCGGATGGACGTGTACGAGTATGGAGACAACCTTATGAATCCATGGACCCTGCATGTCAGTAGGGGACAGTTCAAGCTGGTGAAAGCTCTGTAATTACGCCTCGCCTGGGCCCGTCAACACCGATATTGGACTGTTGTTAACTGGCAATGCGTTGCATCGTCGGACGAGTCTCGTTTCAAACTGTATCGAGCGGATGGACGTGTACGGGTATGGAGACTGTGGTGTCACCGCCAGACACTACACTTGCTAGGTGGTAGCTTAAATCGGCCGCGGTCCATTTAGTACATGTCGGACCCGCGTGTCGCCACTGTGTAATCGCAGACCTAGCGCCACCACCAAGGCAGGTCTCGTGATACGAGAGAGCACTCGCCCCAGTTGTACGAGAACCTAGCTACCGACCAGATGTACGAAGCCTTTTCTCTCTCATTAGCCGAGAGACAGAATAGCCATCAGCTAAGTTAATGGCTACGAACTAGCAAGGCGCCATTAGCCATACAGTGATTGTACTTAAAGTCTCCTGTGTATCGTCAAGATCGATGTACCACAATGATATTAAAGATAAGTATTAATCAAGCTACGTACTTTTATTCTTAACATTAATTACGTAGCCTGTTCCAGTACTTCACGCCCGTCTGCGTTAGTCTAGCGTGCATTTTCAGCCATCTCAACTTCACGGTGTCGGCCCAGCTACCGACACAACATTGGCGACGAGATAAAAGAGTTCTTTCTGATTGCTTACATTTCATTGTGTCATGGCTTCGCCACATTCTCCAGATGTACTGTCCGAATTTTATCGCTTGCAGAATCAGCAGACGCAGGCGTTACTGGATGCCCTTGGACAGCTCGTCCAGGGTCAACGTACCATTCAAACCGATGCGGCCGCCGCCGCTTCTTCGCTACCGCTGCCACTAAACGCTGTTGCACCTCCCTTTCGACCATACGTGGCAGCCGATGAGACCTGGCACGAGTGGTCTCGCCAGTTCAACTTTCATCTAGCAGCCTACAGAATTCAAGGTAAAGAGCGGCAGCCGTTTTTGCTTTCTTGTGTCGGTGTGTCCACATACCGTGTGATAGTGAAATTGTTTCCCCGACGCGACGTAGCAACTCTGTCCTACGAGGAAATTTTGTCTGCATTAGATGCCTATTTCAAAGAAACAGTTAATGTGGTTGCAAAACGGTATATGTTCTTTCGTACAAAACGTACGGCCGGTCAAACTAATAGGGAGTGGGTAGCAACATTGCAAGGACTTACTAGGGACTGTGCCTTTGAATGTGACTGTGGTCTTTCTTATTCCGATACAATGGTGCGTGATGCAATAGCACAGAACGTTTCTGATGTTCGCATACGGGAGCAAATTTTGAAACTAGTTAATCCCTCCCTTCAACAAGTGATAGACATATTGGATAGACAGGACACACTTGACTGTGCTCAGGAATCTTTTGCAACTTCGCCAGCCGTGTGTAACATTAACCGGCCCGCTGGACGCGCTGCGCGGCCCGGTAACCGGGCCTCGCGCACGTCCGCACAGCTGCCGCTGCGCGCTATGCCACGTGTGCCGCGCCAGCCCACAAATGTAGTGAAATCGTGCCCGCGGTGTGCTACTAGACATTCGCGTGAACATTGCCCGTCACGCCAAGCTATTTGCTTTTTCTGCAATAAGAAAGGACATGTTCAAAGTGTTTGCCAGAAAAAGCTCAGATCAGACAATCACGATCATTCCAGGCCCTTTGCTTCGCGCCGGAATCGAACCCAGGACACTCAGGCTCGTGGACCTTCGCCTATGGACATTCATGTCGTTAATTCCGCTTCGTCCAGTGACACTTTCTCTACCAGTAACTGTGATCGTCCCACAAAAACTGTGCGTCGACGTCGCCGGAAATCACGTCAATTAGCAAGTGATTCTGTACCAGTGTCTATTCAAATTGCACAAAACAGTCGCTTTTGTCGTCAGCAGGACAATAAACTTTTTGTGGACTTAGACTTTGAAGGCAAAGTGATACCATTCCAGCTCGATACCGGAGCTGCAGTTTCATTGCTCAATCACGACACGTACAAACAACTGGGCAAACCTCCGTTGCGTTCCGCAAATGTTAAGCTAACTACATATTCCGGACAGAAAATTCCTGTGTTAGGACAGTGCAGCCTTCTTGCAACATACAAGGGACAAACAAAACTTGTGTCATTTTACGTTCTTCGTTCTTCTTCTGCAGTGAACTTGTTTGGTCTAGATTTATTTCAGTTGTTTAACATGTCTATTGTAAATCAGGTCCTATCAGTGAATCAGACTGTGCCTACAGACAGTGTTTCTCGGCTGTGTGACGAATTTGCAGACATTTTTGCACCGGGCTTAGGTTGCACTAAAAACTATGAAGCACATTTAGAACTGAAGGTCAACGCGCAACCGAAATTTTTCAGGGCGCGCAATGTTCCCCACGCATTGCGTGATGAGGTCGCACGAACGTTACACGATCTCGAATCACAGGGTGTAATTGAACGTGTGCAAGCTTCTCTCTGGGCCTCACCCTTAGTAATTTTGCCAAAACCTTCCGGAAAATTGAGACTTTGCGTGGACTTCAAGGCCACAGTGAATCCACAGCTAGTGACTGCTACTTTTCCTTTGCCCCGCCCGGAAGATCTTTTTGCTAAACTGTGCCCGGGAAAATATTTTTCAAAGTTGGACCTACTCGTCTGCGCAAAGAAATTATTCACAGATAGAGAAAGAAGCTTTGGCTCACGTGTTTGGTGTTACTAAGTTCCATGATTTCTTGTATGGTCGTCACTTTACCATCAGCACAGACCACAAACCTTTGACATCGCTTTTTCATCCGACCAAGCCTGTACCTCCACGTACAGCGCAGAAATTCATTCGCTGGTCTATTTTCCTCTCGCAGTACCGCTACGATATCTTGTATCGGTCCACTGCTAAGCACGGAAACGCCGATGCGTTGTCCCGTTTGCCTGTTGCTGAGGATAAAGCATTCGATTCTTCCGAACTTGCTTGCATGTTCATTGATTCGGAAACCGATGAAGTGGTCGAATCGTTTCCGATTGATTTTCGTCGTGTCGCTACAGCCACAGCTGCTGACCCTGTCCTTGCTCCTGTTTTACGTTTTGTTGCTACCCAATGGCCTTTGTCAAAGTCTCGGATCGAGGATCCGTTGGTTCGCCGATTTGCGGGGGACGAATGTGGTGTGACCGCCAGACACCACACTTGCTAGGTGGTAGCTTAAATCGGCCGCGGTCCATTTAGTACATGTCGGACCCGCGTGTCGCCACTGTGTAATCGCAGACCTAGCGCCACCACCAAGGCAGGTCTCGTGATACGAGAGAGCACTCGCCCCAGTTGTACGAGAACCTAGCTACCGACCAGATGTACGAAGCCTTTTCTCTCTCATTAGCCGAGAGACAGAATAGCCATCAGCTAAGTTAATGGCTACGAACTAGCAAGGCGCCATTAGCCATACAGTGATTGTACTTAAAGTCTCCTGTGTATCGTCAAGATCGATGTACCACAATGATATTAAAGATAAGTATTAATCAAGCTACGTACTTTTATGCTTAACATTAATTACGTAGCCTGTTCCAGTACTTCACGCCCGTCTGCGTTAGTCTAGCGTGCATTTTCAGCCATCTCAACTTCACGGTGTCGGCCCAGCTACCGACACAACAGAGACAACCTTATGAATCCATGGACCCTGCATGCCAGTAGGGGACAGTTCAAGCTGGTGAAAGCTCTGTAATTACGCCTCGCCTGGGCCCGTCAACACCGATATTGGACTGTTGTTAACTGGCAATGCGTTGCATCGTCGGACGAGTCTCGTTTCAAACTGTATCGAGCGGATGGACGTGTACGAGTATGGAGACAACCTTATGAATCCATGGACCCTGCATGTCAGTAGGGGACAGTTCAAGCTGGTGAAAGCTCTGTAATTACGCCTCGCCTGGGCCCGTCAACACCGATATTGGACTGTTGTTAACTGGCAATGCGTTGTATCGTCGGACGAATCTCGTTTCAAACTGTATCGAGCGGATGGACGTGTACGGGTATGGAGACAACCTTATGAATCCATGGACCCTGCATGTCAGTAGGGGACAGTTCAAGCTGGTGAAAGCTCTGTAATTACGCCTCGCCTGGGCCCGTCAACACCGATATTGGACTGTTGTTAACTGGCAATGCGTTGCATCGTCGGACGAGTCTCGTTTCAAACTGTATCGAGCGGATGGACGTGTACGGGTATGGAGACAACCTTATGAATCCATGGACCCTGCATGTCAGTAGGGGACTGTTCAAGCTGGTGAAAGCTCTGTAATTACGCCTCGCCTGGGCCCGTCAACACCGATATTGGACTGTTGTTAACTGGCAATGCGTTGCATCGTCAGACGAGTCTCGTTTCAAACTGTATCGAGCGGATGGACGTGTACGGGTATGGAGACAACCTTATGAATCCATGGACTCTGCATGTCAGTAGGGGACAGTTCAAGCTGGTGAAAGCTCTGTAATTACGCCTCGCCTGGGCCCGTCAACACCGATATTGGACTGTTGTTAACTGGCAATGCGTTGCATCGTCGGACGAGTCTCGTTTCAAACTGTATCGAGCGGATGGACGTGTACGGGTATGGAGACAACCTTATGAATCCATGGACTCTGCATGTCAGTAGGGGACAGTTCAAGCTGGTGAAAGCTCTGTAATTACGCCTCGCCTGGGCCCGTCAACACCGATATTGGACTGTTGTTAACTGGCAATGCGTTGCATCGTCGGACGAGTCTCGTTTCAAACTGTATCGAGCGGATGGACGTGTACGGGTATGGAGACAACCTTATGAATCCATGGACCCTGCATGTCAGTAGGGGACTGTTCAAGCTGGTGAAAGCTCTGTAATTACGCCTCGCCTGGGCCCGTCAACACCGATATTGGACTGTTGTTAACTGGCAATGCGTTGCATCGTCAGACGAGTCTCGTTTCAAACTGTATCGAGCGGATGGACGTGTACGGGTATGGAGACAACCTTATGAATCCATGGACCCTGCATGTCAGTAGGGGATAGTTCAAGCTGGTGAAAGCTCTGTAATTACGCCTCTCCTGGGCCCGTCAACACCGATATTGGACTGTTGTTAACTGGCAATGCGTTGCATCGTCGGACGAGTCTCGTTTCAAACTGTATCGAGCAGATGGACGTGTACGGGTATGGAGACAACCTTATGAATCCATGGACCCTGCATGTCAGTAGGGGACAGTTCAAGCTGGTGAAAGCTCTGTAATTACGCCTCGCCTGGGCCCGTCAACACCGATATTGGACTGTTGTTAACTGGCAATGCGTTGCATCGTCGGACGAGTCTCGTTTCAAACTGTATCGAGCGGATGGACGTGTACGGGTATGGAGACAACCTTATGAATCCATGGACTCTGCATGTCAGTAGGGGACAGTTCAAGCTGGTGAAAGCTCTGTAATTACGCCTCGCCTGGGCCCGTCAACACCGATATTGGACTGTTGTTAACTGGCAATGCGTTGCATCGTCGGACGAGTCTCGTTTCAAACTGTATCGAGCGGATGGACGTGTACGGGTATGGAGACAACCTTATGAATCCATGGACCCTGCATGTCAGTAGGGGACAGTTCAAGCTGGTGAAAGCTCTGTAATTACGCCTCGCCTGGGCCCGTCAACACCGATATTGGACTGTTGTTAACTGGCAATGCGTTGCATCGTCGGACGAGTCTCGTTTCAAACTGTATCGAGCGGATGGACGTGTACGGGTATGGAGACAACCTTATGAATCCATGGACCCTGCATGTCAGTAGGGGACAGTTCAAGCTGGTGAAAGCTCTGTAATTACGCCTCGCCTGGGCCCGTCAACACCGATATTGGACTGTTGTTAACTGGCAATGCGTTGCATCGTCGGACGAGTCTCGTTTCAAACTGTATCGAGCGGATGGACGTGTACGGGTATGGAGACAACCTTATGAATCCATGGACCCTGCATGTCAGTAGGGGACAGTTCAAGCTGGTGAAAGCTCTGTAATTACGCCTCGCCTGGGCCCGTCAACACCGATATTGGACTGTTGTTAACTGGCAATGCGTTGCATCGTCGGACGAGTCTCGTTTCAAACTGTATCGAGCGGATGGACGTGTACGGGTATGGAGACAACCTTATGAATCCATGGACCCTGCATGTCAGTAGGGGACAGTTCAAGCTGGTGAAAGCTCTGTAATGGTGTGGGGCGTGTGCTGTTCGAGTGATATGGGGCCCCTGATACGTCTACATCGACTCTCACAGGTGAGATGTACGTAAGCATCCTGTCTGGTCATCTGCATCCGTTAATGTCCGCCGGCCGGAGTGGCCGAGCGGTTCTAGGCGCTTCAGTCTGGAACAGCGCGACCGCTACGGTCGCAGGTTCGAATCCTGCCTCGGGCATGGATGTCTGTGATGTCCTTAGGTTAGTTAGGTTTAAGTAGTTCTAAGTTCTAGGGGACTGATGACCTCAGATGTTGAGTCCCATAGTGCTCAGAGCCATTTGAACCATTCGTTAATGTCCATTGTGCATTCAGACGGACTTGGGAAATGCCAACAGGACAATGCGGCACCCCACACGTCCAGAACTGCTACAGATGGCCCCAGGAACACTCCTCTGAGTTTAAACACTTCCGCTGGCCACCAAACTCCCCAGACGTGAGCATTATTGAATATATCTGGGGTGCCCTGCAAGTGCTGTTCTGCACCCCCTTGTACGGTTACGGATTTATGGAGAGCCCTGCAGGATTCATTGTGTCAATTCCCTCCAGCACTACTTCTGACATTAGTCGAGTCCACGCCACGTCGTGTTGCGGCACTTCTGAGTGCTCGCAGAGCCCTACACGATATTAGGCAATAGTATCACTTTCTTTGGCTCTTCAGTGTGTAACGTACTTCAGTATTGCGTTTCAGTTAAATAGTTTTCACTGAGCACATAACTAGTTACTTTTGACACATAATAAAATTAGTTTCCAGTATTTCGACTTCAGTATTTCAATAAGTAAGGATACAGGGTACTTTTCCGGCTCAATATTATCTAAAAATCAACACCTATTTCTTAAAGGCGCTGTTTATGATGTATATGTATGTATATGTTTTATAGATTTTTTGTTGATATCAGGTAATGCAGCACACTTTCTAAACAACTTAGAAGATTTTGAATATATTTGAACCTTCTTAGTGTCATTAAAAGAAATTACAAAGAAATTGACGCAATTTTTTCCAAAATGCTTCCTCAAATTGAGTTACTATTTAATAGAATGTTATACATTTGAAGGAGACCAAATTTTTACATGTATGACATGATGGCTGAGGTACTAGACCTATTTAATTCCACCTATTATGTCTATTACAAGGATAAAAAGATATAACATCTTACATTTTAATTTTTATAATTTTTTCCTAATAAAAATGTTAGTTTTTCTATAATTTAGTTGTTTCTGTAATAAAGGTTAGATCGACTACATAAGTGTGGACTATTGCAGGTTACAGAAAAAAATTAGAACATTGCTTTATAAACTGTAGGAAATATTTCTACTACTTCTGAAAAATACAACTTGTAGGAAATTGCGAGTAAAGATATGAGTCCAATTTGTCAGCGACGGCGAAGGGTCTGGCGCGTCGCTTGAGACACCCCAGGTGTCGCTTGCTGCGTCTGCAGACTCGCCGCCGGGGCACCTTCTAGTGTACCCGGCGCGATGGGGCCGCCCTCACCTCAGGGTGAGTGGCGAACTGCAACGCGTTCGCGTCGTTCGAGGCGGAGGGCCAATGTGGAGGCTGGCCGGCTGGCCCCGCCCGTTCATCCGTCAGTGGGCAGGTGGCCGCTCCTTCAGCAGGGCCCGAGCAGGCACACGGGGGCAAAGGCCTGCTGGTTATTGGGAGCTCCAACGTTAGGCGGGTGATGGAGCCCCTTAGGGAAATAGCGTACACGGATGGAAAGAAATCCAACGTGCACTCGGTTTGTCTGCCGGGGGGCCTCATCCAAGATGTGGAGGCGGCGTTGCCTGCGGCTATCGAGCGTACGGGGTGCAGTCGTCTGCAAGTAGTTGCTCACGTCGGCACCAATGATGCCTGTCACTTGGGTTCTGAGGCGATCCTCAGTTCGTACAGGTGGCTGGCGGATTTGGTCAAGACCGCTGGCCTCGCACGCGGGGTGCAAGCAGAGCTCTCTATTTGCAGCATCGTTCCCAGAGTGGATCGGGGTCCTTTGTTTGGAGCCGAGTGGAGGGTCTCAACCAGAGGTTTCGTCGGCTCTGTGACAGCCTTGGCTGCAGATTTCTAGACTTGCGCTATTGGACAGGGAATTGTAGGACGCCCCTAGATAGGTCAGGGGTGCAGTACACAAAGGAAGCGGCTACTCGGATAGCAGAGTACTTGTGGCTTGCACATGGGGGGGGGGGGGGGGGGGTTTAGGCTAGGCAGTAGTGCGAGGTGTCCTGATGAACACTCACCAGTCGACGTGCAGGCAGGGAAATCAGGACGCGCTCAGTGTAAAGACACTTCAGCTATCAAGATATTAGCAGTAAATTTTTAGTGTGTTCGGAATAAAGATCCTGAATTTACTGCCCTCCAGGAAGCGTGTGGCGCGCAAATTATTCTCGGGACTGAGATCTGGCTGAACGCTGAGATAGGAAGTTCTGAAATATTTAGTTAGGGTTGGAACGTGTATCGGAAAGACAGATTAGACACCGTAGGAGGTGGTGTCCTCATTGCAGTTGACAAAAATATTGTGTCTACTGAGGTCGAAGTAGAGTGTGATTGTGAAGTTATCTGGACACGTTTAACAGGGCTAAGGGGAATAAAGTTAATTGTGGGGTGTTATTACCCGCCACCAGGTTCCACCGTGACAGTTCTAGAATCATTCAAAGGGAGTCTACATTCTGTATCGCAGAAGTACCCGGATCATGCTATATTAGTCGGAGACGACTTCAACCTACCTAGTATATACTGGGATGTCAATGGATTCATTACAGGTGGTACAGACAAGCCGTCGTGTGAGTTAATTTTGAACACATTATCCGAAAACTGTCTGGAGCAGCTAAATCGACAGCCAACGAGTAATGAAAATATTTTAGATCTGGTAGTCACGAACAGACCAGACCTCATCGACGGTGTCAGTGTTGAGACACGGATTAGTGATCATGATTTTGTCATTACGACTATGGTAACGAAAGTTAAAAAGTCTGTCAAGAAGGCTAGGATAGTACTGTTACTAGAAAGTGCAGATAAGCAGTTGTTAGCATCCAACTTAGTAAATGAATCGACTTCATTTACTTCCGGTACGATGGACGTGGAATAATTATGGGCAAATTTTAAATACATTGTAAATTACGCGTTGGAGAAGTATGCGCCTAAAAAGTGGGTTGCGGACGGAAAAGACCCACCGTGGTTTAACAGCGCAATTCGGAGAATACTCAGGAAGCAAAGGCACAAGGTACAAGGTACAAGAAAGGTCGGGAGAATGAGGACAGACAAAAGTTAGTAGAGATTCGTGCTGCTGTAAAATAAGCAGTGCGCGAAGCATACAACCATTACCATCGTCAGACCTTATCAAAAGATCTTGCTAAAAACCCAAGGAAATTCTGGTCTCACGTAAAATCGGTAAGCGGGTCGAAGGCTTCCATCCAGTCACTCACTGATCAGTCTGGCCTGGCAACGGAAGACAGCAAAATGAAAGCTGAAATTTTAAATTTAGCATTTGAGAAATCTTACACGCAGGAGGATCGTACAAACGTACCGCCGTCAGGGTCTCGTACAGATTCCCGTATGGAGGACATAGTGATAGACATCCCTGGGATTGTGAAGCAGCTGAATGGGTTGAAAATAAATAAATCGCCAGGTCCTGGTGGGATTCCAATTTGGTTTTACAGAGAGTACTCTACTACATTGGCTCCTTACTTAGCTTGCATTTATCGCGAATCTCTTGCCCAACTGGTATAAAGCGCAGCTGACGCCTGTATATAAGAAGGGTAGAAGGACGGATCCTCAAAATTACAGACCAATATCCTTAACATTGGTTTGTTGAAGGATTCTCGAACATATTCCCAGTTCGAATATAATGAATTTCCTTGAGACAGAGAAGTTGCTGTCCATGCATCAGCACGGTTTTAGAAAGCATCGCTCCTGTGAAACGCAACTCGCCCTTTTGTCACTTGATATCTTGCGAACCATGGATGAAGGGCATCAGACGGATGCCATATTCCTTGACTTCCGGAAAGCTTTTGACTCGGTGCCCCACGGCAGACTCCTAACTAAGGTACGAGCATATGGGATTGGTTCCCAAGTATGTGAGTGGCTCGAAGACTTCTTAAGTAATAGAACCCAGTACGTTGTTCTCGATGGTGAGTGTTCATCGGAGGTGAGGGTATCATCTGGAGTGCCCCAGGGAAGTGTGGTAGGTCCGCTGTTGTTTTCTATCTACATAAATGATCTTTTGGATAGGGTGGATAGCAATGTGCGGCTGTTTGCTGATGATGCTGTGGTGTATGGGAAGGTGTCGTCGTTGAGTGACTGTAGGAGGATAGAAGATGACTTGGACAGGATTTGTAATTGGTGTAAAGAATGGTAGCTAACTCTAAATATAGAAAAATGTAAATTAATGTAGATGAATAGGAAAAAGAATCCCGTAATGTTTGAATACTCCATTAGTAGTGTAGCGCTTGACACAATCACGTCATCTTTCCCTCGTTCTGTTTGGGAGTGGAACACGGAGAGAAGATGCCAGTTATGGTACGAGGTACCCTCCGCCATGCAGCGTGTGGTGGATTGCGGAGTATGTATGTAGATGTAGATGTAGACTGTGTCTCAGAACATTCCTGAAGCATAGTCTTCATCCCGCAGCATTTCTTCATCTTCAAGCTTCCTCTTGGCATTCCTTTTAGCACTTCTTGCTTCTTTGGTAACTTGAAGAGCGAATCTTCCAGCTTCATGCACCCGTTGTCTGTCACACGAAAGCAATTGATCTTCCATATTAGAGCCACATTCTAGGCCTAAATTTCTCAGGACTTCCAACCTTCCTATCACTCCATCATTGAAACATATCACTGCATATAGTTCACCAGCTTTTAATGTATTTAGTCCTACAGAAACATTCTTGGGTAATCTATCACATATGCAATGGTTCAAACTTTCATTTGCATTCTGAGTGGTCCCATGAAGACATTTACTAAGCAAAACGGGGTCACTCATGTCTGTAAAAATTGGTTTTATTTCATTCATAACAGGCTCAGGAAGAGAATGCTTATGATGGTATATTTGACGACTTTCTTTTGCGTTTTGGCAACAACATCTTGAATCTGCTCCTTCAGGGCAAAGTCCGTGAACAGGGTGGACATCTGCGCACAACTTATGAAAGTAGGTGGCCCATACAGCTTTTGCCATTGCTGTAACATCATTCAGAGGTGCAGTTCATCTAATGACCAGTCCATAATAACTGAAGATCTATTTCAGTTTCTGTCAATCTGCCTCGGCCAGACAGAGATTTTCCATCAGATAGCAACTTTCATTTCTCTTCGTAGCTTTCTCAATCTACACTCCTGGAAATTGAAATAAGAACACCGTGAATTCATTGTCCCAGGAAGGGGAAACTTTATTGACACATTCCTGGGGTCAGATACATCACATGATCACACTGACAGAACCACAGGCACATAGACACAGGCAACAGAGCATGCACAATGTCGGCACTAGTACAGTGTATATCCACCTTTCGCAGCAATGCAGGCTGCTATTCTCCCATGGAGACGATCGTAGAGATGCTGGATGTAGTCCTGTGGAACGGCCTGCCATGCCATTTCCACCTGGCGCCTCAGTTGGACCAGCGTTCGTGCTGGACGTGCAGACCGCGTGAGACGACGCTTCATCCAGTCCCAAACATGCTCAATGGGGAACAGATCCGGAGATCTTGCTGGCCAGGGTAGTTGACGTACACCTTCTAGAGCACGTTGGGTGGCACGGGATACATGCGGACGTGCATTGTCCTGTTGGAACAGCAAGTTCCCTTGCCGGTCTAGGAATGGTAGAACGATGGGTTCGATGACGGTTTGGATGTACCGTGCACTATTCAGTGTCCCCTCGACGATCACCAGTGGTGTACGGCCAGTGTAGGAGATCGCTCCCCACACCATGATGCCGGGTGTTGGCCCTGTGAGCCTCGGTCGTATGCAGTCCTGATTGTGGCGCTCACCTGCACGGCGCCAAACACGCATACGACCATCATTGGCACCAAGGCAGAAGCGACTCTCATCGCTGAAGACGACACGTCTCCATTCATCCCTCCATTCACGCCTGTCGCGACACCACTGGAGGCGGGCTGCACGATGTTGGGGCGTGAGCGGAAGACGGCCTAACGGTGTGCGGGACCGTAGCGCAGCTTCATGGAGACGGTTGCGAATGGTCCTCGCCGATACCCCAGGAGCAACAGTGTCCCTAATTTGCTGGGAAGTGGCGGTGCGGTCCCCTACGGCACTGCGTAGGATCCTACGGTCTTGGCGTGCATCCGTGCGTCGCTGCGGTCCGGTCCCAGGTCGACGGGCACGTGCACCTTCCGCCGACCACTGGCGACAACATCGATGTACTGTGGAGACCTCACGCCCCACGTGTTGAGCAATTCGGCGGTACGTCCACCCGGCCTCCCGCATGCCCACTATACGCCTTCGCTCAAAGTCCGTCAACTGCACATACGGTTCACGTCCACGCTGTCGCGGCATGCTACCAGTGTTAAAGACTGCGATGGAGCTCCGTATGCCACGGCAAACTGGCTGACACTGACGGCGGCGGTGCACAAATGCTGCGCAGCTAGCGCCATTCGACGGCCAACACCGCGGTTCCTGGTGTGTCCGCTGTGCCGTGCGTGTGATCATTGCTTGTACAGCCCTCTCGCAGTGTCCGGAGCAAGTATGGTGGGTCTGACACACCGGTGTCAATGTGTTCTTTTTTCCATTTCCAGGAGTGTAGCATCCATCCTCTTTTGCACATGTCTGCAACACTCCTATTTTGTTACAAGGTATCACCATAAACATTGAACTCATTAATTTTATTGAAAGCTTTAGAGTCCCCATCGCGTAGGTACTTCTTATATCTAACGTTATAAACGGACACCGACCACAGAAATATTTTTAGAGCTCCATCATACTCCATACCTCCACTGTAACCATCATAATTCTTAGAACACTGATGTACAAATATGTCCTTCATTGTTACCATGGCAGGTGTGACACTGCTTAGATAAGCACTCAACATCAACAACTTTTCCATTCTCCAGAGAAGTAGCACTTACAACACCATTCAAGGAATGATGTCCTCGGCGTTGCCATGTCCCATCAAGTGCAACAGCAATGTCCCTGGTTCCAGTAATATTTACAGTTTCTTGTACTCCACGTTTTATGCATGCTTTAGACACAACCGTCAAAGCACCTAAAAGCATTTTTATGTACTTGCTGAACCTACTGGCAGGAGGAGGGAGGTCCATCAAACCACAAAATGCTTTTGACAATGTTTACTGGAACACTCTTTCAAATTCTGAAGGTGGCAGGGGAAAAATACAGGGAGCGAAAGGCTATTTACAATTTGTACAGAAACCAGATGGCGGTTATAAGAGTCGAGGGACATGAAAGGGAAGCAGTGGTTGGGAAGGGAGTGAGACAGGGTTGTAGCCTCTCCCCGATGCTATTCAATCTGTATATTGATCAAGCAGTAAAGGAAACAAAAGAAAAGTTAGGAGTAGGTGTTAAAATCTACGGAGAAGAAATACAAACTTTGAGGTTAGCCGATGACATTGTAATTCTGTCAGAGACAGCAAAGGACTTGGAAGAGCAATTGAACGGAATGGACACTGTCTTGAAAGGACGGTATAAGATGAACATCAACAAAAGCAAAACAAGGATAATGGAATGTAGTCGAATTAAGTAGGGTGATGCTGAGGGAATTAGATTAGGAAAAGAGACACTTAAAGTAGTAAAGGAGTTTTGCTATTTGGGAAGCAAAATAACTGATGATGGTCGAAGTAGAGAGGATATAAAATGTAGACTGGCAATGGCAAGGAAAGCGTTTCTGAAGAAGAGAAATTTATTAACATCAAGTATAGATTTAAGTGTCAGGAAGTCGTTTCTGAAAGTATTTGTATGGAGTGGAGCCATGTATGGAAGTGAAACATGGACGATAAATAATTTAGACAAAAAGAGAATAGAAGCTTTCGAAATGTGGTGCTACAGAAGAATGCTGAAGATTAGGTTGGTAGATCACATAACTAATGAAGAGGTATTGAATAGAATTGGGGAGAAGAGGAGTTTGTGGAACAACTTGACTAGAAGAAGGGATCGGTTGGTAGGACAAGTTCTGAGGTATCAAGGGATCACCAGTTTAGTATTGGAGGACAGCGTGGAGGGTAAAAATCGTAGAGGGAGACGAATACACTAAGCAGATTCAGAAGGATGTAGGCTGCAGTAGGTACTGGGAGATGAAGAAGCTTGCACAGGATAGAGTAGCATGGAGAGCTGCATCAAACCAGTCTCAGGACTGAAGACCACAACAACAAAAACAATTTTTTTCCATGAGAGATGTCTACGTCAATTAGTGGTTTGTCGTCCGCAGAGGCTAGACGGTTTAATTCTACACGTTTCAGGTGAGATTATGACACCACACCATATTATGTAACACTATAACACAGCGTTACTATTGAAATGGTTAATTTTATTCCTTTTCACGAATGTATTTTTTATTTCTTTGTTACGTATGATCAGTTCCAATATGTTGCAAACATTATCAACTAAAATGAGAAATGAATGTGTTATAAATGAAATACTATCTGAAAGAGTTAAAAACAGTTTTGCAACATATGTACGGGGTGGAAATTATTCAGACTGACAAACTCAGGGAGACTGCACAGGACACCAAAGAAAATACTTTTCTCAAATGCCCTATTTTCCTTTGAGTATTTTTCAAACCAGTAGAAGGAGTTTTCTCTTGACTAGTTAAACCAACAAACTGTCGAAGGTTGCATGGGACACTGAAAAGTTACTTTCATTGTGATTTCATGTAAGGCGCCGTTTTAAGGTGACGTCACATCTGACCTACAGTAGGCAAAAATAAATGGTTCAAATGGCTCTGAGCACTATGCGACTTAACTGCTGAGGTCATCAGTCCCCTTGAACTTAGAACTACTTAAACCTAACCAACCTAGGGACGTGACACACATCCATGCCCGAGGCAGGATTCGAACCTGCGACCGTTGCGGTCACGCGGTTCCAGACTGAAGCGCCTAGAACCGCACGGCCACACCGGATGGCAGGCAAAAATAACACAAACAAAATTCTTTTATTACCGAGAGACAACAACGTTAACACTGCACAATTACTGTAGTTGCAGGTGATGTTAAAAAATGTATCGACTGATTTGTAAACGAGGGGTGAACCCTTATGGGACATGGTCTGTCTAACACGGTCGAAGATAAGGTTGCGCGTCGCCCCTAACACCAAACAAGTCCAGAGTAGGGCATGGAACAGGAGCACCTCTGCCAGTCCGCTTCTTTGGAAACTGTCGGTTCAAGAGTCGACGCACAGGACGACTGAAATGTGCCAACGCCACGTCATGCTGGAACCAAATGTGCCGTCTTGAAGCGAGTGGCACGTCATCCAGCAATTCTGACAAAGTTCTGGCGAGGAAATTGTAATAACGACTGCTATTTAATGGCCCAGGTAACCGATATGGCCCAATTACACAGACACCAACACATTTGCGTAGACCCGCACTCGGCGAGCGCGATAAAATGGGGCAGGTGGATTACGCTGACCCCAAACGTGATTTCCGGGGCCTTAACTATTACAAATGGAGGTACATATCGTGACCGACATATTTCACGTGGAGATGTTGGATCGCTTTACTAAATGACTGTTCGTCAATGTGAAGTTTCTTTCTTCTCCTTCTGAAGAAGGGTTTAAATCCGTTGAAACCATGGTTAAGATTAACTGAAAACTACTATTTATTGCAACTGGTTGGCTGTCTTGTTCACCTGCCATTTTGTAATGGTTGCTGCGCTGTAACCATGTTAAAAATTTACAGTTATTTCATTTGTGATTGAAATTTCACTAAAATGCACATTTTAATAAATTCGTCTAACCATACTAAATTGATCTCTTCAATCAAATTTGTTTGCTCTCAGTTTTTATTACAACAGTGTATTCGATTGGCATGGTGGTGACTAGTAATCAACATCACTTCTGTCAATTTTCTGAGAGGCTATAGTACCACACCAACTAAGGAACAGCCAGTTTAAATTAGCAGCCTCAATGCAAGATGAAGAATCGAGCGAGATGCCACAGTGGTTAGTACAGTTGGTTCGCATTCGGGAAGACGACAGTACAAATGCGCATCCAGCCATGCGGATTCGGTTTCCCGTGATTTCCCTAAATCGCTCCAGGAAAATGCCGGGTTGGTTCCTTTGAAGAGGCACAGCCGATTCCCTCGTCCACCCTTGGAACAAGCCGAGCCTGTGTCACGTCTCTAATCACCTCGTTGTCGAAAGGACGTTAAGAGGCTCTGTACTAGTTGACATCTTGAAATTTTTAATTTTTATTTTTTTTTCATTGATTTTAATCTACGGAATTTCCCATTTCCGCTTACAAAGGTGAATGGGTACGAAGCTCCGAGGACTGAAAGCTGCCTACAAGGGAAAGAAACCGGAATATGGCACAGGATTGGATGGTAAGAATAGACTCACAGAATCTATCATAGAAAAAATCCAAAATTACTATGGTATTGCCATCTGGCAAAATGTTAGCAGCGTAGAAGGTATGGGAAAAGCTGAAAAAGCACTTGTGTTCCACCTCTCTTCAACAGATGATAAACCACTCATGTCCTATGCCCTCCAGGAAGTGAATCATGGTCCAAATACAACAGAGCACAGCAAGATGATGAGAAATTTATTCACAAACCAGATATACCAGTTGCCATAGTGGAGGTCTTGAAAGAACCTTTCAGAGATTTGTCAGATGTAAGACTATTTAGAAATGTCTTCATGGTCACACCAAAATCCTAACGAATCCATCAACAGCGTAATCTGGGCCAGAATTCCCAAGACAGTGTTTGTGTCAATTAGTACTCTGCATTTTTTCGTCTTTGACGCAGTGGCAACGTTCAATGACGGGAATGTTGCAAGGTGTGAAGTCCTGAAAAGACTGTACAAATTGTTTGTCGTTTACAGTGACATATATGTTAAATTTAAATCAAGAAAGAGTTAGGACATCAGAGGGAACTATTAGAGACCTTGAAACAAGGGCAAGACAACACATACGAGCAGGAAAAAATAGGACATTGCAAGATGAAATGGAAGGGGATGTAGACAACCGATCTTATGGAGCTGGAGTGCACTGACAACTTTAATGGCTATTTCCAGCAAGTTATATTTTTCAAGAATTAAGTGTTCGTTTATTTCAGCTCCTATTCGCCAGAATTTGTTCAGAATTACAGGATACACTAATCTGAGAATTATGCATATCTTAACACAGGAGTTTCCCTATGTTGTTAATCTCAAAACAGTTAGAGCCTTACATACATAGAAAAATGTAGACAGCTTCTTATTTTGATGCCCATCTTTTTCAAAAATAATTGTCATCTTGAAACCATCGCCCTGTTTAGAAATCCTTCTGTTAAAGTGGTAAGAAATGTGGAACATAAAATCCATAATTTCCACAGATTTTTATTCCTATTGGTTCCTGATAAAAGGTACCTTTCACATCAGTAAATTTTACATTATTTAACATAGGCATTACCAATCTGCTGGGACTCCCTTAAAGCTCAATCTCTCTTTCTTCTTTAAATTGAAGAAAAAAAAACCTTGTGCAGAACGCTCGTGTGTACGAAAAGATTAGAGTGGACCTAACAGTCTCTCCGAGAATGTGCTGAAATTGCAATGGTAGAGTCGACCGTCTCTGCTCTACGTCTGCAATGGCTCCAAGAACCGCTTGGCGGGCATCTCGTATCGATCTCCATCGCCGCGGCGACGAACCACGCCCTATCGATTTTCATGGCAGTGCCGGCCGTCGGCACGGCCACTCCCAGCAGAACAATAAAATTAATTAGCTGCCCCCTCCCCCCCCCCCCCTCAGAGCCCTGTCTCCTATCGACTTCGACTGCCGTCAGACGCGATTGACGGCACTCGTCGCGCGAGCTGTCTTCCGAGACAGACCGCCGATCACATCGGTCCACCCACACCCCACCCACCCGACTGTGACCACGAGGTGTCTCTCTGCTCTCACCGCAGTCTTTCATCCGCACAGCGACTTCAGTGGAGAAAATATTAGTCATCCGCTTAAGACTGTGTTCACATGACGGAAATGTGAAGCTCGTTAACGCAGTGTTTACGTAAGAAATATCTGGACGCAGAGAAACGCGTGGGTACTAAGGTAGAAAGCGCCCGTTTGCTGTTCAGGTGACTGGGCGTTTCCGTTGTTACCAGACGAAGTGAGGCGTGCAGAAAAATAGTGCCTCCGAATTTTTTAACATAAAAGCTCTTTAAACTTTTGTAATAAAAGAAACGTTATTAATATTCTACATCTTTATTCTTCATGTCTACATATCCGTGACCCTGTACCGCTATAGGGATCTTAATTGCAGCGTGTAACATACCGACATGTACATTGGCGGGAAAAAAATTGCAGCACCAAAAAATGATGAAATTTCTAAAATATATTTGTGTTGGTAGCGTATGTAACTGTGTAGCATCGCAAAATCAATTAATATAAGCGCGAAATAATCCATTGCAAATGTGAAATGCTGGTACATTAATAATCGGGGTAACTACTAGAGTGTTGAATGCAACCATGCAAACGTGTGTGCATTGTGTTGTATGGGTGCCGGACTAACATCAACTCACTAAGTCCAGTCTCAATGGTAGCTAACACTCACGACCGTAGCAGCGTGTATTAAAGCAAATCCGATTTGTATCCTCATAGTGGCGCTACTGACGTGACTGCTCTACGACCGGCGCGAAATTTTAATAGACATCATCTTTCAGATATAAAAACACGCCTACCAATTTTCGTGTATGTCGCACAACTCCTTTCTGGCGTTACGATTTTTTTTCGTCAGTGTCGGTCGAAGCGTGAGAAACAGCGTGCTGTAATCGAGTTTCTAATTCGGAGAGTTCGTTCCCTCCTCCTGTATGACAATGGCAGACCACACACGAGCGCCGCGACATCTGCAACAATTCGACTCCTTGGTTTCACTGTCATCGATCACTCTCCATAAAGACTCTACTTGGCCGTATCCGATGTCCAAAACTTAAAGAACATTGTTGACGACTTCACACTGATAGGCAATGGCCTTGCCACAGTGGTTACACCGGTTCCCGTGAGATCACCGAAGTTAAGCACTGTCGGGCGTGGACGGCACTTGGATGGGTGACCATCCAGGCCGCCATGAGCTGTTGCCATTTTTCGGGGTACACTCTGCCTTGTGATGCCAATTGAGGAGCTACTCGACCGAATAGTAGCGGCTTCAGTCAAGAATACCATAATAACGACTGGGAGAGCGGTGTGCTGACCCCACGCCACTCTTTTCGGCATCCTCATCTGAGGATGACACGGCGGTCGGATGGTACCGGTAGGCCACTCGTGGCCTGAAGACGGAGTGCTTCACACTGATACCGGTGAATCGGTGCAAGCAGAGTTGAGGTCGTGGTTCAGTCAACAAACATTCTACAGCGACGGTATCAACAAACTGATCTCCCATTGGAAGAAATGTGTTTGTAGCCAGAGTGACTATGTGAGAGACTCCAACCCAGTGTGAGTAAAACAGAAGTGTGTTGCTTCCATCTAAATAACCGGTTGGCGAACGTAAAACAGGAAGTAAGTTTCAGAGGCAGAATTCTTCGTCATAATTGGAACCCAAAATATCTTGGTGTCATCGTGGATCGTACACTATGCTTCAAACAACACCTTCTTAACTTAGCTCAAAAGTTGAGGACTCGAAAAAACATCCTCCATAAGCTATGCGGAACTACCTGGGGATCTTCAGCAACCACCCTGCGATCATTAGCTCTGGGCTTGGTGTACTCAAGTGCTGAGTATTGTGCACCTGTTTGGACGAACAGTCATCATACAATGCTTGTTGATACCCAGCTGAATACGACAATGCGCATAATATCTGGCGCAATCAGATCTACTCCAGTTTGTTGGCTTCCACTGTTAACCGGTATAATGCCTTCTGATCTACGCAGATGTACTGTCCTTATGAGAGAATTCCACAAGATCTCCAGGAATTCTAACCTACCCGTGCATAGCAACCTGCCACTTTTAAATCGCAAGAGCCTGAAATCACGCCATCCAACTCTGCGCGATGCTGCTGACATGGTTGTTAAGGATTTATAACCTCTTGAAGAATGGAAAGTTCGCTGGGAAGCAGTGACAGACGTGCACCTGCATAACATCTTCTCAGGTGTTAAACTTCCAAGTGGATTCGATCTACCACGCAAGACCTGGACTACTCTCAACAGAATCCGTACCGGCCATGGGCGATGCAGTGATGCTCTCTTTAAGTGGAACAAGCTGCCTGATCCAGCTTGTGACTGCGGGGCTCCATACCAGACTGTTCACCACATTGTCAGTGAATGCAGGATTCGAGCCTATCACGGCGCCAAAGAGGACTTCCTGCTAGCAACTCCAGATGCAGTGCGCTGGATTGAAGGACTGGATATTCAGTTGTAAAGACAAACTTAAGTTTCTTGTGTGTCAATATGTACATATGTATATGTAATTTAATTTCATGATATGTCTGTATTAGCCATATGCTAAATAAATAATAATAAAATAAATATGTGAGAAATAAATATGTAGACATGAAGAATAAAGATGTGGAATGTTAATAACGGTTTTTTTTATTTAAAAAAAACTTTAAGCGTTTTCACATAAAAAGTTCTGAGTATTACTTTTCAGCACGTCTCCGTACGTTGTGTGTTTCTGGTACTTTTGTTTTGTTGGACGTTGCGAAAAATGAGTGAAACTAAAGACGAGAATATTGACATCGAGTTACAAATTGACAAAGTAGAAAAGCGTCGGAATCGTATAAAAACAGAATTTTGAGATTGGGAGCTTGGGAAGTTTGGTTTACATCTTGTGTGAGGGAAATGATTTTAAAAAATATAGATAAGAAAAGCTTTTGTCGTTAACAAGTACGGTTTTGTTCGTATCACACGGTCAGCACATTCAACTCTTCCTTCAGTAACAAAATATTTGGTGAATTTAACCCAAACGTTATCCGTTGATGAAGTGGGTCTTCCATTGTTGGTAGCATTTATGCTCGCATTTAAGTCCCTCTCTCACTGCAACATAGTTGTGAAGTACTATAATCGCTTTTACAATGCGTGCGGCACAATGCATCTTTACTGCACGCTGTACCAAAAGTACACTCTACATACCTACGTGCTAGTTAGCCGATAGTTAAATTACAGTTCATTTATAAGTTAACTGCTGTACTGCTATAGTCATATTAAATTTTTCATCAGTCCACCTACTTCATCACCAACGATCACGTAACGATGTACCATGTCGTTGTTTTCTGTTAAAGGTTTTTGTTTAGCTACGTTCTAAGCCAGTGAGTTTTTCGTATTGAACAGAATCTCTGAAAATTTCTCAGTCGCTGTCTTTTCCATAAGCGCGAATGTCCATCCAGCTAAAGTGATAGAGTCACATAGCGCCAACAGTACTAGGGAAAAAATGTTTGTAAGTGAAGGACAAGAAGGATTTTCTGGATTCAATTTTCTTGCATGTTTACCATCGAGAGCTCCAATGCAATAATGAGTAAACAAACATGAATCAAGATTCTGCATCTCTTCCCATTACATTCGAGCAATTAAGAAAACTGCCAGATCCAAAACAACCACTGAAAAGGGTTTATATTGAAAATAAGATACGATAAAAAACAAACGAATTTACCATAAAATAAAAGATATATGTGTGTGAATAAATTAGAATCACAGTTTTTGCGAATTATTAAGACAATTACAGATAACGTTTAATGTCTGCTAACAGACTTCGCATTGTAAATTCGTGAAGTCGCAAATTACATCATGACCCAAAGCCGAGAATTGGAAATGCACACTACAAACGACCAATACACTGACTTTAGCTGCTCAGTAACACCTACTTCACTGGTACAGCAGAGGAGCGCTTACAAGCACAGGTAAACATCGGGCGATGCATCACTTCTGTTGATATATTAATGCCATAACTAATAAGCCAAAAGATAGCAGTAAATATCCAGAGCGAAATAACGATTTTATCTCAAGGTTTTTAATAAGGATTCCCAGTGTCAGGTTACACACTTGGGCGACTTATATTCAAGGTCACCCGCCACTCCTCCCCCCCCCCCCCCCCCTCATGGGTAACCGTGTGTTCGATTCAAGATGATCACATCTTAAACTCAATGCCGTCAAGTTGTCCTACCCAGGCACTATAGGTAAGTGGACTCCTTATATTCAAGGTCATGATGTAACTCGTGTAATGGGTAATATAATGACGTGATACGTGCATATTAATTCGTCATAAGTTAAAACTTATTGACACGAAACAGTATTAATACATGTCGCAGACGTGAGGGACATTGTATATAAGTGTGATTTATGGCGTCTTTTGCACAACAGTTGTAAATGAACATTTCTTCCAGCAACGAGTTAGTTGAAAGCAATGATAACAATAAAAAAAACTCTTTACGAGAGCTGCATCACTCAGGGATGCTAGGTTGTCTCAAATTCATTGTATGCAGCTACGAGAATTACTTATGATTTTACTTCGGTTTTGGACTGGGCTGTGAATAAATCCAAGATATTTAACAAGGTAAAATAAATTTCTTCGACAAAACCTACCGAGATATTTGCTGCTACAGATAGACACCACTCGGACAGCTGGAATCCGTGACGAATGATCGTGGGTTTGAGCCTGCTTGCGATGCGGCTTTGTATGTGGAAGAATAATTTTTTCCGTTAAACTCGTTATATCAAATATAAATTTTCTTCATATGCAAACCAGTGATCATTACTCCATGGAGAGCGCTACATTGCATTGTACTCTCCAAGCTGTCTGAAGTAGTGCAGTGAATCCTTTTTCAAGTTCGAGCATCACAAGAAATGGCAGTTGCAGTAGCGTAGAGCATACATATTTGTGTGGTGTCCATCTTGTTAACAGTTTTGTTCTACGAAATACCGAGCAGCGTGTCCAACAAACACAAACTGCTATCAAACAAGATCTATTTCTTTAATTATTTTTTGTCAGTTCACTATAGGAACTATACAACAGGCTTTAGTGAACTGCAGTTTAATAATCTTAATCAGCATTTAATGAACTTCTATGAGTTGGACTTGACAAAAGTAATAGACTAGTGAACTTAATGCCAGTAGCCATGTAACTAACTAACTACCAGAATTATCTTTAATAAATCAAATATTGCCTTTTCACGTGATATAAAATTGGTGGGAGACCCCTGGATCAATGGGAACGAAGCATCTCCACCCCATCTTCATCTTTTACAAGTGGACTTGAGTGGGTGAGTTTCACTCTGGCGCTGGACAGCTTAGGGAGATGATCAGCCTGTGTCCATTTGTTAATAACAAATCACATTTCGTCATTCGAAGCAACGCCAGAGACCACGCCCAGACAGATATGTGAATTGACACAGCACTACAAAATATGCATCTAGAGAGCATGGCATTGCTTCTAAATTTGATTGTTGTATGACATTATTAATAAATTTATTCCTTACGAGTTATTAGATGTTTTGCGAAATGTTGGTCTGACCGGCCACGGTGGCCGAGCAGTTCTAGGTGCTTCAGTCCGGAACCGCGGACCGAGCGATGTGGCGCAGTGGTTAGCACACTGGAATCGCATTCGGGAGGACGACGGTTCAATCCCGTCTCCAGCCATCCTGATTTAGGTTTTCCGTGATTTCCCTAAATCGTTTCAGGTAAATGCCGGGATGGTTCCTTTGAAAGGGCACGGCCGATTTCCTTCCCAAGCCTTCCCTAACCCGAGCTTGCGCTCCGCCTCTAATGACCTCGTTGTCGACGGGACGTTAAACACTAACCACCACCACCACCACCACGGAACCGCGCGACAGCTACGGTCGCAGGTTCGAGTCCTGCCTCGGGCATGGATGTGTGTGATGTCATTAGGTTAGTTAGGTTTAAGTAGTTCTAAGTTCTAGGGGACTGATGACCTCAGATGTTAAGTCCCATAGTGCTCAGAGCCATTTTTTTTTTTTTTTTTTTAGTCTGCCTACACAGCTAGGCGAGTTGTGTGCTCTCACCACCTCGGTGAGGTTAGCCTGGTGGGAACACCTAACAGAAATACCACAGGGCGATGTACATACTCTTTTAAAGTCGTCCCTACAATACTATGCTCTGTTAAAACGAGCTCATTCTCACATTGGTGGAAACAATGACGTCATGGTATACTCTGGAAAATATTCAAATGCTTCAAATGGCTCTGAGCACTATGGGACTTAACATTTGAGGTCATCAGTCCCCTAGAACTTAGAACTACTTAAACCTAACTAACCTAAGGAGAACACACACATCCATGCCCGAGGCAGGATTCGAACCTACGACTGTAGCAGCAGCGCGGTTCCGGACTGTAGCGCCTAGAACCGCTCGGCAACTGGAAAATATTAACAAAGTGTATGAAACTAGTGTATGACGTCATAGCAAAATTCTGTGAGCACTGCAGTTTTACCGATTTCCAAGACAGTCAACGAGATATATGCTGGATAATGCAAGGCGAAAGAGCCATGGTATGGACTCCTCGAACGGCCGCGGGCGTCGCCGTATCCGTAGCCACGAACAAGAGAGCTCAACAAGAATGCCCAACATTATGCCAGCCCATCTCCACACGAATGGCAGAGAAATTTGTGTTATTTAAATAATATACACGCGTAATCGTCTTCGACATGACAAACCTGGTGGCTGGCACAAAAGGCACTGCAATAATATCAATCGTTCATGGAGAGGGCGTCCCACCACTGCAAACCAGTCATAACTCGCCGATGCCTACATGTTCACCAGTGTAAATCAGTGACGCCTTTGCACACGAATGGTGCTAACATTTTAAAAGCCAAGCACTCCCCTCCACACCACTTCTCTCTCTCTCTCTGGATCAATCATAGTCAAGCTTACAAAACTAGTGCTTATGCACGGGCAATGTCAAACACGGACAGTCAGAACTCCGATGTGATTCGAAAACGCATAACACGATATGAACTATCGCAATAGAGAGCTGCTGAGATTATGCGAAGTCTGTCGATAAACTATTTCTCCAAAGACGGACCCATAGTAAAAATTAACCTACCGCCAATGGGATTCAACTTATGAACACCACACGCATAATGACTGCTGGAAAACGGTCTGCGCATACCTGATAACAGCCGAATCACCGGCATATCAATCGATTCCTGAAAATGCCTCAAGCAAACGCTGTCTCCACCACCACAAGGTACCAGGTAGCTCAGCGGCAGTGGCGGCTCCTGAGTATACATTCTGGATGTTCACAAATTTTTAGATTCAGATAAATATGAGAGTGTGAAATTAATAGCATTTGCTGTAGTTATGCTTATCAACACATTTACACAGCAACAGCCACTGCCAATAATAATAATAATAACAGTAAAAATAATAACATGCATAACTTGCCTGAACAAAGAAGGAATTGTTTTTGTGGAACTGCTGTTTTGTACATAAGTACAGTTTAGGGCAAGAACGAAACAATGTTTAAGCTTTCGCTACTCTCCGTTTTGCATTTCTGTGTAAGTGGGAGTTTTCTTGCTTTTTTTATTTTTTGGAGAAATATACAAGTTCCCTAACACAAGAATTAGGTAAAGAATTAACTTCCAGGCTGAAAATAAGATACTCCTACGTTGTAGCCACGCATAACTTAGCTTATTGTAAATGTGTTTGTTACATGTTCGCTTGTAGTCACGGTCATTTGATTTCGTCACTTTCTCAGTCAGCGGATCTGGTCTGGGAGGCCCTAGTTCCTTTGCGGTTGACTTTTCCTAGTAATTTTCTTTTCTGTCAGCACTTGATACAGGTTCAACAGAGATAATGCTGCCGATTCCTGCACAGTAAACAAAAAACTCCAAACTCTAACTGCCATTTGTGGAAATTATTAAATTCAGTTAGTAATCTCTACCAACGCGGCCACTAGCCCAGAATGCCAATGAGCCGCTGAGAACCAGGACCAAAAGCACACCGTCGTCGATCCAACATTTCAGTGTATATCACTCAAAAAAAGTGAGACAGCTTTCTGTGAATGTTCATATATACAATGTTTGCCTACAGCACAGATATACTTGACCCACCATAATATCAACTGACGTCAGAAGCATGAAAACATGGTACATTCTCACAATCGGCGATGATGTGCTTTATGGTTCTCAGCGTCTCAGACGGATTATAGTATGACAAAAATCCAAAACGTAATATACTATATATCATTCAGAATCCCCACAAAATAGGTTTTTCTATCAGTATAACAATAACATACACTGAATATACAATCATATGAAGCGAAAATACAAGTTGCTATGATGTCAAAAATTCTTTCCTTATTCGCAATGGAAATACAAATTCGGACTGAATTTTCTCATAGTTACTGAAAACTCAGAAGTAGCGATCTACACTCCTGGAAATGGAAAAAAGAACACATTGACACCGGTGTGTCAGACCCACCATACTTGCTCCGGACACTGCGAGAGGGCTGTACAAGCAATGATCACACGCACGGCACAGCGGCCACACCAGGAACCGCGGTGTTGGCCGTCGAATGGCGCTAGCTGCGCAGCATTTGTGCACCGCCGCCGTCAGTGTCAGCCAGTTTGCCGTGGCATACGGAGCTCCATCGCAGTCTTTAACACTGGTAGCATGCCGCGACAGCGTGGACGTGAACCGTATGTGCAGTTGACGGACTTTGAGCGAGGGCGTATAGTGGGCATGCGGGAGGCCGGGTGGACGTACCGCCGAATTGCTCAACACGTGGGGCGTGAGGTCTCCACAGTACATCGATGTTGTCGCCAGTGGTCGGCGGAAGGTGCACGTGCCCGTCGACCTGGGACCGGACCGCAGCGACGCACGGATGCACGCCAAGACCGTAGGATCCTACGCAGTGCCGTAGGGGACCGCACCGCCACTTCCCAGCAAATTAGGGACACTGTTGCTCCTGGGGTATCGGTGAGGACCATTCGCAACCGTCTCCATGAAGCTGGGCTACGGTCCCGCACACCGTTAGGCCGTCTTCCGCTCACGCCCCAACATCGTGCAGCCCGCCTCCAGTGGTGTCGCGACAGGCGTGAATGGAGGGACGAATGGAGACGTGTCGTCTTCAGCGATGAGAGTCGCTTCTGCCTTGGTGCCAATGATGGTCGTATGCGTGTTTGGCGCCGTGCAGGTGAGCGCCACAATCAGGACTGCATACGACCGAGGCACACAGGGCCAACACCCGGCATCATGGTGTGGGGAGCGATCTCCTACACTGGCCGTACACCACTGGTGATCGTCGAGGGGACACTGAATAGTGCACGGTACATCCAAACCGTCATCGAACCCATCGTTCTACCATTCCTAGACCGGCAAGGGAACTTGCTGTTCCAACAGGACAATGCACGTCCGCATGTATCCCGTGCCACCCAACGTGCTCTAGAAGGTGTAAGTCAACTACCCTGGCCAGCAAGATCTCCGGATCTGTCCCCCATTGAGCATGTTTGGGACTGGATGAAGCGTCGTCTCACGCGGTCTGCACGTCCAGCATGAACGCTGGTCCAACTGAGGCGCCAGGTGGAAATGGCATGGCAAGCCGTTCCACAGGACTACATCCAGCATCTCTACGATCGTTTCCATGGGAGAATAGCAGCCTGCATTGCTGCGAAAGGTGGATATACACTGTACTAGTGCCGACATTGTGCATGCTCTGTTGCCTGTGTCTATGTGCCTGTGGTTCTGTCAGTGTGATCATGTGATGTATCTGACCCCAGGAATGTGTCAATAAAGTTTCCCCTTCCTGGGACAATGAATTCACGGTGTTCTTATTTCAATTTCCAGGAGTGTATGTTTCACTTGGAAAGACTTTCCATAGCCAAGATCATGTATATTAATTTCACTACACAGTGAGTGAATTGACATACCTGAGGAGTGCGCTACCATTTAGCGGGATTTATGCCAAGTGGACAAAAGTCTGCTGTAATGTGTTACCATCTGTTGGCATTGACGTAAACTTGTAGGTGAGTGCAACAGCTAGCTGTGCACGTCATTAACAGTGCATATTGTTGATTAATTCCGTATATATTTCGCCTGTAAGGCTATTACGTCACACCAGTTGCGCATGCGCAAAAGTCCCTTAAAACGTACACAACCCAAGGTGTGCTCGGGACCCTGATGCCAAGTTTCACAGATTCTAGAGTGGCAGCTATATAGTAAAGCGCAGTTTATTTAGTGCCATGTATTTCAGATTAACGCATTTACATTCTGTTGAACAGCATTCGAAGAAAACTAAGCAACAAATCGGCAATGTGTCAAAAATTCGGGTGTTTATATACTCTTGTGCTCTTACTACACAACAGCCGCCGCTGCTCAGCGGTGTCGTCGCAATGACAGCCCTCGCGGAAATGAAATGGCTGGCCCCAGGGAAGAAGCACGGAGGCCTCAATGTGTGGTCACTGGCTGACGGTAGCCACCGAAAAACGTCCTGTGCAAACTTACAAATGGGAGAAATAACCAACCTGTGCGTCACTAGCAGTAACGGACGCGTGGTCGTCACGTCCAAAACACAAAGGCCAGTCTGCAGCCGTTAAAGAAGTGGGATCTGAGGAGAGACCATACACTGTCGGCGACATGTCTAGATGCAGGAAGCCATTGCTTGATAAGGTTTGCAGTGTGTTATCTGCCAAAGACTCGTGACAGCTGGCAGACACTGTATGAATAAAAACGTTCAAAAATGATTTACTTTTTATACGTCTCTCGAAATACTATGAATCATTCCAGTAGTGACATACTACTACCGGTAATGGGCTTCAGCAGCACAGCGAGAATTTATTAAGTCGACTATACTATGAAAAATCTTTCTGAGACAAATATGCAGTAATTTGTGTCATGTTTGCCGCTATGGCGGGGTCATTAAATATGCGTTTTGATTACATATGCGCTGGTATATTATGATCGAAGTATCACAAAACTGGTCCACCCACTGCTTCCTATGAAGAAGGGAAAATGATGATCGAAAAAAGATTTATCATCTACCCACGTTCTTTATAAAGTACGGTAGCTAACTAAGCTTCGAAGCAGTGAATTTTTTGTTGCTTGCGGATATTGTGTAACACACCCCTTACTATGTGGAAGACTTTTCCCAAAACCAGTAACGTAATTAAGTTTCCTTTACTTTACGTCTATGGTCACAAACTTTTTTAACAGATTACCGGTTTCGGTCTATAATGACCATCATCAGACCTGTTTTATAAAAACAAAGTCCTAATGCTACTATGGCTGCAGTACATTAGGACTTTGTTTTTATAAAACAAATCTGATGATGGTCATTAGAGACCGAAACCGGTAATCTGTTAACAAAAAAGTTTGTGACCATAGACGTAAATTAAAGGAAACTTATTGTATATACGGGTCACTATTTTATTCGCGACAATGTCGCAGCTTGTGAAATAACGTAATTCTTGACTTGCTACCGGTAGGTTCAATCAACATGATAGTATTACGTGAACTCAAATTGGACAATGTACATTATCGAGTCAGATAAGAGAAATTAGGATTCGTACAGGTAGATGTCTCCTCTCTAGCTAATTTTTTGTGAGTGGCACAAGGTACTGTAAGGAGTATATGGACGCTCTAAAAAAATTAATTTAGGAAGATACATCATGATCACATGACCTAGAGTTCTGACAAGTATTTAAAAGCACGATGAATCCGTGCACGAACGTATGTCTAATACTTGTTTGGAATTATAGGTGTGTAAACACTGGAGTGACAGTAAAATAGGTTTCTATAAAACAGTTACAATATAGTTCCCACGATAATTATAGCCTAAGTCTATTAATCCAACCTGGTAATTGCCTCCAACTCATAAGAAAATCCCTTATTTTTTCTTAACACACTACGAAAATCGTAAACATTTTATACATGTGATAAATACTTACAGATCAATGGATAATTGTAGGTATTTATTTATAGCGCCGTACCAATATCAGCGCTGCATGGTGGAACCGTAACACATCTGAGGATGTGATGTTTCTGCCAGCCGTAATTGCAACTGCTTAATAAAGCATAGTTCCAAGTTCTTGTTCTACAGGAAGTAATGTGGCTGATGAACTGAGTTCAGTCATCCGGCCGAGTAACTTTGAATTTCATCATTAGATCGTCTATAAAACAGTATCGTTGTTTTGTTTAATCGATTTCCACGTTAAAACTATAGACACGCAGTGCATAGTTTTATAACTCAAGTAAAGTATGGACGTACAGTATTGCATCCTGCACTTACCGAATAATTCATTAAAACTACTGTATTCCTCAACACATACAGATCCAGCTAAAAATATAACACGTATTTATTCTAATTTTAGGAGTCTTAACCAGAAAGACATCATGATCATGTGATCAACATATCAGCTAGTATTACACCCCAGCAGACATAAGTGCTGAACGGCCTTAGGGCTATATATACGAAAGCTTTAATAGGTAACGATCTAAGTATGCTCGACACACATTGCCTCCTTTATGTATCAGGAAGATGTAATTTGTTCTATATCGTTACCAGCAAGACAGTCTGACAATCTAGAGGTGTACAGCTGTTTTTTGCATTCTCAGATTTACCATTTTCCATATTCTTAACACGCTAGCAAAAATCTCTAACGAATTTGTTGCATTTGAAAGCCATGTCAAAGATGTTTCGCAGTCTTGATCTTGTAGCATGTATCCGACCCCAATAACTTGGCTGACAAAACGATTAGATGAATAGACATCTACAATCTTCCGCCATTAGTAAATACTCCGTTGAAACAGCATTCTTGTAATGCATATGCACGCCGTACCGATTTGCTTACAACGAATAGACAGACATTCTGCAGAATGACATACTATGCACCAACTTAGGATCCGTAATACGATTGCAATATTATTGTTTGTATAATCAATTTCTGCGGTAAGTTATTAAAACTATAAAGATACAGTGTACAATTTTGTAACTCATTATATATCCTGATTGTCTTTTCTAAGTAGAGTATCGAAGTATGATATTGCATCCTGCCATTACCGAATACTCCACTGAAACTACAGTCTTCCACAACATGTACACATCCAAGTAAAAATATGACACCTATGTATTCTAATGTTAGGAGTCTTAACCACAAAGGACGTCATGATCACATTATCAACATATATCCCAGTAGGCAAAATTGCAGAAGGACCTAAGGACTGTACATATAAAAATTTTGACAGGTAATAGTCTAAGTTTGCTCGACACATTGCCTCATTTACGTATCAGGGAGGAATAATTTGTTCTATATCTCTGCCAGCAAGACAGGCAGACACCCTAGAGATGTGAAGATGTTCTTTTCATTCTCAGATTTACTCTCACAAGAATTTTCATATTCTGAACACTAGTAAAATGGTCTCTGCGAAGGCATCGTATCCCATACTGATTTGGATACAATGAACAGTTATCCACCAAGAAGTAGTCCACAGGAGAACTGTCAGCATTGCTGTTTGGCAGCTAATGAATCTTCCTGGCAGATTAAAACTGCCTGCTGGATCGAGACTCGAATTCGACACCTTTGCCTTTCACGGGAAAGTGTTCTGCCAACTGAGTGACCCAAGCACAACCTGTCGTTACAGCTTTACTTCCGCCAGTACCTCGCCACCCACCTTCCTTATTTCACAGAAGTTCTCCTGGGAAACATGAAAGATTAGCACGTCTTGAAGAAACGATTTTGCGGAGCCATGGCTTAGCCACAGCCTGGAGGATGTTTCCAGAATGATATTTCCCTTTGCAGTGGAGCATACGCTGACAAGGAACTTCTGGCAGATTAAAACAAGAATGGAACTCGTGAACTTTTCCTGTCCCAGGCAAATGCTCTACCAAATGAGCTACCCAAGGACGATTCATAACCTGTCCTCAGAGCTTTACTTCCGTCAGTACCTCGTCTCATACCTCCCAAACTCCATAGAAGCTCTCCTGCGAAACTTGCAAGACTAGCACTCCTGGAAGTAAGGATACTACGGAGACATGGCCTAGCCACAGCCGTTGCAGAATGAAAATTTCATTCCAGCTTATATAATCCATTTCCAGATTAAATATAACCATAGGCATACAGAGAATACTTTTGCAACCAATTATCGGTCCTGATTATCGGTAATGTTTGTACATCCACACAAGTCAATGTTATTTACTTTAATTCTCTGGAAGATACTGGTTTAGGTCCATGTCAATCTGTCTTGGTAATCCTAAACGTATAGGACGGACACTGGAATGCATCTTGGCATACCAATACTATGACAGTGAATATTAACAGCATACGCTTTTCTTATCCTGATGGTGATTATTAATAGTAGTAGCAAAAACTTGTGGGTAAAGATCATGTTTGACAATAGTTTCAGAGACGTGATGTTCTGGTAACACCCTCTTTATATGGTTGGACTTGCAATCCAATTACACTAGTTTCTGTGTGCTGCAATGTGGATAACGCAACGTCAAGGACAGATTGGATTGCCTTCTACACAATGATGACGAAATGTCAGCAGTACTTGCGCTGACTGCATTTTCGACCATCTCTCGCTCTCCAGCATGTCTTCACTCTCCTCCAAAACACACAACTGCATATGTGTCGAAAGCAGTAAAATTTCCCGCAACTGATGCTGCCAGAGAGAACAATGGAAAAAATGGTTAAACGTAGGATAAATGGTTTTAAAAATTAAACAAACGACGAACAATAATATTAGGTGCTTATGTAAGTCACGTTGATAACAATGTATACTATCCATGTTATGCACAGAGTCCTGTTTACCCTCCATCAGCAAAATTCTCGTGATTTCATCTACAATACTTGATCCCTGTGTATCACTTTATAGTTCTCGAATCGTACCACTTTACACTGCATCCAAATATTTTTACCATTCCAAGTACATATGACTTGCAACTGACATGTGTTTGGAGAGAATACCACAGCATTCAGAATAAAATAACACTACCGTTCCACACACACATAGGACTAGTGGGAGTCTGACAATGTACTTGTGTCATCATCTCTCTCCCTCTCGAATGCACCGTCTTTCCCGCTATTAAAGCATATGTGGTGTCATACCCTCTCTTATATGTAGTCATTAGATTCCTTCTCTACCGATTGCTCAATCTGTATAACGATTTTTATTTGTAGGTGTATGTGTGACGTTGTAAGGTTGTGTGTTTTTATTATTATTATTATTATTCTTGAATTGAGAACAACTGTGTGAGGTGAAATAACAAGTTTAATGTCGCAATATTTCTCACTTAATTACAGCTTTTCACACAGTTTTCAACTCACCAACATAAAAACAGCGCAATGGATATCGCATCTTGCCAACATCAAAAAGTGAAATAAATTTATACACTGCAATGTTAAATATTAACTCTCTGAAAGAAAATTAATCTTAAGCACAATATTATGAAAGTTTAATTGGAAGTTTCTTTACATTAACCCTAAGCACAATAATATGAAAGTTTAATTGTACGTTTCTTTACAAAATTGCTCCTACACATACGTTATGATGCTGGTCAGTACTACGAAAATCGTCCGATTCCGGTTCAAACTTCGGTACTATTTAGGATGACAATCAAGTCTCCAGTGGATGGTTAGTCAAGTGACAAATTCGAGCGCAAGATTACCCAAGGCCGCTCGAGTTTACAGTGGACGCAAGCTGGTGAACCAACAAAGTCTACGCGTCTGTACGTGGTATTTACCTTAAGCAACGACGTGCTGCTGGCCGCTCTATCCCACTGAAATTCCTACAAAACTAATCTGGCCTTTGCTGAACTTTCCAGCAGAAGCTTTCCCTGTGTTTCTCGTTATGCGAGAAAATTTGTACTCAGCCCTAATCTTATTATGTGGCGATATACACGCGCATGGTTGGAGCAGCGTGCATATGATAGTGCCCTTTCAGTTCTCGCAAGAACAATTAACTAATTTGGCTGGTCCGTTTCTCCACAGTCGGAGCAAAATGTTGCTACAGCTAATTTTAGCGGGAGTGCAGCCGCTGTGAACGCAGTGTACACACCAAATTCTTCTCTGTGTCGTACGGAGCGTTAAGCGCTCCATTCTGCACTTGACGCTCTTGTCCTGCCCATGGCAGAACTGCCTCCCTCCACTTGGGTTCCTTTTTCACGTCACGGCTTTTTTTCGACCAATAGGAGCGTTCCACTCATTTTGTAGAAACACCCTCTACTAATCGCAATGTCCCTTCTATCAAACTGCGTCGAAACTTCAGTAGTTTTCTCCTTCCTAGTGAGTTTCCGCTAATGAGACGTTTTGTGCCCGTTCTAGACGCCTTATGTACATTGACCTTTCCGTGTGTCACACTCGGTGGACGAAAACGCGTCACTTGCTTTTGATCGTCTCCCGTTGGAATTTCGAAACGCAGTTTTCTGAAGCTTCTTCTCTGCCCTCGCTACACGCGGCCGTCCAGCTTGAATCATCTGGTTCGGGGTTGCTGTCCTCTTTCCTGCCACCCCCTTAAGTGGTCGCCGGCATAACTCCCGCAGTGCGGTTTCGCTACGCCGTTGTGGAGCTGGCTTTTCAAAACTAAAAGCGACTCGACTCGTGTTCCCTGTTCTACCTTCTGCTCGTATAGCAATGGTGTATTAATTACCGTCGATTGACTGTCATCCCTTTTTGCATTACATATTGATGGGCAAATGTTCTGGTAACTGTCGATTTACGTTAGGTGTCATCTTCACCTTCTCATTGCGATTTGTAGAGGGCTCATGTAAGGTACGAATCTGACCATTTATTCTGCCACCTTACAACATCGTGTATCAACCTCCTCCCTCTGCATAAATAACAAAATCCATATATTTTGCTAGAGGGCTGCAAGCTTAGTCTTAACCTTCAGTAAGGATCTCTCAGTCAGTTTGGAAGAAGATGGTGCTGTGAATCTAACAGCCCTCTCTTCTTTCTAGATTTCTAGGAAAGTATCTAAGAGAAATCCAGACACTTTGATCTAGTGCTTATGTTACAAAAAGTTTTGGATAGTTCCAACACATAAACACAGATACCATGCATGACCAAAATTATTTACATTTTTATCATTTCCAATATCTCTCAATTTGTGCAGTGTTTTTCCTTATTGCATATGTAAATTTACAAGTGTGTAAGCACTCTTACCTTTTACATTACCAGGTGTGGGTTACTATTATTTTTACCATCCAACTGAGATACAGAGTTCCATCCCAACCAAGGTATCTATAGACTATATTTATTCTTACAACAAGTATTAACACTAACTGCCGAAGACAATGGAAAAAACACATGCATGTGTGTGGATTGCTGTGGGGGTAGTGTGTTGACATTATTCTGCTGAACACACACACACACACACACATATAACTTCCTGGCAGATTAAAACTGTGTATGGACTGGACTGAGACTCGAAATCAGGACCTTTGCCTCTCATAGGCAAGAGCTCTACTGACTGAGCTACCCAAGCATAAACCACGACCCTTCCTCACAGCTTTATTTCTGCCAGTACCTCGTTTCCTACCTTCCCAGTTTCGCAGAAGCTCTCCTGCGAATCTCGCAACACCAGCACTCCTCGAAGATAGGATATTGTCGAGACATGGCTTAGCCACAGTCTAGGATATGTTTCCAGAATGGAATTTTCTCTCTGCAGTGGGATGTGCACTGTTATGAAACTTCCTGGCAGACTAAAACTGTATGCCAGACCGAGATTCGAATTCAAGACGATTGCCATTCACGAACAAGTGCTCTACTGGGTGAACTACCCAAGCACGACTCATGACCCATCATCACACAGTTTTAATCTGCCAGTAAGTTTCATATCGGTGCACACTCCGTATCAAAGTGAAAATTTCATTATATATATATATATATATACAAAGAGAGAAAGAAAAAGAGAGGGAGGGAGGGATAGATAGATTGTTCGTTACCGCTATTTTTGGTGTTGGTTTTCCACAGGTACCTCACTCCCTGCCCTACGCCGGAGGCAGCATTGGCAATGGGGAAGTGAAGGACAGTGGCAGCATCTGCAGTAGCGTTGGCGGTGGTGCCAGACCTATCACGGGTGGATCCATTTCTGATTGCTCCTGCCGGATCATATATGGGTGTATCCATATTGAACATCGTAATGGAATATGCACAGATGAATCAGTTCTGACGACTATCCCAGAATTTGCTCTGACTTATCAACCTAAATCATTATCAAGGACTTCTTTGCAGGTGAACCTACCTCAAGCAATATTTCTGGATATGGCACATGGTGGATCTTATCCAAATAATATTCCTGGATGTAACACTTGCTGGATCCACCCTGAACAAAGTTTCTGGATGTTGCTTGGGTGGATCCCCTCTTTCTGCACTATGTCCGACCCACCCCATCTGGGATGCCACTGCTACATCCACCACTGCCGCCACCGCCACCACCTCCTGCATACTGCATCAGCCTCTGGTGTGGTGGAAGAGGGAGTGGGGGCCCCTTGTGGAAAACTGACACAAAAAATAGTGTAATTGAGATATTTGTGTGTGTTTATGTGTTTGTGTTTGTGTGTGTGTGTGTGTTTGTATGTTTATAACAGAATAATTTCAACACTCTACCCCCACAACTTAGAAATAAAAAAATCGTTATACAGATGTAATATTCGGTACAGGGAGGATATAATAACTAGATATAAGGGAGGATATGACACCATATATGCTTTAATAGTGGAAAAGATAGTGCATTCTAGAGAGAGAGAGAGAGAGAGAGAGAGAGAGAGAGGGAGAGAGATCTATGGTGACAAGATGATATTGTCATAATCCTATTAGTTCTGTATGTCTGAGGAGACGGTAATGTTATTTTGTTCTGAATGCTGTGGTATCCTCTCCTAATACATGCGAGTTGCAAGTCATATGTATTCAGAGTAGTAAAGATACTAGGTGGTTATAATTAAACAATTGATGGTCCAAGTACTGCAGTGTGGGCTGTATACATTGCAGGATGCTGAAACATTGTAGGTGTGTTCATTAATCGGTGCGCTCAAGGAGTACCCTGTAAATAATAATAGTTTCACTTTTTTCCATAAGGCGAAAGTATAGCGCTATAAGCAGCCAGAACGTGGTATAGGTGCAGGAAAAGGGGAAGGACTGTTAAACATATGATAATGGTGGCTCTGGCACGTTTATTAGGATATACTCATAAGTTACAACACGTGTTCAGTATGGTCTCCTGACTCAGGAAAATGCTGCATCCGTAACACAGCATGGGAGACAGATGCTCCCAGCGTACCCACTGTAATCAGAGTGACATGTCGTTGTATGCTATCCTTCATATCAGCAAGAGTCTGGATACATCCCTAATAGACACAATCTTTCAGATGTCCCCACAAGCAGAAGTCACAAGGGTTTTGTTGGGGAGGGGGGTATCTGGAGGGTCACATCTTTAAATTACACAGACATGACGCAGCGGTCGTTTCATCTAGCAAGCAACATGTCTCCCCGTATTGCATCAAGATAGTTGTGTGGATACAGTTGCATTCTTGCAGAGCTGGAATCATGCATTGCACAAGGAGGTGCTTATGACATGCATAAGTCACTGAAAGATGTCATTTCTTCAAAGAAAAACGGACGGATCACACAGTCACATAAGCTTAGTACAGTGCATGTTCCTGCTCAACATGTGACGATTAGAACTCCATTTGCGACAATTCTGGGCATTCCCGGCATTGTGCAGAGTAAAATATGCCTCATCCGTCCAGATAATATTTCCTGGTCTGGTGTCATCCATTTCCATGCCCGTCAAAAAACAAACAGTGTAGTAAAGCGGTAATCCTGTAGGGATAATTTGTGTGAACATAAGCACAACAACTGAGGTGACAAAAGTCATGGGATGCCTCGTGAACCGCGATTTATTTTCAGAGAATATTCTTAAGAATTTATTTTATTTGCTAGCGATTCATCAAGAACATTAACACATTTAATCACACTATGTAAGCATGGAAGTAGTTGCCAGGGAGTAATTGATGAAATCATAACCAAATTCCTTTTAACAAATGGGAATTTTATTCACTTTAATAGTGACTAAAGCATTTATAAAAAAATATGAAAAAACAGATTTAAAACTATAATCAGAAAGCACCCTCTAAATATCAAAGCTACAATTTATTCAGAGGCAGAAAGAAAGAAGTTTTGACTGTATGAGCTTTCGGCCAGAGAACCTTGCCACTCCCTTCTGACATGGCCGTAGTTACGACCGTTCACAACAGCCTCTGAAAGACTACACAGGTGCAAATCAGCAACACACCAGATAACTTTAAACTAAGAGTTTTAACAATTTACACAAGCACACACTATGCACCCCACGTAGGAGGAATGGAAATGGTACAAACACTAAGAATTAAGGGTGGCAACTTTATGTCAATGATCATTTAAATAAAAGCCCATGAAATGCAACCTTATATAAAATTCTACAAGGTTGGCCAAACAATAGTTAAGATGCTCTACAGTACACAGATACCGCCTCTCAAGATCATAGGCAATAATATCAAAGTTTCCAAAGATCAAAACATATTTCAGGTATTAGGCCGTTACACTCCAAGCAATAAATTCGTTAACACATCAAATCCGACAAACATGACCGAGGCAGCTACTAACGTACGGTAGATTGATAGGGAGATTACCGATCAACCCGTACCGCAGGTTGCTCTAACCCGCCCCTACTCCACAAGGGAAAAACAGACCACCCAATTTATAAACAGCCACTTTCCCGCGGGTGGGCAAACAGAGAAGAATGGTGGAACGACCCCAAAGCAAAACGGCTGGTGACCTGACCAAGAAAACAAGTAGAATTTAACAAGAGTAAATCAAACAACATATCACCAATCACTTAACTTCTAATAAACTGCGATTTCTCGAGAAGAATGGCGCAGCACCCCCAAATCGCTCTCCCGAACAGTCCGCTGCCAGCCGCTTCAACGGACGCAGGAAGGCGCGCTGATCTCCCGTCTCACGGTGTCGCAGCTCGCACCGGCCAGACTGATGTCGTGGGTTGACTTCTGTTGCTCTCGTGTCGACCACGAAGTCACTACCCTTCGCTATATGCCGCGGCCCACTGGACTCACTTGGCGACCTCACATACGCCGATGCTCAAGACAGACAAGTCATCTTGTGTCTCAGTGCAGCCGGCCGAAGTGGCCGTGCGGTTAAAGGCGCTGCAGTCTGGAACCGCAAGACCGCTACGGTCGCAGGTTCGAATCCTGCCTCGGGCATGGATGTTTGTGATGTCCTTAGGTTAGTTAGGTTTAACTAGTTCTAAGTTCTAGGGGACTAATGACCTCAGCAGTTGAGTCCCATAGTGCTCAGAGCCATTTGAACCATTTTTTGTCTCAGTGCGCGACGGACCAACCGATCGATCCAACCGCCAATGACCATTGCCTGAGCAAACTCGAGCAGACTGGCGGCCTAACGCACAGACTCAGATGCAGGAACTAAGCCCTGACCGGGTGACCACTCGCTGAGTTCTCTTACTGGCGGAGTGGAAAGACTCTCATTTTGTCGGCTATAAAGGTTGATCCGAACGACAGACATACTAGCACTCCAAACGACAGACAGACACTAACTGCCTAACAAATGCGGACGAGAGACAGGCTAGCCAGCTGGGGACGAGAGACTGACCCAGACTGACCGACTGGAGAGCTCATCACGCCGCTTAAATGCACGTGAACAGGCAACCTTTCCCCTTTCCCACCAGAGGGAGACACCAAAGCTGCGATTGCCACAACGGCGCCACCGCCAGAAACGGAGGGCGACTGCTTCAAGCTACACGCTGTGGCACACTCTTCAAAACAGCAATTTTTACCACGGCTCACCTCCTAAAGTTGGGTCGCACCTTCTTCTGCCCAGTCTAGCGCAGCAACTCGATGTGGCATGGACTCAACAAATCGCTGGAAGTCTCCAACTGAAATATTGAGCCATGCTGTTTCTATAGCCATCATAATTCCGGAAGTGTTGCCAGTGATGCATTTTGAACACGAAATGACCTCTCGATCATGTCCCATAAATGTTCAATGGGATTCGTGACGCGCAATCTGGGTGGCCAAATCATTTGTCGAATTGTCTAGAATGTTCTTCAAATCAGTCGTAAACAATTGTGGCTTGGTGACATTGTGCGCCATTATTTGGGAACATGAAGTCCATGAATGGCTGCAGATGGTCTCGATGTAAAAGAATATAGTGACTTCCAGGCAATGATCGGTTCAGTTGCACCAGAGGACCCAACCCATTCCGTGGAAGCATAGCGCATTGTGGAGCCACCACCAGTTTTACGGCGCCGTCTAGATAATTCGAGGCCTTGATTTCGTGGAGTCTGCGCCACACTCGAACCCTACCATCGGCTCTTACCAACTGAGATCGGGACTCATTTGACCAGACCACGATTTTCCAGTCGTTTAGGGTCCAACCGACATGGTCACGAGCCCAGGATAGGCGCTGCAGGAGGTGTTCTGTTAGCAAAGGCACTCGGGTAGGTCGTCTGCTGCCATATACCATTAATGGCAAATTTTGCTACACTGTTCTAACGGATACGCTCGTCGTACGTCACACATTGATTTCTGCAGTTATTTCATGCGGTATTACTTGTCTATTAGCACTGACAATTCTACTCAAACGCCACTGCTCTTGATCGCTAAGCGAAGGCTGTCGGGCACTGCATTGTCCGTGGTGTGAGGTAGTGCCTGTAATTTGGTATTCTCGGTATACTCTTGACACTGTGGATCTCGGAATATTGAATTCCCTGACGGTTTCGGAAAATTAATATCCCACGCATCTAGCTCAAACTGCCATTCCGCGTTCAAAGTCTGTTAATTCCCGTGGTGCGGCCGTAATCACATCGGAAACCTTTTCACATGATTCAGCCGAATACAAATGACAGCTCCGCCAATGCACTGCCCTTTTATACATTGTGCACGCGATACCACCACCATTTTTGTATGTGCATATCGCTATCCCACGACTTTTGTCGCCTCAGTGTACTTTTACGAGAAAAGTGTAAAATAAATTCGGTATTGAGGGAGTGTTCTGGAAGCCAACCTGTTAAAAGTACGAGGGTCACTCCAAAAGAAATGCACACTATTTTTTTTAAATCCATCTTTTATTCTACATGTTTGAAAGTTTTACAGTGTGTAGATACATCCTTTAGGAACAATATTTTCATTTCTCCACATAATTTCCATTCCTCTCAACTACCTTATGCCATCTTGGAACCAGCGCCTGTATACCCGCACAGTAAAATTCTGGACCAAACTGTTGGAGCCACTGTTGGCAGCGTGCACAAGGGAGTCATCATCTTCAAATCTTATCCCACGAAGAGAGTCTTTCAGTTTCCCAAGACGATAGTCACATGGAGCCAGGACAGGACTGTAAGGCGGGTGTTTCAGAGTTGTCCATCCGAGTTTTGTGATCGCTTCCATAGTTTTTTGACTGACATGGCACAAACCTTTTTTAACACCAACACTTTCAGTATTCTGCAAACACTTCCTTGCCCTATCCTAACGTAGCGTGACAATTCGTTCACTGTGATGCGTCTGTCAGCAGTCACCAATTCGGTAACTCTCAGCACATTGACTGGAGTGTGTGCAGTACGAGGCCTGCCGCTCCGAGGACAATTCTCAATATTGCCCTGCCCGCTTTCATTACGTAACCTGCTTGCCCAACGACTAACTGTACTGCGATCGACAGCAGCATCTCCATACACCTTTTTCAACCTCTTGTGGTTGTTTCCCACTGTCTCGTTTTCACAGCACACGAATTCTATGACAGCACGTTGCTTCTGACGAACGTCAAGTCTAGCAGCCATCTTGAAGACATGCTGTGACAGCGCCACTCACGGGAACAGGTTGAAATAAGTTTGAAAACAAGCGGGAAGGATGTATCTACAAACTGTAAAACTTTCACACATGCGGGATGAAAACTGTATTTTTACAAAAATAGTGTGCATTTCTTTTGGAGTGACCCTCGTACACATACTCCGCGCAACGTTCATCTGCAGATAACATTTATACAGGGTGTTACAAAAAGGTACGGCCAAACTTTCAGGAAACATTCCTCACACACAAATAAAGAAAAGATGTTATGTGGAGATGTGTCCGGAAACGCTTAATTTCCATGTTAGAGCTCATTTTAGTTTCGTCGGTATGTACTGTACTTCCTCGATACACCGCCAGTTGGCCCAATTGAAGGAAGGTAATGTTGAGTTCGGTGCTTGTGTTGACATGCGACTCATTGCTCTACAGTACTAGCATCAAGCACATCAGAACGTAGGATCAACAGGTTAGTGTTAGCGGTACGTTTGTACCGAGATAGATTTCCAGAACGAAGGTGTCCCGCGGGGTAAGGGATTTTCTCTGCCTCGTGATGACTGGGTGTTGTGTGATGTCCTTAGGTTAGTTAGGTTTAAGTAGTTCTAAGTTCTAGGGGACTGATGACCATAGATGTTAAGTCCCATAGTGCTCAGATCCAATTGAACCAATTGAAGGTGTCCCGACAGGAAGACGTGCGAAGCAATTGATCATCTTCTTAGGGAGCACGGAACATTCCAGCCTATGACTCGCGACTGGGGAAGACCTAGAACGACTAGGACACCTGCAATGGACGAGCCAATTCTTCGTGCAGTTGACGATAACCCTAATGTAAGCGTCAGAGAAGTTGCTGCTGTACAAGGTAACGTTGACCACGTCACTGTATGGAGAGTGCTACGGGAGATCCAGTTGTTTCCGTACCATGCACAGTGTGTGCAGGCACTGTCAGCAGCTGATTGGCCTCCACGGGTACACTTCTGTGAATGGTTCATCCAACAATGTGTCAATCCTCATTTCAGTGCAAATGTTCTCTTTACGGATGAGGCTTCATTCTAACGTGATCAAATTGTAAATTTTCACAATCAACATGTGTGGGCTGACGAGAATCCGCACGCAATTGTGCAATCACGTCATCAACACAGATTTTATGTGAACGTTTGGCCAGGCATTGTTGGTGATGTCTTGATTGGGCCCCATGTTCTTCCACCTACGCTCAATGGAGCACGTTATCATGATTTCATACGGGATACTCTACCTGTGATGCTAGAACATGTGCCTTTACAAGTACGATACAACATGTGGTTCATGCACGATGGAGCTCCTGCACATTTCAGTCGAAGTGTTCGTACGCTTCTCAACAACAGATTTGGTGACCGATGGATTGGTAGAGGCGGACCAATTCCATGGCCTCCACGCTCTCCTGACCTCAACCCTCTTGACTTTCATTTATGGGGGCATTTGAAAGCTCTTGTCTACGCAACCCCGGTACCAAATGTAGAGACTCTTCGTGCTCGTATTGTGGACGGCTGTGATACAACACGCCATTCTCCAGGGCTGCATCAGCGCATCAGGGATTCCATGCGACGGAGGGTGTATGCATGTATCCTCGCTAACGGAGGACATTTTGAACATTTCCTGTAACAAAGTGTTTGAAGTCACGCTGGTACGTTCTGTTTCTGTGAGTTTCCATTCCATGATTAATGTGATTTGAAGAGAAGTAATAAAATGAGTTCTAACACGGAAAGTAAGCGTTTCCGGACACATGTCCACATAACATATTTTCTTTCTTTGTGTGTGAGGAATGTTTCCTGATAGTTTGGCCATACCTTTTTGTAACACCCTGTATACACCATCTGATCAAAAGTATCCAGACACCACACGTAATGCAGAATTGGTCACTAGATATCACGAGAGGGGAACCTTAAATAGAAAAAGAGGTGGAGAGTATTTTATTATCAGTGGAGAAGCAGCAACAACAGAATGGTTTTATCAGAAGTGCTCAGTTACTTCGAAATTGGACTAGTCTCCGGATGTCACTTGAGTAACAAATCCGTCACGTATACTTCAACCGTTCTAAAGCAATCCCAGTCGTCTATTAGGGGGGTGTGATTGTGTAGGGGAACCATGAAGGAACAACCGCAGATAAACCAAGGCCAGGCATATCTCACCTACGGGCGGGCAGACGGAAGTGGCCCCGCGCTATTGCTGAGCAGGGTCGCCACATGAAAGCTGACTCTATACTCCTTGAAATTTATTTTGGCATCCTACGTCTGTCTCTCGAAGTCAGGTCTTGCTCACGCGCGTCATGTTAGTCTCTCTGTATGTCAATGAGATGAATTAGGGAAAACGTCAAGTAATTAGCTCAATGAAACAATTAATAACACATCTATTTCTGATGCACAACAGGTAATGACAAAAGGAATTTTCTGATTATTGGATGGGCATATAAGAGATGGGGAAGATGACGTTGCCAGTAGCGCAGTACTCTCTGTCATTTCATTAATTTAATTCGCACAAGGCCCAGCTTCGTTTTAATAGAGGGTATACTCAAAACTCTTGGAGGGTTCATAGTGGTTGGGTGGGAAGGTGATTATGAACCATGGGACCCTGACTGATCGTCACGACATTCCAAAGAAGGCAAATGCTACAAGGTGTGAAAGTTATAGGACGCTCAGCCTAGTTACTCACGCCTCTAAAATAGTAACCTCAGTTATCCTAAAACGCATAGAACAAAAAGTCGAAGCTACACTCTCCGAAGACCAGTTTGGATTCCGGAAAGATAGAGGAATCAGAGAAGCAATATTTGCTCTAAAACTAATAATAGAGAAACGACTAGATAAGACCCTGACAACATACATAGTTTTCGTAGATGTAGAGAAAGCCTTTGATAATGTTAAAAGGGATTAGATGTTTGAGGTACTCAAAAAAGTAGGAATAAAGATATAAAAACGATATGGAACCTGTACAAAAACGAGACAGCAGTTATCCGCGGACGGACAAAACAAGAAGAGGTGCAGATACGGAAAGGTGTCGAACAAGGTTGCGCACTATCCCCTGTTATCTTTAACCTATACATTGAAGAGGCGCTGAAAAAAGTAAGTGAAAATTCGCAGACAGGTGTAGTAATTCATGGCCAACGAATAGATATGATAGGATATGCCGATGATATAGCTGTCCTAGCTGAAAGTGAAGAAGATCTTGTAGTCCTACTGAATACAATTGATAAAGTTATGGGTGAAGAATATAATATGAGAATTAATAAAGCAAAAACGGAAGTAATGCCATGCGACAGAAAAGATCAAGTGAAAGCCCAAGTTTATGTAGGCAATGAATTGCTTGAACAAGTTGATAAATTTACTTATCTGGGCAGTAATATTACCAGGGATGGAAGGAGCAAGGCAGAAGTGAGGAGTAGAATTGCTCAAGCAAAGGCTGCTTTTAACAAGAAGAAAAACATCTTAACATCTAAGAGCATCAGCCTTTGAAATTATATGTGCGGAGTGTGGCATGCTATTGGTGTGAAACATGGACTCTCGGGACAGAGGTAGACCAGAAGCTAAATTCTTTTGAAATGTGGTGCTATAGACGCATGCTCAAAATAAAATGTATTGACAAGGTCACAAACGAAGTGGTTCTGGAAAGAGCAGGTGCGAAGAGAAGCTTCTGGAGTTTCACAGTTAAAAGAAGAGTGCAATTACAGGCCATCTATTAAGACATAAAGGACTCCTGAACACAATCATAGAGGAATATGTCAAGGGAAAAAGACCAAGAGGAAGACCACAGCTGAGGTACATGGATAAAATCGTGAAAGATGTGGGATGTAACACCTATAAAGGAATGAAGAAAAAAGCTGAAAGACGCACAGAATGGAGACAAGCTGCCATTGTAGCTGTTGCAAACCAATCCTTGAATTGACCACTACAGAAGAAGAAGAAGAAATTAGTTTGTTTGTTAACATCAGAAATGAAATCTTTACTGGGCACAATTCCATGCTAAGACTAATGAAATCAGTACAAAAAATTCCATTATGAATGATCCATTACAAACAAAATTAATGTAAGCTATTGAAATACAAAAGGTAAAATAGTCAGGTAAAGTCCATTACGCGGGTGTCAGAGGATCAAGTAGGAGTCAGAAGAGGTGCACATTCGAGTCACTCGTATACTAATGTATGCAGGTACTCACCAGCTGTAACCTAACTGGCTAAATACTCGCTAAAACCCAGAGTGCACAGCAGAGTACCAGAGGGCCATGTTTAGTTGAACTAATGGAGACAACAAGCAACATTTATAAAGATCATTATGCAGAAGGAACTTCCCACAAATGTACGTGACTGTATCGTATGCTCTGCAATTAGTACAAGGGACTATTCGTGTTTCATTATGGTAGTTCTCGCAATCAGACCATGTGGTTAGCTGATGATCGAAAACATGCAGTTCAAATGTTCAAATGTGTGTGAAATCTTATGGGACTTAACTGCTAAGGTCATCAGTCCCTAAGCTTACACACTACTTAACCTAAATTATCCTAAGGACAAACACACACACCCATGCCCGAGGGAGGACTCGGACCTCCGCTGGGACCAGCCACACAGTCCATGACTGCAGCGCCTTAGAGCGCTCTGCTAAAAACATGCAGTACACTTTTAATAAATTTAGAAAATGCAGAATATTTCAGAATTATACATGCATGTGGAGACTCATTAAACTCAGGAAACTGAGATTTAGCGTTGTAACATATCCAAGGATTGATATTCTTCGAATGTGAATCCCATGGCTAGTTGACGACCAAAGTGCAGCCTGTCTTGTATAAATTCAGAATGCGTTAAATAATTCTGAATTACAAAGCATATATGGTTACTCAGTGAACACAGGAGAATGAGATATAATGCTTTAAAATTGCCATAAGTTGAAAATCTGGAATTGACAGCTACGTCGTTGGTTGATGTCCAGCATGCAGTCTTCCACTCACAAAGGAACCCGCATTAAAAATAGGAAAAATCCAACAGATGCACTCCGATAGGTGTGTGGTGGGTACGTGGAAATACCTTGATAGTACTATCCCCCACTTTACATTACCTCAAACACCACGAAGTTACAAGTTTAACGATCATCCACTCAAGATAAAATGACATCAATGGACCCATTGCAACAGTCCTGCTAGCACAATGACTTTACGTTCGGAGGTAAAAAATAATGGTGTACAACGGCCGAGCAGCCCCTCATAAGCCACACATTTCTGCAGTCAGTGCCAAGTGACCCTTCAGATAGTGCAAAGAGGGACTCCACTGGACAGTGGATGACTGGAAAAGAGTGATGTCTCAGGTTGTACCATGTGGCAAACTCATGAAAGGGTTTGGGTTTGGCCGATGCCTGAAGAACATCACCTGCCATCATGCGTAATATCTATAATGAAGTACACAGGAGGTGGTGTTATGGTATGGGGGAATTTCTAATGGTTAGGATGTGGTCCCCCACCCCACTCCCACGCTAAAGCCCAAGGATATGAACAGCATCGTTTACTGCGTACTGTGGGGAGCACTTCAGAGACAATGATTGTATGTGTCAGCGTGACAGTATACCATGTCATAAAATAGCATCTGCGAGGCAATGGTTTATGGACCATAAAATTCCTGAAATACACTGGCCTGTTGTGATCCGACCTTAATCCAATTGACTATATTGGGGGCAAGTCAGAACGTCGACTTCGCTCTAGTCCCCGGAGATATGCTTTCGGTTCTTCAGTAAGAATGGGCTGCCATTCCTCTACAGACATTCAAACACCTCACTGAACATATCCCCAGCAGAGATTAAGTTGGCATAATGGCGAAGGGTAGACACACCCCATATTAATGTCCGCTAATATGTGACTGGATACTTTTGGTCAGATAGTGTGCGACAGTATGAGATCATTGTAGAAATAACTGTTAAAACGCCTATGAAATGCTTATACAAAATCGATGGTACTTTGGACCGAGATGCTTTTGTACAAGTTATATGACGACATTCAGATTTTGCAGAGTTCTTAACGGTATACCTTAAGGGAGTCTGTAGGCAATGAATGAATGAATGTCGTGTAACTAGGGCCTCCCGTCGGGTAGACTGTTCGCGGGATGCAAGTCCTTCAATTTGACGCCACTTCGGCGACTTGCACGTCGATGGGGATGATTAGGACAACACAACACCCAGTCCTTGAGTGGAGAAAATCTCCGATCCAGCCGGGAATCGAACCCCGGCCCCTAGGTTTGACATTCTGTCGCGCTGACCACTCAGCTACCGGGGGCGGACGTCTGGAGGCAATGTATGCTGACGACAAAAATTCTGTTCTGCGAATCAGAATGCTAATTCCACTGATATACCTACTCTATAGTATCAACAAATCAGTCATAATATACGGATGTAAAGCACATAGTCCTTTTTAGCTGAACAGTATCAGATATTTGCGTTTTGGATACCACAGCCATATAACTGGAGAATCACATCAATGTTCTCAACAAATGTCTTTTGGCACTAGCGCTAGAAAACCGATGCCATTAAAGTGAATAAAGTTCCGACCTGTTGCTTTGGCTCATTCATAAAACTATACGGTAGAGATAAACATATTGTACACTGTATTTTATCTTCTGGGAAGCACATGTCTCTGAACTTTGGCTTGGGATCGATATTAGTCCAGCAGTAAAATAGAAAAACAAAAAAGGCACTCTATTGAGTAGCTTAAGTCGTTGTATATAGGTACATTAAGATGACATGTCTTCAAGATAGTTTAGGTTCCTAGGAATCACTATTAACTCTCATATGAACTGTACTGATTGTTACTGTTCGAGCACCGTATTCCAGAATTGGTCTCACTGATAGTGATCCAAAATACTGAAACAGAACTCTAGAATAGGATTCATTACTGTCTAGTATTAGCATTTTTATTATTTTATTTTTATTTTATTTTTTATTTTTATTTTTATTTTTATTTTATTTTTTATTTTTATTTTATTTTATTTTATTTTTATTTTTGAGTCATCAGTTTGATGCGCCCCGCCACCGATTCCGCTCCTGTGCCAACCTCTTCATCTCAGAGTAGCAACCTAAGTCCTCAATTATTTGCTGGATGTATTCCAATCTCTGTTTTCCTCTACAGTTTTTAACCTCTAAGCTCCCTCTTGTACCATGGAAGTTATTCCCTGATGTCTTAACAGATGTTCTACCATCTTATCCCTTGTTCTTGTCAGTGTTTCCACACATTTCTTTCCTCGCCGATACTCCGGAGAACATCTCCATTGCTTGCCTAACCAGTCCACCTAATTTTAAACGTTTGTCTGTAGCACCACATCTCAAATGCTTCGATTCTCTTCTTTTTCCGGTTTTCCCACAGCTCATGTTTCACGGCATACAATGCTGTGCTCCAAACGCACGTTCTCAGAAATGTCTTCTTCAAATTGAGGCCTATGTTTGATACGTGTAGACTTCTCTTGGGCACGAATTTCCCAGTGCTAGGCTGCTTTTTATGTCCTCCTTGCTCCGTCTGTCATGGGTTATTTTGCTGCCTATGTAGCAGAATTCCTTAATTTCATCTATTTTGAAATCACCAATCCTGATCTTAAGTTTCTCGATGTTTTCATTTCCGCTACTTCTCATTACTTTTCCCTTTCTTCGATTTACTCTTAATCCGTGTTCTGTACTCATTAGATCGTTCATTCCGTTCAACAGTTTCTTCTTCACTTTCACTGAGGATAGCAATACCATCAGCGAATCTTATCATTGATATATTTTTACCTTGAATTTTAATTCCACTCTTGAGCTTTTCTTTTATTTCCGTCATTGCTTTTTCGATGTACAGATTGAACAGTAGGGGCGACAGATTACATCCCTGTCCTATATCCATTTTAATCGGAGCACTTCATTCTTGCTCTTCCACTCTTATTGGTCCCTCTTCACTCTTGTGCATGTTGTATATTACCCGACTTTCCCTATAGCTTACCCCTATTTTCCTCAGAATTTCGAACGTCTTGCACCATTTGACATTAACGAATGTCTTTTCCAGATCGACAAATTCTATGAATGTGTCCTGATTTTTCTTTAGTCTTGCTTCCATTATCAGCTGCAGCATCAGGACTGCCTCTCCGGTGCCTTTACCTGTCCTAAAACCAAACCGATCGTCAGCTAACCGATCCCCAATTTTCTTTTCCATTCTTCTATATTTTATTCTTGACAGCAACTTTCGTGCATGAGCTGTTCAGCTGATATCCCCCTTTCAATCTTCGGAATCCCGTGGATGATGTTTCTCCGAAAGGCAGATGGTACATCGCCACACTCATACGTCCTACACACCAAAGTGAACCGTCGTTTTAGTGCCACTTCTCCCAACGATTTTAGAAATGTTATCAACCCCTTGCGCCTTATTCAATCCGAAGTCTTCCAAAGCTTTTTAAAATTCTGATTCTAATATTGGATCCCCGTCTCTTCTGTTTCTTCTCGCATCACTTCATCAGACAAGTCTTACCTCTCACAGGAGCTTTCAGGGCACTTTTTCCACCTCTCCGCTCTCTCCTCTGCATTTAACACAGAATTCACGTTGCACTGTTGAAGCTACGCTTGCTTTTTATTTCACAGCAGGTTACTTTGACTTTTCTCTGTCCTGACTAATTTTCCGATTTCTTCACATTTTTCATGCAGCCCTTTCGCCTTCGCTTCCCTGCATTTCCTATTCATTTTGTTCTGTATTCCAGAATTTATTTGAACATTATTTACTTCGTTTTTTTATCGATCAACTGAAGTGTTTCTTCTGTTACCCGTGGTTTCTTCACAGTTACCTCCTTTGTACCTATGTTTTTCTTTCCATCTTCTGTGAATTCCCTTTTTAGGTATGTGCATTCCTCTTTAGCTGAACTGCCTACTGAGCTATTCCTGATCACAGTATCAGAGAACTTCAAGTGCATCCCTTCAATCCTTAGTACTTCCATATACCACTTCTTTGCGGACTGTTTCTTCCTTACTAGTCTCTTAAACTTCAGCCTGCTCTTCATCACACTAATTACTCATAATAATACTAATATACTAAGACTAATATACAATAGTATTGTAAATTCAAAAGTGACTTTGTTAAGTTTCCACGATTAAGCTGTTGAATCGATTTCGATGAAATTTGATATGGAGATAGGTTGATCCCTGAGGAAGCACGTATGCTTTATTGATTTGGAGCATATTACACGAATAGAGAAAAGTAGTTACTCTTTGAAATAGCTAATCACTCTTTGACTTTCGGACTTTTTCATATTTATGAAAATGCTTTTATTAGTTGGTATGTTCTACGTAATATTATTCAACTTAATGAGTACAATGCTTATACAATCATCTATGTGCGTAGTCCACACTTCCGCGCTAATTTTATTAAATGTGAAAGTATTTCTGTCTGTTACATTTTCTCAGCGTAACTGCAGAACCGATTGCGCTGAAGTTTGCTATGGCGATAGCTTAAATACTGAGGAAGAACACAGACTGTGACTTCGTAGGCTTTGCTGGCGTAATAAGTCTTGAAAGTCTCTTCGGGTTTGCTGCCGGATCCTAAAATCAATGCAGCATTCTCCATGAAGATGGCGACCAGTTGGATCGCCGAAACATCGAGTCAAGTTGATTATAGGATCCGGCAGCAAACCCGAAGAGACTTTAAAGAACAATAGGCTACTTTAGGAATTAAAAATAAAAAGTAAAAAAGGAAAATGGAGCCCTAAGACGGTGAAGTAAGGAATCGGACATCTTTTTTTTACGTCAGTCAACAGAAAGCAAGTCATAAAATTATTAAATTTGTTGCATAATGTGTATGTTGTATGAAGTATAGCTGCTTCAGTTGCAGAATGTATGAATGTGCACTGTTGCCCGTGCCCATCCACCCACACCGGTCGACTGCAGCAGCGCTGCACGTGCCACGCCTTTTGTAAATTGAGTGAGTTGGGTAGGGAGAGGGGAGGGAGGCGTACATCACAAGCTATGGTTACCCGAACAGGCAGACCTGTGAGGGCAGCTGTCGTTAATGCACCTACAACAGCTTATTTACAATTACTCAGTATAACAAAACAACTGATATGCAAGTGCAGCTGCAGCTAACAGACAATAAATCTATATATTCCATTCGCCATCGTTGCTGCTGGTTTCATGTCTTCGTTACATTTCATATTGCTTATCCCCAGATCTATAAATGATGTTATCGGCTACAGATATTTACGTGTAATGTTGTAGTCGGAAACTAACGCTTTCTTTAATTATTTTATGGATGAGCCACGTTGGCTTGCATCGATTGCAGTCTTTAGCTTGAACCTCTCGCTCGTTTTTCCTCTCGTCGCTGGACAACGCTCTTGCGCCACGTCTTCGGGTGTGAAATGTTTGCAAGGCAGGCGATCGCAGAATGGACATTCGCCGGAGATGAGGAGGAAGGAGAGCTGGTTGGAGGAAACGTGTGTTGTCATGCGCCTGTGGTCGGCGTCTTGACCGATTTGCTCTGATGGATCCTTCAGTGGGAATCACTTTGATTATTATCAGCAGCTGATTCAGTTGTGCTGAATGGACACTTTTTTCCAGTGGTCGAGCGATGTTGCGTGATCTAGTCTGATGGCGTTAGCACGCTCTGTTACTGACCTGCCCTATGTGATACCTCTCTGAGTTGTGAGTTTATGCTTTCCAGAAAGTTTGGACCGCCGTTAGTGTGGTCTTGTATCACTTACAGAAACTGTTTGAACCTGCCCACCTCAAAGTTCGCAGAGCGCCCTGCGTTGCTTTCTTGAATATAACTTTGTTTTGATCCCTAGGCATGGCGACTATTGTGATAGTTTTTTACTGTTTGGTTTTAAGATAATCTGGTAGCAGATTTCCTTTCACCATGGCGAATCTTCTCTCTTAATAGTGTTTCTCCTTGACAAATGGAGCCCAACAGTATTACTGTCATGGTCTGTGCAAGCGGTGGCAATGTCATGGCTGTCGCAGGTACTACTGGTACTTCACGAACATTTATGATTAATGTGCCATTTTACGTTTTAGATCCTGATCTGGCCAGATCTATTAGTATACCGGGTGCACTGCTGGAGAGCTGTGAAATTTTCTGTGTTGGCACGCTCGGGTGTTGTATGGCGAGATTCCTTACCTGGGTCTTGGAGTCGGATTGTGTCTGAGAGCCATCTTTTATCTGGCCGTCATATCTGTAACACAATCAGAATTTCAACCCGGAAGGGAAGTTCAATATTGTTATTTAAAATCTACCTGAACTATGTTTGTAGCTTTGTTATGTTAGTCTGTTAATTACCGTGTGACGGCTGTTGGTGTATCTTTCCTGGATTGTTTTTTTCAGGCAGCTATTTGCTGAAAGTGTTATCGTAATAACTGACCTGTTGGTGTTTCTGGGCATATTCTTATCGCATGACGCTTATTTTACGAGCGCCCTGCTGCTGCCTGATGGGTCAGCAACCGTTTTTGCAGTCTACGCATGTAGAGTGGTGTCGAGTAATGGGATTAGAACTGATAAGGATCGTACCCCGAAGGAATAAGAAGATAGATTTATCACCATGGCCACTTAGTATAGGAAGTTTGTTCCAAATCTAGCTCAGCTCGCCGCCCTTCTTAATAGTTTGCTTGAAAAAGGGGGAGACCTATGTTTGAGGCGAGAGTCAGCAGGTTGCTTTTGAGACTGTTAAAACCACCTTAAGTATTCCCCAGTTTTGGCCATACCAGACTTCGAGAAAAGCTTCATTATCCAGACTGACATGTCTAACGCTGGCGTCGCGGCAGTGTTCTTCCAGGAATGTTCTTGGGAAAGGTGTTCCGTCGCTTACGCCTCCAGGAGTTTAACTGCTGCTGAATTAAAGTATTCCGTTTACTAGTGTGAGACCTTGGCCGTTCTCTTTGCTCTTCATGGAGAACCAGGTGCTAAGCTGGGTCTTAGCGCGACCTGGAAGACCGGTAGGATCACCAGATGGGCGGTACAGACATCCGCATTCCACTTCGGAATTTGGCACAAGAAGGAGTCTTAAAAACAGGTAGCCGAAACACATAGTTGTGTGTTTGAGGAAGGTACTGAGGGAGTAGTAGGGTGTCGCTCCTCAGCTGTGAATCTTGTTTGTGGTGTCTTGGCCGAGGTACCGGAGCTTTTTACCTACCTTAAGTCTAAACAGAGCCAGGACCTCCTTTTGGAGCCCATTAGAGAACGTTTATTGGCTGGGGAATGGGTACCTGGTTATCTGCTCAAGGGCCTAGTTCGTTGGGAGGCCAGGAGATTCACTTATGTTCGAATTTGTTTGCCTGTGGAGCTTGTCCCATTTTCTTGGGGGGGCATTTGGGGCTTCCCAGTATCATCGCTAAGGTGCAGCTGTACGTGACCTGACATCATTATAAAAGGATATCCGCCGACTACTGGGGGGGTGTGAGCTATGTAGGATAGGAAAACATAATCACAACTCACACGAGGGACTTTTTCAGTCTGAGAGAGAGCAACATCCCACAGATAGATATTATGTGGGGCCTCTTCCTCGCGCAGTGGGAGGGGAGGTGGGGGGGGGGGGGGGAAGGGGGGCGGAATCGTTGTATGTTATGTGTTTGTTGTGGCAGATACCCTATCCCATTTCGTTTCGCTTGTCCCTAGTACGAGGGCAGTTCAATAAGTAATGCAACACATTTTTTTTTTTTTTGAAACAGGGGTTGTTTTATTCAGCATTGAAATACACCAGGTTATTCCCCAATCTTTTAGCTACACAACACTATTTTTCAACGTAATCTCCATTCAATGCTACGGCCTTACGCCACCTTGAAATGAGGGCCTGTATGCCTGCACAGTACCATTCCACTGGTCGATGTCGGAGCCAACGTCGTACTGCATCGTACTGCCTCCCACGGATTGCGTCCTTCATTGGGCCAAACATACGGAAATCCGACGGTGCGAGATCGGGGCTGTAGGGTGCATGAGGAAGAACAGTCCACTGAAGTTTTGTGAGCTCCTCTCGGGTGCGAAGACTTGTGTGAGGTCTTGCGTTGTCATGAAGGAGAAGTTCGTTCAGATTTTTGTGCTTACGAACACGCTGAAGTCGTTTCTTCAATTTCTGAAGAGTAGCACAATACACTTCAGAGTTGATCATTTGACCATGGGGAAGGACATCGAACAGAATAACCCCTTCTGCGTCCCAGAAGACTGTAACCATGACTTTACCGGTTGAGGGTATGGCTTTAAACTTTTTCTTGGTAGGGGAGTGGGTGTGGCGCCACTCCATTGATTGCCGTTTTGTTTCAGGTTCGAAGTGATGAACCCATGTTTCATCGCCTGTAACAATCTTTGACAAGAAATTGTCATCCTCAGCCACATGACGAGGAAGCAATTCCGCACAGATGGTTCTCCTTTGCTCTTTATGGTGTTCGGTTAGACAACGAGGGACCCAGCGGGAACAAACCTTTGAATATCCCAACTGGTGAACAATTGTGACAGCACTACCAACAGAGATGTCAAGTTGAGCACTGAGTTGTTTGATGGTGATCCGTCGATCATCTCGAACGAGTGTGTTCGCACGCTCCGCCATTGCAGGAGTCACAGCTGTGCACGGCCGGCCCACACGCGGGAGATCAGACAGTCTTGCTTGACCTTGCGGCGATGATGACACACGCTTTGCCCAGCGACTCACCGTGCTTTCGTCCACTGCCAGATCACCGTAGACATTCTGCAAGCGCCTATGAATATCTGAGATGTCCTGGTTTTCCGCCAAAAGAAACTCGATCACTGCCCATTGTTTGCAACACACATCCGTTACAGACGCCATTTTAACAGCTCCGTACAGCGCTGCCACCTGTCGGAAGTCAATGAAACTATACGAGACGAAGCGGGAATGTTTGAAAATATTCCACAAGAAATTCCCGGTTTTTTCAACCAAAATTGGCCGAGAAAAAAAATGTGTTGCATTACTTATTGAACTGCCCTCGTAGATGGGTTATAGTGGCACTTACCATTCACCTCTCTCCAAGATATTCTCCATATTCGGGCTGCCTAAAGCCCTGATGAGTGACAACGCGCTGACCTTTGTGTCAAAGGAATTTAAGCGTTTTTGCTTCAGTAGCGCCATCAAGCATGTCACTACTACACCCTATTATCCTCAGTCTTCTTTCACCGAAAGGATGAAGAGAAACCTCAAGGACGCTGCCATCATCTACCATGCCACATCTCGAACTAAATGGGATGCCTCGCTCCCTTGAATTAATTTAGCTTTTAATTCTGCTCAACTCGAAGCGGTGAAGACTACCCCAGCCGCCTTAATGTTTGCCTACCCTCTTAATTCCCCTCTAGTCAAATTGCGGATCATCAGTTATCTTTTTCCTAAGGAAATAACTCCCGAGGTGATCAGACGGAATTGGGATAAGGCTAAGCGCAATACAGAACTTGCTCATTGCTGCCAAAGGAGGCGTTACAACCAGGGGAGGCAGCTATTTCATGTTAAAGCCGAGGACAAAGTTTTTGTTCATAACTTCAGTGCTGATGGTGTAACGGTTGCAGATATTTCTAGGAAGCTCCACGTTTTGTGGAGCCTTGCTGAATTCTTGGGGGCTGAGCCCAGTTAACCTTTGAGTCCGCAATCCTGCCACCAGTAAAACCTTGAGGGTGCACATCAGCCACGTCAAGGAAGCAAGGTAGAGCTTCTTGTTTTCCCTTACCCTCCTTGTTGTTGGGAATAAAAATGGAATGTTCTGGCTTTAGTGGTGGACGTTGAGCCATGGCAGCCCGTATCGATTGTAGTCTGTATATGGAATCTCTGGTTCGCTTTCCCCCCGGGTCACCAGACGGTGCTCTTGCACCAAGTCTTAGAAATCTGAAATGTTTGCAAGGTAGGCGAGTGCACAATGGACAGTCACTGGGGACAAGAAGTAAGAAAGTCGGTTGGAGGAAACGTATGCTGTCATTGTGGTCGGTGTGTTGACCAATGCGCTCTGAGGGAATCGTTGCAATGGGAACGACTTTGATTACGATTAGTTGATTCAGGAGCGCTCAAAGGGCACCTCTTTCCTGTTGTCGACCTGTGCTCTGTGATCCAATTTGACAGCCTTAGCAGGGTCTGTTGTTACTGCCCTGCCCTGCCCTATGCGAGTCTTCCTTGAGTTGTCAATTTGAGCTTTCCGGAAAGTTTGGATCCGCCGTTTGTGTGGTCTTGTATCACAGAAATTGTTTGACCCTCTCCACCTTAGCGTTCGCTGAGCGCCCTCTGTTGCTTTCCTAAAAAATAGCTTACTTGTGATCCCCAGGTGTGACAATTGTGGTGTTAGTTTTTACTGCTTGGTTTTAAGATACATCCGCTAGCGCAGTTATTTTCGCCGTGGCGAACCTTCTCCCTTAACAGTGTTTCTCCTTGCTAAATGATGCCTAACATTATTAGGCATGGTGTGTGCAAGCGGTGAGAATGTGATGGCGGCCGCAGGCGCTACTCATGCTGTCACGAACATTTGTTGTGATTAATGTTCTCTTTTATGTTTTAGATTATGATCTGGCCAGATCTGTTAGTGTACAGGGTGCACTGCTGGAGAGCTGTGAAATTTTCCGTTTTGGCACCCTTGGGTGTTGTAAGGCGAGATTCCTTGCCTGGTTCTTGGGGACTGATTGGGTCTGAGGGGCATCTTGTTCTGGTATCTGACCGTCATATTTGTAACACAAGCAGAATTTCAAACCTGAAGGCCGGCCGAAGTGGCCGTGCGGTTAAAGGCGCTGCAGTCTGGAACCGCAAGACCGCTACGGTCGCAGGTTCGAATCCTGCCTCGGGCATGGATGTTTGTGATGTCCTTAGTTTAGTTAGGTTTAACTAGTTCTAAGTTCTAGGGGACTAATGACCTCAGCAGTTGAGTCCCATAGTGCTCAGAGCCGTTTGAACCATTTTTCAAACCTGAAGGGAAGTTCAATATTGTTATTTAAAATCTACTTGAACTATGTTTGTAGCTTGGTTCTGTTAATGTTATTCTTGGTTCTCGGTAGTGTTTTAATTGTACTGTTCTTGAAATTCTTAGTCTATTAACTGCCGTTTGCCGGCTGTTGTACCTTATTCTGGATTGCTTGTTCTGGCAGCTATTTGCTGAAAGTGTGTAACCGTACTAATTGACTCGTTGGCGTTTCTAGGCATCTTCTTATCGCATGACGCTTATTTTGCGAGCGTTCCGTTGTTCCCTGGTGGGTCAACTACTGTTTCTGCAGCCTAAGCATGCAATTGACCCGTCCTGACAAGAGTGGGCGTACGGGCGGCACGATTTTACTGACCAGCATTTGGGTTTCGCCGCTGCCGTTAGGTTGTGTGAAGCTGCCCTGAGGCATGGTGACTACTGGTTGTCTTCTCTTCATTGGTTCGCGTGGGCCCAAATCTTTTCAGAGTGCGCAAATTTCTTGGTTTTTGGCTTGGATCTCTTTTGGTGCTGTAACATCCACGAGATAAATTTTAGTTACAGTGCGACGAGAGGAAATTATGCCTCTAACAGTTATAAACATTATCTATCCGACATATGAAAAAAACAGTGAAATAAATGTTAATTATTTATATAATATTTTATGATGTAATTGGACATATCGATGTGTATCATACAAAGACAATGATAATTGTAAATTCCTTTTATGATCTGCGTTTGTCTTCTTTTGTTTTTACCTTTTGTTGGTTGGCTTTTGTAGGTTGCGGACGCAAGACTCATATCAAACTGAGGTTTGTTAAGAAATTGTAATTATTTGTTAATTATTACTTGATAATAGAGTTCGTTATTATTATAAATATGAGTGAATAATTATTTGTAACTTTAATTCCTCTCTCAATAAGAATTATCTGTGTTAATTATTTCTTTCCGCTGCAAGGAGCGCAGCCATTGATGATAGCGGTTTATATCGCGTTTTTATCTGTGTTTTCCTTAAGAAAAAAATCAAAGGTTTGCTTGATGAAAATTAGTCTAAATAGTACACAAAATGAAAGTAAAGTTTAATAAGCATTTCAAATACTTATCCTATTATAAAGAAAATTTACTCTAACAATAGAAAGTCTCTATCAATTGTCCGCCGCCATCTTAACAATTATCTCAGCGGCAAATTCAAATTACGCAACTCTGCAGACATAAATGCCGAAGGTAATAATATTGTGTAAAGATAAATGTGCACCGGTGGTCCCGAACTCATTTTAATGAAAATAATTCGAATCAAATTGGTTCATTAAAAACAGTGCTCATAGCACGATCCATATAACAAACTTTTCTTGCTGATGTATGGAGCCGAAATTGATTACGCACGAGTTGCGAAGAATATTGTTTCAGGTAACATACGTCAGTGTTGTGCGCGGCTGATATTCGGTGGTTTTAATGATAATTTTGCTGAAGATAACTGTTTCCATCATAATCAATAGTTGTATAGAATCTGTTGTATGAACTGTGATTTAGTGACACGTACACAGCTTACAGACAACACTTTAACACAACGTTAACTTGGATTTCCTTAGCAACTTGACCAAATCTTTAGCCGGGAGGAAAAAATTTATTTAGTAATTACTCAATGTAATGAAATAATTTACAAATTAGTTAAATGCCGAACCACTGAATAACACAGCGAACGCCACAGTGCCACGACCTGACAATATCAAGCTTTCCGTAGTTATCCCGATCGTTTTCTGGCCCTTGTATTTGCTTAAATTTGTCAGCTCTCTCAAAGGACTGTTTCAAGTATTACTGTGTAATTTAAAATCATCCTGTTAACTTGGAACATTTAAATTTTTTATGCATTTTTACTAAGTTTTTTCCACTCGTTGATACATTTGACTTTTAAAAATCTTGCTTTAAATTTGTTAGGAGGTCTCTTAAAGGACCCCGTTAAATCTTGGGATTGTAATTTAAAACCTTTGTTAGCATAAACCACCGCTGGTACTTCAAAACAAAATGAATAAAATTGTAGTTTAGCCAAAAACAACTGGGTTCAGAAGATTAAAACTTTACTGGCGTATAGGTTATTCTATACAATTCGGGCGAACTGCTGGATATCAGTAACTAGGTGCCATAAGATTTTGGTGGAGAGTCTTCTGGCCATCTTCAGGTGTGTACTGGCGAAGGTACACTGAGATCCCGTGTTTAAACCGCGCCGGCTGTAGCGTGGTATATCTTTTGTCACTGTGCATGCGTTGCTTTCGCACATGCAGATAGGCTGCAGGTCATTGCTCTGCTCGTATCGTCCTCTTCGAGATCAGATAAACCATCTTCACATGGTAAAGTTGCAGAACGAGACTGAAAACGCACAGCACGAATTTTTTCTATAACAGTATTTCATGCGTTACTTAACTGGAAACCGCTGTCCCAAGGCCAAAGACGGTCGTATTCCATTGATTGATAGGAGTTACAGAAGTTTGGTCCAGAAAATTTGTTTCACAGTATTTCATCGAATGACTAGCAGAGTTACAGTGCACTGCGATATCGGATTTGCTGTCTCGGAGGAGGCGAGGATGCCGGTAGTGTTTGCCACACTCACATGGAATCTTTTAAACACCTGCCTTCAACAGCCCTAAATCGTTTTTGACTGATCCCAGAAGCGTAGAGATTTTCGCTGGAGGACGAAAGATCACTTTAAACTTACGTTTTCTTAATTCACTGTCCATTTTCGCCGAAACATATCCAATATATGGCAAGTGCGATGTCGTCTCGAGGGCCTCATCCTCTTCCTTGTTGTCCTGTTTGTATGATTCTAGCCCTCTCTGTAACTGCTGAAGTGAATATCAATTTTCCAGGAGCATAGTTCGAAGGTTCTGTTTGCAAGTTACCGGCATATGAGATGATACCGACTAGGTGAATCAAGGTATTCAGAACGTGGTAACTAGTAGTCTGCAAGGACAGACTGCCATGAGTGTGCTTTCCAGATACCGAATATCAAAATGTAACATCGTTCTTATGTCGCACTACGCATCTAAAAACGGCAAACAATCTTCTTTCTCCGTCTGCGCCGGCCGGAGTGGCCGAGCGGTTCTAGGCGCTTCAGTCTGGTGCTGCGCTACCGCTACGGTCGCAGGTTCGAATCCTGCCTCGGGCATGGATGTGTGTGATGTCCTTAGGTTAGTTAGGTTTAAGTAGTTCTAAGTTCTAGGGGACTGATGACCTCAGAAGTTAAGTCCCATAGTGCTCAGAGCCATTTGAACCAATCTCTCCGTCTGCGTTTCTTTTCTATCACTAGCGACTATAATTTCTGTATCGTCCCTAGTGAAGAAGCGGACATTGTGCTAACGCAATCTGATAAAACTTTTTATGTAGAGTTAGAACATTAGCGACTCTGTAGCAGCTTATAGGACTTCGTCGAACATTCACTGCGCATATTAACACGCCCGGAGTCCTATTAGGCAACAATTCTTTAAATCAGTCACTTATGCAAGAAAATATTCAGAACGCAGGAGGGCGTGTCCTCCCAACGAGAGGCCAATTTGTTGATATTGTCACTGAAGAATGTCTGGCTTTGTTGACGGAGCCACAACTTTACCTCTGCTTGCACCGCTTCATCACTATCAAAGTGAAGTCCTCGGAAGTGTTCTTTAAGGTTTGGAAACAGAAGAAAATGAAAATCGCATGGAACCAAGTCCGTACTGTATGGAGGACGACCGATGACAGTGAACCCAGGGCATCGAATTAATGAGGCGCTCGTGTGTGGTCTGGTATTGTCATGTTGAAGGAGAGGGGCCGGCCGGAGTGGCCGAGCGGTTCTAGGGGCTACAGTCCAGAGTCGCACGACCGCTATAGTCGCAGGTTCGAATCCTGCCTCGGGCATGGATGTGTGTGATGTCCTTAGGTTAGTTAGGTTTAAGTAGTTCTAAGTTCTAGGAGATTGATGACCTCAGAACTTCAAGTCCCATAGTGCTCAGAGCCATTTGAACCATTTTTTGAAGGAGAGGGTGCCCCATATGTGGACGGTTCGAAACTCGATTACAGCGCGCTGTTTGTCACTTGCCGACAAATTACATTACTTGCCGCCATGTTACACGTTACAATTCGGAGTCGTGTAGCGACAGAGGATTGCGACTATTGTCAGCAGAGCGGGAATGTCGACATAGTAATATGTATGGCATGTAATACTTCAACCGATATTGAGAACAGAATAAAAAATTCGGAGGAATTACTTTTCAGCACATGAAGCAGCAGTTGAAACTCACCAATAGTATACAGGGTGTTACAAAAAGGTACGGCCAAACTTTCAGGAAACATTCCTCATACACAAAGAAAGAAAATATGTTATGTTGACACGTGTCCGGAAACGGTTATTTTTCATGTTAGAGCTCATTTTATTACTTGTCTTCAAATCACGTTAATCATGGAATTGAAACACACAGCAACAGAACGTACCAGCCTGACTTCAAACACTTTGTTACAGGAAATGTTCAAAATGTCCTCCGTTAGCGAGGAAACATGCATCCACCCCCCGTCGCATGGAATCCCTGATGCGCTGATGCAGCCGTGGAGAATGGCGTATTGTATCACAGCCGTCCACAATAGGAGCACGAAGAGTCTCTACATTTGGTACCGGGGTTGCGTAGACAAGAGCTTTCAAATGCCCCCATAAATGAAAGTCAAGAGGGTTGAGGTCAGGAGAGCGTGGAGGCCATGGAATTGGTCCGCCTCTACCAATCCATGGGTCACCGAATCTGTTGTTGAGAAGCGTACGAACACTTCGACTGAAATGTGCAGGAGCTCCGTCGTGCATGAACCACATGTTGTGTCGTACTTGTAAAGGCACATGTTCTAGCAGCACAGGTAGAGTATTCCGTATGAAATCATGATAGCGTGCTCCATTGAGCGTAGGTGGAAGAACATGCTGACGAAACTAAAATGAGCTCTAACATGGAAATTAAGCGTTTCCGGACACATGTCCACATACCATCTTTTCTTTATTTGTGTGTGAGGAAAGTTTCCTGAAAGTTTGGCCGTACCTATTCGTAACACCCAGTATATCAAATATACGAATATGCTTTCACTGAAGCGAATTAGTATCAAGTGCCGGCCTCTTCCGTTGTGGAAGAATGAATGCTTCACGTCGAATATCTCGGCAGTTGGCGCATGCTCACGAGCATGTAGCGGTTGCGACGTCCATCTTGGCTCTATCCATCTGCACTGTCACAGTCTGCTGAACCGAGTCCTGATTCTTTCTCCTACACTCTTCCACTATCATAGTGTCCGATACCCCATGTAGTGAACAGTGTCTGCAGTCCTACCTCGAATCCGTACATGTAATTTTTTTCCCACCAGTCTTCTGACTGCTTTGATGCGGCCTGCCACGAATTGCTCTCTTGTGCCAGCCAACCTCTTCAGCTCAGAGTAGCACTTGCAACATAAGTCATCAATTATTTGCTGAATGTATTCCAATTTCTGTCTTCCTCTACAGTTTTTGCCCTCTGCAGCTCCCTCTAGCATCATGGAAGTCATTCCCTGATGTCTTAACAGATGCCCTATCATCCTGTCCCGTCTCCTTGTCAGTGTTTTCCACATAATCCTTTCCTCTCCAATTCAGCGCAGAACCTTCTCATTCCTTGCCCTACCAGTCCACAATCCATCTAATTTCAACGTTCGACTGTAGCACCACATCTCACATGCGTCGATTCTCTTCTGTTTTGGTTTTCCCACAGTCCATATTTCACTACCATAGAACGCTGCGTACCAAAAATATAGCCGTCCGGGGTGGCCGAGCGGTTCTAGGCGCTACAGTCTGGAACCGTGCGACCACTGCGGTCGCAGGTTCGAATCCTGCTTGGGGCATGGATGTGTGTGATGTCCTTAGGTCAGTTAGGTTTAAGTAGTTCTAAGTTCTAGGGGACTGATGACCTTATAAGTTAAGTCCCATAGTGCTCAGAGCCATTTTGAATCAAAAGTATATTCTCAAAAATTTTTTCCTCAAATTAATGTCTATACTTGATAGTAGTAGACTTCTCTTGGCCAGGAATAGCCTTTTTGCCAGTGCTAGTGTGCTGTTGATGTCCTTGGTCCTCCTGTCACTGGTTATTTTGCTGCCCCAGTAGTAAAATTCCGTAACTTCATCTGCTTTGTGACCGTCATTCCTGGTGTTAAGTTTCTCGTTGTTCTCATTTCTGCTACATCTCATTACTTTCGTCTTCCTTCGATTTACCCTCAATCCATATTCTTTCATTCCATTCAGCAGATAAAGTAATTCTTCACTTTCATTCAGGATAGCAATGTCATCAGCGAATTGTATCACTGATAACCTTCCACCTTGAACTTTAATTCCATTCCTGAACCTTTCTTTTATTTCTGTCGTTGCTTCTTCGATGTATCGACTGAATAGTAGGGGCGATAGACTACGTACATGTCTTACACCCTTTTCAGTCCCAGCACTTCGTTCTTGGTCGTCCACCCTTATTCCCTCTTGGCTCTTGTACATATGTCCGCCCCTGGTACATGAGTGGTCAGCACGACGGAATGTCATCCCTAGCGGCCTGGGTTCGATTCCCGGCTGGGTCAGAGATTTTCTCTGCTCAGAGACTGGGTGTTGTGTGGGTCTTATCATCATCATTTCATCCCCATCGACACGCAAGTCGTCGACGTGGCGTCAACTCGAAAGACTTGCACCAGGCGAACAGTCTACCCGATGGGAGGCGCTAGCCACACGGCATTTCCATTTTCTTGTACATATTGTATATTACCATTCTCCCTATGCCTTGTATTGTGTATTGAGCCAGGTATCTAGAAACGACGGAGATACTTTGTCCGACCACAGCCCTCAGTGGTTCACAACCCCACAACAGGCCACAGCAGTGCACCCACCTCACTGCCGCCCCACACCAAACCCAGGATTATTGTGCGGTTTGGTCCCCCGTGGACTTCCCCCTTCTCCAATTCCACCTACCCCCCTCCCTACCCCGCCGGGAACGTCTCATATCAGACGAGTGTACCCCAAATGTTTGCGTAGTAGAGTAATTATGGTGTACGCGCACGTGGAGACAGTGTTTGCGCATCAATCGCCGACATAGTGTAACTGAGGCGAAATAAGGGGAACCAGGCCGCATTCGCCGAGGCAGATGGAAAACCGCCTTAAAAACCATCCATAGGCTGGCCAGCACACCGGACCTCGACAGTAATAAGCTGGGCGGATTCGTGCAGGGGACCGGCACGCCTTCCCGCTCGGGAAGCAGAGCGTTAGACCACGCGGCTAGCCGGGCGGGCTCCCTACAGCTTACTCCCATTTTTCTCAGAACTTCGAACATCTTGCTCCATTTAACATTGTCTAACGCTTTTTCCAGGCCCACAAATGCTATGACTGTGTCTTGATTTTTCTTTAGTTCTGCCTTCATCATCAACCACAACGGCAGAACAGCTTCTCCCTTGCCTTTACCTTTCCTAAAGCCAAACTGATCACCTAACCGGTCCTCAACTTTCTTTTCTATTCTTCTGTATAGTATTCCTGCCAGCAACTTTGGTACATGAACTGTTAAGCTGACTGCGCGATAATTATCGCTCTTGCCGACTCTTACCATCTTTGAAATCCCATGGATGATGCTTTTCTGAAAGTCAGATGGTACATCGCCAGACTCATACATTCTACACACCAACATTAATAGTTGTTTTGTTGCCACTTCGCCCAATGATTTTAGAAATTCTGATGGAATGTTATCAATCCCTTCTGACTTTTTTGATTTTAAGTCCTCCAAAGCTCTTTTAAATTCCGATTCTAATAGTGGATCCCCTATGTCGTCTAAATCGACTCCTGTTTCTTCTTCTATCACATCAGACAAATCTTATCCATCATAGAGGCTTTCAGTGTACTCTTTCCACCTATCTGCTCTCTTCTCTGCATTTAACTGCGGAATTCCGGTTGCATCTTAATGTTACCATCCTTGCTTTCAATTTCAGCGAAGGTTGTTTTGATTTTCCTATATGCTGAGTCAGTCCTTCCGACAATCATTTCTTTTTCGATTTCGCGTTTTTCCCGCAGTCATTTCGTCATAGTTTCCCTGCGCTTCCTATTTATTTCATTCCTAAGTAACTTGTATTTCTATATTACAGATGTCCCTAAAAATTTTTGTACTTCCTTCTTTCATCGATCAGCTGAAGTATTTCTTCTGTTATCCATGGTTTCTTCGCAGTTACCGTCTTTGTAACTTTGTTTTTCTTTCCAACTTCTGTGATTGCCCTTTTTAGTGACGTCCATTCGTCTTGAACTGTACTGCCTACTGAGCTATTCCTTATTGCTGTGTCTATATCCTTGAGAATTTCCATCGTATCTTGTCATTCCTTAGTACTTCCGTACCCCATTTCTTTGCGTGTTGATTCTTCTTGACTAATCTCTTAAACATCAGCCCATTCTTCGTCGCTACTAAATTGTGATCTGAATCTCTATCTGCTCCTGGATACGCCTTACAATCCAATATCAGACTTCGGAATCTCTGCCTGACCATGATGTAATATAATTGAGATCTTTGTGTATCACTCAACCTTTTGAAAGTATACCTCCTCCTCTTGTGATTCTTGAACAGAGTATTCGCTATTACTATCTGAAATTTATTGCAGAACTCCCCTCTTATTCCTTGTCCCAAGCCAATAGTCTCCTGTAACCATTTCTTCTACTCCTTCCCCTAAAAATGCATTCCAGTTCCCCATGACTCTAATTTTTTTCTCTTTGCACACTGTATTACCCTTTCAACATCCTCGTGTACTTCTCTTCGCCAGCTTGCGACCTCTGTATGTATACCTGAACCATCGTTGTCGCTGTTGGTCTGCTGTCGCTTTTGATAAGAACATCCCTATCACTGAAACGTTCACAGTAACTCACTCTTTGCCCTACCTTCCTATTCATTACGAATCCTACTTCTGTTATGCCATTTTCTGCTGCTGTTGATATTACCCTATATTCATCTGACCAGAAACCCTTGTCTTCTTTCCATTTCACATCACTGACTCCTATTATATCTAGATTAAGCTTTGCATTTCCCTTTTCACATTTTATAGCTTCCCTACCACATTCAAGCTTTTGACATTCCACGCCCCGATTCGTAGAACGTTATCCTTTCGTTGGTTATTCAATATTTTCCTCATGGTCACCTCCCCTTTGGCAGTCTCCTCCCGTAGATCCGAATGGGAGACTATTCCGGAATCTTTTCACAATGGAGGGATCATGATGAAACTTTTTCAGTAACAGGCCACATGTGGATACACGTTATGTGTTCTTAATGCAGTAATGCAGGTACTGAAAGCTGCTCTATCCTTCAGATTCATCTTGTTGATCAATTACGTCGTGATGCTTCCACAACGACAGCTCAGCATACCTCTCCCGCCAATTCTGGTTATGTGAGAGGAGAAAAAAGAATTCCCGCCCAAATTTGAATTTCGCACCTATTTCGGTGGGAGGGGTGGGTGGGACGTCAGCATAGCCATGCGACAATGAAATTCCTTCAATTTTTGAATTTCCCGCCAAAACGCGGAATTCCCACCAACAGGGTAGTTGGGGGATGGGGAGAGGAAGGGATGGAGAGAAGGCGGGGATCCTTTGGTTGGCTGAGGAAAACCCTTGACGTCATGAGGGGATGACTGGGAGTGGGGGTAATTAATTAATCAATAACTTAATTTGCATATCAATTTGATGTCAAAATTGTATCAGCACCTCCGTCATCCCATTACTATAGTATTGCGTTTCACTTTGAAAGTTCGTCTGGAAATGCAAACATTTTACTAACACACTTCTTGTGATAAAACCACTGAATTATCTGACGCTAACAATAGATATCATTACAAGCAGATGTAAATGGTCTTCCATTTAAGCGTAAACAACTTGTAGATTAAGGAATGGAATGTCGTCTAGAATCCCATACAACTTTTACAGCTTCTGAGAAACTTTCGATTGATATTACCAGAGTAAATTTTGGGCAATAATGGGCGACAGTAGTTACCAACCACATCTCACAAAGGCAATCAAAAGCTCGTATCCTCAAAAAACTGGTAATAAGTAAAGGGCAGAAAAGGTGAGATGAAAATCGATCAGGGAATGAAACAAGTATGTTCGCTTTCATTCGTTCTTCTTGGCATTCTTATTCACGATATTCTTAAAAAATCAGAAAACTGTCCGTGAATTTGATTGGAAAGTTCGCTACTATTTGTAAATAATAATTAAGTAACACTATTGAGATGAGCTCCATCTAGCAGTACGCCAGCTAAAGCAAGTCTGTATTGAATACATTTTTAAAATCTCGTAAGGGAAGACGATAGTTAGGGCATTTGAAGGTAAAGATACTCAGTATGGCAGAATTAATAATTACCGACGAAATAACTGAACAGTTCACACATATAACATCTTTGTGCTGCGGTATGTCTTACGATAATGATATTGGTATAGATGGAAATCTTTAGAAAATTCAAGATATACACTATTGGCCCTTTGCAGCAGCATGGACTATCAGCTCGGAGACCATGGCTGCGGTTACCCTTGACGCTGCATCACAGACAGGAGCGCCTGCAAATGTGTACTCAACGACGAACCTGGGTGCACGAATGGTAAAACGTAATTTTTTCGGAGGAATCCAGGTTCTGTTTACAGCATCATGATGGTCGCATCCGTGTTTGGCGACATCGTTGTGAACGCACATTGGAAGCGTGTATTCGTCATCGCCATACTGGTGTGTGACCCGGCGTGATGGTATGGGGTGCCATTGATTACACTTCTCGGTCAGCTCTAGATCGCATTGACGGCACTTTGAACAGTGGACGTTACAATTCAGATGTGTTATGACCCGTGGCTCTACCCCTCATTCGATCCCTGCGAAACCCTACATTTCAGCAGGATAATGCACGACCGAATGTTGTAGGTCCTGTACGGACCTTTCTAGATACAGAAAATGTTCGACTGCTACCCTGGCCAGCACATTCTTCAGAGCTCTCACCAATTGAAAACGTCTGGTCAATGGTGGCCGAGCAACTGGCTCGTCACGTTACGCCAGTCACTACTATTGATGAACTGTGGTATCGTGTTGAAGCTGCATGGGCAGCTGTACCTGTACACGCCATCCAAGCTCTGTTTGACTCAATGCCCAGGCGTATGAAGGCCGTTATTACGGCCAGAGGTGGTTGTTCTGGGGGACTGATTTCTCAGGATCTATGCACCCAAATTTCGCGAAAATGTAATCACATGTCAGTTCTAGTATAATATATCTCCCCAATGAATAGCCGTTTATCATCTGCACTTGTTCTTGGTATAGCAATTTTAATGGTCAGCATTTGTAGACATAGAAAAAGCTTTTGACATTGTTGACTGAAATACCCTCTTTCAAATTCTGAAGGTGGCAGGGGTAAAATACAGGAAGCGAGAGGCTATTTACAATTTGTGCAGAAACCAGATGGCGGTTATAAGAGTCGACGGGCATGAAAGGGAAGCAGTGGTTGGGAAGGGAGTGAGACAGGGTTGTAGCCTCTCCCCGATGTTATTCAATCTGTATATTGAGCAAGTAGTAAAGGAAACAAAAAAAAATTCTGAGTAGGAATTAAATTCCATGGAGAAGAAATAAAAACTTTGAGGTTCGCCGATGACATTGTAATCCTGTCAGAGACAGCAAAAGACTTAGAAGATCAGCTGAACGGAATGGACAGTGTCTTGTAAGGAAGATATAAAACGAACACGAACAAAAGCAAAACGAGGATAATGGAATGTAGTCGAATTAAGTCGGTGATGCTGAGGGAATTAAATTAGGAAATGAGACACTTAAAGTAGTAAAGGAGTTTAGCTGTTTGGGGAGCAAAATAACTGATGATGGTCGAAGTAGAGAGGATATAAAATGTAGACTGGCAATGGCAAGGAAAGCGTTTCTGAAGAAGAGAAATTTGTTAACATCGAGTATAGATTTAAGTGTCAGGAAGTTGTTTCTGAAAGTGTTTGTATGGAGTGTATCCATGTATGGAAGTGAAACATGGACGATAAAGAGTTTGGACAAGAAGAGAATAGAAGCTTTCGAAATGTGGTGCTACAAAAGAATGCTGAAGATTAGATGGGTAGATCACATAACTAATGAGGAGGTATTGAATAGAATTGGAGAGAAGAGAAATTTGTGGGACAACTTGACTAGAAGAAGGGATCGGTTGGTAGGACATATTCTGAGGTATCAAGGGATCACCAATTTAGTACTGCAGGGCAGCGTGGAGGGTAAAAGTCGTAGAGGGAGACCAAGAGATGAATACACTAAGCAGATTCAGAAGGATGTAGGTTGCAGTAGGTACTGGGAGATGAAGAAGCTTGCACAGGATAGAGTAGCGTGGAGAGCTGCATCAAACCAGTCTCTGGAGTGAAGACCACACATACACACACACACACACACACACACACACACACACACACACACACAGTATCTTGCACAATATACAGAACAATTAATTACAAACTCCGAAAAGATATAAAAATTACATTTTATAAACCGATAGCGTCGCCCATACTGTTGTATGTAAGTGGGAGCTGTATAAATAAAATGAAGGCTGACAGGAAAATAGAAGCAGCAGAGCTGAGATTCAGGAGCAGAGTCAAGGTCGCAAGCGTAACTCAGGAAAGAATCTAATTAGAATACAGACATTTGCAATGAGTTGAGTGCATGTGTTACCACTGAGAAAATTCAAAACTAGAGTTCAAAAAACATTGTGACGATCTTCAGGATATTATATATTAAATATCCAAAACACTTATAGTACTGTAAGTTGTAAATTTTGAGTACCCCTCCGTGTAATGGACAATGAACTGGTGTAGTATTAATTGTAGTAATTCGCGATTCAATTTTTCAAACAGAAATCAGAATATTCGTGGCTATGTCCCTTCCTTTAGAACTGATTGACTATACTCTTTCTTTGTACTGATTAGCTCCCAGCTGCACTTCGAGCGGAACTCAGAATCAGTAGTACCTAAAATACAAGATTCAATGACATTAGAAAAGCGTAGAGTCGCTGTACAAACTGTCAGATGCACCCAAATAACAATAAAATATTAGCTTTGACACTCTCAGTCTGATAACCAGCTTCCAGTAACCTCATTACTCTGCCATGGCCTCTCCTAGCAACATGTGTGCACTGTGACTAATGCATTCAGAACAGCAATATTCTTACGAATTATTACCGTAAGTCTTACGTTTAATGTCATAATTCTGAAACATAAAGTTCCAATGCAGACTGTTCGCTCTCAAAATTTCTTTCAAGATAAGTACAATCGATCTGCAGTTTACAACTGACGTACAAAACGTAATGAGATCAAAATTTCACGAATTAAAATGAGAAAAAAAAACGTAAAGGAGAGTGAATTAGATCTTTCACTTCACTGACACGTATATAACACCGAAATAAACTTTTAACAGTCATTCGTTATCCTTAAAACATACCAAATTTCAGGCATTGCCTCTCGCTGTGGCCATCGGCCATCACTTAACGACCGAGAGCAGCGACGTTTGCATGGAGTTGTCAGTGCTAACAGACAAGCAACGCTGCGTGAAATAATCGCAGAAATCAATGTGGGAAGTACGACGAACGTGTCTGTTAGGACAGTGCTGCAAAATTTGTCGTTAACAGTCTATGGCAGCAGACGACCGACGCGAGTGCCTTTGCTAACAGCACGACATCGCATGCAGAGCCTCTCCTGGGCTCGTGACCATCGGTTGGTCCCTAGACGACCGGAAAACCGTAGCCTGGTCAGATGAGTCCCGATTTCAGTTTTTACGAGCTGATGATAAGTTAGCGGCAACGTCCTTGCCGCAGTGGCTACACCGGTTCCCGTGAGATCACCGAAGTTAAGCGCTGTCGGGCGTGGTCGGCGCTTGGATGGGTGACCATCCAGGCCGCCATGCGCTGTTGCCCTTTTTCGGGCTGCAGTCACCCTCCTGATGCCAATTGAGGAGCTACTCTACCGAATAGTAGCGGCTTCAGTCAAGAATACCATCATAACGACCGGGAGAGCGGTGTGCTGACCCCACGCCCCTCGTATCCGCATCCTCCGCTGAGGATGACAGGGCGGTCCGATGGTCCCGGTAGGCCACTCGTGGCCTGGAGGCGGAGTGATGATAAGTTCGTGTGTGACACAGATCCCACGAAGCCACAGACCCAAGTTGTCAACAAGGCACTGAGCAAGCTGATGGTGGCTCCATAATGGTCTGTGGGCCGTATTTACATGGAATGGGTTGGATCCTCTAGTCTAAATTGAACCAATAATTGGTTATGAATGATTATGTTCGCTTACTCGGAGACCATTTGTAGTAATTCATGATCTTCATATTCCTATGACAATGCCCCATGTCACGGGGCCACAATTGTTCGCGACTGGTTTGAAGAACATTCTGGACAATTCGAGCGATCGATTGGGCCATCTAGATCGCCCGACATGAATTCCATCGAACATTTATGGAACGTAATCGAGAGATCAGTTCGTGCACAACATACTGCAATACTTTCGCGGTTATGGACGACTACAGAAGCAGCTTGGCTCAATATTTCTGCAGCGGACTTGTTGAGTCCGTGTCCCGTTAACTTGCTGCAATATGCCGGGCAAAAGGAGGTCATACACGAGATTAGGAGACATCCCATCTCTTTTTCACATCAGTGTAAATACACATCGGAACTTGACCCGGCCGGCCGGAGTGGACGAGCGGTTAAAGGCGCTACAGTCTGGAACCTCACGACCGCTACGGTCGCAGGTTCGAAGCCTGTCTCGGGCATGGATGGGTGTGATGTCCTTAGGTTAAGTAGGTCTAAGTTCTAGGGGACTTATGACCACAGCAGTTGAGTCCCATAGTGCTCAGAGCCATTTGAACCATTTTTTTTTAACTTGACCCATCACGCATGTGCTGTTACAATTGAAAACATCCCGCTTACCATCTCCGCTTCATAATAATATGCGTAACACCAATGGATTTATTTCATTGCTGCTGAGCCTCGCATGTTCACAAAATGCAAATCAAAGGCGGTCGTCAGACGCTCGATCAACATTTAACTTAAAACTCAAAATAGGAAAGTTATAACCTGCACTATTAGTATTCTTGCGTGGAGAAAATAGTACAAAGAAGATTGTAAAAAAGGTATGAAAAGGAAATAAAAATAAATTTTAGAGGACAGTCTCTAAATAACTCGCCCCATTCGAAAAAGAGAAAAACGGCACCTCACAAAAGTTACAGTGGAAGGCTAGACTTCAGCACTATCGGACGATATGCTATTGCAACGGTATACCAGCTGTGGTGAGAAAAGTCGAACAGCGCCAAATAGCCGGCCGGAGTGGCCGAGCGGTTCTAGGCGCTACAGTCTGGAACCGCACGACCGCCACGGTCGCAGGTTCGAATCCTGCCTCGGGCATGGATGTGTGTGATGTCCTTAGGTTAGTTAGGTTTAAGTAGTTCTAAGTTCTCGGGGACTAATGAGCTCAGCAGTTGAGTCCCATAGTGCTCAGAGCCATTCAGAGCGCCAAATATCAAGTCTGTTTGCATGAACTCTGCGGTTGCCTCACAAAGTACAAGAAGTTCCAGTTCGTATCGCGAAACGTCTCGGCTGGAGCTGGAGACATCTGGAGCAACTGTACCGGCTTCCAGCAGCAAACAGCAGGTGCGAGCAGCCAACACTAGGACGGCAGGTGCGCCAGTGGTGGAACAGGAAAACAATCACGGCGCCATCCACTGGTCCTTCTAAATTGTTCAAATATGTGTGAATTCCTGAGGGACCAAACTGCTTAGGTCATCGGTCCCTTGACTTACACACTATTTAAACTAACTTATGCTAAGAACCACACACACACCGATGGAGGACTCGAACCTCCGGCGGGAGGGGCCGCGCCCTTCTGAATTGCTTGCTCCCTAGGCGCTCTGTTACTGCACGATCGAGATTGTTATTTCTGTGATCTGACAATTTACCTCACTGCGTAGATCATGTCACTCTTTTAAATAAGACTGAGTTTTATGTAATTATCGTGGTACAAACAAATGGTTTGAATAATATTCCTAACAAAAAATTTGCTAAAAGTTGAGCTCGATTATTCAAACCGTGCTGAAAGGATGGAAAATGTCCGTGACTAGACAGAATTTAAATACCCACTGGTGCTTTCAATTTTCAATGGACTGTTATTCCTCATGCAGTTAAATGACCTTCCACTTTAAATACATCAACCAGAGCAGATATAATGTGCATAGAAAGATGGAGCAACTCTTGGAAATTGTAGCTTATTATTTACTTGTTACACTCCACACCGATACTTCAAAGAATCGAATACCCATGTATAAAGCAAGTGAGAGTTTAATTTTTTTACGCGTCTCTATGCCTATAACATCACAGCTTGGAACTATGTGTCACATGGTGATATAATTTTGAAAGTACATTCAGTGGATAAGCACACAATAGGATGTTACTGTAAACAGTGTTGCAATAGAGTTGGTAGTAAATAACTGATAAATTAAGCCGTCACACATGATGCTGAAGTTTCACTGCGTGAATAGCGAAAACGCCGTAAGCGATAATCTTTTTTTTCTTTTACTATTTTGTGGAGGGTGTCAGTAAGGAAATTTCGAGAAAATTTGAAATTATGTGAGAAGATTGTTGGAAGTCGGTTCATTTTCTCATACTGTAATACAGCATGCATACAATGTGAAACACCTAAAACTTGCACCGCAAATATTGCGGAAATGGAAAGTGCTACCGAAGAGCGGTTTTCAGATGGTTCGTATTGTTAAACAGCCAACATATTATAATAATATTTAGTGTTATGTTGTCTACGTGTCACACTATCACTTTCAAGTAACTAGTTAGAGGTTGATAAATAATTGCCGAGATGGTTGACGTCTATTGGGATGTCTTGCCGCATATACCGTACAAAAATGAATTGCGTTCTTCCTACACGCTCCATAAACGTTGAGCATGTCGGCTTTTTCTGCATTAGTATATCACATCCTCCACTTACGCTCTATTGCTCGGGCTGTCACACACCAACTGACTAGCAAGTCACAGTGCACTCAAGGAACACACATCCACATTGTAAACAAATACAGCAACATCGTACCTAGCAACTACGCAGCCTGGATGGCACAAACAAGTGTGGGTGTGGAAACTTTTCAAACGACTCGCACTAGAACACTTCAACAAATAGCATTGACATTTTAATTTACCCCACGTACAGTATGTTAATGTAAAAATGCACTGCTCCATTTAAAAAAGCGTAGGTTTGCACACAAAATACATTTTATAAGTAACATTGTCATCTATTTACTAGCGACCAATACGAACCCTTGACTACAAACCTGTTCTGTTAAAACCGAACGTCAATAGCAATTCCAATTCCTCTAATATTTACAATGCAAGTTTTAGATGAGTCATCCTGTATAGTTAGGGTAATCTGCGTTACCTCAAGACATATACATAATATTGGGTCTTGCCCACTCGTCTCGTACAGGGTGCATAAGGGATGCTGCGTCTCGAAATCCTATACAATAAGTAGTTTTATTTCTATAAAGCAGATTGACAAAACTTTGATGTACAAAGGTGTCGCAAGCGATGGGCGACATGCAACATAAATCCGAGTCCTGGCTATACACAATCTTCAATCAAGCAATGGATATGGGTCACTACAATCTGATATCGTAGCACGATCTGCTAGGCAGCGCTAATACCGTCCACTCATGTCCGGCCGAAGCTTTTTTTTTTTAATTTAGTGATACGGTACACTACAGCATCACCAGCCTTCCGCGCTCTAACTGTGTTGGTGAGCCAGTACATATAAACCATAGGGCAGTGACATTGTGTCACTGCAATACACTTTGGAGGTGTGGCGGCGGGGCTTAGAGTCCCACACCACCCTACAACGGTGACAGTGCTCTTCTGTCCGGCATCAAAACGTGGTCCGACACGGGCAGGTAAGATTGGAAAGTCGTGGACGTGGAATGGAGGGCTAGTCCTGGCAAAGGAGGCAGCCGTGGTAGGCGTGCCAGGTCCAGCGCTAGTCCTGTTCGGAAGCCGATTCCTCGAGGATGGTCAGCGGAACCGGATGGCGATGCCAGCGACGTGGATTTGTAGTCCCAACGTGGCGTAGACCACGGAGAGTGTCCCGTAGGGCAGCCACTTTCTCATACAGCCGTCGCTCGTTGTTGTCTGTGGTCTCGTTGAGGGGGGCGATATCTGCTTCCTCATGGAGAGTCACAATCCGCGTGAGTGGCGGGACGTGCAGGCTCCACCTGAGAACCTTGTTCTGCAGGCGCTGCAACGTCCGCATCCTGGTGACACTAATCGTGGCCCATGCAGTGGCGCCATACGTGAGGGCACGCAGGATAACGGCCCGCTAGATACGGAGTTTGGTAGGCAGGTTAAATTCCCCACTGCGGAAGAGGGGGCACAAGGCCCTAGTCAGCTTTTGCCCCTTGTTGGCGACATACTTTGCATGACAGTGGAACAGCAGCTCCGGACCCAGAGATAGGTGGTCGTTCCTTAATAAATTGTGTACCAGACTCCAAATACTGTTTAAATTAAAACATGTATCCCTGTTTATTAGTTTTCCGACATATTTATTTCAGTAGAGGCCTCAATCATGCTGTCCATGAAACTTGGCATTTGCACCACAATACTAGCATCACCATATTTCATTTCATAATTATATTCAAGGCAGTGCGCACAGGTCTCTTGCACGTATAAAACCTTCTTTCCTGATGTTTAAACCAAGTGTTAGGCATGATTATGTTATGATCCGTGCAAAAATCTACCAGGTGACTTTTTCTTTCATTCTTTTCCCCCAGTCAGAGCCTATTACTATTTTTCGTTTTCTTCCTTTACCTACTACCAGATTCCAGTCATCTATCTGCCTGCATTATCTGAATAATTTCTTTTATCTCGCCATACATTCTAAATGGTTCAAATGGCTCTGAGCACTATGGGACTTAACATCTGTGGTCATCAGTCCCCTAGAACTTAGAACTACTTAAACCTAACTTACCTAAGGGCATCACACATCCATGCCCGAAGCAGGTTTCGAACCTGCGACCGTAGCGGTCACGTGGTTCCTGACTGAAACGCCTAGAACCGCAAGGCCAACCCGGCCGGCCGTCGTACATTCTGCCAATCTTTTCATCATCTGTGAAGCTAGTGGACAAACTTTTACTATTGTGGCGGGTGTTGGATTCATATTTATCTTGGCTACGATAATTACACTACTGGCCATTAAAATTGCTACACCAAGAAGAAATGTAGATGATAAACGGGTATTCATTGGGGAAATATATTATACTAGAATTGACATGTGATTGCATTTTCACGCGATTTGGGTGCATAGGTCCTGAGAAATCAGTACCCAGAACAACCACCTCTGGCTATAATAACGGCCTTCATACGCCTGGGCATTGAGTCAGAGCTTGGATGGCGTGTACAGGTACAGCTGCCCATGCAGCTTCAACACGATACCACAGTTCATCAAGAGTAGTGACTGGCGTATTGTGACGAGCCAGTTGCTCGGCCACCATTGACCAGACGTTTTCAATTGGTGAGAGCTCTGGAGAATGTGCTGGCCAGGGCAGCAGTCAAACATTTTCTGTATCCAGAAAGGCCCGTACAGGACCTACAACATGCGGTCGTGCATTGTCCTGCTGAAATGTAGCGTTTGGCAGGGATCGAATGAAGGGTACAGCCACGGGTCGTAACACATCTGAAATGTAACGTCCACTGTTCAAAGTGCCGTCAATGTGAACAAGAGGTGACCGAGACGTGTAACCAATGGCACCCCATATCATCACGCCGGGTGATACGCCAATATGGCGACGACGAAGACATGCTTCCAACGTGCGTTCACCGCGATGTCGCCAAACACGGATGCGACCATCATGATGCTGTAAACAGAACCTGGATTCCACCGAAAAAATTACGTTTTGCCATTCGTGCACCCAGGTTCGTCGTTGAGTACACCATTGTAGGCGCTCCTGTCTGTGATGTAGCGTCAAGGGTAACCGCAGCAATGGTCTCCGAGCTGATAGTCCATGCTGCTGCAAACGTTGTCGAACTGTTCGTGCAGATGGTTGTTGTCTTGCATACGTCCCCATCTGTTGACTCAGGGATCGAGACGTGGCTGCAGGATCCGTAATAGCCATGCGGATAAGATGCCTGTCATCTCGACTGTGGTGCCAAGTTGTGGTGCCAAGATTTATGACTTAATTTAAATAATCTGATATCTAAAATTACTCACTTTAGAAAAAGCAGAAGCGCAGTATCCTATGATTCAGTATCAGTGAGTCACAGTTTGAGTCAAACAAATTCCTTGGTATAAAGATTTGTGGGAATGTGGAATGGGATGGTCCCGTAGGCTTAACGGTAGGTAAAGCAGGAAGCAGACTACGGTACATCGGTACATTGAGAACATACTGGGAAAACGCGTAGAGTATACAAACAAGAGTGCTTAGACAACACTCGTGAGACCAATCCCTAGAATACTCTTTAAAGATGTGTACCCCATACGAAATAAGATTTGACGTAACAAAGGTGAGCAGCACGAATGGTCATATGTTCATTCGGCCCAAAGAAGAGCACCACGGAGTTGCTGAAAAACCTGAATTGACAGACCTTGAAGATAAACCCTTGAAGAAAGACACCACCAACTTTGCGAAAGTTTACTTACAATGTTTCAATAAACATATTAAGTGAAGAACCTAGAAGAATACTAAAGCCCTCTAGCGCTCTCATAGAGGCCACAAAGACAAGATTAGACTAGTTAGAGCATGCACAGAAGCTTTTAAACGGTCATTCTTCCCATGCTTCCAAAGTGAATGGAACGGTTATAAATTCTAATATTAGTATCAGAATAAATGTTCTCGGTACACTTGTCGCGTTAATTCTCTGTGAGTTATAGACAATTAGTCATACAGAATTAATGCGACAAGTTCACCGAGAATATTTACTACAACAATACCGCGGCGAAAAGCTTCATGCTTAAAATCTAATGTTTGGTACAATGGTAAGCACCTCGTGCCATGCACTTCACAGGGGTTTTCAGAGTACGTATTTAGGCATAGGCGGAGTTTCTTGTGGTACATTCACATTTACATCTACATGGATACTGTGCAAATCACTCTCAAGAGTCTGCACCTTCACAATACTTTTCTGTTATTCCACTCTCGAACAGCTCACAGAAAAAATGAACACTTACATGTTTTCGTGCGATCTCTAATTTCCCTTATTTTATTATGATCGTTTCTCCCTATGTAAGCCGGCGTCAACAAAATGTCTTCTCAGTCGCAGAAGAAAGTTGGTGATTGAAATTTCGTGATAAGTCCCGCCGCAACGAGAAACGCCTTTGTTTTAACGATATCCACCCCAAATGCTGTATCATGTCCGTGAGACTTTCTCCCCTATTTCTCGATGACACAAAACGTGCTGCTGTTCTTTGAATTTCCTCGATATACTCCGTTAATCCTGTCTGGTAAGGATCCCAGACCGCGCAGCAGTACTCCAAAAGAGGACGGACAAGCTTATTGTAGGCAGTCTCTTTAGTATATCAGTTGCGTCTTCTAAGTGTTCTGCCAATAAAACGCCTTCCCCATAACATTTTCTATTTGTCTTTCCAATTTAAGTTGTTCGCAATTTTAATTCCTAGGCATTTAGTTGAATTTACGTCCTTTAGATTTGACTGATATATCGCGTTACCGACATTTAACGGATTGCTTTTAGCCTCCGTATGGCTGACAGCACACTTCTCTTTAGTTAGTGTCAATTGACGATTTTCGCACCATACACATATCTTTTCTAAATCTTTTGCAATTTTTTTTGACCTTCTGATGACTTTGCAGGACGGCAAACTACATCATCATCTGCAAACCACCTATACAGCTGCTCAGATTGTCTCCTAAATCGTTCATATAGATAAGGAACACCAGAGGGCCTATAATTCTACCTCAGGGTACGCCACAAATTACTTTTGTTTTTTTGACCTCTCTGACAGGAAATCACCAATCCAGTCGCTCAACTGAGACGATATTCCATAAGCATGCAATTTAATTACAAGCCACTTGTGAGGACAGTTTCAAAAGCCTTCTGAAAATCTTTGACCCCATCTGCAACGCTGGGAAATGACGTGCATAAACAACTACTTCTCGTGTTTTATACAAATCAGTGCAGCTTGTTTCAAAAAGATTCATCTGATCTCACAAGAGTATAGCTTCTACATGAATTAAGAAAGAATCAAAGGGTGCATTTCAGCACATGCATCGAAACTAAAAATTATCTTGGTGCTAGTTGTAAGTTGACAATTCATGAGGTTGCCAATAAGGGTCTCCATGCGGCAGCCAGCTCGCCCGCTCGGTTCATTACCTAACGCAGTGCGTCGAATCACTTGGCGACAACACAGCAACAAAGGGCGTTTTGCTTTGTCCTTTTAAACCGGTGGAATTTAGTTACAAGTGCGAGGCGTGGTTTTCGTCGAGAGGGCGACAGTGCACCTTCTACCGCTGAAAGCTTTCGACGATGGCACCAACATTTTCAAGAAACTTTTTGAATATGTGAGGGGAAGCCCACAGGTCACCCCATGTGCTTGTTCAACAGTTTTGCATGTAGTCCAGAAAAATGTACTCTTCGTGACAGCCGAGAATTAACCTGATGTATCTCTGGCGTTTTCTGCAGCGAAGTCAGTTTTGCAAACCATGCAGGATTTAGTTGCTACAAGCCCTTCATTATGTAATGAGCTACAGTGTCGGGCTTTGTATTATCCTGATGGGAAACGCCATCTAGCATATGCTAATGTTTGTTGTCCCAAAATGTGTCTTCACAGTCTCACAATTTTAGGCCCCATTTCCTGATAGAGGTATTATCTATCCACATCTTTGTTGCCGATGGCATGCTGGTGTAACTATGGAGTTTGAAATGGGCATATAGTCGCAGAAAACGAAGCGTAATCTAAAGGTAATAGATACTGTGTAACAAAATTAAAGGGTCACTTTTTTGATACCTCATCATTTTTCCTATTGCGACGCAGAAGTTCGAAATTTGGCTCGAAGATGCCTACAACCATCCTATTTAAAGCCCCTATTACACGATGCGCGTAAACCGTACACCTATGCATCAGCGCCCCAAGCGTGCATATCTGTTACTACAGACTGGTTCACCTAGACCTATTACACCATCCACGCGGGATATACCTAGCGCTTATGCGCAATAGACTGTGATAACGCACGAGACGCGAATAGAACCGTCTGATCTCTTGTAAAGTCGTTCGTTCTAACACAAGGGGGACCGCGTGACATATTGGAACGTCATTCGTTCAAATTATTTATGTCAGCTCAATAATAAGAAATTGTTTTTTTATCATTATTTATTAAGTAATTGTTATTCTATTACGTAGGTTACTGCTGGTCTGAATTACTGACGCAACAGATAGTTTTATATTGCGACAATTGGTTACACAGGTACTTGTATTTCTAAATTTACATTTTGCACATGGGGGACGCACTTGTCTTTGGAGCTATTGCCCTGGCAGTGACAGTAAATCTTCGGATTAGGGCAGAACGACGACGAAAACGGAAAGCCAGGCATTGTTGAGTTCGACCCCAGCTGGAAAGAAGGAAGGAAGGCAGGGGATTATGTTACTTATGAAACAACTGAGGCCCGAAGATCTGCAAGAATTTCGGAACTTCGTGAGGATGGACGTGGCCTGTTTTGAGAAGCTGCTGTCTATGTTATAAGATGGAATTAGCATGTGTGACACAGTCATGAGGGATGCTATCTCACCTTCTCGAAAGTAAGAATTAAGTCATATGTTTTGTGATCATACCAACCTAGATCACTCATAAAATACCTGTACATGCTCTGTTATGTTGCAGGCTGGTTGTAACATTACGTTTCATGGCGACTGGGGAATCTTTTAAGAGTCTGGCTTTTAGCCACAGAATAGCACAGCCAACCATTTCAAAAGTTGTTGTGAGTGTATGCACTGCAATTTGCAACACTTTGTGTACATAGTTCCGCGTAGTCAGCGCGTACACAACTTTCCCACTAGAGCGCGCCCCGCTAAGCACAACAGCGCAGGCACAGCGCTCGTCCATCTCCGCACTACGAGATGGCGCTGCCTTAGAGACAGGCCAAATTCTGCTTCCGCCGATCTAAGTATTAATATGAAACACAGCCAATGAGATTGCTGCTAACATAGAACCTTTTCTCCTCGCAGATCACACTCGAGCAGTGATACCTGAATGCACAAGGTATTATAACGAGTGTACAGACCTCCGATTAGTCAGTCTGCATTTGTCTGCACCAGTCTGTACCAGTCTGCATTAGTCTGTACCAGTCTATAGTCAAGTTTTAGTCTGCACCTAATAAGATTATCATATTCCTGTACATAGCCATGAAGATAAATGAATAGACACTTTGTCAAGTATCAGAGATATGTGAGAATAAGATTAACGTACCAAGAGCAAAGGAACTTCAGATTGTCAATTGTAAATAGCATCCAGAATCAAGTTACATAATGTATGATTTTTATTATTTTAATAAATGTGTGTGAAAATTAATCAAGTTCTGTTTAAAGTTGGTCACCATCAATCTGCAAGTGGCAAGTGGCATTTCTATCATCTGACCTAACGGCAGAAGATAAACACGCCACAATAAGACCACGAGACATATTGCTGACACTCGCCTACTTCGTTAGGGCGACAAGTCAATTAATCTGATGGTGTGTGTACCGAAGGTCTTACAGTACGCACACCACAGGACTAATACTTAAAGGTGCACTTGTGTTGTTTTTCCAAGTTTGGAGAATGGAATGCAATGTGCAATGTGCTACTCAGAGTTTTGCAGTCATAGTTTGTCACACTGAGCGAAACTGCACGGACTCTCTCGCCATCACCGAAAGTTTCTATTTTCCTGCAATCAAATCAAACATGAACTTTCGCAATCTAAGGCATTACGACGCAAATCGAAAGTCACCATGTAACGTTCTACGCAAATTACTCAGAAAGAAACGATTGCCAACGTACCATATTATGAAACAATGGGTCATATAGACACCTTTCCTTGCTGTATGTCTGAATTAAGGCGATTAACGCCTCTTTGCTCCATTTCATTTCTGTAATACGAAGTAATCAAAAGAAAAAAATGCTTTCACAGCTAGTATAAAAGAAAGTCAACTGGCGAAAGAAGTTTTTTTCTGCATTTATGAAAACCTACTTACTGAAAAAAACGCGGAAAATCCCCAACACGAAAACTGAAATTAGCTATTAGCCACCGAACAATAAGCACAAAACAAGCAGAAAGCACTGAGGTACCCCCTTCTGCGCATAAGCGGATTGTCAGCAATTTAGAACTGCTGTCTGTTCTGGCGCGCGGATAATGTGTCTGCTAATTTTCATAGTTTTACCCGTTCTACCGCTAGATGGCTGTCGTGCTAGACCAGTACCGTTCGAGGCGGATCGTCGTGTAATACCCGCTGAATGGTGTAACAGCGTGGTGCCCAGTGAAGTCACCTTCGGGCTCGGCGACAATTCAAACAGCACGTCGTCGAGAGTGCAAAGAAAAGACCAGAACTCAGAAGGTCTTGTGAGGTGTAAGGTGGGATAACGATGCCACATCGGCACCACATTTCGCCGCAGCTCTACCTAACGCCACTGTCGACGTGTCGCACGTGGGGAAAGTCACCACATCTCTGCTTCCCCACATTTTACGTCTTCTTTTGACGTCTCTGCAGCGTTGGAAGCAAATGGATTTATTATGAATGGCCGAGAGAAATGTATCGAGCAGACCGCTGCTCAGAATCGACACGAAAGGGCCTCGGGAGGTGTCATAAAGGGCGCAAATGAAACCTTCCCATCCCTTGGGACGTTCATTTTCACACACTTTGGGGTCGAAAACGTAGGTTTGTTGCATGATGTACAACAGGACGACATTATTGACAGACTTCGACACTCCTGACACCCTCTGGACGATTCAACCCTTCTCAAACGAGATCGCGGAACTGTATCCCCACTGAATGTGATCTCATCCATTTGGAGTACAGTAAAACTGCAATTTTTGGTCTGGTATGCAGGCTGGAACCACAAGGGACTGTTTAAAACAATTCGAGGAAATCTGAATGTGATCCAAAGCAGAAAAGCGTGTTTATGCTTTTTCATCCCTACTTTTTCACATTCCCCTGTGGCGTGTACATAGAGAGTGAGGTGCAATATTGACACGCACGTGAATAAGTGGCAAAGGGTCCCTCTAACACCCTCGAGTTTGGTTAGACCATGGTGTTACCCATGCACCTCCGTTGGGCACTTTGAAATCGTCCCTGTGCGGAGACACGCATCCTCTTATCCCTAGCTGCCAGTGAGATGCGTAACCCTCTCCACAATAGCAGCTGCTGGTCATAAGCTAAATCCGAGGGGAGTATAAAGGGTTGACTATCCTGATGGCAGGCAGGGTTCGGTGTGTTTGTGTCCCTATACAGAGACATTTTTAAAGTGCCTAGCTAAATTGCGCAGTTGACACTGAGGGTGTGGCCGAACTGGGGCTCTTAGGGGTCCCTTTGCCATTTTATTAACGAGTCAGTCAATGTTGTACTCAACCTCTCATATACAGGAAGGCGCGAAAAACGAGAGATGAAAAAGTATAAACACGCTTTTCTGCCTCGAATCACTTCAAATTTTGTCGAACGGTTTTAAACATCCCTAGTCAACCAAAAACTGCAGTCATGCTACACTCCAAAGAGATGAGATCGCATTCATTGATGTTGCAGCCCTGTGATGATGTTAGAACAAGGTTGAATCGTCCAGAGGGACTCAGCAATGTCAAATCACCTCAAATAGTTCGTTCCGTTGTACATGGCACTGCAAACCGTCGTTTTCGACCGCGAAATGCGTGAAATTGAATGTCCAAAAGAAAGGGGTGGTTTCATTCACTCCATTTCCTGCGCCAACTGAGGCCTTTTCGTTGTCGATTCTGAGGAGTGGCGTGTCCGAAATGTTTACCTTGGCCACACACCAGAAAACCGCGTGCTTTCAACACTTGGTTTCGCTGTTCTGACCCCCATCACACACGTGTGAAGAGAAGGAGTAAGATGCGGTTAAGGAGAGATGTGACGACCTGCCCATGATTGACACATCCCATTGGGCAGAATCGTGGTGAAACGTGGTGGCAATACGGCATCATTAATCCACCTTACACCTCACATGAATTTCTGTGTTCTTACCTTTTTTTCACATGTCGACACAACTTGATGTTCGAGGTGTTCGAAGCGGCACCGAACCCGAGGTTGACGTCGCAGGGCGTCACGCTTTTGCACCATTTCAGAGAAGAGTTATAGGCACCTTAGAGACAAATTTCGAAGTCTGCGTCGCAATGGGAGAAAATGATTGGTTTTCAAAAAAGTGACCTTGAGTTTTGTTGCACAATATACAACAAGGTTAAAGATTGTGTAAACAGTGCAAACAATTTGGTGCTCACATATTCCAAATACATAAGACTTATATCATTCATACCTTCAGAGAAAGTAAATTAATGTCCTTTGAAGATGACACAACTGAGGTAAACCGTGTTTGGACAAACACAATCTTGTAACTGTGTTTTGCTAGAAGGCAGACTTACTTCATCATATCGCCAGCATTATTTTTGATACTTTGCGGAGTGCAAGCTTCGCAAGTTGAAGCCTGTTGCTTAACTCTCGTTTGCCATCTGTTGATATCCGCCTTAAAGATTCCGCAGAACATTGCACGAGCCTGCCCCAACAGTATCACGTTATTGCTATATCAGACTAGAGGGCCCTAACACTCGCACCAAATCCCGTAGCGCCGCTTCCACTTTCTATAAGAGCCTAATTTGTCAGAGCCCAATTTGTCGCCTCACATTCTTGACTTAACTTTCGAACGGCGTTCGTATGCCGTTATTAAAGTCGTAGCAGGGTGAGTTCAGAAAGGGGAGAGAGAGGGAGAGAAGAGAAAGAGAGAAAGAGAGAGAGAGAGAGCGGATGGATCGTCTTTGCTGAGCCCTCGGGAGCGGAGCCGCAAGGGGAAGACGGCTTAATTTGGAAGCAGGAATAGCCTCATCAGCGAGCAATTTAACGCAGCAGGAGCAGGGGACGGCGTCCCTAAGTGGCAAGGCACAGGAATAGCACCGGCCTGGGTCCAGAGACGGACACTGCACCACTGAAGATGTCGTTTCCCAACTGCCGAAACGTGTCAACAGTCCAGGGATTCGACAGAATAACGTGAATAGTGAAATAATATGGCAATGACTCCCGTAATGGCGACCGGATTTGGGGTGGGGACGCGAGAGTACTTGAACCTCTTCCTTCCTAGCTAATAACATAGCCAAGTATTTTATGATGGTGTAAGACAAAGACTAGATCTACGCAAATGTTGATAATATCGCTAGTTTAGTCCTTTGACTAACGACGGGATATACGAAGGGGCGTCGAAAAGTTTCTAGCCTAATAAATAAAGAATGACAGAATGTGGTGTGTGTTCTGTAAGACCTTTGGTACACACAGCATCAGATTATTTGACTTGTCGCTCTAACGAAGTAGGCGAGTGTCAGCAATATGTCTCATGGTCTTATCGAGGCGTGTTTATCTTGTGCCGTTATGTCAGACGATATAAATGCCACTTGCACGCTTGGAGTAGTAGATTGACGGTGACCAACTTTAAACAGAACTTGATTAATTTTCACACACATTTATTAAAATAATAAAATGCATACATTATGTAACTTGATTCTGGATGCTATTTACAATTGACAATCTGAAGTTCCTTTGGTCTTGGTACGTTAATCTTATTCTCACATATCTCTGATACTTGACAAAGTGTCATTTCATTTATCTTCATGGCTATGTACAGGAATATGATAATCTGATTAGGTGCAGACTGAAACTTGACTATAGACTGGTACAGACAAATGCAGACTGATGCAGACTGACTAATCGGAGGTCTGTACACTCGTTATAATACCTCGAGCGTTCAGGTATCACTGCGCGAGTGTGATCCGCGAGGAGAAAAGGTTCTACGTTAGCAGCAATGTCACTGGCTGCGTTACATACTAATACGCGGATCGGCGGAAGCAGAATTTGGTCCGTCTCTAAGACAGCGCCATCTCGTAGTGCGGAGACGGACGAGCGCTGTGCCTGCACAGTTGTGCTTAGCGGGGCGCGCTCTATTGGGAAAGTTGTGTACGCGCTAACTACGCGGAACTATGTATACAACACATAAATTTCATAATACCAATTTATTTTTCAATACAGTACCTGTGTGCACTAATACACTTCCGGGCACACTCAGATAACTTCTGCAAACCATTCAAATAAAATGTCTTCCATTTCGGGTCCAACCAAACGTGCACAGCATCAATCACTGCATCGCCATTGTCAAATCGTCATCCTTTGATATATTTTTTTAGGTTGGGGAAAATAAAAAAATCTGATGGAGGCAAACCTGGAGAATATGGCGAATGATGTAATAATTCGAACCCGCAGTCACGCCGAGTTTCCAATGTTGCGAGGGCTTTGTGAGCCGGTGCATTGTCCTAATGCAAAAGAACTCGGCTTTCCAATTTTCAGCGCCTTTTTTTCTTTATCTCTTCTCTCTAATGGCGCAGGAAGGTGCAATAGTATGATGCACTGATAGCTACGCCATTTTGCAAGTAATCTACCATAATTACACCTTCTGCATCCCAGAAGACCAATGTTATCACCTTACCTGCTGATTTTTGCACCCAGAATTTTTTTGTGATAGGGTATGAAGGATGTTTCCATTGCTGAGACTGTTGTTTTGTCTCAGTATCAATGTGGTGAACCCACGTTTCGTCCATTGCCACATACCTTGCAAGAAAGCCGTCTTCATCCACTTCACACTGGCGGACGATTTCTTCACAACAATGCACACGCTCCCATCTCTGACCTGCATTCAAGTCTTTCGGGATCTTCCGAGATGAAACTTTCTGTATTCCCAAAATATCCACAACAATGTCATGAGCACGCCCATGGGAGATTCCAAATGTGGTTTCAATGTGCTGCAGCGTTGTTCGACGACCCTGCAAAATCGTGTCGTGAATTACAGTCACTGTTTCATCAGTGGCATCGGTGACAGGTCTTCCGCTTCTTGGCGCATCTTCTACACTCGTTCTTCCACGTTTCAAGTCGGACACCCAGTTTTTCACTGTTGTATAAGACGGAGCACTGTCCTTAAGGGTATTCCACATCTCCTCCGCAATGTCCTTAGGCGTCATTCCCTTCAAATGAAAATATTCAGTCACAGCATGGTTCTTGATTCTCTCGATATTCGCCATTTTGCTTACACTGCGGTATACAACGCATCCCAGCGGCAAAACTAACGAAGCTGGAGCCGCGAAATTTGACTTGCATACCCACAAAGTGTCACCATAAAAATAGGTGGTGGAGTTTGTGCGAGACATTACAGTAACTACATCAGGCTAAAAAATTTTCGACTGCCCATCTTATTTATCCCACGATAAAATGAAAGCATAGGGACAAATAGTTCAAGAGCAAAACCAAAGCAGCATGCTGAAAACATAACCTTCATAAAATTCAGTCATATGAATGCATCAACAATTTCTCCTTCTGAAATTAAGAAAATTACACATTCTCTCAAAACTATAAGCTCATCTGGTTTTGATGGTGTTTCCAATACAGAATTAAAGATTTGTTCTCACGTAATAAGCTCAGCCTTATCCAAAATATGTAATGCATCGCTAACTCAAGGTATTGTCCCAGAGAGACTGCAATATGCTGTCGTTAAAAAGCCGCTCTTTAAGAAATGTGACGAGAGAGATGTCAATAACTATCGACCTGTTTCACTGCTGACATCATTCTCCGAAATTTTTGAGAAGGTGATGTATTCTAGAATAGTATCCTCAGCAAATCACAGGTTTCAGAAGAGTTTCTCTACTGAGAATGTCATTCATACGCTCACTCATCAGATTTTACAGGCATTAAATAATAAAATAGCCTCGGTTGGTATTTTATGCGACCTTTCTGAGGCATTTGACTGTGTGAATCACAGTATTCTCCTAGATAACTTGACGTTTAAATAGGATTGATGGTATAGCCAACCAATGGCTGTCATATCCAACCAAAAGAGTTTAGAAAATTGTACTTAGTAATTCAAGCAATGTGGTCCGAGGACATGATTCTGACTGGGGAGAAATCATGTATGGGGTTCCCCAAGGTTCAATCTTAGGTCCACTACTGTTCCCCATATATGTAAAACATCTTCCGTCTAGTGTACAACAAGCAGAATTAGTTCTTTTTGCAGATGACACTAGTATTGTAAACAATTCAAGCATTTGTACAGAAACAGAACAAATAGTAAACAAAGTTCTTAAAAGTATTATTGATTGGTTTTCTGCGAATGGTCTCATTTTCAATTTTAAAAGACATAACATAAGCAGTTCTGCACCTCTCGAGGTACTACACCAATGATAAGTGTAACACATGGTGATGAAATAATATACAGGGTGGAAACTTCAAAATTCTTATGGGCTCATATTGATGAAAATTTAAATTACTTAGTTCAGGCATATTTGCGCTTAGAATCATTGTAATTATTGGGGAGAGACATATCAGTAAGCTCACATACTTTGCATATTTTCATTCAATAATATCATATAGAAAAAATGTTGTATTGTGACTCATCTTTAAGAAAGAAAGCCTTCATTGCGCAAAAAAAGTGGTGTAAAAATAATATCTGGTGCTTACCCATGATCATCTTGTAGACATCTGTTTAAGGAATGGGGCATTCTGACTACTGCTTCACAGTATATTTATTCCTTCATGAAGTGTGTTGTAAATAATCCGCTACAGTTCATAAGGAACAATGAGGTACATAATTACAATACCAGAAGGGAAATTGCCATTCATTACTCCACATTAAGGTCGTCTTTGACACAAAAATGGGTGCACAATGGTGCAACAACAATTTTTGATGACTTACCCCGTGATATAAAATGTCCAACTGATAAAAAACTGTGAAAATTTTTCCTTGTCCATTTCTTCTATTCCGTCGAAGAATTTCTATTACTATTATGTGTAAAATGTGGTGGGCAGGGATTACTAACTCACATCTGTATATTTTTCTTCTTTCTGGAAAAATAGAAATATTCAGAATATAACCGTATGCACAAATTAATTTGCAATGTGAACGTAAAATGACTCGTTCCACGTCATTACGATCTATCGTGCAAAATGATCCATGGAACATGTAACTAACTAACAAAATAACTAAATTGAAATTTGTTGCATGTCATTTCCACGTATCAGTTTTCCAATAGTAAAGGGAACCCTACTAATGGTTAGCAGAATTCTTATACAGGGTGTTTCAAAAAGAATATACTTATTACAAAGTATTATTTTGTCCAAACTATCGATCGCTGCGCCTCGGCTCGGCTATTGGAGAAACGAATACATAGTCTAGTTTATATTAATAGCCGCTAGATGTCATCAACTGTCTTGTGTTTTGCTTGGTAACCGTCATACGTTTAAAATGGCTACTCCGCAGCAGAAATCATTTTGTGTTCTCGAGTTTGCGAAGTGCAATTCCGTGATTACGGTGCAAAGACGTTTCAGGTTGATATACCAAATTGATCCTCCGAATGGGTGGAACATTCACAGATGGTATCGACAGTTTCTAGATACAGGATGTGTATGCATAGGAAGGAGTCCTGACGGCCCTCGTGTTCCTGAAGAAAATGTTGCAGGAATTCAAACTGCTTTCCAGCGTAGTCCATCGAAACCAACTCGTCGTGCCAGTCTGGAGTTACAACTGCCTACAACAACAATTTGGCGTGTTTTGAGACGTCTGTTGGTTATATAGCCGTACAAGTTACAGCTGTTGCAAGCTCTGCGTCCTGATGACAAACGCAAACGTGTGGCATTTCGTAACGAGATTCTTGATGCTATTGACAATGATAACACTTTCGCGCAACGCATCGTGTTCAGTGATGAAACGACTTACCATGTTAGTGGTCAGGTAAACAAACACAATATTCAAATTTGGGGCCTACAGAAACCGCATGCAGCCACTGAACATGTACGAGATTCTCCCAAAGTCAATGTGTTTTGTGCAATATCCCGATCATCTGTTTATGGCCCATTCTTCTTTGATGTAAACACGGTTAACGGTCAGCAGTATCTCGCTATGTTACAAAACTAGTTATTTCCAAGGCTGCACGAAGACAGCTTCGTTTTTCAGCAAGATGGGGCACCTTGTCACTGGAGTCGCCAAGAGTGTGGATATCTGAATGAAACTCTACCGAACCGTTGGATTGGTCATCAAGGAGCTCGCGACTTAGCATGTCTCAGTTGGGCTCCACGGTCTCCGGATTTGACACCCTCTGACTTCTTCCTATGGGGTTTCTTTAAAGACAACATTTAGGTACCACTACTCCCACAGAACCTAGAAGAGTTGAAGAACCGAATCCATTCTGCCATAACATCAGTGACGAAGGACATGCTTGCCTGAGTATGGGAGGAATTTTAGTATCGATGTGTTATTGTTCATGTAGCTGATGGAGGACATATTGAACATCTTTTATCTGAACTTGAGATGTTCTTAAATATGTGTGTAAAGTTTCATATTCATATGTCTTAAAGTTTAATAAATATATGCATTCGAAATATGTATATTCTTTTTAAAACCCTGTAATTACAGATTGCACCTGTAGGTTGCGCTGTCCTCAAGTTTCATTGTTAACCGTCATCACCACATTGTCACTTCGAACTAGGTTGCACCTGCAGATAGGCATCCCGACTATCAGATTCTCAAAGCAGGCTGCCTTCGTGCCTTCCCGGACACATCGCGTCAACGCCCTGCACCCACAGGTTGACATTTGCCACATCACAAACTAAACCCATAGTGAGCACCTGTAGTGTGATTTACAAAGACGCTCTGCCCACTGACGTGGGCCTGTTTTCAGTATGTCTTGTAGGTTTTGCACAGTCGTCTTTCTGAAACTCTAGAGGTACTTATGAATAATCATGTATGTCCTAACCCCCACCCTTCCTCAACCCCCTTGGAAGACGAAATGGGGGAAAATTTTTTTCATACTGTTACTTCTGGTTAACACATTAATTAAAATAACCATGTTGTTGTTGTTGTTGTTGTTGTTGTTGTGGTCTTCAGTCCTGAGACTGGTTTGATGCAGCTCTCCATGCTAATCTATACTGTGTAAGCTTCTTCATCTCCCAGTACCTACTGCAACCTACATCCTTCTGAATCTGCTTAGTGTATTCATCTCTTGGTCTCCCTCTACGATTTTTACCCTACACGCTGTCCTCCAATGCTAAATTTTTGATCCCTTGATGCCTCAGGACATGTCCTACCAACCGATCCCTTCTTCTAGTCAAGTTGTGCCACAAACTTCTCTTCTCCCCAATCCTATTCAATACCTCCTCATTCGTTACGTGATCTACCCACCTAATCTTCAACATTCTTCTGTAGCACCACATTTCGAAAGCTTCTATTTCCTTGCCATTGCCAGTCTACATTTTATATCCTCTCTACTTCGACCATCATCAGTTATTTTGCTCCCCAAATAGCAAAACTCCATTACTACTTGAAGTGTCTCATTTCCTAATCTAATTCGCTCAGCATCACCCAACTTAATTCGACTACATTCCATTATCCTTGTTTTGCTTTTGTTGATGTTCATCTTATATATATATATATATATATATATATATATATATATATATATGTATGTATGTATATGTATATATATATAACCATACATTAATGTTTTTTTAAATAATATTAGTAGTCAAAGTGGTATGATACACTACGGCCTGTATCAGTGATGAAATCTATTATTTTACTTCCGTATAATGGGAAGGTAACAGCTAGTAAAATTTTATGTACGTAATTTAAGTTCTCACAGATGCTACACTTGAAATTTGAACAGTTGTTTTAGCCACATAATCAACATTACTCAAGACATTAAAATTGATTGTTACAGATAACTCTTATTTGCTCCGTAAGCCTCTGAATATAACAAAATCCCACAACAAATTCCATAGGACTACAGTGCACAGCAAAAGCTCGCGACACACTGGTTGGAAAGATCAGTTTGTGTTGTGCTTACAGTTAGTGGTGGAAACTAAAAACGTAACACACAACATTCGGCGAGAGACTGAGAACAGAGATGTCTATGATTTGGTTAAACTCTAAAGATGGATGAAAACTGCACAGAAATGCGTTGAAATGTGGTAGACAAGCATACTGTAAATATACAGGATGATACGAAAGTCCCTTAATATTTGAAAATACAATGCTCCATGGAATAACGTACGTAGAGAGGTAAAAATTGACACAAATGCTTGAAACGACAAAGGGTTTTAATTAAATCAAAAAAAGTATACAAAATGACCAACAGACGGCACTTAATATCATACAAAAGCAATAATTAACATTACAATTTATTTTCAGTGAAGGCGATGTTCTTTATATCAAACGTTTAACATGTAGGCCGTCATTCATCAATAATACCTGTAGTGGAGGAACTGCGAACAACACTGTACATCACGTCATTAGGTATTTGTGGGAGGGGGGGAGGGAGGGATTGATGTTGGATGTTGTCTTTCAGCCTCCCTAATTACGTCAGACGTTCACGGTAACCTTATGACCACAGATTGTAAGATGGCAAGAACTATGCTCCTTACATGAAGTCATTAAAGATCACCTAACTCACATTGAGCGAACAGTAGGGCTGAACAAAAATGACTGACAAGGCACAATGCATCTTGTAAAGGGTATGGTATGGACATATTGAAATAATTAATGTCAGGTGATGGTTTTAAAGTAATTCACATGACATGAAAACTTTGTAGAAACGCGTCGATTTACTGGAGGCTAGTTTATCCCAGGGAAGTATTCAAAATTGACCGTGGCTGGCGGGGGAGCGGCGAAGGGAAGTGACAATAGGCAGCTTAGGGTGGCTCAAACTCTGAGAAAGCAGTAACGGGGCGCGGCCTCCAGCTGCCTTAAGATGAGTGACAGTGAGTGGGTGGTTGACCCCATGCTTGTGTACCAGGAAGCAGACAGAAAACTTGTATGCCTGTTGATAAATGTCTGTTGTCCCGTTTTCAGTGAAACATTTGAGCAAGCCACGCAAAGCTACGGTGGAGCGGTCAACAGAGGCCAAAATATGCGTGTTCATGACTATAGCAACTTCACGCTGAATTCACTGTCCGCAGAGTCTCAAGTAAATCAGGTGAAGAGCGACAGGATGAAATATGCCGGCCTCCGATGGGAACATAGGACCAAGGAATTTGAAGTACTCTCCTGGGAGTCAAAATTCTGGAAAAACTGGTGTTTTGTGCAGACGCTAACCTTGATGGGTGGCCTGGAAGGAGCTAAATAGCAGAAGTTGAGAGGAGGGGAAATTTTGTGGGAATTTGTTCACTTCCCAGAGCAGGCATTGGTCAGCGCTGGGAAGCAATGCATAATTAACGCGACTTGCACTACAATTGGCGTAAGTGATTTTGCTGGAGGGGAAACCGAGGCGAACAGCAGACTGGGAGAAGTCTCCATAGTGGTCTTCTGTTCCCAGCTTGCCTAGAGTGAGGACGTGGCATTCTTCACTCAGCTTGCATGAGAGAGAGTGAGCATCTCTGCAGTTTAGGACTTATCAAACGGAACGATTGAGCTTGGAGATAGAAAGTTTGCATTCAGCTATGTACTGAGCAAGATAGCTAGAAGTGAATAGACGAGCGCAGCCTTGCAACACCATGAGGTCGGCCGACGTCCGCATAACGACAACACCCCGCCACACTGAATTCAGTGATATTGGGCCCGTTCCAGCCGCTGATTAATTTGTTGGATCACGTCGGCAAAGTTTCCACACAAACGCAATTTATTACCACTGCCTGTTAGGAGAGTCATGTAATGTGATGATTGAAGGTCGTGAGTAAAAATAAATCTGTGCTAATCGACTGCATTTGTTTTCAATCAAGTAGTTGAAATCCCAAGTCACTTTCTTAATTAATTTTATGTTCAACATTTTCATCTGGTGTTCAATAGCTGAATATAACATCAATGTGCACCCCTTTTTAATTAAAAGGGATCAATTCTGAATCAATTTATGTCAACACTGTCACCGCAGTTCAGTCAGAAGTCAAAGGGCCTTATTACTTTCTTTGCGTTATCTAACATTGCGGCAGTTTTGCACTCTCTGTTGTTCTGTTAGTCAATTACCTGGGATGAACACACACCAAAACCATATAAGTGACGAGTGGGGTGTTACAAGGTAACCCCACAGCCAACAATCATGAGAATTGTGGTCTGGGGATCTGGGAGGCAGGCATGACGGTCGTGGCGGCTCAGCACGCAAACCTCACCAAACAGAGTGCGCAGTGTGCAACAAATCCTTCACACATGTAGGAATGTGGGGTGGAGCGCTGTCCAGCATGAAAGTCATACCTTCCAGCAGGTGTTTATCATCCAGGCTAGGTTCCGTTACAGTGTCACTGTGTAGAACAGTCTAACTATCTTGGTATAGGGGTAAAATTTTCCTATCTTACAAAGACATCACTGCAATGATATGATTGTATTGCATTTTGAAGGTGTGGCGGTGGGACTTGCAATTCCAGTGCCACACTCCGACGGTATAATTTCAAGATTACACGTAAGAGGTGACACAACTACACTGGTAGTTACAGTGGTGGTCCCTCCCGTTTTTTTCTCCTTTTTTTTTTTTTTTAATTGTACTTCAATTCCCCGTCTGGGGCGGGCTGCTTCAGCCGAGAGACATGAATTGTACAATAGAAGACATTTAAAAGAACATAAGGGAGAATATATGGCGGTACATAGATATAAAAAGAGGGAACAGTATCGAAGAGAGGAGACAAAAAAGGGGCGATTGTAAAATGGATATAAAAGCCTAAAAAAGTAGTGTTTTTTTTTCCTTTATTGTCATTTTGAAACCTGTATTACAGGCAGGCCTGCAGCAGCACACTACGCTGCTCTTGGACCGCAGAGAAACACAAATAGACAAATGAAGACATTTCGAGAATAAACAGGGTGGACATATAAACAGAGACAAACACTTTTTAAAATACAAGGTGCCGTTCACGGACGTAGAATCCAAGATAAAATTGTGCATACACTTGGACACAGACAGAGACGAAAATTGTCACACGTGAACGTAGGTGCACAAAACGAATAACACTGAAGCACTTAAGCACAAAACGACGGCACACACAGAACACGAGGCGTTGATCTCCGGCGCGCTAATGTTCACTAACCGTGTACGAGTCCGGGGACCTGCCAAGAGAGGAGGAGGGGGGGGGTGGGAGAGGGAGAGGGGAGAGCAGATGCCACGGGCAGGGGAGATAGGGGGAAGGGAGGAAGGTGGAGGGGAAGCCCGGGGGAAGAGGGAAGGAGGGAGGGGATTGGAGAAAAGGAAAGAGAAAGGAGGGAGGGTGCCTAAAGGAAAGGACACAGGAAGAGGTGGGGGGGGGGAGGATCAAAGTTGATAGGAGGGGTAGATGGAGGGGAGGAGGACATCATCAGGGAGGGGGAGCTGGCGGAAGCCACCTTGGGAGAGGGTGTGGAGGGTGGAGAGACGGAGACCGGGTGGGATGTTGGAATACAGGCGCGGCAGCGGGCGGGGGTGGGAGAAAAAAAGGAGTGAATCCCTCTCTCATTTTATACACGATTTTCACGCGGCGTCACTGATGTGTTGCTGCGCAGTGCCATCTGTTGCTCGATTTTTGCACTCGTTCCCGATTTGAGTAAAATTCCATGTCATTTCTGGCATGTGTGTTAATTTTTCTCTCTCCAGCTAAATTATTCCGTGAATTAGTGCATTTCCAAATGTTAAGACTTTTCGTTCACACTGTACATTTGTATCTGTCTTGAGTTCACTGTTTCGTTAAATGTTTATAATGACAACGCCATAGTCAGCACTATGTATTATAATTTCCACAACTGCAATTTCGACATTCAATCATTTTCAAGTGTTCAAGATGCTGAAAACACAGCAGTAGTGGACATTATTAAAATAAGAAAATGGATGTGAGCTTATATTGCTGACATGAGCCATACAAGCTTACATACTTTTAATTGCTTTACTAGTACTGGCAGCTGCAGAGCTTTCAACACCTTAATCACTGAACATGACTTAGAAGTGGAAATTTCAACCGTGGAAGTTATAATAAGTAAGGCAGTCCAATGCGAAAATACTGCGATTTAAAAATACTGCACTGTCACTGTAACTGAACTCAAAATTAGTGAAGGGAACGTAAAAAAGAATTGCAAAGACAACAACAAATGAGATAAATTTAAATGGATAGCTGTCAAATTTTTGAAGTATTCTAGTAGCCCGACTATATAAAATCAACAAACGACTTCTGGCGAGCATCTTAACTATTGTCCGGAACCGCGCTGCTGCTACGGTCGCAGGTTGGAGTCCTGCCTCGGGCATGGATGTGTGTGATGTCCTTAGGTTAGTTAGGTTTAAGTAGTTCTAAGTATAGGGGACTGATGACCTCAGATGTTAGGTCCCATAGTGCTTAGAGCTATCTGAACCATTTTTGTAAACTATTGTCTCGTAAGTTCATAGTAACACACAACACTGGAACGTAGCTGGTAAATAAAACTCTTATTTATAATATGTAAATCGTGATTCGGTGAAAGCAGAATTACTTCCATTTTACTGTCCTACGTCCGAAAATTCACACCGTTTTAGGTCAGTGATCTATTTCCTGTGCTTCAAAATATACTTTATAACCATGCGCACATAATCCTAAATTGTGTTTTTATTTTCACTTCAAACTTGTGAAAACGTGAACACCACTCACGGATTAGGCCTTAAGCCTGTTTCCACTGACCGACAAGGCAGTACGAGGAGCCGTCTACGATCGTGGAATATGTGATCAGCACGTTGCTGACCCCGCCAGCCGTTATTGCCAGTAGATGACTCCTGATGATGCTACTGCTGCGTTACTCAAGCAGTTCCTCATTTTGCCTCAAAAGGTCTTGGTGCACTCCGTACCAGACATTCCTACGTCAGAAAAAAAATCTTCGGAGGTACCGGGAACCGAACCCGTGTCTCTCCGCATCGAAAACATTAACGCTAAGTTTTCTTTTTCTCGGTATTGTTCGTTGCGTTTGGTGTGGGCGGACGTCACAAGACATCCGTCTGATCGTTGATTCCTTTACTCGTTTTATTACAGAGGGCAACGAGCCCTCTGACCGTACACACACACTGAGCTACCGCGTTGGCTACCATTCAGTTACAGATACAGTCTTCAACCTTTTTAGTAGTTGACTTAGTAACGGTTAATTTTCCCACGGAAAACTAAGCAGTGTCGTCAGTCCACTGGCAACACGTTGTGCGAAGCACGTCTCCTATGTGACACGTGGATACAGCACCCCCCCCCCCCTTTAATTCCACTGTACACTGAGATGATACGTCCTAATATCGTGTCGGAACTGCTTTTGTCCGGCGTAGTGCAGCAGCCCGACGTGGCATGGACTCCACAAGTCGCTGGAATCCACCTGCAGAAATACTGCGCCATGCTGCCTCTACAGCCGTCCACAATTCCGAGAGTATTGCTGGTTCAGGATTTTGTGCACGAACTGACCTCTCGATTATGTTCCATAAATGTTCGATAGGATTCATGTCGGTCGATCTGGGTGACCAAATCATTCGTTCAAATTTTCCAGAATGTTCTTCAAACCAATTGCGAACAATTGCGGCCTGGTGACGTGGCGCATTGTCATCCAAAAACATTCCATCATTGTTTGGGAACATGAAGTCCTTGAATGGCTGCAGATAGCCCCCAAGTTGCCGAACATAACCATTTCCAATCGATGGTCAGTTCAGTAGGACCGGAGGAGCCAGTCCATTCCTTGGAAACACAGCCCACACTATTATGGAGCCATCACCAGCTTGCACACTGCCTTGTTGACGTCTTGGGTCCATGGCTTCGTGGGGTCTGCGCCACACTCGAAGCCTAGCACCAACTCTTACCAGCTGAAATCGGGACTCATCTGACAGACCACGGTTTTCCAGTCGGTTAGGGACCAACCGATGTGGTCACGAGCCCACGAGAGGTGCTGCGTGCGATGTCGTGCTGTTAACAAACGCCGCTGCGATCGATCGTTAAGTGAGGTCGTCGGCCACTGAGTTGTCTCTGGTGAGAGGTAATGCCTGACTTTTGACGCTGTGGATCTCGGAATACCGAATTATCTAACAATTACCGAAACGGAATGTCAAATGCGTCTAGCTGCCACTACACTACTGGCCATTAAAATTGCTATACCGCGAAGATGACGTTCTACAGACGCGAAATTTAACAGACAGGAAGAAGATCCTATGATATGCAAATGATTAGGTTTCCAGAGCATACACCTAAGGTTGGCGCCGGTGGCGACACCTACAACGTGCTGACATGAGGAAAGTTTCCAATCGATTTCTCATACACAAACAGCAGTTGATCGGCGTTGCCTCAACGTTGTTGTGATGCCTCGTGTAAGGAGGAGAAATGCGTACCATCACATTTCCGACTTTGATAAAGGTCGGATTGTAGCCTATCGCGATTGCGGTTTATCGTAACGCGACATTGCTGCTCGCGTTGGTCGAGACCCAATGACTGTTAGCAGAGTATGGAATCGGTGGGTTCAGGAGGGTAATACGGAACGCCGTGCTGGATCCCAGCGGCCTCGTATCACTAGCCGTCGAGATGACAGGCATCTTATCCGCATGGCTGGATCGGATCGTGCAGCCACGTCACGATCTCTGAATCAACAGATGGGGACGTTTGCAAGACAACAACCATCTGCACGAACAGTTCGACGATGTTTCCAGCAGCATGAACTATCAGCTCGGAGACCATGGCTGCGGTTACCCTTGACGCTGCATCACAGACAGGAGCGCCTGCGATGGTGTACTCAACGACGAACCTGGGTGCACGAATGACAAAACGTCATTTTTTCGGATGAATTCAGGTTCTGTTTACAGCATCATGATGGTCGCATCCGTGTTTGCAACATCGCGGTGAACGCACATTGGAAGCGTGTATTCGTCATCGCCATATTGGCGTATCACCCAGCGTGATGGTATGGGGTGCCATTGGTTACTCGTCTCGGCCACCTCTTGTTCGCATTGACAGCACTTGGAACAGTGGACGTTACATTACAGATGTGATACGACCCGTGGCTCTACCCTTCATTCCATCCCTGTGAAACCCTACATTTCAGCAGGATAATGCACGACCGCATGTTGCAGGTCCTGTATGGGCCTTTCTGGATACAGAACATGTTCGACTGCTGCCCTGGCCAGCACATTCTCCACATCTCTCACCAATTGAAAACGTCTGGTAATGGTGGCCGAGCAACTGGCTCGTCACAATACGCCAGTCACTACTCTTGATGAACTGTGGTATCGTGTTGAAGCTGCATGGGCAGCTGTACCTGTACACGCCATCCAAGCTCTGTTTGAATCAATGCCCCGGCGTATCAAGGCCGTTATTACGGCCAGAGGTGGTTGTTCTGGGTACTGATTTCTCAGGATCTATGCACCCAAATTGCGTGAAAATGTAATCACATGTCAGTTCTAGTATAATATATTTGTCCAATGAATACCCGCTTATCATCTGCATTTCTTCTTGGTGTAGCATTTTTAATGGGGAGAAGTGTATTTGTGAGGAACTGTTTCGTGTATAGTGAGCGAAGATTTTGCAAAAAAACTTCGTGGAAACAGTGCACTACGTAGCAGCTGATAGAGACATCAACCAGAGACACGCAACAGGACGAAACGTGTAAGAACAGAAACGCACGTAACCTATACCCACGAAACGGTTCCTCAAAAATACACAATAATGTTCATCATGGCTCGTTTGCGATCGACACGCTTTCAAAAAATGACGAAAAAGTGCAGAAAAACCGATGTAGAATCATGCAATTCATTTAGCGATGTAATTTTAAGGTGTCTAAATAAAACAAAGTAAAATGCACATATTGTAATTCTTAGGCCTACAATGGATAAATTATTATAAATTTGATATTTGTACTTTACAGAAATAAAAACTTTGATCCACAGAACAGGGTAAATATAAAAATAAAAAATAATCTAATCGTGTTTGCACAAGACTGATTTTCAAAACAACCCAATTTTGGAATCGCAAACACGGGAAAACATCAAGAGGAGCTTCAAACCATAGTAAAACGAATCTTGTAATTGTATAATAACGGTTTTTCCGTATATGCGTGTGTAATACGTTACGTCTGTTAATGCCGAGGGCAAACTGCCAATCCCTTCGGAATACGTCGAATATCAGCAGGTCCTTCTGTATTTCGCTACAGTTTTCTTGCGTAACTGTTTCTCTGTATATACGAGGGAGGATTGGGAACTAATGCACAATAATATTGTTCTCCCCTGGTATTGCAGCTGGAATCATGAAATTTCACGACGATATAGTTCGAGGTTTGGGATACAGAGGTTATTTTGTTTTCAAGTGCAGCTCTAGCGAGGGAAACCTGAACTACGAAACAAAACTGGCGCGCATGCTACTGTCGCCAACGCCGCAGGAAGGCATGACTCTCTGAATGGAATCGTCACACGCCCGAAACCAAGCAAGCCTCTATGAAGTGGAAACATGCTGGTTCCCCAATATGAATAAAATTCGCAGTGACTCAGTCTGCTAGGAAAGTGCTTGTGACAGTGTACTGGGATATGCATGGTGTGTTATTTGTGAACTTTTCTGAACACAGAACCACTGTGAACTCTGCAGCCTACGTTAAAACTCTGGTAATGTTTAGTCGTGGACTTTGTGACAAACGCCACAATATTAATACTGACGGTGTCAAAACTTCTTCATGACAACGCTCGCCCCCAATTTGCTGCTCCAGTTTGTGGAAAAATCGCCAAATTTGGATGGGAAGTACTCCAGCATCCACCATACAGTCCGAACTTGCACCATCGGACTTTCATCTGTTTGGTCCCACGGAGAAATTGCTGGCTGGCCAACACTTGTCCCAGACGCAGAAGGGAAATCAGCAGTCCGCAGGTGGCTATACTCGAACCAAACTGACTTCTGAGAACAGAGCACATTGAAACTGGTGCCATGATGGGAGAAACGTATTGAGAATATTCGTGACTATGTAGAAAAGTAGGAAAACGATGTAAGCTCATTTGTGATTTTTTTGTGTAGTTACCTATTAAACCTTTTTGTAGTAAAGTTATTGTGCGTTACTTCGATATTCCCTCATAATAGCATTATCCACGAAAACCGTCATGAAACTTCAGATGTTAATCATTAGGTCATTTATACAACCTCTGACAATAAAGTCCGGTGAATGAAGTCAGAAAGGTCGATCTGGCAACACTGACGACTCAAAACGCTGCACTTGCGTGGTGGCCGGTGTTGACAACCTACCCCCACTGTAGTTCAGTTGAGCATCGGTGTGTGTTCTGTGTTGACCTGTTGCACGAAGTGCTTGATTAGTGCGCTGGTTCTGAACTGAGAACAGGACAATTAACAAGCAAAGGATCAATTTTAAGTTTTGTTTTAAGCATGGTAAGACACCGAAAGAAATGCATGAAATGCTGATACGTGTTTATGGAGATCAAGCACTGTTCATGAAGTATGTGTACGAATGGTTCGCCTGTTTTCGAGGAGGCCGGGAAAGTGTTTCTGGCAATCCCCGTAGCGGACGACCGGCGACTGCCGTTAGTGACGAAAACATTGAGAAAGTGAGGACATTAATTACGAACGAACGTCGATTAAATGTGCCCATGGTAGCGGATGAACTGTGAATCCGTGTGACAAATCCTTACCCAGGAGTTAGGGAAGAGAAAAACGTGTTGTCGTCTTGTGCCACATCACTTGACTGACGATCATAAGCAGGCACGTTTAGAGGCTACACAGAATTTTGTCGAAATGGTGGTTGCGACACCCAATTTCTCGAACCGTATTGTCACTGAGGATGAAACCTGGTGTCTCCGGTACGACCCTGAAGCGAAACGGCAAAGCATGGAATGGCGTTCTCCGACATCACCTCGTCAGAAAAAGGTCAGAGCCGAAAAATCACGCATCAAAACGATGCTCATTACCTTTCTCAATAGTCAAGGCATTAGGCACAAGGAATTTCTACCCGAGCGAACGACGTTGAACGCTGCACAGCACGTTGAAATTTTGACCCGTTTCATGCAACATCTACGCAGGGTACGACCGCACTTTTGCACAACAAGGTTCCTGGTTTCTTGTTCGCGACAACGCTCGCCCACACACAGCCAGTATCGTCAGACAGTTCCTGGCAAACAAGGGAGTGGTGCAACTTGAACATCCACCATACTCGCCGGATCTCAATCCTCCAGACTTCTTCCTATTCCCTCGACTTAAACTCGCTTTGAAAGGAGAGAGATTTGACGATATTCCTGACATCTAACGAAATGTGATGCGGCTTTTAAACACCATTCCAAAGGAAGACTTCGTGCAAAGTTCCCAGGACAAGTATCGCAGAGCTCAGCGGTGCTTAGTTATGAGAGGCGACTATTTCGAAGGACAGTAACTGCAGTTCATGGTTCATTTACGTTAATGTTGCAGGACTATTCACCGAAATTTATTGTCAGAGGTCGCACATAAAGCGAAAAGTAATGGTTCTATAATACTTCCTCGGATATACCTCAGGCTACTTTTATATCTGAAGATTTCACTCCGTTAAGAATGACAATCTGCGTTTTGTGTGCAAGAAACTCTTCAGTTAAATCGCAGAGCAGATCTGATGTCCCATACATACATATTTTGTTCATTAAGCGACAGTAAGAGACTGTATCGAACACGATGCAGAAATCAATTGACACAGCATCCACCTGGACAGTGGTATGTACGGTCTCGTAAACAAACAGAGGGATCTGGGTTTCACATGATATTTCAGAGCGGAAGTAATGAAGATTTTTATACAGGCGATATTTTTTTCTTCAGAAATGTCATGATACACAAGTGTAAAACGCGTTACAAAATTATACAGCAGCCTGCCGTCAGTAAAGGAGGGATATAATTTTGTGCCTCTATTAGACGATCTTTCTTAGAAATGCGTGTTATCTGTCCATTAATGCAATCACTTGGAACGACTTGTTCCTTCAGTGATCTACGATACAAGGCTACTAGAAGAGAAGAAAGTTCATTTGCATACTCCTTGTAGAGTGGTATAGGTACGCCATGAGACTTAGTTGCCTTTCTTCTTTTTTGTGATTTTAGTTGACCTTCTGTACGACAGCCACTTATTTCGATATACGTCATTTTGAGGTTCGTGCGACGACTGAAAGGAGGAACCACAATACAATATTCCTCAGTAAAACCAATTTAATATTTCGATCTCTCCCTGTCATTCTCTGTTTCGTGCCATTATTGTTAATGAGTGTTTGGACGAATGGCTTCGATCCGTTGACTGACTTAACATAAGACCTAAACTTCTTAAGATTTTCTGTCACATCGCTAGATAAAATTTTACTTTCGAATTCATTGAACGCTTGCCCTCAGAACTTTCACCGACATGTCCCTGTCTAAGGCATATTGTGCAATATTATTGAAAATTGATCATTAATGCTCATCGTTTTCAGCCTGATATATGATTATATGGTATTTCCTGCACAGGTAATCTGAAATATGTTTCTTGCTACACTTAGTAAGGAGAAATACAGGGGTTGGACAAAAATTGGAGCCGGCCGAGGTGACCGAGCGATTCTAGGCGCTACAGTCTGGAACCGCGCGACCGCTACGGTCGCAGGTTCGAATCCTGCCTCAGGCATGGGTGTGTGTGATGTCCTTAGGTTAGTTAGGTTTAAGTAGTTCTAGGTTCTAGGGGACTGATGACCTCAGAAGTTGAATACCATAGTGCTCAGAGCCATTTGAACCATTTGAACAAAAATTGGAAGCATCAAAAGCATAACACATTACCAAGCCTAATACAGAGTAGGAAAACCCTTGGCATTCAAAACAGCTTCCTATGGTTTTGGAATAGACAATGACAGGCCCTGTATCGTTTTCGAGGGAAGCTTATGCCATTCCCCCTTAAAAATAGTGGCAAGTTCAGGTAAAGATGATAAAGTCACATTGCGATCACAAACCGCATTTAACGTGCGCTGGATCTGTGTCTAATTACCTCTCCGTGTCTGGGTTCCTCCGTTTCCCGCTACCCTCACTTCCTTTACAGCAGGGTATTCAGGGTCCTTTTCCATCTCACATAATTTCCAAAACACCTTCTAGAGATACCCTTCCTTCATGCTGCTCGCTCCTGCAACTCAATGTGGCCAAGTAAAGTACTTCGTTTTTATTGTATTTCAAAAGACCACAATATCGTATTTAACATCTCTGATGTATAACTGTACCTTTCAAATCTAGAAGAAGAATTTATAATATAAGTTATATTTTATTTTAGCTATTGTCGGATCTATTTTCTAGCGTTTATACCGTCGTATATGGTCCGCAGTTTTTCATGATTTGGCAAATTTCTTTCATTTTTGCTTTGTGGCCAGATGCTCTTCCTGTCACTATAGTTCTATGTTGACCTAAGGGAGGGGAGTCGAGCGTGCCGTGTCATCCGTGAGTGAAGTGTCAACTTTGCTGTGTCTGTTGTATCATAACTGTTTGTGAATCGTATTTACTGTTGTGGATGCTGGGGACCAACCCAGAATTTGTTTAAACGAACGTGAAAAATCTCTTAAAAGCTACACTTAGACTGGCCAGTGTACCAGACCATCTGAGCCTCTGTCACGTTTCTGCCTCACAAGTTTGCAAAAAAAATGGTTCAAATGGCTCTGAGCACTATGGGATTTAACTGCTGTGGTCATCAGTCCCCTAGAACTTAGAACTACTTAAACCTAACTAACCTATGGACATCACACACATCCATGCCCGAGGCAGGATTCGAACCTGCGACCATAGCGGTCACGCGGTTCCAGACTGTAGCGCCTAGAACCGCACGGCCACTCCAGCCGGCACAAGTTTGCATGCTGCGCATTAAGCTATACTATGCTCTACACTGAAAAGCAGCAACTGCCAGATCATCCTCACCCGACAAGAAACAAAATTTTGATCACCCCCATTTTCTTCCCTTTACATTTTTCGTGAAACACCGGGAAAAAAACCGACCACTAACCATCAAAAAGTTGTCCTTTTTGTCTTTTAACAAACTCTCAAGAAAGTCATCACTATTTTAACATATGAAATTCATATAATTTATAATCTTTTAATGTTTCTAAATAAATTTCAAATCCATCTTTAAGTCTCTGGCTAAACAGCAGATGTTTTATCGCCATCCGCTCCCACTTCGCATCCTCACCCATGTAGCGCAAGGCTGATGAAACAGCGATAGGGACAAAAAGTGTTGGTAGCACACTGAAAATTGCTGCTCACAGTCCCACTTAAATCCTTGCGAGGGTGAAACAATAATATTGTAAGGTGGCGTTATCTTGCAACTTACTAACGGCGTTTACATCCAATACGATCATAAGTAAGACCCTTCGACGTTAGAAAAGACAGGTTTGTGCTCGTTCATTAAAAACATGTATGTGATTGACATCGTCTAGTACACTTAATTTATTGTGTAATGTTTGCATGTGGGGTGACTGGGGAACAAGCAGCGCTGTGAAACTCGTGGTGGAACATAAGGACACAGGAAGCTCACACATTCCTTCGGACAATAGGACGGCACAGCCGCTTCCGTTGCTAATCCCGCTACCTGCTCGTGAGCTGGACCACCTGCAAAACGAGAACGCGTGTCCGGCGGGCAAGCGTGAGAAGCGGCCTGGTCGGCCAAAATCACGTGGCAGCGGGTATTCGCGTACTTTCCTACGGACGTAATGAGAACTTCCAGAAACTTCGGTCTGGATTCTAAACTGCGATTGGTCGGGGTTCAGAAACGTGCGCCTTCCGGAAAGATGATTCGCCACCCAAATTTGTTGTTGTTGTTGTGGTCTTCAGTCCTGAGACTGGTTTGATGCAGCTCTCCATGCTACTCTATCCTGTGCAAGCTTCTTCATCTCCCAGTACCTACTGCAACCTACATCCTTCTGAATCTGCTTAGTGTATTCATCTCTTGGTCTCCCTGTACGATTTTTACCCTCCACGCTGCCCTCCAGTACTAAATTGTTGATCCCTTGATGCCTCAGAACATGTCCTGCCAACCGATCCCTTCTTCTAGTCAAGTTGTGCCACAAACTCCTCATCTCCCCAATTTTATTCAATACTTCCTCAATAGTTATGTGATCTACCCATCTAATCTTCAGCATTCTTCTGTAGCGCCACATTTCGAAAGCTTCTATTCTCTTCTTGTCCAAACTATTTATCGTCCATGTTTCACTTCCATACATGGCTACACTCCATACAAACACTTTCAGAAACGACTTCCTGACGGTTACATCTATACTCAAGTTAACAAATTTCTCTTCTTCAGAAACGCTTTCCTTGCCATTGCCAGTCTACATTTTATGTCCTCTCTACTTCGACCATCATCAGTTATTTTGCTCCCCAAATAGCAAAACTCCTTTACTACTTGAAGTGTCTCATTTCCTAATCTAATTCCCTCAGCATCACTCGACTTAATTCGACTACATCTCATTATCCTCGTTTTGCTTTTGTTGATGTTCATCTTATATCCTCCTTTCAAGACATTGTCTATTCCGTTCAACTGCTCTTCCAAGTCCTTTGCTGTCTCTGACAGAATTACGATGTCATCGGCGAACCTAAAAGTTTTTATTTCTTCTCCATGGATTTTAATACCTACCCCGAATTTTTCTTTTGTTTCCTTTACCGCTTGCTCAATATACAGATTGAATAACATCGGGGAGAGGCTACAACCCTGTCTCACTCCAATCCCAACCACTGCTTCCCTTTCATGTCCCTCGACTCTTATAACTGCCATCTAATTTAAGGGGGGAGAAAAGACTTTGAGCAGTGAAAAGAGGAGAGAAGAAGAAGAGAGTCGTTCCGTGATCGTGGAGCAGGAGAGTCTTCTTGGAGGCCCACGGCACTCGACGGACGTCTTCGGCAGTAATTTTGGTGACGTACAATTTCGCTATTATCTCGCTGAGGCTAGAAATTCTGCGGTTACAGCTTCTGATCATTACGGCGTTCTTGCTTATGCACCGACGTGTAGGAAAGTGAATTTACATTGGTGAATCATGTGTCTACTCCGTTCTGCACTGAGGTTTCACACTGCTCGTTGGGATAGTAGTTCCCTCTTGCTACTTAGTACAACGGGGGATATCAGCTACTCCACGCCTAATCACAAATCGCGAGTACATTATAGGGCAGAGCCAGACGGTTTAAGGGTCAGTATTAATACAGGAAGAACCTGAGATTTGTAATAATTGTTTAGTGTCTTTAAATTGTTTTTATGATGAATAAATGTGTTAAAATCACGGCATTTATCCTTTAATAGATAGTATTTTCCTGTACCAATGGAGCTTGTCTCTTGTGTACATTTTATGCATTTATAACTTATTCCTTAAAAGGGGGACTGGATTTTGTCGGCTTATCCTGACATTCTATCGTACCCACAGGATAAGATTAGGAAACGGGTAGGTCATCACATGACAATTTATATAATTAATGAGAATAACGTATTCCTACTGGGGGACGTATAAGTGTCAAGGCGACTTCCGTAGCGTTAAAATATCTATTGCGCAAATTATCACTTTTACGGACTCATGGCAAGTCTCCGCCATCAATAGCCAGTAGAAGAAGTAGAGGTACGTAAGAATAGTTTGAATTATTGTTTACCCAGTAAAATCATTAGGATGATACAACTGTGCATGGATGGCTCCCAGGCAGCAGTGAAGTTCAGAGGATCCATATCCCCCACCTTTCCAATTAAAACAGGCTTACGACTGGGAGACGCTCTTTCATGTGTCCTCTTCAACCTTGCATTAAAGAAAGTGGTTCGGGAGAGTAATTTACGTCTATATGTGCAGATGATATAGTGTTGCTGAGTGAAACTGAAGAAGAACGGAAAGACATGTACAGATCTCTCAGGCACAGTGCCAGCAAAATCGGGCTTTTGATTAACCAAGAGAAAACCGAGTATATGGAAATAGGTCGAGTCATAAACCCAAATCCTTACTTTGAAATTGACCAACATTCTAAATTCAGAAAAGTTCTCCCGTTTAAATATCTTGGATTACGTTTCAACAGTGAAAATATCACAACAATGGATATAAATGAAAGAATAGCCTCAGGGTCAAGATGTCTGTACTCACTAAGCAACCCACTCAAAAGTAAAGACTTGTCAGTCACCACAAAGATGAAGATATACAACACTATTAGAGCTGGACAGTTGCTTTGCCAGACGCCAAGCACTTTGGCGACAGCACTACTTGCATTATGTTACAATGACGAAGAAAAATCGCAACATCAAAAAATAAATAATGTAAAGTAATGATATTTCGTGAATACATTTGTCTGGGTAACATGTTTAAGGATGTAAGGATGTAGAGGCTTATCTCACTAGGGGCAACATAGATACCGCCTACAGGAAAATTAAAGAGATCTTTGGAGAAAAGAGAGCCACTTGTATGAATATCAAGAGCTCAGATGGAAACCCAGTTCTAAGCAAAGAAGGGAGTGCGGAAAGGTGGAAGGAATATATAGAGGGTCTATACAAGGGCGATGTACTTGAGGACAATATTATGGAAATGGAAGATGAAATGGGAGATACGATACTGCGTGAAGAGTTTGACAGAGCACTCAAAGACCTGAGTCGAAACAAGGCCCCGGGAGTAGACAAAATTCAATTAGAACTACTGACGGCCTTGGGAGAGCCAGTCCTGACAAAACTCTACCATCTGGTGAGCAAGGTGCATGAGACAGGCGAAATACCCTCAGACTTCAAGAAGAATATAATAATTCCAATCCCAAAGAAAGCAGGCGTTGACAGATATGAAAATTACCGAACTATCAGTTTAATAAGTCACAGCTGCAAAATACTAACGCGAATTCTTTACAGACGAAAGGAGAAACTGGTAGAAGCCGACCTCGGGCAAGATCGGTTTGGATTCCGTAGAAATGTTGGAACACGTGAGGCAATACTGACCCTACGACTTATCTTAGAAGCTAGATTAAGGAAGGGCAAAACTACGTTTCTAGCATTTGTAGACTTAGAAAAAGCATTTGACACTGTTGACTGGAATACTCTCTTTCAAATTCTAAAGGTGGCAGGGGTAAAATACAGGGAGCAAAAGGCTATTTACAATTTGTACAGAAACCAGATGGCAGTTATAAGAGTCGAGGGGTACGAAAGGGAAGTAGTGGTTGGGAAGGGAGTGAAACAGGGTTGTAACCTCACCCCAATGTTATGCAATCTGTATATTGAGCAAGCAGTAAAGGAAACAAATGAAAAATTCGGAGTAGATATTAAAATCCATGAAGAAGAAATAAAAACTTTGAGGTTCGCAGATGACATTATAATTCTGTCAGAGACAGCAAAGGTCTTGGAAGAGCAGTTGAGCGGAATGGACAGTGTCTTGAAAGGAGGATATAAGATGAACATCAACAAAAGCAAAACAAGGATAATGGAATGTAGTCGAATTAAGTCGGGTGATGCTGAGGGAATTAGATTAGGAAATGAGACACTTCAAGTAGTAAAGGAGTTTTGCTATTTGGGAAGCAAAATAACTGATGATGGTCGAAGTAGAGAGGATATAAAATGTAGACTGGTAATGGCAAGGAAAGCGTTTCTGAAGAAGAGAAATTTGTTAACATCGAGTATAGATTTAAGTGTCAGGAAGTCGTTTCTGAAAGTATTTGTATGGAGTGTAGCCATGTATGGAAGTGAAACATGGACGATAAATAGTTTGGGCACGAAGAGAATAGAAGCTTTCGAAATGTGGTGCTACAGAAGAATGCTGAAGATTAGATGGGTAGATCACATAACTAATGAGGAGGTATTGAATAGTATTGGTAAGAAGAGGATTTTGTGGCACAACCTGACAAGAAGAAGGGATCGGTTGGTAGGACATGTTCTGAGGCATCAGGGGATCACAAATTTAGGATTGGAGGGCATTGTGTAGGATAAAAATCGTAGAGGGAGACCAAGAGATGAATACACTAAGCAGATTGAGAAGGATGTAGGTTGCAGTAAGTACCGGGAGATGAAGAAGCTTGCACAGGATAGAGTAGCATGGAGAGCTGCATCAAACCAGCCTCATGACTGAAGACCACAACAACAACAACAACAACAACATGTTTAAATGATTAACAATGCAAGATCTGAAGTTAAAGTAAGCGCGAGGTAAGTTATTACAAATGTGAAATGCTGTTAAATTAATGACTGGTACAATTTCCAGAATGTAAGTACAGGAGTTTTGGGTGACGCTGGAGTTGTAGTCCGACGATGTCCCATAAGCGCTGATTAGAGACAGATCTGGTGATCAAGCAGACCAAGGCAACATTTCAACACTCTGTAGAGCATGTTTGGTCAGCGGTATGTGGGCGAGCATTATCCTGTTGGAAAACACCCCTGGAATGCTGTTCGTGAATGACACCACAGCAGGTCGAATCAGCAGATTGATGTACAATTGTGCTGTCAGGGTACCTGGAATTACCATGAGTGTGCTTCTGCTGGCATACGAAATCGCACCCCAGACAACAACTCCAAGTGTAGGTCCAGTGTGTCTAGCACTCAGACAAGTTGGTTGAAGACCCTGAACCAGCCTCCTTCTAACCAACACACGGCCATCACCGGCACTGAAGCAGAACCAGCTTTCAGCAGGAAACACAACAGACCTGCAGTCCAACGAGCTCCCGCATGACACCGCTGAAGTCGCAAATGGCGGTGATTTGGGGTCAGTGGAATGCACGCTAAAGGGCTTTTGGCTTGGAGCTGCCCTTGAAGTAACTGATTTGTAACGTTTCATTACGTCACTGTAGTGCCAACTGTTGCTCAAATTGCTGCTGTTGATGCAGTACAATGCACCAGAGCCATACGCTGAACACGGTGGTCTTCCCTCCTGGTAGTGCCAGGTGGCCGTTGAGAGCATAGTCTTCTTGTGCCTGTACATTCTTGTGACTACCGCTGCCAGAAATCATGTTCAGCGGCTACATTCCTGCCAAGTCTTTCTGCAGTATCGCGGAAGGAACATCCAGCTCCTCATAGCCCCATTACATGATCTCGTTCAGACTCAGTGAGATGTTGATAATTGCGTCTTTGTCGCCTTAGAGGCATTCTAATATCAACTCACTATGTCGAATACCAAAGGTAACTAACGCTCACGACCGTTACAGTGTGTATGTAAAGCAAACCTGATTTGCATCCTCATAGTGGCGTTATTAGTGCCACTCTTATGTGGCTGGCGCGAAATTTTAACAGGCATCGTCTTGCAAATCTAGAAACACTCGTAGCAACTTTCATTTATGTTGTACAACTCCTTGGTGCTGCGATTTTTTTTTTTTTTTTTTTCATCAGCAGAGATTTACGTTCTGCATTAGGAATACTACACCGTCTACACACTTGTCAAAAAAGTGGTGAAGTCACTCGTTCATTGCCGAGTGGGAATAGCCTTACCTTTTGTATTGTTTAAAGACCATGAAACAAGTTACATCCAACGCACTGTTGTGACCTGGAAAAACAGGTATTAGAACATCATTACACCACCCAAGAGGGCTTCAACAAAAAATTTGCATCTAACATTGACTAAGTCAATCTTCAATAGCTCCACTCACCACATGCATTTAAATATATGCCACACAGCATCAATTTAATACGTTCAAGACCTGAAATGAGACTCTAGCTCATGCCAGGACAGTCATTTCAGAATGCCATGCAGGATGTAGGGTGCACACTACCAGTTCCTCAGTAGTCATGCTCCTGTAGCAATTACAACCCTTATTCATTGAGATGCTCATACAATGGCAGCTTGCAGTGACTCAAAGTCATAGTCAAGCAGCGACCACGATACCCTCGGCAATGGGTGAGCATGCTGGAGTATGGCAGCAGCTGTTTAGCTCAACACTGCACAGCCTTGTGTTGTAATCATTCCTCAGTGGCATTGCATCAAATGCTGATGTAACACAGCCGGCCAAGTACCAGACACACTAGCTGGCAGTGTCAGTTGCCAACAGGGGATGTTCGCAGCACTGGGTAGCAATGTAAAGGTGAGTTGACACAGGGCTAGAACCTGGAACCCCAGCAAAGGAAGCAGCTTCAGTAGGCTTCAGACACAAGTCTGTGGCTGCTGAGCACATGTACACTGTGTGGTGGTGCAGCAGTAGGCGAGGAGTGAGGTACAGGTTAGTCACCCTGGAGGCACCGGCTAGTTTGAGCCATCGCAGCATCAGGCATAAGAGCAGCCCGTAGATCAGCAGCTATCAAAGGTGGCAGCTGGATGTAGATGAGGCTGTTGGCTGTAATGTTCTATGTCTTGATGTTTGTATGGGCTGAGTACAACATAAGACATTGCCAGGCCTGAGCTATGCCTACTTATATTCTTTCGGCCTGGTTTTGTTATGACAGGATGTTGCGTCTAGTCACATAGACCATGGAGCCATTGTGGTGTCCTGACACTCACACTGTGTTGCTTTGACATTATTCCAAACTGGGCAGTATGATTCTGCAAGCAGTTAGCTGCCCTGCCTTGTCACAGGCTGTGAAGTCTGGGTGGAGAAGTGTTGGAACAACACTCCTCATCCCTTCAGAGGATTTGGACCATTGAATCTCAGGCTGCTGCTACACCTGTGAATTACTTAAACATTATGTAGTTACAGCGGCACCTTGATTCTACTCAACCCACAACATTAGATTCATAATCACTCTATTTCTTATCTGTAGTGTGGAGACTGGTGTACTTCTTAAATTCTAGGAGTGACGCACTCAGTAAGTATATCGTGAAGAGGGACTTCAGGAGAGTGGACAGTTTCCTAACATAGATAGACAAAGGCTCTACAATGAAGGGCCAGGATTACAATGGTACCCAAAGATGAGATTCCTACCACTATGAGTTGGAGTTAATTTCTGCTGTGACACTACTAAATATGGTGAAACATTTATTCTGCACTAATGTGCCCCTTCTGTCTTCACCAGAGCTGAGTAAGATGGGATCCAAGATCTTGTTCAGGAGGTAAGGCTCTCAACAGGTAGTACTTTGAAAGATTTGTTGGGCAGATACAGAAGTGGGTACAGTAGAGTCAGAGATGTAGCATCTGTTGTTGTTGCCAAAAGTTGAGAAGTTGGTCTCAAGAAGTCACATTCTGTACCGATTAGTAGTAGCCCATCATCCTGTAGCTCTAAATGTTGTTCTCTTATATTTAGTTCGCCTGCAATTTGGAGTAACTATAATTATTTATTTTATTTATTTATTTATTTATTTATTCATCCGTGGAACAATAAATATTGTATGGATGTCGTCAGATTACAAAACATGAGCACACATTTACATTTACAATTAAACAGGTTTCTCATATTTTGTGTAGTTTTTATAACTAGTCATACACATATTTATGATTTACATAATATTTTGGTGATAATGTCATATGTTGCTAATAATCTACATCTATGTTAAATATTCTTTTACAGTATAAAAACTTTTACTTACTAAAAAGGTTTTAAGCTTTTGTCTGAAAGTGAGGGGCTCATTTATTTCTTTAATTTCTTGTGGTACTTTGTTGTACAGTTTTATCCCATTGTAAAATATACTTTTTTGTGTCTTTGCCTTGTTCTTTCTATCTAGATGGATGTGGTGACAAGCTCTTGTTTCATGGTCATGGATTAGGCTGTTTGTGTTGTACATGTTAAGATTTTTCTTAATGAACATTATGTTCTGAAAGATATACTCACAAGAAACAGTTAGAATTCCTAGCTTTCTAAATAATTCTAGACAGTGGACCCTGTTGTTGCTATTTGTTATTATCCTTATGGCTCTTTTTTGTACTTTGAACACAGTTTGTATGTTACTGGCACTTGTTCCCCAAAACATGATCCCATAGCTGAGGACTGAGTGTAGATATCCGTAATATGTTATTTTAAGACAGGTATTATTGCATACCGGTGCAAGGATTCTAAGAGCATAGCATGCTGTGGATAATTTCTTTGCCAAAATGTTGACATGGTTTGTCCATTTCAGTTGGCTGTCTACATTCATCCCTAAGAATTTGGTACTTGTTACACATTCTAATTCATTATTATTAACTTTTATTCTAGTGGCATTGTGTTTTTTGTTCAATTGGAAGTTAATATAGTTAGTTTTCTTTACATTTAGGGTTACTTTATTTTTTAATGACCAGTTGTGGACATCATTGAGAGCCTCGTTTGCTCTTTCTGACAGTTGTGTTGGATTTTCACCTGTTATTACTATGTTGCTATCATCAGCAAAAAGTATTTTTTCGCCATGTCTGATACTTTGTGGGAAGTCGTTAATGTATATAAGAAACAATATTGGGCCTAATACACTTCCCTGTGGGACGCCTATACTCACATTTTCTGGGTCAGACAGGTGTTTTATAAGGGAATTGTTTGAAACTTGTGATATCTCAACTCGTTGAACTCTGTTTTCCAAGTATGATTTGAACCACTTCTTTGTCACACCTCTTATTCCTATTTGCCCTAATTTATGAAGTAAGATTTTGTGGTCAACTGTATCAAAGGCCTTGGTCAAGTCTAAAAAGATACCGCTTACATTTTCACCTTTGTCCAGTGCTTCTAAAATTGCTTTAGTGAACTGTGCTATAGCATATTGTGTGCCTTTTCCGGGCCTAAAACCAAATTGGTCATTGGAAAGAAGATTATATTTATTCAGGTAATTTAGCAGTCTCTTTTTGACTAGTATTTCTATTATTTTAGAAATGATAGACAGTATAGAGATCGGCCTGTAGTTCTCTACATTTTCCACATCTCCGTTTTTAAGGATAGGTATAACTTTTGCTTGTTTTAGGTACTCCGGAAAGTATCCAGACTCGAAAGATTCATTAATTATGTCTGTTAATGGGCCCTTTATGGAGTCTATACAATCTTTAATTACGCAGACTGGAATTTCATCAAGTCCTACTGAAGTTTTATTTTTTAGTTGGTGTACTACTAGTGCCACTTCCCTTTCTGTAGTTGGCAAGAGCACCATTGAGTTTGTTGGCTGGTTCTGAGTAGGTAAATCATACGTATCTGGAAATTTCTGCTGTAATTTTTTTGCAATACTACTGAAATATGAGTTTACAAAATCAGCTAATTTTTTAGGGTTACCTACTGGTACATCTTTGTTTTTAATATGTGAATTGAGGTCCTTTTTAGCAGAGTTAGATGTTTCCTGTTTGACGATGTTCCAGGCTGCTTTGCTCTTGTTTTCAGCTTCAAGTAATATTTTGTTGTTTGAAAGTTTTTTTGCGGCTAGCAACACCTTTCTGTAAATTTTCCTGTACTTTTTGTAGGATTGCAGAACTTCTGGGTTAGACTGATTATTTTTTATGGAGTTGAGATATCTAAGAGTTTCTGAGGATTTTTTGATACCTGTAGTCACCCACTGATTTCTCTTTGTAGTTTTAATTTGATAAAGAGTTTTGGGAAACATCTCTTCAAATCTGAGTTTAAAAATTGACATGAACTTGATAAATTTCTGATTTGCGTTGGTTTCTGCATAGACTTCCCTCCAATCTTCATATTCTAGCTGGGATTTAAACTGATGCAGGGCTGATTTGGAAAACATTCTTTTGTATGTACAAAGTTTAGGAGGAGTTTCTACATGAATGTTAGTTTTTAAGATCTGGCAGAGGTGGTCTGCTAGGCCCAGGTTTTGGACAACAATATGACATTTTTTACTATCAATATCTGTAGCTACATGATCTATAGATGAGGAGGATTCTTTCGTTATTCTAGTTGGACAATTAACAAGGGAGGATATTCCGTAACAGCTTAGAATATTCACATATATGTTGCTAGCCTTATCAGGCTTCATCATATTAATGTTTAAGTCACCACAGATAATTACATTTGCTTTTGGTCCAGAAACCCTGTCTAAGCTTTGATTCAGTTTTGAGAAAAATATATCAATGTCTCCACTAGGAGAGCGGTACACACAAAATATGACTAATTTTTTTGCTATGCCAGGTCCTATTATTTCAACAGCGGAAAGTTCGAAATGTTTGTCCTCACCTAGATCTAAAAGATCATATCTTACTTTAAATGACATACCTTTTTTTACATAGATACATGAACCTCCACCATTCATTGAGATTCTGCTATAGTAACATGCAAGGTCAAATGAGGCTAATGCAATGTGTTCAATTTGCTTCCCTTTGCACCAGTGTTCAGTGATACACAAAATTTGGCTATCAAATTTTTCCAATTCTACTTCTAGCTGTTGTGCTTTGTTCTTTATGGCTTGAATGTTTTGGTGAAACACTGTTAGGTATTTGTTTTCACTTATCTTGGTGGCACCTTTCCCTTTAGACCTGATGCTAAAAAATCCTTCAGATGAGCTGGTGGCATGGTTATTCTTCTGTTGATGACAGTGGAGGTGAGTCTGTTTCCGGTTTGACTTGGAAGTTGGTGTATCTGAGGGTATCTGCCTTATGTTAGTCTTGTAACTGAGGCCGGGTACCAAAAATCCTGCAGAGTTGAAAGTTTCCTGGTTCTTGTGCTTCTTCTGTTTGCTTCTGTTACTGATGATGATGGTGAAGCTGGTGAAAAGTCTTTCACTGTTGAAGGCTGCGGAGCGGCCAATACTGATGAAAGGTCGTTGGCTGTTGGCACATCAGGCGTTTTTTTTCTTGTTAATGATGCAGTTGCGTAGTATGTAGCTGCTTCTGCTGAAGCTGCTTTGGAAACTTCTGTCCTAGTTGACTCATTTATCTCAGCTGTTTGTGACGAAAGTGGAGATTCTAGTGCTGGACCTGTTGTCAGTGATTCAGTTTCATTTTCTTGTTGGAAATTTTCAGTTGCTGTGTTTGGTGGTGGAAGTGGTATGGTCGTGCTACTCTTGTCCTTAACTGCCTTCACTGCATTAAGGATTTCTCAACTAATGAATGATTTTCCTTGTTTATTTCTGTGAAGCCCATGCCTTGTAAAATGACTTCTCTCTGTGGATGGTACGTCCACATATGTGGCATTTGGGAGGCTTCGGCAGATTTTCTCAAATTTCCTATTAGTAACTGTGATTTCTTTGTTGACACAGGATTCTTCTATAAGATCATGTCTTTGTGGGATACTGGCAATGAAGAAGTTAACATCTGTAATTTTCTGTAATGTACTTCTTAGAGCTCTTGTGGCGAGTTTGCCCTCGTTCCTATAAACATCATTAGCACCTCCTATTATTAGACAGTTGCTTCCAAGCTTCAAAGAATGTTCACAGTCTTTTAAAACTTCGCGCAAGGGGGCCCCCGGTTTCGTTATTCCACTAACCTTGAATATAGTTTGCATGTTACACAAAATGTCGGCTAAGCCCTTTCCATGACTGTCTGAAAGTATGAAAATATCTTCTTTTTTCTTCTTACCTGTATTGGTAGATATCTTGTTTGCACGATAAGTATGTTCCATGTATTTTATGGTATTTCCTTTCTTGTTATTACAGGACTTCGTAGGCCTACTGAAGTGATTTGTGGTCGCTGCATTTGATGAAAATACTTCCTTTCTTTGGCTCTTTTCACATATTTCATATTCATCACACGTTAAAAATTCAAACTTATTTGCTTGTGGGAGACGAAAGTTGTTTCCGTTACGATTAACACGACAAAACTTTTTAGGCCTAATAAAGTTACCGTTTTGTTCGTTTACAACCGTTTCACTACCCTTTGAATGGTCTATCACTTCTTCCAGCTTCTGTACACTATCTATCACTGATTCAAGCTTCTCTACATATAGTTTAGCTAACATAAGATCATATTTTAATGAAGAAGTCGTGCATTCTTCTTCGCATTCCGTTTGTAAACACACGATATGGCGATAGTTACAGTGCACATTTCCACAGTCACAGGTCATGTTTTTTTCCTCTAAGACATTTAAACATTGACATACCCATCAAGGTCCTACTCACTAAAAATAAGATTGTGTCATGAGGATGTCCCTTGGACATCCCTTTGTACTTGTCCCTCCTAGAAATAGCTTCATCTTACATGTTTTTACCTCTGTGACAGTTTGTATCGGCGGGATGAGCATACAGTAATTTTCTCCTTCTGACACCACCACATTTCACCCACTAACATTAATGCATGACCTTTTCCATCTGAGTAACTAGCAAAATTTCTGTCATCCTAACTTCCAGAAACTTTCCAGATTGCCCCATCTTATGGGGTTCATTTCTGGTGTTGGTACTCACTACGCTATATGTACTGACACATGGAGACAGTTGCAGTCAGCACTAACCCCCTTGGCCTGAGATAGTAGTATAGAGACAAGACTTTTCCTTCCAAAGATGCACCAAATTCTAGTATAACTGTGCCTGCCACAGGCCAGCTAGGAATTGACGTGGTAACAGAAGGGTAGGAATTACCTGTCCACACACCACATAGTGTATGGACCCTTGTAACTCAGCTCATTCTATGTGAGCATTATTATGTATCATGCAGCGTACCTTGCTGTGACAGTGCAAGAGACAGAGAGAGAGAGAGACAAAGATGTTGTTTATTACTCTGTGGTGGTCAGTGCTCACATAATTATTCTTAGGAGATATAACTTTTGTTCTTCTTAAGAGTAAAAAAAATTTAGGAGAGGAGAGCCATTCTGGTGATGTAAAAATCGACGCCATTGCGAGTTTTTGATTCACATTGTAAAATATAAGTGTGTATGGAAGGAAATCAGTTAATAGAACAATAAAATATTGTTCATTTCAAGAAGATACGTGTTATTATACACCCAGCGATATACTTCTATTGTGATTTACTAATAAATACCAGCTTGAGAACAGTTCCGATGGGAGCGTTCAGTTCTAGTGAAATAGTTCGATGTTTTCTTCGGAAAAGAAGTCACTTCATGGATCATTCAAATCCACAATAGTACCTGGACATTTCTCAGAACTGAAAGCAATCTGGTTGCTATGCAACAGAGCCCCGAAGAATATTTCTCCGTACTTTGGTTACCACTTTCAGCTCAACACGGTATCTGCAGCATCTGGAGCAGATTTCTACAACAGCGGAAGCACGTTATCACTATCAGTTTCACACATCAACATGTGTACGCTGTATGTATTTACCCTCAACAGTGAACATACAAAAAATATTTTTCTTTTTTTTCAAAGGAGTCTTTATAGCATACACTATAACCAAGAGTGCACAACAGCCTGGCCAAGCCAACCAAGTAAGAAGTTGATCTAGCTGCACCTGCACCAAAGCTAGATCACTATTCATCAAACTCACTGTGTAGCTAGTCAACTCCACTGTTAACTCTTGCAACAATCTGATATTATTTATCACCCCATGCTCCAGGTTGGTCAACTCTTCCCGCACCCGAACCATACAATTACATCATTGGCATCTGCTCTTCTGAATACTGTTTTCAACAACCTACCCCCTCCCCGTTTCTGTCTTTCCTGCTGCACCTGCTCCCAAAGATGATCATAAGAGACTCATGGTAACTGGTATTCCCTTGTATTTTGCTTAGTAACCCGTTCACCTTGGCTTCATTGTGTGACCCCACAAAAGCTTCACTCCTTAACCTTACATCACTTTCAATGTTCACAGATGAACCATCAATGCAGCATGCTCTTGTGGGGTGAAGAGTGAAGTGTTTTGAATGTTCCTTGCAGCCAATGCTGATGGATAGGCTGACAAGATATCCTTGTTTAGTGAGGACAGTCCTGGTTTTCAAATAAATGTCCTAGTGTACTGAGAAAATCATTCGGGACACATAATTGTCCTGGTTTGTAATTGAGAATCAAAATACGTGCAATAATAGTTCTCAAATAATTAAATATTTGTGTAATACCAGTTTCACAGAAATAAGATATTATAAAAAAGTATTTTTTCAATATATACTGCATTTGGTTTAACTTGTCTTACGTTCAAGAAAGAGTAAGAGATATGTTGAAAACAAAAGCAGTTATTACCTATCCTCCACCTCCAACTTGCTGGTCTTCCACTTTATGGCTCTCAAGACAAGTAAAATCAAAATCAAAGGAGATATAAATAACCACCATTTAAACCATTTCTCTTAAGAGGCCTGCAGCCATATGGAAGTTAATTTTGTGAATATTGTGTAGTATGTATGTATGCTTGCCCTGAGAGTCAGCAGTCAAATGCAAGGCAGTACATTGTTGGCAGATTTCACTTGCTCAATGACAAAGCTTCAAGACTATCAGTTTTTGGAACAGCTGAAAACAACTCTGACTTAGAAATGAAAGTTGGCAGATGATGAACTGCGTGAAAAAGCTACTACCTACTATTGTTAGTAGGTAGAATGTGAAAACTGAACTCAGAAAGTGCAGTGTATGGTGAAAATGTGCAAGCAGAAGTGTTCACTTAATGAAATTTTAAAGAAAGAATTCCCGTTTTTAAAGAAAGTGACAGAAATGATAAAGCTGAGTGTACAGTACACAGATTGGTGTTTCCAATAGGTCACGGTGGGAGAAATGACATAAAAGGTCATCTCCAAAAGAAGAAGCACAAGTAAGCACCATCAGCATCTGCAAGTAGTAAGAAGATGAATTTATTTATTTATTTATTTATTTTTAAGAGGAACACTCCAAAAATTCTTGATTTAAAACTGGCTGCCAAAGAAGGTAAATTTGCATATTATACCATCTATCAGAATCATAGCTTTCAATAAAGTGACTTCTTTGACCCTTAAGCTTTTTGACAGACCTTACATTGTTGTACTGCAACTAAAAGTGGAGCAGTTATTGTTAATATGTTTGCCTCCCTTGCTCTTACAATAACAGATAATTAATTACAAAAAGCAAAATATGTTTACATAATAACTCATTCATTAAATCACAAAGGAATGAAAATGATTCCATTAGTGTTTTGATATTACATTCCTGGTTTTGGCACAGAAGTAAAAATTTTGAATATTAGGGACTTCAAATGAAACAGGTGACCCACAAATTCAATTTATTGAGAAAATTATAACAAACTTAATGTTTACTGGACAAAACAAATACATTTTCTGCAGACAATGCAAATAGGACTTTTGAAGGAGCCATCCTTAGTGGAGCACAGAATATTTACAAGAAACTTCAAGCAAAATTAAATAAATCGCTTGTTGATGATGGCTATGTAGCTCACATTTTTCCAACAATAGTGTTAAATCAGCAGCAGACATGGTGCCAATTGATGTTGAGGTAATTCTGCCCAAAATTTATTAAATATTTTAAAATTTGTACCATTACATTGCAAGACTTAAAAGAAATCTGTGAGTTAACAAAAGTCGATGTTAAGTAACAGCAAAATACTTCGGCTGTCTCTTCTTCCTGCCTTGCAGAGGTTTCTGGATATTTCTAAAGGATATAAGCCATACTTTTTGTCTCTTGACAATCACCCTCAAATTTCGTTAAATTTAGTCTCTAATAGCTCTTCTCCATTATGATTGAGATTTTTAGTAGATCAGTTAGAAGTGTTTGTTGCTACCATTAAACAAATTGAGTGTCAGAATTCCTCCATCATTGAAACTTCTGATTTGATTGACAGTCTCATACAAAAGTTAATTTCTAGGAAGGTCAACAGATTCACAACAACAGCAGATAAAGAAATACTGAAAAAATTTTGTGAAAGAAGGATTTATTGCAGACAAAGAGTTCTATAAATCATCTGAAGTATTTTTTTATGACTGTGTGAATTGCAGTTAAAGAAATATTGAAAATCTTGTAGATGAAGGATTTACTGCAGAAAAAGAATTCTTCAAAATATCTGAAGTATTTTTTGATGACTGTGTGTATCACATAAAAAGTGGACCTCAGGTCAGTATTCAGACGTTCAGGATCTATCTTAGATTCGTTGCGGCACTCTACCTCACTGGATCATTTTCAGGATTCTCTTAGGTTTGTGTGTCAATTTGGTACTCCTGTGGCTACTTTCAATGAGAATTCATTATTTGATGAGTGTGAACATGTTAAAAATATAATGGAATAGCATATCAAAGGCTGGGTAACAAAGAAAGTGCCTCTTGAAGAAAGATGACTGCAAAATTTAAAAAATGTGAAATTCGTCATGTTTCCTTGCAAAATATAGACAAAATTATTAATTTTGCATTGTGTCTGCCAGGTACAAATGCTGCAGAAGAGGGTTTTTCAATCTTATTAACATGTGCTGGCATGGTGAAAAAGGTTGTGCTGGTTTTGATAGAATGACAGCTGTAGTTATTGTGAAAACTCATTTCAGTCTATTTTGCACAGAATTTTATGATTATCACCTTTCTAAAAATGAAATGCTAGAATCATTTCATTCTTCTGGAAAACACAGCAAAAAGTAAATCTTAGGATGAAATGTATAATTTGTATCTGATTACTGATTAGTAATATTTCACAGTTTTTAGAATCAATAGATTTTATGTATTTAAATTACTAAGTGACTTAACATTGCAGAAAATATGCTTTTGCTCTTGTTGTTGTTGTGGTGGTGGTGGTCTTCGGTCCAAAGACTGGTTTGATGCAGCTCTCCATGTTTCCCTATCCTGTACAAGCTTCTCTGCCTCTGAGTAAGTACTGCAACCTAAATTTCCTTACTGTATTCATCTCTTGGTTTCCCTCTATGATTTTTATCCCCACACTTCTCTCTAGTACTAAATTAATGATCCCTAGATCTCTCAGAAGGTGTCCTGCAAACTGACCCCTTCTTCTACTCAGGTTGTGCCACAAATTTCTTTGCTCTCCAATTCTATTCTGTACCTCCTCATTAGTTACGTGATCTATCCACCTAATCTTCAGCATTATTCTGTAGCACATTTCAATAGCTTATATTTTCTTCTTGTCTAAACTGCTTATCGCCCAATTTTCATTTACATACATGCCAACACTCCATACAAATACTTTCAGAAAAGATTTCCTGATACTTCAATATATACTCGATGTTAACAAATTTTTTTCTTCAGAAATGATTTTCTTGCCATTCCCATCTACATTTTATATTCTCTCTACTTCAGCCATCATCAGTTATTTTGCTGCCCAAATAGCAAAACTCATCTACTATTTTGTGTGTCCCATTTCCTAATCTAATTACCTTAGCATCAACAGATTTAATTAGACTACATTCCACTATCCTCCTTTTCCTTTTGTTGGTATTCATATTATATCCTCCTTCCAAGATGCTGTTCGTTCAATTCAACTGCTCTTCCAAGTCCTTTGCTATCTCTGACAGAATTACAATGTCATCAACAAACCTCAAAGTTTTTATTTATTCTCCCTGGACTATAATTCCTACAAATTTTCTTTTTGTTTCCTTTACTGGCTGCACAATGTACAGATTGAATAACATTGAGGATAAGCTACAATCCTGTTTCACTCCCTTTTCAACTACTCCTTCCCTTTCAGCCCCCCATCCGACTCTTATAACTGGCATCTAGTTTTTGCGCAAATTGTAAAAAGCCCTTTGCTCACTGTATTTTACCCCTGCTACCTTTAGAATTTCAAAGAGAATATTCCAGTCAACATTTTCAAAAGCTTTCTCTAAGTCCACAAAAGCTTTAAACATAGCTTTGCCTTCCCTTAACCTATCTTCTATGGGAAGTCATAGGGTCAGTATTGCTTTGCATGTTCCTACATTTCTCCATAATCCAAACTGATCTTCCACAAGGTCAACTTCTACCAGTTTTTCCATTGTTCTGTAACGAATTCATGTTAGTATTTTGCAACCATGACTTATTATTAAACTTATAGTTCAGTAATATTCACACCTGTCAGCACCTGCTTTCCTTGGAACTGGAATTATTCTTGAATTCTTCTTGAAGTCTGAGGGTATTTCGCCTGTCTCAAGCATCCTGCTCACGAGATAGAAGAGTTTTGTCAGGCTATTATAATAAAAAAGTACATATTAGTCTTTTTTATTTCTGAAGAAAAGAATTTTATTAATGTGTATTGTACCAACATGTTCCTTTCCAATTCACAAAATGAAGATACATTCTTGCTCTGAATTTTTCAGCTGCTGCCATCATAAGCCTATTATTGATTTCAAACTATCATGATAACTGACAAGAAAGATAAGCATAAGTGTAGTAATGAAGGTAAGTATTAAGTACAAACATACATGTCCCAGTTTTTCCTCTTTGCACTAGTCAGCCTACTGTTTTACCTAAATCTACTGTCTGAAAATACTCAACACTATACTTCACTTACACTACACAAAAATAAATTCAAATCATTTTCTACTCCTCAAACGAAACAAACTCCTAAATCACTATGCTAACCAAGCAAATAAACAATATTCCATCCAAAAAATATGCAAAGACCTCTTCATCATCCATACATCATACGCTACACACATCCCCTGCTCCAAGATTTGGTACAGTCTTTTTTAAAAAAAAAAAAAAACTACATAAAAGAAATGACCTGGCAAAACACCCTTTATACATTGATATAACATTTTGTCTTAGGGTGTATGGTAATGTGCTCATAGTTTGTGTGGGGGCAGCTTCTTCTATTTGCTGTGTTGCCTTCTTCTTACGACCTCCTCCTTGCCCCCCCCCCTTTTTTTTTTGGTACTGGAGCTGGTACTAGTGGAAAAGAGTCCGCCGCACTCTTAAAGGGGATGGATGCGTCCAACATGGATGATCACAATACACATATACACATAGGGAGCTGTAGCTTTAAGTTCATTGGTCATTTCAATTAGTCAATGCGACTCTGATACCACAAGAAGAATTTCTTTGTCATCCATTTCAGAGTGTATGAGAGCGTGAACATTACTCACTGTCCTACTCAGTATTCAGGTAGCTTTGCATTCTGTTGCCCCATCCATTCCACACAATTGAGAGCCTTTATGGTGGAGTTCTGTACCTGCTTCCATGCCTCCCCTAATGTTATTGCAAGAGTTTGCACAGCTGTCTCTTTCTCCACAATTTACGTTTAATTAACTTGAACAGTGATGGCATTTTCCAGCCATACACTACTTTATACAGCAATAGGCCTGTACCTCATGGACCTTACAATTCTAAGCTGCTACAATGTGTGGCAACAGTGTAGCCCAGTCATTATTATGACTATTTAGATACTGACTCAACATCTTTCCCGCCATCTGATGCACTTGTCCTGTTCTTCCATTCCCCTGCGGACGCAGTAGACATGACCTTAACTTACAAATACGCAACAGATCACAAAGCTGTTTCATCAATTTTGGCATAAAATTTGTGCCCTGCTCTGTAAGTAAAATTTATAGAACATCACACTTCAGCAACCAATTATTTACAGTTACCCGTGCCAATGTTTCAGCCTGGTAATTTGGAACACCTACCATCCCCAAACAGTGCAAAAAATGGTCTGTTATTGTCAGCAAATAGTGATTCCATGTTGATGTTTGCAAGTGGGCTTAGAATATCCATAACAATCATTTCAAGCAGTTTATTAGTCTCTGGTAATCTTCGCAATGACATATGCTGATGGTCCAATTCAGCCCGCTGTGTGCAAGGTATACAGTTCTTAACATACTGTTCCACATCCTGTTTGTGAGTATGCAACTAGTATTGTTAGGCTAATTGCCATCCCATGGCTCTTTGACCACCATGTCCTGATAACACATGATCATGTGCTTGTCTCAACACTTCCTCATGTATCATGGCTGAAACTACAAAACATGGTCCAAGTTTTGTCTTCTTGGAGAACATGCATCTTTCACAGTGAACTGTGGTTGTGTTGCAGACAGTTTGCAGTCCCCATCAGCATCCTGCACTGCCTGGCACTCTATAATAGTGTAACCCATTTTCTGTAATACATCAGTCTCTCTACTGACGTCCTCTGCACTTCCAAGACTCTTGCCAGTTTACGAATTACTTCAAAATCGAATTTGCTTGCTTCAGTGTCCAATGCATAAATCTACTAGTTGGATCCTTCAACTCCAATAACCTCTTCAATATCTTGTGATCATTATCACTTTACTAAATTTCTTACCATACAAATAACTTCAGATGTCAAGCCATAAAAGACGCTTAACATTTCCTTCTCCATCGTAGAATAATTTATCTCTGATTTATTCATTTGATGTGAGACACAGGCAACTAGATTTTCCACCCCATCTACTCCTTGACACATGTCAAGGGCGTGATTATCAGCATCATAAGACAATATGATGTCTTCATAACTGGGAACAACCAGCACCTAACTAGTCGATAACAATTCTGCAAGTTTTTTGAATGCCTCTTCACATTCTGATGTCCATTGGAATTTTAAACCTTTTTTCAACAAGTGAGTGAGAGGATACACTATTTATGCAAATTTTGGGATGAATTTCTTATAATAATTTGCTAACCCTAAGATTGGCTGGAGCTCCATGTCTGTGTGAAATGTTGGAGAATATTGTACATCCTTTACCAACCTAGCCAATGGCCTTTCCACTCAGGTAAAACCAGTTCCCATCAGACCATCAAAGTTAAGCGCTGTGGACTTGGCTAGCAGTTGGGTGGGTCACCGTCCGGGTCTGCCAAGCACTGTTGGCAAATGCACTGCCTTCAACCCTTGTGAGGCTAACTGAGGAGTTACTTGATTGAGAAGTAGTGGCTCTGAGTCACAAAAACTGACAATGGCAGGGAGAGAGGTGTGCTGACCACATGCCCCTCCACATCCACATCCAGTGATGCCTATTGGCAGAGGATGACACAGCAGTTCATTAGTATTGTTGGGCCTTAAGAGGCCTGTTTATATGGTGCATGTGTTTTACTAATCTGGGATTTGTCCATACTCCACAATAACTGATTACGTGTCTTTAATATTGCACTTCTTGTAATATGAAGTGAAATTTCTCTATACACAGTGTCAGGTGTACTGCACATGACCTCTTAAATACTTCCCTTAACCACGGCATATGCTCATTTTCCATACCCTTCACGAACGCAGTTATACAATACAGTATACCATTGCCTTGGTTTTAACGCTCACAAAACACTCTCCTATAAATACTGAAAAGTGGCTGGCACTTTTTCAACCCCAACAGCATATGATGACCACTGGTAATATCCCAAACAAACTGTGAAAGGCATTTTTGGCTGGTCCTCCAGTACCACTTCTAGCAGTTGTCAGCTGCTATGCAAATGCTGTTTAATAGTTTGTTACTCCCATTCAATACTTTGCTATCCCAACCCCTATTCTGCCTATATTCCCATTCCTAATGCTCTACTTTCCACATTTCCTACACTGAGGCTGATGGCAATCTCTTACCTAACACCAGATGACAATGGAAAAAAATATTCTTTTTATCATGGACTTGGGTCACTATGTCTATCTCTTACTACAGCTGTTGCTGTTTCTATGGCCCCAATCAAATCTTTAGGAAATTGTGTCCTTACCTCCTTACCTTCCTTGTCATGTCAGTGGTAATTCCCACATAAATGTGTCTAATTTCCTTTGCTCTGCTTCTTGCAGAATAGCCTTATCCATGGTATCACTCCCTGTCAACTCATATACAAGTTGTCATCAAAAAGTAATGGGAATTTTTGTTTTTCCTAAAGAATCTTTACCTTTTAATCAACATCAGCTTTGTCCCCCTCAAAGTAATCCCCATCATATATAATACACTTGCGCCAGTGTTTTTCCCATCTTAGAAGCACTTCCAGAAGCCATTTTTCGTTATGGTGTTCACCTCCTTCAGAAATTTTGTTTTCATCTCATCAGTGGTGGCAGAACAACATTCTTTCATGATTCTCTTCAGCGTCAGGAGTAGAAAGAAGAGGCAGGGGGCCATGTCCGGCAAATGCGATGGCTGAGCTCGCATTACAGTTCTGTTTTTTGCCAAAAAATCATGAACAAGCATTGAGGTGTGAGTGGGAGCATAATCATGATGCAGTTTCCACAAGTGGTTTCACCACAATTCTGCTTTTTTTGTTCGGACTGCTCCACACAAATGGTGCTTAACTTCTAGGTGGTATTTGTTGTTGACTGTACAACCTTAAGCCAGGAACTCATGATGCACTACCCCATTGTAATCACAGAGAACAGTGAAAATAACCTTCACATGTGATCAAATTTGTCGAATTTTTTTCAGTCTTGGCTCTTCTGGCAGTTTCCATTAGGATGATTAGGCTTTGGTTTCGATGTCTTACCAGTGTACCCATGTTTTGTCATCTGTTATAAGATTCTAAAAAAGTTCTGAATCATATTTGACTTCATTCAGCAATTACTGAATGATGTCTATGTGATGTTGTTTGTAGTCGAAATCCAACAGTTTCGGAACAAACTTTTCTGCTAAGTATTTCATGCCCAAAATATCCAAAAGATTAAATGGCATGAGCCAAATGATATGTTGACATCATCAACAACCTCTCTGATGGTGGTTCCATGATTTTCCCAAATCATTTTCTTTACTTCTTCCACATTGTCATCAGTAATTGATGGGCTAGGGCAGTCGTCCTCTTCGATGTCTTCTTGGTCCTCGTTGAAACAGGATATATAAAAGCCATTAAATTAAAAAAAATCCCATTACTTTTTGATCACACATTGTATACTGACACTGAGTTTCCTTATTCTATCCATGAAATTGTCGACGGATTCGCACTGTCTTTGTGAAACACAGTTTAACTGCTCCTGATAATACCTACAATCATTTTATCTCCCGTATTACTGCAATAAGCCTTTTCTCAGCACTTTGAACATTTTAGCATTTGTTAACTCCTCATGATACATTACATACATTTTCACATCTCCTACTACATGTAACATAGGCATATGTAACAACTGTCCTCTGACCAACAACTCAGCTTCATAGCTGTCGACAGGTTGTCCACAAATGCTAACACATCCTCTCCTGTTATAGCCATTCATATAAAGAAATATAAGATTATCAACACTAATTTACCTAGATTACATAATACATATGGCCTAAGCAATCTGGCAGAACTCATTTAAATGAATTACAAAAGCGGAATCAATTAGCCATGACAAGTCACACCAACACATTACAGACTTCATAAGACCTTTTTTAAATATCTATAGTCCTTATCCCACATGCACAGTAACACAGGATGACCCCACTGGCCCATACCATTACAGCAAATAAAACCACATGCTACAGACACTCATGCTAAGGCCATCAATAACCTATTTGTGTAGTGCCAAAACTAATGAAATACAACATGCAGCCTGTGGACAAGACAAAAGACCAAGGATAAACAACCCAGATGACAATGAGGCGCTACACAAATCTGTAGCCACAACAATGACAACAAGGCTGAGACAAGTGGAGACACAAATCCAAGATTACCAAAGAGAGTAATTATGTGACAAGCAAGTTAGTTATCAAACAGTCCTGGTACAGTGAAGATAAGATCCTAAAGTATCAAGCACAAGTAATGAACTGACCTGCTGTGCGCTGGGTGGCTGCTTATACATTGGCTGCATGGGGTGCTATTGGTCACTGTACTCATGCGGCACAATAGCGGTGCTTTTGCCATGTGAGCACAGCACAGTGTGGTTGTGGTGCCTCTAATGGCTTGGCTATCTCCTCTAGTAGGCAGTCAACCTCTGTGGCACCCGACACCAGAGTAACATCCCTTATATCTTCTGTCCAGTAATCGTAAATTATCGAATTTGATTTGGAAACGTAGGTTCTTAGTAGACGCAGGGACCCTTGAATTTTCAGAAATTTGTACATTACTTTCTTCATACAGGGTGTACATAAAGTCCGGGAACACTTTCAATTATTTATTGCACAAGAACTAAACATTGTACAGATGTCATACATATTGCATTTTGAAGAGAAACTCTGGAAGTTTCTTTTACAAACATTCGATATGCGAACAATGAGTGACCCAGCAGACGTCAATATGGTAATCGAGTTCTTCCCATACCTGCCCCAGCATGGCATCGTCAACTGGGGCAGTTGCTTCCCATGTTCTCCCCCGGAGCTCTGCTACAACACATGGTAGAGGTGGTACATACACCAGATCTTTAATGTGTCCCCATGGAAAAAAGTCACATGGAGTGAGCTCTGGTGATCAGTGAGGCCATTTCATAAAACAGCTGTCCCCTTCTGTAGCACAGCCGATCCATCAATACAGAAGCTCCATGTTCAGGTACCCACAAACTTCACAATGAAACTGGGGTGGATCCCCATCCTGCTGAAAGATGCACAGAGAGTTCAATTGCATTTGAGGCATCAGCCATTGCTGCAACATGTCCAAGTAGGAATATCCAGTGACAGTGCTCTCGTACGTGTTCCACATTCACTTCACCTACACTGGGACATCCGCTTATCTTTGCCAGGCACAAGCAACCCATCATAACGAATTTGTTGTGCTACTGGTAAATAGCCCTTCTTGTTGGTGGCTTCCTACCGTACCTGGTTCTAAACATCTGTTGAACAGCTGTAGCACACTTGTTTTTGTCAAACTCCAACACACAGAAACTCACTCCCCACCTGAACTCGCCATGTTTGTGACTAGTGCTGACTATCGGCAAATTACCAAACTACGCTGTGGTGGTATACAGGAAAAAAAACTTTCAAGGTTTCTCTTCAGAATGACATATGTATGATATCTGTACAATGTTTGGTTCTTGTGCAATAAATAATTGAAAGTGTTCCCAGACTTTATGTACATCCTGTATTATGCAGCTGCAGCTGATTAGAATCTTTTTCAGTGTTGCAAATCCCATTTTACATGTACTAACTCGAGTTGCAATCAATTGTATGCAGATTCTCTTGTGCAAGATCTAATCATTTGGTTGACTCCAGACCAGACCACGTGTTTACACATCCCATCCACACATCCAACCCATAGAAGGGAATCTACATCTACATCGATAATCTGCAAATCACATTTAAGTGCCTGGCACAGGGTTCATCAAACCACCTTCACAATTCTCTATTATTCCATTCTCGAACAGCACGTGGAAAGAATGAACACCTATATCTTCCCATATGAGCTCTGTTTCCCTTATTTTATCACAGTGATCATTTCTCTCTATATAAATCTGTATCAACAAAATATTTTCGCAGTCAGAGGAGAAAGTTGGTGATTGGAATTTTGTGACAAGATCCTGCCACAATTATTTATTTATGATATGATGATGGAGCTTAGATCAAATACATAATTTTAAGAGTATACAGTGTAAGAAATGACAAGCAAAATACATGTACAGAATCAAATGTTCAAAGTATTATGCTAAATTATCTACACATTTCACAAGTTCTTAGATTTCTAAGTTCAATCTGTTGATCCAGTTAGGCCCTTCAGGCGATGCATGGTAGATGTCATTTATTGATCCCCCAAAGGATCGTTTCAGGCATTCACCAACAATGTGATTAATTGTTTGCAGGGCAGCTCCACAGTCACAATCTGGAGATGTTGCCCAGCCCCATTTGTGTTTTAGATATCCACAGTTCCCTTGTCCTGTTCAGATGTGGTTGATGGTTCTCCACTGGTGTCTGTGGAGTGTGAAACCTGGAACTCGCATGGAAGGCTTTTCAACCAGATGACCATTGAACACTGATGATTCTTCCCACTGACTTCCCCATACTTCGTTGATGTTAAAGTTGGAGGCTTCAAGATGTTGTGCAGTTCATCAAGGTGGTTTTCTTGACTTCAAACGCTGATGTTCTGCTATTAATATATCGCTGTTTACAGGTATCTGGGGGGTTCTTCTGAATGTTTCTCCAGGTCTTCAGGAGAGCATCTGATCTTCGTAGAGATGGAGATTGGATGTTACTTAAAACTGGGTGCCATGCATTTTGAGTGCTACGTATGCAGCCTGTGATAAGTCTATTGTTGAGACTTACTCCATCTTCACCCCGAGGAACTTACATCAAAACTAGGAGCAGGAAAACATTTTTCTGAAACTCGTCTAGCAAAAGAGCTACCACTGGATGAGACTTCCCATCAGCTCATGATCATGAATTCTCCTTTTGCCCTTACTAATTCCTCCCTTTTGTCATGGTTACTGCCCCTGCAAATCTTCGGTGGAACAGGTTATCCAATGGCACTTGCACAATGGCACTGGCGGTGCTCCCCTTCTCTCCCTTCACATATGGTGCATAAAGCCAGTATTCAGTAGTAAAGACATGACATGCCTACTGTATCACAGTTAAGACTCAGTCTGCCATGACCTGATGATAAGTATATCATTTGTGTGGATGGGATTGGAACTCCATCACATTTACTTGAGTGATAGAATATATGTATGTACGTACGACGTCTGTTCAAAAAATTTCAAAAACTCCATGATTTCGCACCAATAGTGTGTTGGAGCGAAATGTGGTTAGCATTCCCGCATATGCCTGTGTTTAATGTGTAACTACCAGAAGTTTCATTGTCGCATGTCTATTAGTTATTGTTCAGTACTGAGTAGAGCATCGTGTTGCACAGTTTGTGAATTTCGAGATGGCAGAAATGGAAGAGAAGGCATCTGCATTCAATTTTGCGTGAAACTCAAGAAAATTTTTACAGACCCACACCAAATGATGCAGGAAACCAACAGTGATGAGTGATTAAGCTATACTTGGTGTTACAAATGGTTAACAAGGTTTCAAAATGGCGAGACGGAAGTTAAAGATGACCCTTGTTCAGGACGCCCTTCGACATTTACCGATGCCGCAATGTCAGGAATGTCAACGAAATTGTGCATGCCAATTGAAGACAGACTGACCAAGACATTTCAGTTGGATCATGTCATGAAATCCTAACATAGCATCTAGGAATGCATCATGCTGCCACCAAGTTCATCCCACAACTCATCAGTTAAGACAAGAAAGACCTTCACCTCGCAATCTGTGAAGAGCTTTTGGATCGCGTCAAATGACAACAAGATGTTCTTTAAGAGAATCATAACTGGTGATGAAGTGTGGGTCTACAATTATGATCCTTGACTAAAGTTCCCTCTTCATAGCAGGTGGGGAAAGGTTCTCCAATACCAAAAAAAAAAGCTTGTCAGGTTGGGTCAAATGTCAAAGCCATGCTGATACATTCGACTTTGAAGGATTAGTTCATCATGAATTCTTGCGACAGGGACAAATTGTTAATCAATAGTATTATCGCAATGTGTTGTGATGCCTGTGAAAAAAAGTGAGAAGGAAATGGCCTGAAATGTGGCGAGACAATTCACGGCTCTTGTGTCACGATAATGCACCTGCACATTCATCCTTGTTGGTGCATGACTACTGCACAAAAAACGAAATCACTTTGCTGCCTCATCCCTGTACTCTCCAGACCATGACAAAAGGGAGACATTCGTAAGGACAAAGTTGAAAACCGCATTGAAAGGCAAAAGATTTGCTACGACAGATGAGATAAAAGAAAATTTGCACAGTGCTTCATACAATCCAACAAGAGGTGAACCAAGACTACTTCCAGAAGTGGAAAAGATGTTGGGAGTGGTGTGGAGGGGAGTATTTTGGAGGACATCATGCACAATAAGTAAAAGGTAAGTGTAGAAAAATTTTGTGGACACAAGTTCCAGAATTTTTTGAACAGACCTTGTATGTGTTGTGTATGTAGTGAAAATGTGTTATGTATGTGGTATTGTATAACCATCTTATCATAACGTGTATCTAGGAGTATATATTTAAGTGTCTGTAAATGTATATGAGTGTGCATATGCATTTGAGTGCAGTTGTCATACTGTGTGTGTGAAATAAAGTGTACACTATGTGTGACATAGTCTGTTTAGCACACTATATGCGCAAAGTCAGGTGTTGCCCTAACTAGCTGGATGACATCCTCATAACTGACAAAATGAGGGAAGCACATCTAGTAATCTTCATCTTCTTTTCCACACCTTATAAACCAATGTCAACATAAAATCTTCTGTCCCGGCATCCAGTCAGCTGGACATTACTTCTCTATTTTGCTTTAAGTGAAATTACAGTTTTTTAAACACCATGTGTCCAGTACGCTGGACATTTTAGCTGTCTCTGAATTTTTATGTTGTTGATATTTGGTTTCTGCTGTTGGTTACACTGAGATGTTCCACTCACTGCATCATGGCAGCTGTTGCTGGCGATCTCTCTGCAATGTCTTCCAGAAAGAAACCTAAGTACGAAAGTCATACTCAGATTTCTGTTATTATTTATTGATGTTGTTGTAAACATATCAACAAATAATGTTACAGTCTATGTAGTAAACTAACACCTTTACTACTTCATTATTTACAAAAAATGGCTCTGAGCACTATGTGACTTAACTTCTGAGGTTATCAGTTACCTAGAACTTAGAACTAATTAAACCTAACTAACCTAAGGACATCACACACATCCATGCCCAAGGCAGGATTCGAACCTGCGACCAGAGCGGTCGCTCGGCTCCAGACTGTAGCGCCCAGAACCGCACGGCCACTCCAGCCGGACCCATTATTTACAAGAGTAAACAATAAACTCCAGCCGGCTGAACAGAGGGTCACAGCTTTGTCCATTTTGTATCACTGACTAATTTCTCCGACACGGTATCTACTGTAAAATATGTCTGTGCCTCGTATTAGTTTGTGAGATGTATGAAATTAGCTGTGCATTGGGAATCACAGTAATTTTCCCATAAATATTAATTTGTAATTAGCTTTAGAAGCTCACAACTTTTTTATTCTTCCACCTAACTCAGGAATGAATGAGCCAGTCACAGAATGAGAACAGAAATTGAAAGAGAACTGCTAAGAGTAATAGAAGAGAGCAGTGATTTGAGTGACATAGTGGACTTCTCTGAGGAAGACCTTGACATTATTGCAAATACAGACTTGTGTGCACCTGAAGCAGGAAATGACATTTATCTGAACTGCTAAACTTTACATCATATTGAATTTATAATGTTTCATAATTTTTTTTTCTTTTCTTAAAAAAAAATTCAATTTTATTCTTCCAGGTTAAAAATGAAGACAGGAATCCATGTCCAAACACATCAGCTATGAGAAAAGGGACTGTTGCTAAAACAAAAGTCATACCTAAGCAAATGCTTTGGAAAAAAGGATCTGTCATTGATCGAACAGCCAATGGGGCACAAGGAACTGTGGATACCACTAAGATATTTTGAGCAGTATTTTGGAAGCGACGTACGACATCTCATTGTTGAACTGACAAACATATACCGGTAGGCTTTTTAGGATAACCAAGTTCCTCTAAATGCAACAGCTAATGAAATTAAGAAGCTTGTGGATGCACACATAGTAACAGGCTGTATGAAACTAAAAAGAGTGAGAATGTATTTTCACAGTAGATTGAGGGCCTCCGCATCAACTGTAATTCCAAGGAATTGTATGTTCAAATTGAGGAACTACTTGAACTTTGTAAATAATATGAGTGTCTTGGATGAAATCAAGGCAAATAATAAATTATGGAAAATGCAACCAGTCATTGACAGTGTTAGGGAAAAATGTTTGTCACTGCCAGCTTCTACATACCTTTTAATAGATGAGCAAATGATTCCTTTCCATGGCGGAACAAAGAATAAGACAAATCCAGTTGGTTTGAAGAATTTTGTGCTGATAACTGCTGATGGACTGGTACTTGACTTCTTTATTTACCAGGGAGCTAGCACTTGGCCATCTGGGCAACCAGAGCCAGAGCTCAGTTTGAGAGGGTTCTGTTGTGAAGAAGCTGGTAAAGAGCAAGGTTCCCAGTGAGCATTGTTTGTATTTTGATCGATACTTCACATCCATTCAACTACCACAATACCTGCTGGAAAGACAAATGTATGCAGTAGGGACCATTCTATCTGGTCTCAGATCAAAACCCACTGGACACAAGGAACTGATGAAGAGAAGTAGAGGTTCCTTTGATGAGTTCGTCAGAGAAGATGGGAACAATACTGTTTTGCAGTGGATTGATAATCGTTCTGTTACAGTAGCATCTAGGTTCTATGGTGCTTCTCCCACTAGCATAGTAAAAAGATGGGGCAGAAAAGCAAAGGAATTCATTGGAGTGCCTCTACTCAAATGTATCTGTGATTACAAAAAATCAGTGGGGGGTGTGGATCTATGTGACAGAAGGATTTCTTACTAGCAAATATCCACCCACACAAAGAAGTGGTCTGTAAGAGTCTTCTTCCATTTCATTGACTTGGTGATTGTGAACTCGTGGATTGAGTACAGAAAGTATCAGCAGGCACTAGGCGCTAGCAAGAAATCAATCATGAATCTATTGTATTTGAAAACTTGTATTGGTGAATCCCTGAGTTCAGCTGCAACTGCAGCGTGAGAGGACATTTATCTTCTGACTCTGAGTCTGAATCTCATGAAGTAGCTCCTAGGAAATGCACAAATGTAATTCAAATTCCAGACAGAGATCTAAGGAAAAGTAAGAGCAGACATTTGCCTCTGTTCCCAGTTACAGACAAGATAAATGGGTGAGGTACCGAAACAAGGGCTGCAAAGCTAAAACCAAGTTCATATGCTTTGAATACAAGTATATATATGTGTATCACCAATGTTTCTTTGACTTCCACAACTGATTGTGATATGCCACTACAATTTCAGGATTATTGATGACTGTAACTGTTGTAATACTCTGTAAATACTGTATCTAAACGTTAAACAAAAATTAAAAAACACAATTTTGTGTTATCAGTTTCATGGCCATATATCATGAATATTCACAATGAGACCCAGTGTCCAACCAGTTGGACATAGGTAAATCTCCACCCTGATGAGCAGTAACAAAAAACTTCAATGCTCATTTACGACATCCATATGCCATACCCTTATCAAAAAATATTTTAAATAATAGAAAAATTCTGCTTGGGTCTGAAGACGTTAAGGAAACTACATGGTACTCATCCTTAGTGTGGATGGCTTATGCCCAACAAAGAAAATTGTCAAAGTCATCATTAAATTCCCTCCGCTGCCTAATCTTCAGGAATTACAAACCTCCCCGGACAAAGCAAATCATTATGGGAAATTTATCCCCCTGCAATCATAAATACAAAAAACCTCTCAATCTCCCAAGAAAAAAAGATGCCAAATTTCAGTTGCCTAATGACTGTTAACTGGCTTTCAATAGCTTAAAGCACAGCCTTTACTATGCCTAGCCATTGGTCCTCTCCACCAATGCCTGCTAACATAGAACAAGTGCATTTTATTGCACAATAAATTGTGTTAGTTCAGAAATTCCCACTGTACATGTCTTGAATATGTTAAATAATACTCAACTCAAAAGTAGAAAAATAGAAAAAGATACCCTATCACTATTTTTGGCATCCAAAAAATTTATAACTTCCTCTATGTAGCAAAATTCCATGTGATTACTGACCATAAACCTCTGGCTGCCATCTTTGGTCCCCACAGCCGTTTACTAGAGAAAACAACTCATCAAATACAATGGTGTGCCCTATTCCTAAGCAAGTACCAATATCAAATTCACTAGAGATCTACCTCTCAGTGCTTCATTGCAGACGTGCTCTACTGGCTCCCCATCGGGTCCCAATCCACAGTTCGATAAACAAGAGTAAATGTGTTTTGCTATTAATGGAGAGCTATAGGATGTTAATGATGGACTCCACATCAGTGTACAACAGATCGCTCAAGCCACAGCAGCAGACACAAGCCTCAAGCTCTTCTGCTTCATTACCAAGAGCTGACCTGAACACCTGTCCACCAAACCTGCCTAAGAGCTTTGGACAATGCTCTCACTACATCAGCAGCAAGCCATCAGATGTGCCCTGCTCTGTTCAGAGGCTGAGGGAGAGTATTGGGCCATCATGCATACATGGCTCAGCCTCAACATCACATAGCTTCTCTAGGCAAGCCTTGGAGAAAAAACTGCATCAAGAGGGCTTGCTAGGTGGCACGTCTATTGCCCAGTTGTGTCCTAGGACAGAAACACTGTCCATGGCTGTGCTACCTGTGCTGGCATGCAGGCAGCCTGCAGCTTGTGTTTCCCTGGCTGATGCCACAACTGTCATTGGAGCACATCCACATTGACTATGCTGGCCTCTTCCTCAGTGACATGTGGTTAGTGGTCATTGACATGCTCTCAAAGAACCCTATGTAGGTTGCTCAAATACCATGTTCTCAACTGCAACAATCCACACCCTAAAAAAATTAATCACCTGATCTCAGACAATAGACCACAATTTAGATCCATTCAGTTCATGAACTTTTGCAAAAACAACGGAATCCAAGATGTTTACTGCCCCTTTTCATACCACTCTAATAGCGAACCCGAGCACTTCATGGACATGCTGAAAACAAATGACAAAAGTAATAACTACTGCCAATAAGGAAGATGCGCTGCATGCTTTTTATCAACTTACAGGAACACCTCAGTCCAGGACTAATCACCATCCTGCACAATCATCAGAAGTGCACAATATTGGACCTCCTGCAGCTGGTGCCACAACATCAAGACATCCAGCAGCTGCACCAGATATCAAGTAGGCACCACTGTGTGGATCAGCACATATGGCTGGATCCCAGCGTTGTCACAGGCAGTCAGAGCCACATCATGTTTAGCATAGAAGCAAACAGGACTACAGTGGCATTCATTCAGCTCTGCCCGCACTGCCATCTACTAAGTTGGCAACAGTTCACCCTCCTCTAATACCGGCCCCAGCCTGGTGACACTTCTGGTGCTTTTGCTTCACCATCACCCTACGAGAACGATGCCAGCAGAAGTATGCAACAGCATGGCATCCCACAGATTATCCACTTTTTCTGCAAACAGGCATTTGACACCATGGATATCCCACCACTTTTGGAGATGGAGATGTATGAGGCACCATTGACCTCTCTGTCTCCACTGAATGTGGAGATGCAACCTTCTTCATGTGTTATAATAAAAAAATGTAAAAAACTAATTTAAAGTATATTACAATTGCATTATTGGAAATGTGCTTATATGATTTTTGGTTAACCGGACTTCCTCTCTTACAGTTCAATTGTAGATGCAGGCAGCAGACTTCAAGGACACCAGTGCGTGTCAAAAATAAGAAAATCCTCCTTACTTGGATCCACTTCACTTCAATAAAAAATACTTAATACTGTTATCAAATCTTCTCTTACTTCGCAACATATATGATGCAAAACACTCATAGCTCATAATACTCCAACCTGCACATTTTAACAGAAATTTCTACATACCTCTACATACAAGAGAGTGAGAAACAAAATCATGTATAAACAAACTTCAATTATGATTTTTTTCATTTTTCTGCACCTTACTGCGCATTCATAATTAATGTCTTTGCGGACGCTTATCTTTGGTCACTGTTTCTTTCTATCTTTATTTTTTTTTTAATAAATTTTAACTTTACGATATCCTGGGAGTCTATCACCATGTACCTACACAATTGCCCCCACACTGCAAGTTGATATGGTATGGAGACGTACAGTGTTTTTTGCTTGTACATGTTTACATTTGCCGATAGGGCCCTTTATTTGTTGCTTCTCTTTTATTTAATGAAATGGATATTCAGCTTATCCTATGTATGTTAGAGTCCTACAAGAAATTAAAAAAATTATATAGATAATATGATAGTCCATTACATATTTGAATTTAGCATGCTGACAATTATGTTCAGTTTGCTTCAATCTCGCTGCCGGGTTTTGTGCTTGTGCACTGGCAGATTTGGTGGCTAAGAGCTAGTCGCTAACAGTCAACACGTTAGCTGTTACCATCACACATGCATGCACTCATTTTCTTAGTGTTGATTTCACACCGAGTGTCACATTTTCACCTGAGTACCACATATTGAAGAATTTCCATAGCATTGTTCTTCATTCTGGATGCAGTGGGTTGTGTTCTTATTATTCAAAATCCAACACTGTGGCAAAAGATCTCCATTTTTATGGCCTGGGTGTCATTATTACCTGTCATACTCACATTTTCAGTGGAGAGAACCCTGGCCAACAGCATCTGTCAATTAGGTAAGTACTGGCTCGAACAGCTATAGTTCACTTAGTAATGCATCAAGTGTGGTGAGTCATGACACTCAGATATTATTTCGTTGTACACGCATGTTAATGTCACCGCACTTGACTGTCCACTTGTTGAAAGATGCATATAGTCATCCAGAACATTGTATAAATTGCTTGTCTTTAAAGTTAATTCCTTCATGCAGGGTTTGGTTTCCAATGAATATTCATACAAGTATTGAGTTACAACAGTATACATAACATGATCGCTTATACCTTTGGCTGATATTAAATCCATCGCTTATATTATGAATGTACATTTCTTAAGTTTTAAAACGTCATAAATTTTTCATTGACTGGGTTCTGTTACTACAATTTGTTTGTTAGTTTCAACTTAACTTCGTTCACATCGCATATACAATTTAATTGGAAATTTGCGGTACAGTAAAACCTTTTGGGACCAAACTGCTGATGTCATTGGTCCATAAGATTACACACTACTTAATCCAACTTAAACACACATACCCATGACCACGGGAGGTCTCGAACCCCCGATAGGGGGAGCCGCGTGGACCGTAAAAAGTGCCTCAGACCGCTCGGCTACCCTGCATGGCTACAATTTATTTACATAACACATTGTTATGATACAATACAAGCATATGATACATTTATACTTCATTTTATAGATAGTCTTTTATCACTTATGGGAGCTCATTTCTTCCTTAGGTAGAGGAGAGAAAAAAACAATGGAAATAGGACTAAAACATTATGCATTGCTGGCCTAACTACTCTTGGCACCACCTCCTATGGTTGGGAGGGAAGAAAGGAAATATTCATCTACTGGCGCAAGGATTTATGAGGAAATGTTACTTGAACAATCATGGACTAGTTGCCAAGGAACTTTTATTTCACGCAAATAATGCGTACTGACTAATCATTCACGTAGTATCATGTTTCTTAATGCATTAGTGCCGTTTTCTTCAGTTCACATGTAGCTTAGTGTGAAATATGAAGTTTTAACCATCATAGATTTATCTTTCATGAGTACTTGAAAATGTCGTTATTCAGTCTTTCATGTGACACGATAAAAATTAATTGGTTCTTGTAAAATCACATGCTTAAAGGTTTATGTGTATTCTGCACCAAATAGGTACTGATAAATGTCATGGAGATATACTGCGACAATGCATATTTTCCTTTTTTCATTTGCCCTATGACCTTTGTATAAATATCCTTATAACTAAATTGTTTACTTGAGGTGTGGTCCTTTTCTTCATTTGGTACTCGTTACTTCCGACTTCATTCTATTCTTCTGCGCCGTGACAATGCACTGGTCGCTGAAAGAAAAAAATTTAAAACTAACTTAAAACTAATTGCATTACGTAGCTTGGTACATTCGATACATTTGGTCATTACACTCAGCCACAGATATTTCTATACTTTGTTTACATTCATAGACATTCGTTTATTCTGTTACCCTTTATGATCATTTACTCTGCAAAGAAAATTAGTTGACATTCCTTACGGTATTTTGTAGTTTCTTCTTACCTTAGATATAGCTTTCTTTTGCTTTGTAAATATGTTGTATATAGCTTAGTATTTAATCAAATCTCTGTTTACACATATCAATAGGTTCCGTAGTTCTTAGATAGTAGATGTAATTACATAGTATTTCCATTTACTTTGTATTTAAGTTATGTACCAGTACATTTCGTATTCCTATTTGGTTGCACCTTCTGCGAGTCTGCCGCATATGCACACAGGTCAATACCACCTCTCCTTCTACTGACAGCACGTATTGTTGAGCGCGGACAGCAGAGCCATACACTAATTTGTTTATACTTTTGCTTGGCATTTAGCAGTGTATTACTTCTCATTGCTGTTAATTTTATACCTATGTGTACAAATCAAAAGAATTACTTATGCCTTTACACATAACTTTATCTTAAAATACACTCCAGAAGAAAAATTACACTTAGATTTATACACACCATATACAATTCTCTTGTGATAGAGAGAAAAAATGTTACCTAGCTTCATCATTCTATAAAAGCTTTTATATCTTTGTGAGGGTGGAGAGCATTGTCTCTCCTTGTTTTCTCATAGACTAATCTGTACGTCCCAGGGTATGGTATTTTGGAAATTACATATCATCCTGAACAGAGTAATTGCCACTTCTTATTCAGTTTGCCAAATTTTGTCAGTTTAGGGTGCGTCCTTAAGAGGACTCGTTGCCCTTCAAAAAATTGCATAACTCGTTTCAGTTTCTTATCATAACTCTTCTTTCTGTAATCGGCCATGTTTTCTAGTGTAACCATGGCTTGTTTGATTTTGTCTTGTAGTGTCATCACTGTAGTGGGCAGCTTTGGTATGGGCAACCCCCACTCATTTGTTTGTTTTGTCCGGAACATCAATTTGTTAGGTGTGAAACCTGTTGAAGAATGTGGAAGGTTATTGACAACTTGCATGAAAGGAGTTACGTATTCCACCCATCGGGTGTGTTTGTGAGGGGTGTAAGTCCTAATAAACTGGTTAAATTCTTTAAAGACTTGTTCTACAGGGCTTGCTTCTGGGTGAAAAAAGCTTACTAATATGTGCTTTATGCCCTGTGAGGACAAATCGTTTCCACTTTTGCCCTACGAAATATTAAGCATTATCAGTTAGTAGCACCTTTGGTTTACCTACTCTTCTCAAATAGTCTCCCTCAATTCTTTTTCTTATATTTGTGGCTGTTGCATTCTTAATGGCATGCATTTTGACAAGTTTTGAGAAAATATCGTAGAGTGCTACTACGTACCTTATTCCTGCTTTACTTCTTGGATATGGACCAGCTATGTCCAGGGATACTATATCTACTGGGGTTTTTTGAGAGTATTGGGTATAGCTCAGTATATTTTGACACATTGGACTGTTTTGATTTTTCACACACCATTGATCAGATTTTTCGTGTTTCCTATGAAACAAAAAACCCTTATACTCCTTATACCATTTACTTACCTTTCCACCTTCATCTTGCTTCAGGTTTTGCATGACTTTACTCCATCTGTGATCTTGCTGTTGTATAATTTCCATTTGCTCACAGAACTTATGGTAATCAGACTGTTGTGTTGTAGCCTGCATTAATAACATTTTGCTTTCTACATCTTGCTCTGTTAATTCATTAAATTCCTCTAAATCTTGAGGTAACCTAGACAAGGCATCTAAAATAACATTCTGACTTCATTTAATATAAATGATCTCGAAATTGAATTCTTGTAAATATAGACACCACCTAGCTAATTTACCACGCAACAGTTTACATGTTAAAAGAAATGACAGTGACTGACAGTCACAGTAAACTTTGGTATTCTTGCCCCACAAAAAATATTCATACTTTTTATATGCCCATATTACAGTTAAACTTTCCAATTCTGACACAGAGTAAGATCTTTACGTTTCTGATAATGTATGACTATCAAAACTGATGACCTTGGCTACTTGTTTACCTTCTTCTTCCCACATCTGGAGCAAGCATGCCCCCAGCCCTTGAGATGAGGCATCTGTGCACAGACAAAAATCCTCGGACATGTCAGGGTGGCTAAGAATGTTTGTATTGACTAATGCCTGCTTGATGTTATTAAAGACCTTCCGATACTCATCATCCCATAATCAAGGCCTATTTTTTCACAAGTTGAGCAATGCATCACTGTTCGTCAGTTGCTGTGGTACATATTTACGAAAAAAAGATGCTAGTCCTAAAAAAGCTTTTAGTTGTTTTTTATTCCTTGGAGCTGGACAATTGCGTATGGCATTAAGTTTTTTCGGGTCAGGTAATACACCTTGCTCTGACAGAACATATCCTAAAAATCTGACTTGCTGCCTACCAAAACTAGACTTTTTTAAATTGGCTGTTACTCTGTTCAATGAGCCTGATATGTTCTAACCAAGTAGGTATGGCTAGTAGCAGATCGTCTACATAGACAGTGACTTTGCTAAGCAATTATGGTCTTAAAACCTTGTCCAATGACGATATAAACATGCCTGCACTAATGTTCAGTCTAAAAGGTAGAACACAGAATTCGTAACTTCTGCCACCACAAACAAATGCTTTATATTTTCGATTTCCTACGAGGAGCTTTGCTTGCCAGTAGGACATCATGAGATTGAGTATACTGAGATATTTTGTATTGTAAAACTTTAGAAGCTGTTTGTCCAAGTAGTCTGGTCGTATATGTAATCTTATTGATACGTCTAGCACCGAGAACTAATCTTACAGAACTGTCCGGTTTACTTACTGGTAATAGAGGACTACAATAGGGTGAAAATGAAGGTTGTACAATTCCCCATTTCATCACATTGTCACAGAAGGAGCTGAGTAGCTCCGTGGTGTAGTGGATATGATACTAAACTGTTGCATTGAAGGTCCTCAGTTCAAAACTCGCCTGGACTGTACAATTTTAATATTCGGTTTGAGTATATTCTAGAAGTATCCACAAATGACAAGAATCATTGTACTGGAACGTTCTGTAACTGTGTATATACTGTATGTGTTCTGGCCGGAGGCAGTTCGCTCCGCACTCTTGTATGTGTAAGTGCTGAATAAGCCTTCGTTAAGTGAAGTTAGTGTTTGTCATTCATCTACTTACACCTTCCTCTACGTGACATTATTCTGGTGGAGGCACTGGATATTGGAACTTGTGATACTGCACATTATCGATGACACAGTGGCTCCCATCAGGCAACGACAGAGCTGCCGTTTACTTGGCGAGAAACCTGAGATCGAGTCATATTCAACAGATTGCAATCTATCAGAGACAGAAGAAGAAGATGTCATGATAACAGCAATTGTGCGCCACCACATGAAACATCCTTCCAGGTTCTCTGGTGACGATGGACACGACCCAAACAAGTGACTGAAGGTATATGAGCATATAGCCAAATTTAACAAATGGGATAACACCGTGTGTCTGGCTAACGTATTTTTCTACTTGGAGGGCACTGCACAAGCTATGGTATGAGAACAATGAGGAGAAGTGCACAAGCTGGTAAGTATTCCAGGTGGAATTGCACAAATATTTCGGTGACACACAATGACAGAAGTGCAAGGCTGAAGATAAATTAAAGTGAAGGGCACAGCATCCAGGAGAAACGACAGCATCCTACATTCAAGATGTCTTGGAGCTGTGTAAAATAGTGGATCCTCAAATGAAGAAGGAAGATAAGGTTGCACATCTCATGAAGGGTGTTGCTGAGGACATGTATCGAGCCCTGCTCCTGCAGGAGGTTTCGACAGCAGACGACTTCATAAAATGGTGCCAGTATATCAAGACAATGCATCATAAAAGAATTACACGCAAGAAGTTTGAACGGCTTCCAAACGTCGTATCGATGTCTGTGATGGAGAAAAAACTGATTTCACTAGTGTTCTTCATCAGATAGTGAGAGAGGAAGTTCAGAAGGCACTTGGATTGCACAGCGAGCAAAAAACCGAGACATTTCAAGAGGTCATAAGGGAGGAAGAGGAACAGACATTGAACCCAATCTCCCGTCCTTCATTTCCCTTTAAAACGGCAAAAAAGTTGGATCCCAGGCGAAGTTACGTTCCTACAAAGCCGCATGACGAGCTTGTTTGGACACCAAGGAAGACGAATGTCTGGAGGACCCAGGATAACCAACCAGCATGTTTCCACTGCGGACGACTGGGACATGTGGTGTGCTATTGTCAATAAAGGCATCGGATATTTGATGACACCCGTGCCAGGAGACAGCAGACCGATCTTAGCCGACGCCAACTCTGGGACGACAAAGATGAACAAGAAGTTGTGAGTGCAGGACGATGTAGGTCACCATCACCACAAGCTAGCCGCTGAAGAGGATGCTCCCTAACACGCCGATCAAGGTCTCCATCACCGTTTAGAAACTCCAGCTGATCACCTAGCCGCCGCAACCTGGAAAACTAAAGGGTGCAACCTATGTTGGAGGTGAGGCTGCTGAAGAGAAAAATCCTCCGCTGTCAATCACTACAAAAGTGATACGAAACTATGTCGATATCCTCATGGGTGGCCGACCAGCCCAAGCTCTTGTGGCGTCCGGAGCATCATATTCAGTCATTTCAGAGAAGTACCATCACCAATTGTAGAAAACCATATTCATCAACAGCAAAACATCTCTGCTGAAGGGGCTAATGGGAAATATGTAAAACCTACAGGAAGATGTGTCATTCGTGTGGGTGTAAGTGGCCATATACAGCCCTTAAGAATTCATCGTCTTACAAGAGTGTAGTCATGACGTCATTCTTGGATGGAACTTTTTGAAAGCTTCTCAAGCAATTATAGATTGTGGTCGCTCGAAGATTATGCTAGACGAGATGAAATACTATGGACAGGAAGATGCGCATCCAAGTGTGTGGAGACTATGTGTGCTGGATGAAGTGATCATTCCTGCAGTCAGCACTAGAAAGGTGGCTGTCATGTGTCATGCCATGCATCAACCCTTGGATCTTGTAGTGGAATGTAAGAGAAGCTTACCACTGAAGAATAACTTGGTCATCCCAGCCTCTGTTGTCTTGTTTAAGAACGGATTCTGTGAACTGTGGATAGTTAACTGTTGCCAAGAACCACATATCCTTCCAAGACGCATGTGCGTAGCAAATGCTGAGCTGTTAATTGCAGAACAGCTGAGCATAATAGAAATCTCCCATGCCGAGTCTGAGGGCGAAATTAGCGCTACCACTATGAGACAAGATCTTCTAGCTCGACTATCACCAGATCTCACTAAGGAACAACAGAAGAAGCTACTTGCCATTCTTTAAGAGTTCTCTGAATGCTTCAATCCACAGGTGAAGAGCAAATTAGACAAATCGATCGTGAAGCAGCAGATTAGCACTGGAGACCATCAGCCAATAGCCCAGAGAGCATACCGTGTGTCAGCAATGGAAAGTCGAATAATTCGCGATGAGGTAGAGAAAATGATGAAGAATGACATCATTCCGCCTTCACAGAGCCTATGGTCGTCACCAGTGGTTCTCGTCAGGAAGAAAGATGGCAGTTTTCACTTTTGTGTTGATTACAGGAAGCTTAATAAGATAACTAAAAAGGACGTTTACCCCCTTCCACGAATTGACAATACACTAGATTGTCTGAAGGGGGCTAAGTTTTTCTCAACCATGGACATGTACTCGGGATACTAGCAAATCAAAGTAGATGAGGCTGATTGTGGAGAAAACTGCATTCATTACCCCGAGGGCCTGTATGAGTTTAAGGTAATGCCGTTTGGTTTGTGTGATGCACCAGGAACTTTTGAACGAATGATGGATAATCTTCTTAGGCACCTGAAATGGATGATGTATCTTTGCTATTTAGATGACATTATAGTGTTCTCAGAAATATTTGATGAACACATAAAAAGACTGAGGGCCATTCTTAAGTGTCTCCAACAAGCCGGACAGAAACTTAATCCAAGAAAGTGTCTGTTTGGAGCAAAAAAAATCAAAATACTTGGGCACCTTGTGTCAAATGAAGGTGTGCAGCCAGATTCAGAAAAGCTGTCTTTTTATCAAAGACTTTTGTATCAAAGCCAGGCCACTCCAAGAGTTGTTAAAAGCCAATGCTAAATTTATCTGGGGTTGTGCTCAACAAGATTCTATCGATGTGCTGCGAAAAGGTCTGACGACTGACCCTGTACTTGGTCTATATGATGAGAGAGCACCTATAGAACTACACACAAATGCCAGTGTGTATGGGATCGGTGCTCTTCTGGTGCAGATTTCGAATGGAAAAGAGATGGTTACAGCCTATGCTTCTAGGACACTTACAAAAACCAAGAAAAACTACTCAACTACAGAACGAGAATGTCTTGCTGTGATCTGGGCCATGTACAAACTTTGACAGTATCTCTATGGAAGGCCATTCACAGTTGTTACAGACCATCATTCACTTTGTTGACTGACAGGTCTTAAGGATCCAACAGGACGACTCGCCAGGTGGGCGCTACATCTTCAAGAGTATGACATTACCATAGCGTACAAGAGTGGAAGAAAATACCAAGATGCCGACTGTCTCTCAAGAAATCATGTGCAAGACCATCAAGACTTTGATGAAGATAGTGACTGCCTCGCTGCACTCCAGGATCTCTCTGCTGAGCAGAAGAAGGACGCCAAGATATCTTAAATTATGCTTGCCTTAAATCGGTCAGAGGATGTGAAAGGACAATTTAAGGTAGTTAATGGATTATTTTGCAAGAAAAACTTTGATCGGTTTGGAAAGAAGTGGCTACCAATGATTCCTAAACAAATGCACTTAGATGTTCCACAGAAATTCCATGACACACCTGAGGCCGGACATTTAGGATTTATTAAGGCATATGATAGGATCCGAAAGAGATTTTTCTGGCCAGGTTTACTTAGGAGTGTCAGTCACTATGTGTCGCACTGTTAAGAGTGCCAGAGGAGAAAGGCAGTTCCACAGAAACCACATGGCCGACTCATACTAATTCCACCAGCCGAAACCCCTTTCAGCAAGCTGGGATTGCCCTTCTCAGAGGATTTCCAATGTCTGCTAGTGGAAATAGATAGATTATTGTTTGCACTGATTATCCGATGAGCTATGCCATTACAAAAGTCGTGGGAACAGCTGAAGCATTCGAGGTAGCCAAATTCATCGTAGAAGACATCTTATTAAAACACAGTGCCCCAAGGTAGTTGATTGCGGATCGAGGGAAAGTTTTTCAATCGAGTCTTGTGACAGAGATAAACTGTCGGTGCAACATTACTCATCACACGACGACTGCCTACCATCCGCAAACTAACAGGCTTACTGAACGCCTTAATAAGACCTTGGCCGACATGCTATCAATGTTTGTCAATGTTGAGCAGAGCAACTGGGATGAGATGCTACCTTTTGTGATGTTTGCCTACAGCACCGCCAAACAAGACACCACAGGATTTATGCCATTTTTCCTAGTGCATGGGTGTAAGGCGACTGCAACGATGGACACTGTGTTTCCGTTACATCCTAATCACGTGGATGACAACTACATCGGCCATGTGTTAACCAGAGCTGAGGAAGCTGGCCATTAGCTCGACTCTGCACGATGCAGTTAGCTCGACTCTGCACGCTCCAGAAAACGATCGCCAAAGGTATGACGCGAGCCACCGCCCTGTTGTCTACCAGCCTAGTGACCTCGTCTGGATCTTCACTCCTGTTCGGAAGGTTGGTCTCTCTGAGAAGCTCCTCAGGCACTACTTTGGATCTTATAAGGTTTTAAGACAGTAGTCTGATGTTACTTATGAAGTTGAAGATTTCAACCCCAACACAAGACGATAAAAGATCAGAGATATGGTCTACGTCCTTCAAATGAAGCCCTATAAGGATCCTGCAACCCAGGGTAAATTCGAAGCTCCAGTGACAGGCAACAAGTGGAAAGGTAACAAAGAACGTAGAGGCAAGGGAAATTCAAAGACAATCACCGCCAGAGCGAACATCAGTCATCAGGAGTTGGAGTATGCAGGACCGATGACTCGTTCCCGGACTAGGACGACGTAACACCAAGACGTTCTTTTCTTACGAAGGGAGTGATGTCACAGAAGGAGCTGAGTAGCACCGTGGTGTAGTGGAGATGATACTAAACTGTTGCTTTGAGAGTCCTGCCTTCAAAACTCACCTGGACTGTACAATTTTAATTTATATATTCGGTTCGAGTACATTCTAGAAGTATCCACAAATGGCAAGAATCATTGTACTGGAATTATGCAGCTGTATATATACCGTATGTGTTGTGGCCAGAGGCAGTTCGCTCCGTGCTCTTGTATGTGCAAGTGCTGAATAAACCTTCGGTAAGTGAAGTTAGTGTTCGCCATTCATCTACTTACACCTTCCTCTATGTGACAATATGATTGATCTCTTCCCTTACTGCCTCTCGTTTTGCCCATGGAATAGGATATGACATTACACAAAATGTTTCGTATGGATAGACTTCAGATTTATATTCGTAGTCTTTGATTACACCTGGCTCCTTACTGAATAATTTGCATACCTACATAACAAGTTAGGAAGTTCTTGTCGTTGCATATCATTTAGTATCTGTGATTCACTTAGTTTCTGCTCTACCATTTTGTAACTAACCTCAGTGTTTGCTTCTTGTTCAGTATCAAATTTGTTTGTGAAATATACAGTTGGAAAGGAATATTGTACTATTACATTTGACTCTGGTTTGTTTTTGTTACTTTCATCAGGTGTTTTGACTAAATCAATAGAAATAATCTGATCCTTTTCATAAAAGTGGCATTTACCATTACCTGTGTCAGTGTACGTTTTGTATGTTCTAAAAGTGTCCATGCCAATAAGAAAATTAACTATAAGTTTGTCAATTATAAGAAAATTGTACTTCACTGTAAAATGTTCAATTTGTAATGGAGTAAGTACCTTGTTTAACCAATTTAGTCTTACTGCCTGTAACAGTTTGCACCTTGCAATTTTGGACAGGAAATGTTGGAAATTTGCCTCTCTTCTTCATTTCACAGAAAAATGCATTTGACATTAGGTTGGTAGTTGAGCCTGTATCTAAAATCAACTGTATGTCAATATTAAATATTTTTACCTTAATGATTTCCTGTATTTGTTCTTCCTGGATTTTATTTGTTGTATCTAACTTATGCTGATACAGATCATCCTTAATGTCACCTTTTTTGTCAAACCTTATGAAACATGTTTGTAGTTTTGCTTTACCCCAACTCCCAGAGAGGTCAGTAGCCTGGGGCTTAACTATGATTGGTTGGTGTTTTCCAGTGGCATAGCGTGATTGAATTCATTACCTGGAGTGATTTCAGTTAGTTGCACTGTGTGGGTACTTTGCCAATTTGTGTCATTGGCTGCTTTGCTATTATTCTGCTGCCCAAAGGTTGGCTGCGGTACAGTGCAAGGCATAGCATTGTTGCCGCGTATCAGCCACTGATATGGCTGACTATTTCTGTTTACGTTCGGCATAGGGCCTTGTGATGGTGGACTGTAATTCGCTTGTGCACTACTCAAGAGGATGTCATTATCAGGAGAAAGAAAACTGGCGTTATACGGATCGGAGCGTGGAATGTCGGATCCCTTAATCGGGCAGGTAGGTTAGAAAATTTAAAAAGGGAAATGGATAGGTTAAAGTTAGATATAGTGGGAATTAGTGAAGTTCGGTGGCAGGAGGAACAAGACTTCTGGTCAGGTGACTACAGGGTTATAAACACAAAGTCAAATAGGGGTAATGCAGCAGTAGGTTTAATAATGAATAGGAAAATAGGAATGCGGGTAAGCTACTACAAACAGCATAGTGAACGCATTATTGTGGCCAAGATAGATACGAAGCCCACACCTACTACAGTAGTACAAGTTTATATGCCAACTAGCTCTGCAGATGACGAAGAAATTGAAGAAATGTATGATGAAATAAAAGAAATTATTCAGATAGTGAAGGAAGACGAAAATTTAATAGTCATGGGTGACTGGAATTCGAGTGTAGGAAAAGGGAGAGAAGGAAACGTAGTAGGTGAATATGGATTGGGGCTAAGAAATGAAAGAGGAAGTCGCCTGGTAGAATTTTGCACAGAGCACAACTTAATCATAGCTAACACTTGGTTTAAGAATCATGATAGAAGGTTGTATACATGGAAGAACCCTGGAGATACTAAAAGGTATCAGATAGATTATATAATGGTAAGACGGAGATTTAGGAACCAGGTTTTAAATTGTAAGACATTTCCAGGGGCAGATGTGGACTCTGACCACAATCTATTGGTTATGACCTGTAGGTTAAAACTGAAGAAACTGCAAAAAGGTGGGAATTTAAGGAGATGGAACCTGGATAAACTGAAAGAACCAGAGGTTGTACAGAGTTTCAGGGAGAGCATAAGGGAACAATTGACAGGAATGGGGGAAAGAAATACAGTAGAAGAAGAATGGGTAGCTTTGAGGGATGAAGTAGTGAAGGCAGCAGAGGATCAAGTAGGTAAAAAGACGAGGGCTAGTAGAAATCCTTGGGTAACAGAAGAAATATTGAATTTAATTGATGAAAGGAGAAAATATAAAAATGCAGTTATTGAAGCAGGCAAAAAGGAATACAAACGTCTCAAAAATGAGATCGGCAGGAAGTGCAAAATGGCTAAGCAGGGATGGCTAGAGGACAAATGTAAGGATGTAGAGGCTTATCTCACTAGGGGTAAGATCGATACTGCCTACAGGAAAATTAAAGAGACCTTTGGAGATAAGAGAACCACTTGTATGAACATCAAGAGCTCAGATGGAAACCCAGTTCTAAGCAAAGAAGGGAAAGCAGAAAGGTGGAAGGAGTATATAGAGGGTCTATACAAGGGCGATGTACTTGAGGACAATATTATGGAAATGGAAGAGGATGTAGATGAAGATGAAATGGGAGATATGATACTGCGTGAAGGGTTTGATAGAGCACTGAAAGACCTGAGTCGAAACAAGGCCCCCAGAGTAGACAACATTCCGTTGGAACTACTGACAGCCTTGGGAGAGCCAGTCCTGACAAAACTCTACCATCTGGTGAGAAAGATGTATGAAACAGGCGAAATACTCTCAGACTTCAAGAAGAATATAATAATTCCAATCCCAAAGAAAGCAGGTGTTGACAGCTGTGAAAATTACCGAACAATCAGTTTAATAAGCCACAGCTGCAAAATTCTAACACGTATTCTTTACAGACGAATGGAAAAACTAGTAGAAGCCGACCTCGGGGAAGATCAGTTTGGATTCCGTAGAAATACTGGAACACGTGAGGCAATACTGACCTTACGACTTATCTTAGAAGAAAGATTAAGGAAAGGCAAACCTACATTTCTAGCATTTGTAGACTTAGAGAAAGCTTTTGACAATGTTGACTGGAATACTCTCTTTCAGATTCTAAAGGTAGCAGGGGTAAAATACAGGGAGCGAAAGGCTATTTACAATTTGTACAGAAACCAGATGGCAGTTATAGGAGTCGATGGACATGAAAGGGAAGCAGTGGTTGGGAAGGGAGTAAGACAGGGTTGTAGCCTCTCCCCGATGTTATTCAATCTGTATATTGAGCAAGCAGTAAAGGAAACAAAAGAAAAGTTCGAAGTAGGTATTAAAATCCATGGAGAAGAAATAAAAACTTTGAGGTTCGCCGATGACATCGTAATTCCGTCAGAGACAGCAAAGGACTTGGAAGAGCAGTTGAACGGAATGGATGGTGTCTTGAAGTGGGGATATAAGATGAACATCAACAAAAGCAAAATGAGGATAATGGAATGTAGTCTAATTAAGTCGGGTGATGTTGAGGGTATTAGATTAGGAAATGAGACACTTAAAGTAGTAAAGGAGTTTTGCTATTTGGGGAGCAAAATAACTGATGATGGTCGAAGTAGAGAGGATATAAAATGTAGACTGGCAACATCGAGTATGGATTTAAGTGTCAGGAAGTCGTTTCTGAAAGTATTTGTATGGAGTGTAGCCATGTATGGAAGTGAAACATGGACGATAAATAGTTTAGACAAGAAGAGAATAGAAGCTTTTGAAATGTGGTGCTACAGAAGAATGCTGAAGATTAGATGGGTAGATCACATAACTAATGAGGAAGTATTGAATAGGATTGGGGAGAAGAAAAGTTTGTGGCACAACTTGACCAGAAGAAGGGATCGGTTGGTAGGACATGTTCTGAGGTATCAAGGGATCACCAATTTAGTATTGGAGGGCAGCGTGGAGGGTAAAAATCGTAGGGGGAGACCAAGAGATGAATACACTAAGCAGATTCAGAAGGATGTAGGTTGCAGTAGGTACTGGGAGATGAAGAAGCTTGCACAGGATAGAGTAGCATGGAGAGCTGCATCAAACCAGGCTCAGGACTGAAGACCACAACAACAACAACAACAACATTGAAATTACTCATATTGTTTTGAAAATTTCTTTTAAAGTCACTTGTTTTTTCCATTCCCATTACCGTACTCATTACCTCTGGGTATGTAATTTTGTTGTTCTACATACCATCCTTGCTGTGTGTTTAGATCATGTTTTACTGACTTTTGTACATAACTATGTTGTTGTTGTTGTTCCTTATTTTCTGTTGCTCTATTGGGTACAGGTCTTTCCTCATAGATTAAGGCGATAGATTCAAGTACTGACAGAAAATATTCAGTGTCGTGCTCTGGCGTTGTGGCTAATTTTTCTCTAATGTGTGATGGTAAATTTTTAACATGTCTACCTGTGATATTCGGTTCGTCCAGTAGCATGTCTTGTTCAGATATTTTTCAAAGTATCAATGTAGACTACCATATTTCTCACTGAATGTTGAGGGGTTGAAAACCTTGCATCTGAATCTTTCTTTCACTGCCTCAGACCAGTATTTGTCAATGAAAGCTCGTTCAAATTGGATATAAGTGATGCAACGTTCGGCCACTTCAGTTGCCCATAAAAGAACATCACCTTGCGTATATTCCATGACACACCTGATTTTCTGTGCTTCCATCCAGTTGCGTGGAAATACACAATGAAAAGCACTGATAAATACTACTGGATTCATTCTTTTACCTTCGGTGGTGAATGTACGAAACTGTTGACGTCTCAACAAACCTTCTTCAGCAAAAATAGTTAAAAGACACATGGCATTTTTGGTCATATTCATCTGGTTATTGTAGTTACCTGTAAATCTGGTTGGTAATTGTTCAGGTATCGGAGTTATGGGTATGTTTACATTTTGCACTCCACAACTGTAACTGATACTTGCTGTGGGACTTGTCACAATTTGTGGATAAATACCGACAGGTTGTGGTTTGTTCACTGTAGCCTGTGTATTATTTACATGCATATTTCGAGGTCCGGTAATATTTTCTTCTAAAATATCGTGGATCTGATCTTCCGTGGCCTGTAGTTTAATGTTTACTTTGTTCTCTATTTCACTTTCTTTTTTCTGAATAGCCTTTTCTAATACATCTGAGTGTAGTTTACAATCTGTAAGTAACTTCTTTGCAATGGTATTACCCTTTTCTAACATACCACCTTCAGCTTGACTAATGATATCACTTAGATTTTCATTGATCTTCCCTCTCTCCTTCTTAGCACATGCTGAGTGGACTTCTAATGTTGCTACCCTTAAAGTAAGCTCTTCTACAGCTAGAGGTACACCTTCAGCTAGTGGTACACCTTCATAATCTTTATTTAGTTTGTTAACAACAATGGTTATCTTTTTTACTGTCTAATACACCTGCTTTTGTGTGGCTTTAATATTTAAGTTTACACATGTGATTTTCTTTATCTGCTGCTCTACTGGATCATTACGGTCCTTAAAACAATCTACCTCCTGTTTTAGCTCCATAATGTTACTGTTAACTTCAGAAAGTACTTATGCTTTACTCGTTTTTTTTTTTTTTTTCCACATCATTCAATTTTTCGGCGATTTCAGTGCGAAAATTTTTAATTACGTCATTGAATTTTTGTAAGACCGTGTCTTGCAAATTCTTGAATACTTGCTTTTGTTCTTGCTTCATTGTATTCAGATCTTGTGTAACAGTGTTTTGTTGCTGTTTTACTGTGTTCATATCTTTTTCATGGTGTTCAGATTCTGTGTCCAATTATCAATTTTGGTACTCATATCTTGTTTCATATCACTGAAATTGGTGTTCATATTATCTAATTTCGTGTTAATGTTAGATAATAACTGCCATAGTAGTGCGTCAGTTGTACTAATGTGGTTGCTGTCAGCTTTAATTTCCAAGTTATTGTCCGTGTCGTGACCAAGTGGTGTTTGCAACTTGTTGTCAAGATTCATATTGGAATCGCTCTCCAATGTTTCATTCTTGAGTGGTATGTCGCTCTGGGAGATGTGCGACATTGGCTCGGCGATTCTAAACATTGTGTCATCAAGGTTATTCTGCTGTGGAGCATAGCTATCATTTGCCACAAACTGTTGTGACTCGCCGATCATTCAAAGTGCCGCCGCGCAATTACGGGCATCCTCTACATGCGGTGCTGTCTGCCAGCCGTGCAGCAGCTGCGCCACCTAAGCGGCCAGCCAGACAGCAGCCGCTAGACTTGGACTCAGTGTTCATTCAAATATTACCTTGTTCACACGTCTTGCTTTGTCAACTTGCTCAGTGACTTATATGTGTTGTGCCGTTCTGAAATATACGTGTTCAACTTGACGTTATAACAATTGGCGACGAGGTAGTGGATTTTTCCTTTTCATCATTGACCCACAGGTTTCCATGGCTACTGTCGAGCAACAATTGCATGGTCTCATTGAACAGCAAACGCTTCTAACATTGGCGATTCGCGATTTCGTCGCGGCATCAAATGCGGGGCATTTCTTGTCGTCGTCCATACCTCCTTTTCCTCCTTACGACGAGACGGCGGAAGACTGGTCTGATTACGAAAAACGTCTTCGACAGCACTTCTTGGCATTTCATGTCGCGGACAAACAAACATGTAAGTCTCTGTTCCTTTCATGGATTTCACCTCAAATGTATCGGTTGTTGTTGCAATTGGCTCCTTTGAAAGATCCTGCGTCTTTGTCCTTTGCTGAAATGTGCTCACTTCTGTCTGTCTATTTTCAAAAGCAAACGCATGTGGTAGCCTCTCGTGTTGCCTTTTATCATTGTCAAAAACAACCGCATCAATCCTATCGCGCTTGGGCTGCTGAACTTCACGGTCTCAGTCGAAAGTGTCAATTTGTTACTGACGTTCACAAAGAATCCTATGCCGATTCCATGGTACGCGATGCTATTATCCGGTCGGCACCCGACAAAGAAGTTCGGCAACGTGCCCTTCAGTTGGGAAATCCGACTCTAGATGAAGTCCTATCCATCGCGCAGTCTATTGAAATTTCTCACGCCGCTGGCATGCAAATAGAGGCGTGGGGTGACGTCGGGGAAATACAACCACTGTGCACTGTTGACGACGCGTGCGATGCGTCCCCACCGGCCGGCGTGGCCGCAGTCCACTCCCAACGCGCACCCTCGGCCTAACCGCAAACAACCCTCTAAGAAACTGCTGCAAAACCCACGGCAACTTCCTTCATGTCCGCGGCGTTTTACGAAACATTCAGGGGAGGACTGTCCCCAACATTGGGCCATGTGTCACAATTGCAAAAAGAAGGGTCATGTGTCTGCCGTTTGGAAATCCGACCGCATACATGATGTTCATGACCGTGATGCTGATTCTGCTTCTGTGTTGTCTGTCAATTGCACTTCTACCGTTTCAGGGAAGTTATTCCTCACTGTCCAAATCCTTGGTCGGGATATTCGCATGCAGGTGGATACCGGTTCTGCTGCCACTATAATTAATTCTCAGACGTATCTTCAGTTGGGTTCTCCACTCATATCACCTGCCACTCAGCAATTACGGACGTACAATAAACAGAAGATTTTTCTCTTGGGACAATTTAATGCTGAGGTATCTTACAAATCCGTAGTTAGCACTGTTCCCATATTTGTGGTCGACCAGAGCAATGCAGAAAATCTTTTTGGTTTTGATGCCTTTCGCGTTTTTGGTTTCTCCATAGATGACTCTGTCAATATCGTCTCTGATGCTATTCCTTATTCTCAATTGGATTCCTTGTAGACCACATTTTCGTCCCTTTTTTCTCCTGGGTTAGGCCGTGCAAACGACTTTGAAGCTCATATCATGCTCAAACCCACTGCTCGGCTTAAGTTTTTTCGGGCTCAGCCCATTCCTGTGGCCCTTCGTGATCGGGTAAAACGGGAGCTGAATTTCTCACTACTTCAGGGGTCTTGCTTCCTGTCACTTCCAGTGAGTGGTCCTCTCCTGTCGTCGCTAAGCCCAATGGTGATATTCGTGTATGTGGCTATTTTAAAGCCACTGTAAATGCACAATGCCTCATCAACACTTATCCTATGCCCCGACCTGAAGAATTTTTCACTAAACTTGCGGGTGGCCAGTATTTTTCTAAAATTGACCTGTCAGAAGCTTATCATCAACTTCCTCTCGACGCTGCTTCCCGGCAGTTTCTGGTCCTTAACACGCCTTTCAGCCTCAATCAATAACAACGATTCGGAGTTGCCAGCACCACTGCTCTCTTTCAATGGTTCTTGAAACAATTATTGCTCCCTGTTCCTGGACGACATTGTTGTCACTGGCTCCACCACTGAAGAACATCTTCAGAACCTCCGCACACTTTTTCATGTCTTACAGACTGCCAGTCTTAAGGGTAATCTTCAGAAATCACAATTTTTTCAGGCATCTATCACGTACTTGGGGTTTCAACTCTCTCGGGATGGTATTCGTCCTCTTCAGCAAATTGTCGCTGTGATCGATGCCCTTCCTCGCCCTACATCTGTTGAGGAACTGCAGGCCTTCTTGGGGAAAATAGCATACTATCACAAGTTTTTACCGTCTGCTGCGTCGGTAGCTCAGCTGTTGCATCGCCTTTTGCAAAAAAACGTGCCTTTTCACTGGTCCGCGTCATGCGATGTGGCTTTCCACAAATTGAAGGCTATGCTGAAACAGGCCCCGTGCCTGGCTACTTATCGACCTGGCCAACGTCTTGTTCTTGCCACGGACGCCTCTCAATACGTGGTCGGTGCAGTCCTTGCGCACCATTTTTCGGACGGCTCTGAACAACCCATTGCTTATGCCTCCAAAACGCTCATGGATGCCCAACAAAAGTATTCTCAAACTGAAAAAGAAGCTTTGGCCATTATTTATGCTCTTCATAAGTTTGGTGTTTTTCTCTATGGCTCCAAATTTCATCTTGTTACGGATCACTAACTACTTGTTTCCTTGTTTCATCCATCATCATCCCTTCCCGACAAGGCTGCACACCGTCTCCAGCGTTGGGTTCTTTACTTGTCTCGTTTCAATTATGAGATTCATTTCCGGCCAACGGCTCAACATGCAAATGCTGATGCACTGTCTCGCCTTCCCATGGGTCCTGATCTGGCATTCGATAGGGACGAACTTCTGTGTTTCCACCTGGATGTTGCCGAGCAGCCGGTTGTGGACGGGTTCCCCATCACCGAGGACCGGCTGTCGGCTGCTACGGGTTCTGACCCTACCCTCTCCCGGGTTTTACACTGTATTCAGAAGGGTTGGCCAGATCGTCCGTCCGCTAAGACTTCTGATCCATTGCGGAACTACTACGCTTTGCACTACCGCCTCACGGCTAAGGATGGTGTTATCCTCCTTTCCGCCGACAATGCTTCGCCGCATGATGTGGTACCTGTGTCTTTGCATGCTTCGGTCTTGCGCCTCCTTCACCAAGGGCACTGGGGTGTCTCTCACACGAAATCTCTGGCGCGCCGTCATGTGTGCCGGCCCGGCATCAACTCTGAAATAGCACACATGGTCGCAGCCTGCAGCCCTTGTGCGTCACAGGCCGCCGCCCCAAAGTCATCTTTGTCACTGTGGCCTTCGCCTGAGATGCTTTGGGAGCGCATTCATGCTAACTTCGCAGGACCCTTTTTAGGTACTTATTGGCTCATCGTAATTGACGCCTACTCTAACTTTCCTTTCACTGTCCGGTCGCCTACCACTGCGGCAACCACAAGTGCTCTCGCCCGCATTTTTTCTTTGGAAGGCCTTCCCTCTACTCTTGTTACTGATAATGGTCCGCAATTTGCCTCTTCCAAATTTGCGGATTTTTGTGCTCGTCACGGCGTTATGCATGTCACGGCCCTGCCATTCCATGCACAATCAAACGGTGAGGCTGAACGACTGGCCACACATTTAAGGCTCAGGTGCGGAAACTTCTGACTTCTTCTGCTGCTGATGATGCACTTCTCCAGTTTTTGGCTTCTTACCGTTTCACCCCCACGGGCGACCACAGCCCGGCTGAGCTCTTACATGGCCGACAGCCCCGCACACTACTTCATCTTCTGCGGCCTTCCACGTCACGGCCGCAAGTGCCTTCACTTGACCGGTTCACCGCTGACGACCTCGTCTGGGTACAGGGATATGGCAGACGGCCAAAATGGAGTCCGGGCCGCATCTTACAACACCGTGGCCGACGCCTATATGAAATCCAGAAGACACGGGTGTTGCAGTGCGTCATTCGGACCAGCTTCGGCCTCGTGTGCCAGCAACGCCTGTTCCGAATGCCGCTACACCACCTTTGGATCTACCCGACGCTCGGGATCTTGGCGTCTCTCAATACTCACAACACAAACCTCTCACTGTCATCTCGATGCCAGCACAAGAACAGACGCCACCAGGAGACATGCCCGTGCAGGAACCGGATGACCATCATCTGTCGGAGCCAATCTACTCGCCTCCTCCTCCTACGGACGCCGACACATAGCCCATGTTTCCTGTTATATCAACTGGACTTGCCGCAACAGGCAGATTGGTGCACAGGGCCCCAGCAGATTCTACATCTCCTGTCATCTCGACCCGTTATCATCGGGGACACTTCCGTCCATATGGGAAGCCGCCTCCTCGAGACTTTACGGCCAGTCAAAAAACGCCTATGGACGTTAGCAATCGCCAGGCCACCTCCATCAAGACCAGTGCAAAAATTTCAAAGGGGGGAAAAGTGTTGTGACTTGCCGATCATTCAAAGTGCCGCTGCGCAATCACGCACGTCCTCTACATGCAGCGCTGTCTGCCAGCCATGCAGCAGCCGCGCCACCTCAGCGGCCAGCCAGGCAGCGGCTGGTAGACTTGGACTCAGTGTTCATTTGAATGTTACCTTGTTCACATGTCTTGCTTTGTCAACATGCTCAGTGACTTATATGTGTTGTGTCATTCTGAAATATGTGTGTTCAACTTGACGTTATAGCAAAAACTTTCTGCAGTAGGCATGCATGGCGCCAAACCTCAACTGTTCAATGGCGCAACTCCACACCATCTTGGCTGATTGTGCCTTCACCATTGCTATCAACAATTTTTCGGCCATGTTGTATGAATATTCAAAAATAAAAATTTCACAAAAAAAACGTTCAAATTTCATATGCTAATTGCAATTTACGTGATGTCAAAGCCTGTTTTACATCTACTATGATGCACAAACTATTGGTCACAATTCTTTATGTTTTACTGACAACACGTATCACACTGAAAAGTTCCTGTACATTTTCCACCAAATCAAGGAAGAGAATAATGAGGAAAAGGTTTCCAACTACATCAAAAGAGGTGCTACCAAGCGTAACCATGCAAACAAGTTGCGCAGCAGTCCTACCATTGCTGTGCTGAACAAAACAGCTTACTATGCAAAATTTTATGTAACCTACGTCCAATTCTTATTGCTTTCCAAAATTTTCTCCTCAATTTTTGCCTTTTTGCTGATTCATGTAAACAGAAAATACTGACTATTAGTTCTTATCACTCATAACTATGTCATAAAAATTTCTTACTGTAACAATAGTTAACAAACACTAGTCACAACAGGTGCTGTGAAGTCCTGGCATTCAGGTCGCCAGTTGCGTTTATAGGTGAATGAAAAAAAAATAATTTAAAATATATTACAATTGCATTATTGGAAATGTGCTTGTACAATTTTTGGCTAATCACACTTCCTCTCTTACATTTCAATTGTAGGTGCAAGCAGCAGACTTCAAGGACACCAGTGCATGTCAAAAATCCTTACTTGGATCCACTTCACTTCAATAAAAAATACTTAATGCTGCTATCAAATCTTCTCTTATTTCGCAACATATACGATAAAAAAACACTCCTAGTTCACCATACTCAAAATCACACATCTTAACAGAAATTTCTACATACAAGAAAGAGAGAAACAAAATCATGTGTAAAGAAACATGAATGATGATTTTTTTTTCCATTTGTCTGCACCTTACTGTGTACTCATAATTAATGTCTTTGGCGACGCTGTTTCTTTCTTTCTTCTTTTTCTTTTTTTTTTTAAATAAATTTTAAGTTTACAATACCCTGGGGGTCTTTTGCCATGTGCCTACACATCCAGGCAAACTATTAGGCAAGACACCCATCTACAATTCCCCTGCATCTAGTTCATCATCTCAATCACTATATCAGACATTTTTCATTGTTCTGACCAACTCTAGGTGAAGGGGCGAGGATGACGCGTATCGCCCAGATAAAAACATCAATTCCACCATAAAAGATATCAGCATCACAGAATCAAAGAAGTACCTCAGGATAGGTGGTGTTCCCAACTACTCACCTTGTCCTGCCACCTAGGGGCCAGAATGCCTTTCTAAGCACCATCAGATAGCTCCACTGTCACATCTTTCACAATGTGATCATCCTTGAAATGATGATGATGATGATGATGATGATGATGATGATGCATGTGGCTAGGCTGGGAGCCCCACTTGCAGGGAGCACGGCCGCCTGGTGCAACTTTTTTTAGTTCAGCGACTTGCATGTAAATGGGGATGAAATTAAGACGAAGACAACACAACGCCCAGTCCACAAGTGGAGAAAATCTCCGATCCAGCCAGGAATCAAAACCTAGGCCCCTCGCATGGCATTCCACTGCGCTGACCACTCAGCTATGGAGGCAGACCATTCTCATGGTGCACTTCTGGAACCTGCCTGTCCTCTATTGGATTAGACTACAGGTTGCTATGCGGACTATTAATTGTCATGATTAAAATAACTTTGCAAAGACTTACAGAGTTTCTGGTATTTTTATTCCACCATCAAGCTTGCTAGCTCACACTGACCCTAATTGTTCAGGTTTTGTGCATTTTAACCTATACTGTCTTGTTTAAGTAATAATAGCTGTATACATTGACACAAAAAAACCAAACAAGTTTGTCCAAATGCTTGTAACACTTTAATTGCTTTTCCCTAATAACTTGTTTTCTAAATAACTAAGGTGTTTTGTATGAGCCAGGATAGAGATTATCAAAACACAATTTTAACTTTAATAACCTTAAACATCTTTTACTGAATCGATATCCATTTTACAGATTGCAAACGAATCTCTTATATACATGTGATACAAGATATTAATGACGCCTCTTAGATTTCTTCTTACGATATTTCTTTTTCTTTTTCTCTTGCAACATTCTGGCTTTCAAGATCTGTTCAGGTTTCTTGAGTTCTGATCGTCTCATTTTTTCTTGTACCTTCATATTGTGACGACCCCAGTGAGTGCTCGGAACAGCTTTCAGTCCTGGAAAAAAAGGAATGCTCATGGTGATACGAAACATATGTAAATTTACATACTCAATTTATATAAATAAGTCCACAAAGCATATCAAGTGTCATTCCACACACCTTTAGTAGGCCTGTTTTTGGAATCTTCATCTGTGTCATCATCTTGTTCATCCTGCTGAGATATTTTGCTTCTCTCTTTCCACTGCGAGTACCTGTTGCTTTTATAAGTTGCGGGTATCCAGGCTCCAGATTCGGTGCGTATCTTGCCAGCTTTTGTTCCCTGATTAAAACAAAAAAGGAGAAAGGTAGTGAAATTAGCTAGAAAGTGCCTGTGAAAAACGTGTATTAGGGAATTAAATCATTATAATGAAAAGCTGGATTAAATTCCCAGTGTAAAATGATGAATTTACATATCATAAAGAACTGATTATCATATTTTATAGCACAGTAAAGTTGTTATATTAATTGAGATTTGGAAGGTGCAAACGACATCTGAGCAGATTTTTTTTTTTTTACACAATGGATCTTACTACTAAAGCTTTAACAAGTATCAGTACGATTTAATTAGGATTCCTAATACATCATTGTGTCCAAGTGATCTGTCCTTCCATTTTTTAACCTCCCCCAATCCTCTTTCCTCCCTGAAGAAGGAACCAATAGCTATAAAAGCTAGGGTAGTGGGTAGTGTTGACACTTTCACCTCATGATGGGAAAAACTGGGCAGCAGTTCCATCTCACAAACCGTAAGATTTGTCTGTTGAGAACAGACTTCCTGTCCTTATTCAAAGATCACAATTGCCGTCACCCCCCCCCCCCCCCCTTCCCGTTTACCTGACCCTTCTTCTTCCCTCAGTATTCCACACCTCCAATCTGCACTGTTTCTCACATCCCCCATTTCTTCTCTCTTCTACAACATATCAGCTATCTCCTTGGAACCTTCCCCCGTCTCTTCATTCTATCTGTAAACTTCCCTTGGTCTTCTCCCCCCATTCTTGACTTCTCTGTACCTCTCAGCATGATCTTTTTCTAGCTTCCACCTGTCCATTTCTCCCTCTTACCATTCCACAACCCTCACCATGCTGTATCATCCACTCTTCCAGAATCACTATTCACTGCTCATCCTACTAGGCAACAGCAGTGTGTGTGTGTGTGTGTGTGTGTGTGTGTGTGTGGAGAGGCAGTGGGGGGCACAGAATACAAAGTCCAATGATCGAATCATATAGGAAGAATATAATAAACCTGCCTGCTGCAAAACACTGTAAATTGTAAGTCCTGTGGTCATAGATGTGCAGGATCTGTGAGGACAACACAGTTCCCAGAACAACTGTACAAACTATTTCTTGAAAAGGAGCGGGTAGTAAAGGTAGCTGTACTTGTAATAGTAGTAGTCATCGTCATGGTTGGGGGCTGGTGATGGAGGAGGAGGTGGTGGTGGTGGTGGTGGTGGTGCTGCTGCTGCTGCTGTTGCTGATGAAGATGAAGAAAAGTGGTACCTACTGCAATCCAAATACAGAACACTCTAGTGAACACATCATCTGTGTCCATTACTGGAGTGTACACTGTTAGCAGTTTATCCACAGCCCAAATTCGCTCATCCTGGCTACCCGTTTCCCAAGCTCAGAAGTCATCTTTGGAATATTGATGTGCCACCAAAGACAGCAGCAGTAGTTCTACTGAATTATATTTACAGACATATTTGTGTAACTTATCAAATTTAACATTGCTTTTATCACTGTGATTCAGCCATTGGCCTCTGGATTTGTCCTCTTGACACTTACACAAAGCCACCATGTCTTATCACAGGAGTCAAACGATTGCATGAACACTAGATCAAGTGCATGGAGGTTCAAGTGAGCCAACTGAAAAATCTTACTGGTTCTTGTAGAATTATAATTGCTGAAATATTAATCATGGCAATCTCAAGCAGCAATTAAATTTATCCCACAAAAAAGGCTCTATCTTTGCAACATCACAGCTAGGGTCATGAGTGCCCCTGGTAAGATTTCAATCACTGATGCTGATGCTGCTGATGTACATGTGAATGTGTCAATACAACACAAACATTAAAAAGCATCTTCACAGAAATTAACTTCCTAAATATGTAGAACTGAAATCTATAAAGCAAAACAATTTCATATATCAAACTTTCAACTAGCAAAGGACAGGAGAAACTGAGAACCCACCACTATTAGGAAAAAAGTTACGGTATCCATTGTTGGTCACTTCCTTTAGAATTTATTCAAGTATCTCAAATTGCTAATAGTACACTGTATATCAGAATAAACTATAGCAGAATAAACTATAGGGTCCCCTTGCATGGGCAAAAGTGTAACCAACCCTATTGATGACTGAATCCATCTGTGTAGATGCGTAATGAATTAGAAGAATTGTGGAGGAGAAGGGTAGAATCAGCAACCTTCTTGGGGTCACAAAAGAGGTCCATCTGTATCACAGGACAGGGCACAAACCACAGGTGGTGGTGGTGGTGGAGAGGGAGGGTTTCAAGGGGAGCTCTAGGAACACAGAATAAAAGAGGCTGTTGGAGGTCCTTCAGTGGAGTACCGAGTCATATCCAGTTGGTCTACCCAGTTTTGGGCAACACGTCAACAGTCTGTGCTGTTAGTTGTGGAACAGAGTCAAGTGGCAAGGGTGAGTATGCATCTGACTGATTCTGACTGCATAATTTGCCAGAAGCTGTTGTCATCTAACCCGCAGGAATGTGACACCAGCTTCTGCCACGAGGCTGTCAACAGGCTGCTGTTGCCAAGCGCACACCAGTGTGGTGAACTGCGTTCAGCAAGTTCGGTGCTGCTGACCTATAGGCAAAACATCCATAGTCCAAATGGGATAAAATCAGAGCTTTGTAAAACCTCAGACGAAGAGGTATGGTCTTTTGGTGCATACTTGTATGTGGGAACATGTTGTTTTATAAGTTTATGTTGTAAGGCAAGCTGTTGATGTATCATTTTTGCTACATTGTCATGTCTTCTGGGGTATTCTGTATTTGCTAGTATTGTACATCCGCTTGTGATGTGATCTACTGTTTCTATTTGTTGTTTGCAAAGTCTGCATTTATCCGTTGTGGTATTGGGATCTTTAATAATATGCTTGCTGTGATATCTGGTGTTTATTGTTTGATCCTGTATTGCAATCATGAATCCTTCCGCCTCACTGTATATATTGCCTTTTCTTAGCCATGTGTTGGATGCGTCTTGATCGATGTGTAGCTGTGTTAAATGATACGGGTGCTTGCCATGTAGTGTTTTCTTTTTCCAATTTATTTTCTTCGTGTCTGTTGATGTTATGTGATCTAAGGGGTTGTAGAAGTGGTTATGAAATTGCAATGGTGTAGCCGATGTATTTATATGAGTGATTGCTTTGTGTATTTTGCTAGTTTCTGCTCGTTCTATAAAGAATTTTCTTGAATTGTCTACCTGTCCATAATGCAGGTTTTTTTATGTCGATAAATCCCCTTCCTCCTTCCTTTCTGCTTAATGTGAATCTTTCTGTTGCTGAATGTATGTGATGTATTCTATATTTGTGGCATTGTGATCGTGTAAGTGTATTGAGCGCTTCTAGGTCTGTGTTACTCCATTTCACTACTCCAAATGAGTAGGTCAATATTGGTATAGCATAAGTATTTATAGCTTTTGTCTTGTTTCTTGCTGTCAATTCTGTTTTCAGTATTTTTGTTAGTCTTTGTCTATATTTTTCTTTTAGTTCTTCTTTAATATTTGTATTATCTATTCCTATTTTTTGTCTGTATCCTAGATATTTATAGGCATCTGTTTTTTCCATCGCTTCTATGCAGTCGCTGTGGTTATCCAGTATGTAATCATCTTGTTTAGAGTGTTTTCCCTTAACTATGCTATTTTTCTTACATTTGTCTGTTCCAAAAGCCATATTTATATCATTGCTGAATACTTCTGTTATCTTTAGTAATTGGTTGAGTTGTTGATTTGTTGCTGCCAGTAGTTTTAGATCATCCATGTATAGCAAATGTGTGATTTTGTGTGGGTATGTTCCAGTAATATTGTATCCATAATTTGTATTATTTAGCATGTTGGATAGTGGGTTCAGAGCAAGGCAGAACCAGAAAGGACTTAATGAGTCTCCTTGGTATATTCCACGCTTAATCTATATTGGCTGTGATGTGATATTATTTGAATTTGTTTGGATATTAAGTGTGGTTTTCCAATTTTTCATTACTATGTTTAGGAACTGTATCAATTTAGGATCTACTTTGTATATTTCCAATATTTGTGGTAACCATGAGTGGGGTACACTATCAAAAGCTTTTTGGTAATCAATGTATGCATAGTGTAGTGACCTTTGCTTAGTTTTAGCTTGATATGTCACCTCTGTATCTATTATCAGTTGCTCTTTACATCCTCGTGCTCCTTTGCAACAGCCTTTTTGTTCTTCATTTATAATTTTGTTCTGTGTTGTATGTGTCATTAATTTCTGTGTAATGACTGAAGTTATTATAATTATTATTATTATTATTATACCTTCCTGCCAATGGGAGGGGAATTCTCCTTCCCACCAAACATGATTAAAAAGCCCGATGATGCTTTGCACGCTGTCAGCACAAAGATGTTTGAGAATTTGGTTGTGGACTTTGATGAGTCCAGGGGCTGTATCTCGACTCACTGCAAAGTGCTGATTCACAAAAAGGGATGTTGTATGACAGGAGGCCATGTGCATGGCAGGATAATGGGCAGCACTCAATAAGGTGTTTCCAGGTCAGGAAATGAGGACGGTAATTACTGCATGCTAACACTTGAGCAAAGTGTACCACAAAACGTTCAGTAAGTACCAAGGAATCAATGCAAATTTTACCTTTGAAAAGGATGCCAGGAATCGCTGTGGGTGGTGGATGGCCACAAATGCTGTGGACTGTAGTCCATACTTGGGACGATGGGGTGCAGGATCACATAAATGATCCATATTGCTCCCAACATGCCTGCTTCCTTTTCTTTATTAAAAACCACTCTTTCACCAGGAGTCTCTTGAATACTATTAAATTATCAATAGAGGGTTGGCGCTTGTGCTGTTAAAGCACCCTGTGGCATTCCCTGATAGCTGTGGTTATATCTTCAGACCACCATGGAACCAGCGATCGTCAGGATGAGCCAGAGGAGTACAGTATCACTACTGCTGCAGCATGAATAATAGTATCAGTAGTATCCCACACTGCTTCATTGATATCAGTCTCAAGACTGGCTGCAGAAGTGGCAGTAGATGAGAAAGCCTGCCAGTCAGCTTTCTGTGGCGACCAAAGTGGAGCCTGTTCCAGATGTCTGTGGGTGGAGAGGGAGAGAACGATAGGAAAATAGTAGTCATCACAAATATTGCCATGGATGCGCAACTGAATCAGGGGTAAGATACGCGGGCTGTAAACTGTAAGATCAATAGTTGAGTATGTTCTGAAGGCTGCACTGAAATGTGTTGCAGCTCCAGTGTTTAGTAGGCAGACATCCAATTCCGAAAGGTGTTCGAGACATAGTATCATCACCACACAGAGGATTATGGGCATTGAAGTCCCTCAATAAGAGTAAGAGGGGAGGTAGCTGTGCCACTAACTCTTAACATCTCATGATATTGGAAAGGTCTGTCTGGGTGTCGATGAACATTACCTATTGTCATCCAAACTGACACGTAGACACCAATGGGCACAGCCTCTAGTGTAGTGGGTGGGGCAACCGCTCCCAGGAAGTATCAGAGCATATGAGGGTACAAACCCTACCGCACTCTCTCGACATTAACATGATTGGGACAGTAGGGATTGTAGTTTTTCAGAGCAGGGAGGTGTGTTGTTGTTTCCTGAAGTACTATGCCAATTATGGAGTACATAGCCATGACAGAGTTTGGGCAGATGGCGAAGGAAGCCAATACAGTTCCATTCAAGAAGCGATGGAGTCAGGTGTAAGAAAGTGGCAAATGATAAACATGGGTGTCATTACTTCGCTACCAGGTCATAATCCACCTGATTCTGTGATCTGTCACAAGTGTGCGTAGGTTCGACCACTACAGGGATGGGAAGCAGATCATCCAAAGCCTCAGAAAGTTGTTTACCTTCCTGCTTATCCTTCTTATCCTTGTGAGACTTTGATTTCTGTGAAGATTTCTCCCACTTTATCTACTGGGAGCAAAGAGGACAGTAGTTTTCTTTGGCCCACAGCCTGTGGCTGCTGGTCCTTGTCTTGAGAGGGGGGCCTCTTGACAGGTGTCCTTATCCCTAAGGCCAGAGGAGACTAGCTATCTCTGGCTGCACCAATGGTGTGGAAACCACCGGTGCTATAGGTGTAGGAGGCAAGGGAGCTGACATCCCCCCCCCCCCCCCCCCCCAACTGTACGGCAGGCCCTGGGATACAACCAGGGGCACAAGCGAGGCCTTGTCATCGTGTGATGTATGGACTGTGATACAAGTCACAAAATTTGACACCATATCATTCAGATGAAGTCTTTCAATCTTTTTTTCGCATCTTGATAAGACTGGCGGTCAAGCATCTTATATTCTTGTATTTACTTCTCCCTCTTGAATACTGTGAACTGTGGTGAATGAGGAGGGTGCCGTTCCAGACATTCGACACGTTGAGGGGGCTGGTCACAAGGGCTGCCCTCATGGGACACACTTCCACATACCCTACAGATATCCTCATTAGAACAGCAGGAAGACACATGCCCAAGCCTTTAGCACCAAAAACATTATCATCGGAAGAGGAAAATAAGGCCCGACATCACTCCTATAAACCAAGGCCTTAACCTTCTCAGGCAAAATGCTGCTGTCGAAGGCTAGGATAAAAGCTCCAATGTTCACTCTGTTATCCTTGGGTGCCTTCTGGATGTGGCGAATGAAACAGACTTCATGCCGTGCCAAATTAGTATGCAGCTCTTCACCCTCATTCTGCCAACGGCCTTATCAAAGAGGGCAGAGGATCAGATAGAGGTTCAGGGCACACTCTTGTCCTTTGGATGGGAAACTGCCCCTAAAGGCAGAAGAATCAGCAATGATCAACGGCATAAGGCTGCAAAATTCAATGGAAACCACTGCATTAAGGACCCATATTGTGTATCAACAGGACATGTGGCCTGTAACGAAAAAGTGTCATAATGATTTCTCCATTGGCAAAAGATTTTACAATAGTCCCCCATTTAGATTTCTGGGAGGGGACTGCCAAGTGGGAGGTTACCATGAGAAAAAGACTGAATAATTAATTTAAAGATAACATTCTATGAGTCAGACGGTGGAATGCCTGAAGCTTGAGCATGATAGGGAGGCTACAAAATCTGAAAATGGGAATGCAAAGGCTCAATCTAGTTATAGTAGGGGTAAGTGAAGTGGAATGGAAAGACGACAAGGATTTCTGGTCAGATGAGTATAGAATAATATCAACAGCAGTAGAAAATGTTAAACGAGAGTAGGATTCATTATGAATAGGAAGACAGGGCAGAGAGTGTGTTACTGTGAACAAGTCACTGATAGGTCTATTCTTATCAGAAATGACAGAAAACCAACACTGACAATGATGGGTCAGGTATACATGCCGACATCGCAACCTGATGTGATAGAGAAAGTATATGAGCACACTGAAGAGTAATACAATACACAAATAGAGATGAAAGTCTAAAGCCATGGGGGACTGGAATGCAGTTGAAGGCGAAGGAGAAGAAGAAAAGGTTACAGAAGAGTATGGGCTTGGGACAGGAATGAGAGAATAGAAAGCTTAATTGAGTCCTGTAATAAATTTTAGCTAGTAATAGCGAATACTATGTTCCAGAATCACAAGAGGTGGTGGTACACTTGGAAAAGGCCTGATGATACGGGAAGATTTCAGTTAGATTGCACCAGGGTCAGACAGAGATTCCGAAATCAGATACTGGTTTGTAAGGCTTACCCAGAAGCAGGTATAGACTCAGATCACAATTTAGTAGCAATGAAGAGTAGGTTGAAGTTTAAGAGATTAGTCCGGAAGAATCAATATGCAAAGAAGTGGGATACGGAAGTACCAAGGAATGATGAGACATGTCTGAAGTTCTCTAAAGCTGTAGATAAATCAATAAGGAATAGCTCAGTAGGCAGTACAGTTGGAAGAGGAATGGACATTTCTAAAATGGGTAATCACAGAAGTTGGAAAGAAAAACCAAGGTACAAGGAAAGTAACTGTGAAGAAACCATGGGTAACAGAAGAAATACTTCCATTGATCAATGAAAGAAGAAAGTACAAAAATGTTCAGGGGAAGGCAGGAATACAGAAATACAAATCACTGAAGAATGAAATAAATAGGAGGTGCAGGGAAGCTAAGACAAAATGCTGCATGAAAAATGAGAAGAATAAAAAAAGAAATGATTGTCAGAAGGACTGACTCAGCATATAGGAAAGTCAAAATGACCTTCGATGAAATTAAAAGCAAGGGTGGTAACATAAAGAATGCAATGGGAATTCCATCACTAAATGCAGAGGGGAGAGTTGATAGGTGGAAAGTGTACATTGATAGCCTCTATGACGGTGAAGATTTGTCTGATGTGACAGAAGAAGAGACAGGAGTGGATTTAGAAGAGATAGCGGATCCAGTGTTAGAATCAGAATTTATGAGAGCTTTGGAGGAATTAACATCTATTAAGTCAGAAGGGATAGATAACATTTCATCAGAATTTCTAAAACCATTGTGGGAAGTTGCAACAAAATGACTATTCACACTGGTATGTAAAATGTACGAGTCTGGCAACATACCATCTGAGTTTCAGAGAAACATCTTCCACGCAATATCAAAGACTGCAAGAGCTAACAAATGTGAGAATTACTGCACAATCAGCGTAATAGCTCATGTACCCAAGTTGCTGAGCAAAATAATATGCAGAAGAATGGAAAAGAAAATTGAGGATGTGTTACATGACAATCAGTTTGGCTTTAGGAAAGATAAGGGCACCAGAGAGGCAATTCTGACCTTGCTGTTGATAATGGAAGCAAGACTAAAGAAAAATCAAGACACTTTCATAGGATTTGTTGACCTGGAAAAAGGGTTTGACAATGTAAAATGGTGCGAGATGTTTGAAGTCATGAGAAAAATAGGGGTAAGGTGTACGGAGCAACGGGTAATATACAATATGTACCAGAGCCAAGAGGGAACAATAAGAGTGGATGACCAAAAACAAAGTGCTCACATTAAAAACGGTGTAAGGCAATGATGTAGTCTTTCACCCATACTGTTCAATCTATACATTGAAGCAGCAATGATGGAAATAAAAGAAAGGTTCAGGAGTGGAATTAAGATTTGAGGTGAAGTATATCAATGATATGATTCACTGATAGTATTGCTATCCTGAGTATAAGTGAAGAAGAATTACATGATCTGCTGAATAGAATGAAAAGCCTAATGAGTACAGAATATGGACTGAGAGAAAATCGAAGAAAGACAAAAGTAATAAGAAGTAGCAAAAATGAGAACAGCAAGAAAATTAACATCAGCATTGATTGTCATGAAGTAGATGACGTTAAGTTTTGATGTGGTATCCTTGTTCACTAGAATGCCACTGGAAGACTCATTGGAAGTAACTGAGGAGAATTCTGATGATGCTCTGTTGGACCTGTTTGTGCACATATTGGGCCTCAACTTATTTTCTGTATGGGAGCCAATATTACGAGCAGATAGAAGGTGTAGCCATGGGCAGTGGTCACCAATATGTTCATGGAGAGATTAAAAGAGGAAGCATTTGAGACTGCTAGATATAAACCCACATGCTTTTTCAGGTATGAGGATGATACCTTTTTGATCTGGCCTCTTGGTAGGGATAGACTCAATGAGTTTCTTGAACACCTTGACTAATGCCACTCAAATATTAAGTTCACCATTGAACTGGGAAAGGTGGGCAGCTACCATTTCTGGATATTCTAGCCAAAGTGAGAGCAGGTGGGTAATTTGACCACAGTGTGTACTGCAAACCTACACACACTGATTAATGCCTGCAAGCCACCAGCTGTCACCATGCACTGTAGAAGCATGGAGTTCTAAAACATTGGTATACAGGGCACACAACTTCTCAGATGTACACAGCTTGATAGTAGAAACAGAGCATCTATGATCAGTGTACGCAAAAATGGATGCACAGCCTCACATATTCAGAAGAACCTTCAACCAGCCACTCTGACACACGATAAAGAAGAGCAAGATGGGGCAAAGACTTGCCCCATGTGGTATCTATTTCTGCCAATATCAGCAGGATTCTCAGGAAGCATAATATAATGTGCATGTTCTGTCCACCTATCAGAATAAGTGGACTACTAGGAAATGTAAAAGATGACTTGGGACTATGAAAATCAGGAATTTATAATATACCCTGGCAATTGGGTATGTCATACAGTGGCTAAGCAACTAGACAAGGCGCGCAGCAGCAGCAGAACTCCACAAAAAGAAAACTGTGGGTGTGGACATGGGGAACGAACCCCAGACAGAGCACCAATTGCACCAAACCAAAGATGGAACATCGCAGGACACTTTTAGTGAGAGTGGATTGCAATGGGAATATCTAGAACCACACTGGACCGAAAATGGAATGCTAGTGCACAGGCTGGTGCACTGTTCTGAAGACATAACACCAGAGCTCAGCCTCATTCACCAGACCAAAATGGGAATGCCTAAGGATGCCACTAGCAGGAGTGGATGGCAGATGGAACACCCAGGACCAACAATGGCCATACGTGTAACTACTGGATCCGTTCCACTCAACAAGCAATCTCAGGTAGCATCTGATAATGAGTCACACTGTCAAAATATCGTGAAACAACAACTTTGATACCTGGCATAATACCCAACACCTCAAGATGTCAATAAAATGCTAGTTGCAGAAAAAGTAAATAATAGGTGGAGTTCCAACAGAAGAATACTATGGAAATGTATCTCACACATAAAATAAGCAGCTTACAAACGACTTTTTTTGGCCACTTATAAAGTATTGCCCACTGGTCTGGTACACTTACCAAGTAGGGCTGGCTATCAGAGGGGAGAGATAATATCCAAAAAAGAGTGTTGCATTTTGTTACATGTTTGTTGACTGCAGGAGCGTTAAAATGGTCATCAAGCTCGAATGGTAGAAGCTAAAAACGAGGATTACCGTTAAAATTCCAAGAGTGTATTTTGTATCAAAGGTAAATTCAATCATGAAAACTAAGAAACTTGAGAAAGAATTTCTAGCCGGTACTTACTTTCAGGAGGTGACGAGTCGTAGTGCCGATAGACACATAAAGTGACACATTACCTATCTTTCAGAACTAATAGTTCAGTCTACATCTAAATGCGTATTCTACAAACAACTGTGAAGTGCATGGCAGGGGATACTTCCCACTGTACAAGTTATTGGGACTTTTTTCCATTCCATTCACACATGGGGCACGAGAAGAATGAATGTTTGACTGTCTCTGGTTGACTGGTTGGTTAGTTGGTTGATTTGGGGGAGAGACCAAACAGTTATGTCATCAATCCCATCAGGTTAGGGAAGGGTGGAGAAGGAAGTCAGCCATGCCTTTTCCAAGGAATCATCTCAGTGCTTGCCTAAAGTGATTTAGGGAATCACAGAACACCTAAATCAGGACAGCTGGACGCAGGTTTGAACCACCATCCTCCTGAATGCAAGTCCAGTGTGATAACGACTGCACCACCTCACTCAGCGACAGCTGTAAGTAATCTAACGTTGTCCTTATGATACATACAGAATTTTTGTATATTCCTAGATTCATCATATAAAGCCACTCTTAAAACTTTATAAATAGAATTCCTCAGGATATATACAATGTTCAGTAGTTTGCGAGTGAAATTTCTTCAGCATCTCTCCGACACAGTCCCTCGAGTGAAACGAGCCTGTGACCATTCCTTCTGCCATTCTCTACACATTCAATATCCCCCATTAGTCCTGCATAGTATGGATCCCACATACTTGAGTAATATTCTAGGATGGGTCACACAAGTATTTTGTAAGTAATTTCCTTTGCAAACTGATTACATTTTCCTAGTATTCCACCAGCGAACTGAGGTCTGTCAGCTGTTTTACCTATGATTGATCCTGTGTGTTCATTTCATATTTCTACAAAGTGTTACACCCATGTATTTGTATGTGCTGATTTGTTCCAGTTGTGACTAACTGATACTGTAGCCATAGGATGTAATATTTACAATTTACAGTTTCTGAACATTTCAAGCAAGTCTCAATCTTACCACCACTTTTAAATCTTATCAAGATCCACCTGCATATTTTTGCAGCTATTTTCAGACAGTACTTCATCAAATATAACTGCAACACCCATGGAAAGTCAGAAATTACTATTAATATTGTCTGCAAGATCATTAGCATGCAACAGGAGCAGCAATGGTGCCAACACACTTACCTGTTGCACGACTGAAGTTACATATACATCAGTCAATGACTCTCCATCCAAGGTAACATATTGTGTCTCCCCTACCAAGAAATCCTCAATTCAGTCACAAATTTTGCTTGGTAACCCCTGTGATCGTACTTTTGAAAATAAGCACAAGTGTGCTACTGAGTCAAATGCTTTTCAGAAATTGAGAAATACTGCATCTTTCTGACTGCCTTGACCCAAGCTTTCAGGTTATCATGTGAGAAAAGTGCAAGTTGGGTTTTGGAATCCATGCTGGCTGGCATGGAGGAGGACAGTTTGTTTGAGATACCTCATTATATTTGAGCTCAGAATACATTCTAAGGTTCCACAAGAAATGGATGTCAAGCATAATGGACACTGTTTTGCAGATATCTTCTGCTACCCAGTCACAAATTCAGTATACAATCTACTAGGTGTTCCAGTGGGCCCTGGAGATTTGCTCAATTTTAGAAATTGCACCTGTTTCTCAACATCACTGATACTAATATCCATATCACTCGTCTTTGCAGTGGTGCAACTATTAAATAAAAGTACTAACCCTGGATTTTTATTTGTAAAGAAACATCTGGAAACAGAGTTCAGCATTCCTGCTTTTCTTTTCTTTGGTTTGTTTCGTTTTGCTACTGTCAATTCCCTATCTATAGCACTATGCTTCATTTTACACTTATTATGCAGTAATAACTGTTTCTTTAGAAGTTCCTTTACAGTGATTATATACCATGGAAGATCTCTCTCATCACAAACTGTTGTATTAAGTACGTATATAGCCACTCTATGGCCAACTGTTGTTCTAAGTGTCAGCCACAGTTCTTCTACATGCTTCTCTCAAGAGCAAAATGTTTCGAGTTCCTTAATGAGATATCACACTACTGGCCCGTTATCTAGTTTGCTGAACATTTAATAAATCCTTCTACTTGTTTTAATAGCCCTTTGTACTTTGGCAATCATTTTTGTTACAACTGCCTCATGGTCACTGACGCCAGTTTCGAAGTGAACATGCTCAGAAACATTACGCATTATTAGATCCAAGATACAGAGTTATTCTAAATGTTGGACACATTTTCAAAACTTCGTATTTATTCACACACAAATCCACAATGAACAAGCTTTGTACCAATGAAATGAGGAAGTTCCAATTTTTTTTCCCATAATGTTTGATTTCAACTTAATAAATTTAATAATTTGTAATTAATTAATTTTTAATAATTATTGAATAATTAAAAATGTGATACGTGTCACAAATTTTCAATGTGGCCATCGTTGGCTGCACGACAAACATCGATGCAGTAGCCAAACTCGTCCCACAAATGCGAAAGTGTATCTGCTGTTACTGAGTGTATGGCAGCAGTCATCTGGTTCCGCAGATCGTTCAGAGTGGTTTGTACAGGCGGGATGTAAACAGCTTCCTTCACATAAACCAACAAGAAATAGTTGCAGGGTGTGAGATCAGGAGATCTCAGTGGCCAGAAATCCAGAGCCAAGTCCTTAAGTCCACTGCAACCAACCCAGCACTGAAGAAGGGTCATTCAGAAGGCCTCAAACATCATGGTGCCAATGAGGCGGAGCTCCATCCTGTTGGAAAATAAAAGTCCTGGGAATCTTCCATAACTTGAGTGAACAGCCACTGTTCCAACATGTCCAGGTACATGATTCCCATTACAGTTCTTTCTGCAAAGAAAAATGGTCCATAAACCTTTGTACGGGATACGGCGCAGAACACGTTGATCTACAGTGAGTCTCTTTCGTGTTGCAATGGTGAATGTGGATTTTTCAGACCCCATATGCAAACATTGTGTCTATCAACTTTTCCACTAAGGCAGAACATTGCTTCACCGCTGAAAGTTACACGCTGTAGAAATGTGTCATCCTCCATCTTTGCTAGCACATAACCAAAAAATGCGAGATGCTTCTCTTTGGCATTGGGGTTGAGAGCCTCCACAAGCTGTAATCGGTAGAGCCTGTACAGCAAATGCCGTCTCAGAACTCTCCATACAGTTGGTTGGAGTATTTCAAGTTCGTGATTGGCTCTATTGGTAGACTTGCTGGGACTGTGCACAAAACTTTCTTGAATCCATTGAACATCATACTCTGACACACGCGGTCGGCCTGTGCTTTTTCCTTTGCACACATTCCCAGTCTGTTTAAATTGCCTAAATCAATAGCTAATGGTTTTGCAAGTTGGTGATTGAATGCCGGCCGCTTCTGAGACCATCACCACCTGCTCACTGCCGCCCGCCAAAAACTTTGAAACTTCCTCTTTTCATTGGTATAAAGCTTGTTCATTTTGGATTTGTACTTGAATACACATGAATTTTTGAAAATAGGTCAATCATTTAGAATAATCCTGTATTTCCATAATGAGAGCAGTTCTGAACAATCTGTTCTTGGTAGCTAACAGAGAACGCATTTAGAAAAGTTTCACTGGACATCCTGTCACGCCCACCACTCACAAAATTGCATTTTTCCTTTCTGACCACTGGATAATCAATGATGACAGTATGATTGAGGAACTTCTGAACTAGCGAATTTAGATTTGAGGTAGATTTCAGTTGTATCTGAAGGTGAGTCTGGTGGTCAATAGAATCAGCCAATTACAAGTTTATACCTGCCCTTGATACTGCACCTTTCCCATCTTGGTGGAATTGAGGTTCTCAGTAAGGTGACAAGGATAGGCCATTATAAAGGAAAGGTGGGCCACTGAGAACCAGACCACAGGATACATGTTATGTTAATAACCTAATTGATGTCTGTTGTAATGAAATGTGAATGGATACAGTGTATTAAATTGAGCTATCATCATATATATCTCCACAGCAGGGTAGTTGCTCTGATACACAAGAACAAAAAAGGGTTCAAAGAAGGTATGATACTAGTTAGAAGGCATCATTACTTTTAATTGTTGAGAAATAACTGACAGAAAATTTCCATGAGTAATAATTTGACAAGCTGTGCCTTTCTGACACCTAATGTAAAATAGTGAAGAGTAAATAAAAAAATATGTGAAACTAGCTCACATAGCCACACTTTGCTGTGGCTCAGTTTGCTTAGATCAAAAAGAAAGAAAATAGAAAGCACACGTTTCTAACATGCATGATAATTGGATATACACTCTCACCCACTTTCACCTGCTCTTTCTCTTTATTCCGCGCACCCTCTGGCATTGTCTCCTTGACTCTCTTCCTAGCACTATACTGTCACTGTCAACAATGTTCCATTGCCAGTGTGTCCCTATGTTTCTCTCACAACACCACTGCCTCCTTCGCTCTTGTCTCCTCCTCTCCCCCATCTCTATCCATCACCCCCCTTTCTTTGTCCATCTCCTCTTCCTCCTCCTCCGTCCACCTTCTCCTCACCTTCTCCTGCCCCTCTCTCTGTGTATATACTCCTTCTGTTTTCTATGTCCATCTCCTCTCCTCTCCCCCCTCCCCCCCCCCCCCCCCCCCACCCAGTTTCTAATCACAAACCAATAAGCCATAAGCACAACATTTCATTATTTTGTGCATTTGTGTGTGTGTATTTTATGAAGTATGTAGTCTATATGTATCTATACATTTATTATAGTAATGTGTAAAAATTTGAAGTAAATCAGAGGCACATTTTGAGATTTTTGGTAACAAAGTTTTCCCTATATATACAAGTATTACAGAATCGGGTACCTAGAAACATGCCTGTATTAGAAGTCAACAACGGGTCAAAATTTCAAAGCAATCAGTCAAAAACTTTCAGAGATGCACGATTTTGAACAAACGAACATTTACATTTTTTTCGTATAGATTGTAAAAGAAATGGAAATAATTTAGAATCTATCCAAAAGGGAAAAAAACACTGGTGTATCAGAAGTCTGTTTTCATAACAATGATGATAAGAAGCTCATTAGAATGGTTTTGAGGAGGGAGGGGGTTGATAGGGGTTGCAGAGGCAGAAATGAGATAAGATGTATTTTTCTGCAGAATACGTTTTAAGATGTGAAGATAGTATAAAGGTGATGCATGCACATAAAATGAATACTGAGATGTAGTTCACAGTGTCTTCCTGAAGGTACACCGAGTGTTAGAATCTTATGTACGGAATAATTAAATTCTTAGCACTGTCAAAGTCGAGCTACTGCAGCACAAAATTTCATACATAAAATAAAGTATCCTTTTAGCAGTTATCTCCCTCCAAAATATTAGTTGGTAGTGAGAGGCTGAATTAGGCAAGATGGTTTTTAAAATGAGAATGGGCACAATGGCAGCTAAAAGGACCTGCAGATGTTGCAAAGGTTCAGCAGGTAGTTAAAGAGGAGTTGCCACATTATACCACAATGTTGGCTTGTTCTAATAGGTTATCTCTGATCTTTGTGTAGGAAGATGTCAAATGGGATTGTGCTCATACAAGCTGAGTGACCAGACATATAAAGGTAATGGTAAGCTCAACATAACAAATCTACATACAATTTGTGATCCTCCATGACAATTTTGAGTGATAAATCATCTTTCCTCCTTATTGGTATCTATCTACAAAGGATTCTTTGTTGGTTCTGAATGAAATATCTGTTTGTTGTTGGTCAAAACTGAATGTACCAATCCAACAATTATACCTACCTTGTTTGCAAGTTCTCGTACAGTGATACATCAGTCTTTCAATGCTAAAGTCCGCACCTGCTCAATGACATTACTATTTTGGCTTGCTGAGAGTCCTACTGATTGCAGTTCACTGTCCAATGACGTGCTATCATCTTTGAATAAGTTGTACACCTAATTTATTCACAAGTTCCTCATGGATTGTTCCCAAAAGCCAGCTGAATCTTGTGCATAGTTTCCAGCTGGGTATTGCTGAGCTTTTGCAAAAATCTGGTGCAGTATCATTGCTGTTCAATTTGTTCCATGATTTTATACCTTACTGGTATCTGACAAGCACTCACTAATGTCTTCACTCACTGGCTAACTACCAGTCACTACACGTCCTTACTCATTGGCTAGCTGCCAGTCACCGATTGTTTCTGTGCCAACAGAAAGCCAAAAGCCAAATTCACAATAGTGCAAGAATGTCCCCACCTCATCTAAACCAAATAGTGTCTAGCACTTCATTTGTATATACAGGAAAGAAGAAGGTTCAATATCTCTGAACACACCTCGTACCTTAATATAAAATGCTCAAAAAAAGTTTTGCACACCTATGCAAATATCTCTGTACATAAATACTAATGAAGCAGAGAATGAAAGATCAAGCCTTTGCTGCAAAAATAAATAACTAAGGCAATCTGCTCATTAGTGCACATTTTTGCACATCTACAAAATTAAAACATGCAACAATACAGTGTTGTTCCAACCCATGTACTGTGTCACACTTGAATCCTCCTTGGTATGATATCCACGAGATGCTTTGGCCCTCATGAGATTTTCCAGTTAGGGAGGGGCATTCCTGCAATGCCACACAGCAAGTTTCAACTGGTTCCCAAAATTCTCAATTTGGTTCATGCCAGGAGATATCACAGGCCTTATCAGTCAGTTGATTCTTGCTTCCAGGAGGAAGTTGTTCATGAGGTGGGCATACTGTGCCCAAGCATGATAACCTTGTCAGACAAGGACAGTACAATATTTTAGTGAATCACAACATTCAAATTACACTCAATGGTGACGAGGCCCATCTAACATCTGTACATGACACTGACTCAAAATGTTACTGATTCACCTCCTTGCTCAATCTGTGGGCCTGCATGCCTGAATGAGCATTCCTACCTGGCAACCCCCACACTACCTATGACACTGTAAGTTAGCAGACTAATTCTCCTCTTGCCAGTGCAGAGAATCAAACACCATTAATCCACATTCCAGTCCAGGTGCTTCCTTGCCCAATTTCTTGGTACATTATTTTGCTGACAGGTTTGTGCAGCTGTTTTTAATATATGCTTAGAGGCTAAATGGTTCCTATGGTGACAACTGTGTACTGTCTGTGTTGATACAGCTCTTCCAGTTCCACTATTCAAGTCATGCGGATGACACAAAATTTTCTTTTTTTTTTTAACAGTTTATAATCAACTCAATTTGTTGTCTGCAGGTGTAATTAAAATAATGCTCAATGGGTAAAGATAGTTCTTTCATAGCTTACAGCAGTTATTTCTTAATATAGTGTTATGTACATATTTCATAATCAATGTACTGTATATTAACAATTCAGTAACATGACAATATTATGAAAAGGATAGTTGCTACTAACCATATGGCAGAGCTGCTGAGTCATCCTGACAAAGGCTCCACCACTGTTGTTTTGAATTGCAAGGATTACCTGGCAGAAGAACTCTGCCAGCTGTCAGATTCATCTACCTACAAACCATGCCACAGTGACCCCATTCCAGAAATCAAGCTGAATCTCCAGTCTCTCCTCAAATCCTAAGGCCTATCCCAGAATCTCTCCCTGGAGTCTATCTCTCCCCTCACCCCTGCCATTTCCCATACTCACACCTTCTACATGCTTCCTAAAGCCCATAAATCAAACCACCCAGTACGTTCCACTGAACCTCCTATATAAAAGATAACAACAATTTCCTCCACCGATTCTTCAGTTCCTGTTCCTTTGCCACACGGTTACTGGCTTGTCACTATTGATGCCACCTACCTTCACACTAACACCCCTAATGCCCATGGTCTTTCCACTATTGACCACTACCTTTCCCAATGCACAAGGGATTCCAGATCAACAACCTGCTTACTAGTCGTTATGACCAGCTGTATTCTCATCCACATTTACTTCTCCTTTGAAGGCATTACCTAGAAACAAATCCGGGATACAGCTATGGACACCCATATGGCACCATCCTATGCCAGCATATTCATTGAACATATAGGGGAATTCTTCCTAACTACCCAGAATCCCAAACCCCTCACCTGGTTCAGATTCACTGATGTCATCTCCGTGATCTGGATCGAGGGTGAGGACAGCCCATCCACATACCTCCAGAACCTCAACACCTTCTACTCCATTCACTTCACCTGGTACCACTCAACCCAACAAGCCACCTTCCTCGATGTTGACCTCCACCTCAAAGACAGCTACATCAGTACCTCTGTCCACATCAAACCTACCAACCTCCAGCAATACCTCCACTTTGACAGCCACCACCCACTCCACACCATGAAGTCCCTTCCATACAGCCTAGCCACCCATGCATGGCCTTCACATCTGTAGTGACGAGTGATCCCTCTCAAAATACACCGAGTGTCCCACTGATGCCTTTACATACAGTAATTTCCCTCCCAACCTTGTACAAAACAGATTTCCCATGCCTTATCTTTCCAGGCACTCACCACCTCCTAAACTCCCACTATCCAGCCACAGAGGATCATTCCCCTCATGACTCCATACCACCCAGGACTGAAGCAACTGAATTACATTATCCGCCGGAATTTCTACTACCTCTCATCGTGCACTGAAATAAGAAATGTCCTACCCAATATCCTTTCCAAAGTGGTAGTCCACCACCCAGCAAACCTACACAATATCCTTGTCCATCCCTTTGCAAAAACAAACATAATGTCTTATGGGATAACAGCAATCAGTGATTTTATAATGTTACTTTAAATCCGTCTTGATTGCAAATTTTTTTTTTATTATTCATATGACCGGTTTCGGCTCATTCAGAACCATCTTCAGATCTGATATTTAAGTAACAGGAGTAACCCATCCAATGCAGCAACTTTCACATGCTATGTGACGTAGCATGTGAAAGTTGCTGCATTGGACGGGTTACTCCTGTAACTTAAATATCAGATCTGAAGATGGTTCTGAATGAACCAAAACCGGTCATATGAATAATAAAAAAAAATTTGCAATCAAGACAGATTTAAAGTAACATTACTTGTCCATCCCTACACAATCCCTGCTCCCAATACGTTGCCCCATGGCTCACATCCCCGTAACAGACCTAGCTGCAAGACCTGGGACCTATTCTATATCGTTCATACCGATCTGTGCAGTAGGTTGTCTCAGTAGTGACGTCATTCAGTTCTTTATCTGAATTTCCTGTTCAGTAAGCTTCTGAGACCTGTTACCAAACGGTCCTCCTACCAATTTTTCGACAACTGTGCCGAGAGGTTTTGGATTTCAGTATGCTCTGTCGTTCTGTTAGCTGTGGTTTATTTACACCTATAATTTATTTTTAAAAAAAGGCTCAAATGGCTCTGAGCACTATGGGACTTAACATCTGTGGTCATCAGTCCCCCAGAACTCAGAACTACTTAAACCTAACTAACCTAAGGACATCACACACATCCATGCCCGAGGCAGGATTCGAACCTGCGACCGTAGCAGTCGCACGGTTCCGGACTGAGCGCCTAGAACCGCGAGACCACCGCCGCCGGCTATAATTTGTTATTTTAAACATACCGAGTGGTTTTAGTTTCGGAATTAGTGATTGTGTCACTAAAGAATCACCACAGGACGCATCCAGTTGGAAAGTGAGTTCATAATAGACTATTTTCCTTTGTTAGAAATATGTTTAGGTAAGATTGTTACTGTGAATGATACAACATAAAAAAATTCATTCAATATTCTCTCAAAATACCTGTTATTTTACGCAATTAAAGAGTTTAAAGATAATTAAATATCAAGACATCGGCTCTGCTTATGTATATTACATTGTGAGTGCTAGCTGAAATTACTAGTGACTTCGCCTGCTCTTTTCTGCAAATGGTTTACTTATTAATTATCGAAATGTGTTCAAAACTTTTAAGTAACAATGTAAAGGAATTTTGTGAAGCCTGACAGAGGAAACCATCCAAAATTTCATGCAATTACTGCTTATGCCCACATCATTCACCAACGAAGCCAGCCTGGGTCTCTCTCGCTCGGAATTACATAAAATAAAGCGGCAGTAGCATGTAAGCTGTAGTAGCAAAGTGGGTAAGGTGGCGAACTGACACGGCAACAGACTTACATTCGTATTATAACGGTACAGCCTCCCCCAGAACTCATACGAAATGTCCGATACCACCTTTTTTTTTTTTATATATGCATTGGGATAGTTATCGGACAATTCAGTGCTTCCTAAGGCGTCATATGTGTGTCTTTATATGTATCATTCTGTCCTATTTGATTAAAAAAAACTTGATATTCATTGTGAAGGCACGTGGACTGTTTTGGAAGGATGTGCATTGTCTTAATTATTGGTGGATTGTTGTCATTGATAAAATTATGTACATGTTAAGTAACTAATCAAGAAATTGAAGTAATAAGTCCTGAGCAATAAATAACTAGAGACTGCAGAGATGTTAGCATGAAAAATCAATGCTTCTAATTAACAAAATGGTAATCCAAAAATCCTGTAACAGAAGACCTCACTATCTTGAGAAACCACTTAAAAGTTACTACAAAGCAATTTATTTTCATTTGTTATTTATTTTTATGTCTTCCTCTGCAATTAATATTCTTTGTAATTACATTTCTAATTAACTCTCCAATTGTTTACATCTAACAGTTTTCCAATTTCAGAATTTGAGGCTTTATTGGTGCATTTTATGTATGTAATCAGATAAAGCCCGAGCTCTGTACTACCATCGTATGTTAGTAACCAAACCCAAACTGTAATTAATTACATAACTAAAATAATACAAGAGACATTATTGTAGTTAAAGTTCAGAAGGATTTTCTTATGGAAAACTAAAGATATTACTAAAAAGATTTGTCATTCAATACTGTATTTTATACCTTATTCGGCTGTAACATCAGTTTCTTTAAGTTTCGTAAATTTTAACTGTAACATCAAAATTGTACAAAATTAATAATGCTTTATTTTGGAAGTTATTCTTGAAATTCTATATAAAGCGATGCTCCGACAAGTCAGTTTTGAAGTTCTTTTGGAAGTCTAAGAGATCAGTGAAGTATGTCCGTGTTTTGTTTACACAACGAGTGTGCAGTTCGGATGTCAATTAATGTGAATACATTTTGTGAAGCATGAAAATTTCACATTCATTCATCAATGGACCAGGAAGAAGAAACTTAAGTAATATTCAACATGAATCGTTACAGTATTCTACTTAATGCAAAAATATTTTTTTCCTCTTCGTGTTTGCAACACATTCTGAGACTTCGTTATTCGTCAAAGAGTGTAGTCAGACAGGAATCTAACATCACAACGTAAATTACTGCGAATGAGACTAGTAGCAATCATCTTTATACTTTAGCTTGTCACAAGTATTTATCTGTGGTTGAATCATTAACAACAGTAGACAGAGATGAAAGGTTTCCGCCACAATATTTTCAGACTATATCACCATATATGAAACATTTTGATTCAACATGTGCATATTATAAACTACAACGAACTTCTATAGCTACACTCACCACATGCTCTCAAAACGGTGATTTTTAAAATTTTGTTTTTATGAACCAAATTGTTGATGTATCATATAGGGAAGTAGGCTACTTCATCATTTGGATTTCTAGGAGCGAGCTACAACCACATTCTATGCATCTTCTTATTCTTTGACACTCTCTTAAACAATTTTTTGGGTTCTTGGAGATGTGTTCTGTCTATGCAACTGATTGAAGGCAGTTTATTCCCATATGCATTTCACTTCTTTTACTTGTGAAGCATCATCATGAATAAAGGAAGCGAAATGCTTATGGCAATAAACAAACTGCCTTCAACTAGTTGCATAAACGGTGAATTTTAAAGCAACTCAGGAATGACGTAAAACAAAAAAAATGATGAATTTTTTGGGTGTTTCTATAGATGTATTTGTACAATGTAGTACTACACTCCATTAATAACTCATATTCCGAAATGTAAACTCCAAAACAAGACGTCAATGTGAATAAGAATAAAATGACATAATGTGACATTTACGACGGTTTCCGGAACACCGTGAATATTCTATCGATATCATCCATTCGTGGAAGCCCACGGTCAGTGAATTTTGAACAGTATTGCGTACTCTAACCACACTTTTCGGTACTGTGAACAATGGCATGCCTGTGTCGGCTGCTAGCCTCTTCAAGTTCGTGCCGCTCTGGTGCTGCAGCGTGCATGCGTGGATCTGAGGCAGATTGCTTTTGATTGGTTGGCGCGAGGAGAACAGCATTTCAGTTCCCTAGGACCATTCGACATCACTTTTGAAATGCGTACTGAATAATGTTGGGGCTCAGTTTCGAAAACAAGACTGTTTAGTGCACTCGCGTACCGAACCGATCGGCAAAATGGCAGAAAGATACAGCATAGGGCCCCTGCCCCATACATCTTCCTACCACCACCTACTCCAGTCCAGTCACAAACATCATCTATCCCGTCAAAGGTAGGGCCAACTGCGAAACCAGTCATGTGATCTACAAGCTAAGCTGCAACCACTGTGCTGCATTCTATGTGGACATGAAACAACTGCACCACCCAGTTGCTGAGCATGCCACCCAACACGACATTCTTCATTTTAGTGGCTGGTCACAGCCTGTGCCATCTGGATCCTTCCCACCAACAGCAGTTTTTCTGAATTGCACAGGTGGGAACTCTTCCTGCAATATATCCTACATTCCTGTAATCCCCCTTGCCTCAATCTTCATTAGTCTTTGTCCTTACCCATCTAGACTCTTCCCTGTTCCCACTCCAGCACTATGCAGCCCTCTATTCCACCAACACACCTGTTCATTTGACTTCTCTGCTTTACCGCTACACTCTCTTTCCCCCGTCTCCTGTCTAACCTCCCAACTGCACCTTGCTGCCCTACCCTCTCTCCACCTTATCCCTCCATGCTCACACTAGCAGCACTTTACTGTCCCCCATTGCTACCCTGCTATCCCTTCCCCTCCCCGCCCCAGACTACTCCTTACCTCCACCCAGTTGCCTCTCTCATCATGCACTGCTGCCCACAGTCTGGCTTCAGCTGCCAGAGACTGTGTGTGTGTGTGTGTGTGTGTGTGTGTGTGTGTGTGTGTGTGTGTACAAAGGTTATCATTTCAAGTATATCACAAATTTTTGAGCTTCATTACGTAATAGCAGAGACTGGATTTCACAAATTTTTGAGTTTCATTATGTAATAGCAGAGACTGGATTTTTCTTTTTTTAATGTATGATTTCTTACCTGATCCACACCAACCATTTTCTTCTTCTTTCGATCCCAACGCATCAGTTTTTTCTGCAATTTCAGGGAATCTTCATTGTCTGCTGTCAAATCCAGCTGAAATTTTGACGCTTCTGACTGGAAGTTATTTACAGAAAGACTGTAATAAAAAAATAAACAATTAAAAATTAACTAGTTATGAAAAGCACAACGGCATTCATCATTAAGAGTTGCCAGTAAACCAGACGTGCATTACTGCACTGGCATAAGAATAGTACATGTCGAGTGAACCTGAGATGCAGTAAAAAATTTTTGGAGATTGTTCAGGGAAATTTTCTGGGCATTCTGTTACGAGAGACCCATGATACCTGGTGTTTCACTATGGAGTAATGACATACTACAATTTACTTGGTTTGTTACTGCAATTACCAATGTTTCAGTGAAAATACAGCTACAAAAATGGAAATGCCTGTAGTATGCAATCATCAAAGTTTACAACAAAAAACAGAGTAATGCAACAACCTTCGGATGAAATAAGTACACTTTTATCACAGTGTGTTTGATCTGTTCTGTAGGTAATCTCAGAAGTGAGTAGAGCTCTTTGTGGGAGGAAACGGACTTTCCCAGAAGAACCTTGCAAAACCCCACACACACACACACACACACACACACACACACACACACCAAAACTTAGTTGCTTGTTTCCTGTGCAGAAATGTAGTGCAGTGTGTGATACTTTACATCAATTCTGTTCATGTGATTGTAGTTACCGATGATTGGCGCATAGAAACTTGTAACAGAAGGAAGTATTCACAATATCTTTTGAGCTCTTGATATTTTTCTAGTAAAAGTACACACAATCACACAGACACCCAAATGTGCACTCCTGCAGTTGCAGCGAGACCGATTATCGATTATTGAGAGCAGTTTGCCTGGTCTGGTGGCGCTCCCTTACCCTAACTAATCTGGTCCTTCTAAATCATACAATCTAAGCACTCAAACCACACACTGTGGCCTCTACTCCTTTCACAAGATTCTTTTATTCTGGACAATAACTTTCTTGGTGCTATCACTGCAGTAGGAAGTCTTGCCCTTCGACAACTGGAACAGACTTTCCAACATCTCTGCATAGAAACATTACAACATGATCCCATAAGTCTGGCAGCTTCTCAAGACCATAGGTTCACCCCAAAATCTGACACCTAAATCCATCTGCTTTCTCAAACCGGCAAACCCCTACACTCCTACCTTTTACCTAGAACCCAAAGTTCACAACCCCAAAGCATCATGTCTCCCACTGGTCATCCCACTGTGGCAAGGTACCATGCTCCCACAGAACTAACTTCTACCTTTGTTGATCAACATCTCCAAATTATTGTCCATAACCTCCCATCCTACGTTCACGATACTATTCACTTCCTTCACTTCAACCTAATATTCCTTCCTTCACCACCTATCCACAGAATATCACCAGACTCCTTGCAGGTTACTGTGGATGCGACATCCCTACACACCAACATCTGCCATGTCCATGGCCTTGTAGATATGGAATACAGTATTTATCAACATCCACCTGATACAAAACCCACCACCTCTTTCCTAGTACTCCTCACCAACCACATCCTGACCCACAATTATTTCACTTTCAAAGGCTGAATCTATAAACAAATACTTGATAATGACATGGGTACTCACATGGTAACATCCTATGCCAACGTATTTATGGGTCATCTGCAGGAATCCTTCCTACTGAGTCAACACCTAAAACCACTTGTCTGGTCCATGTTCATTAATAACATTTTCATGATCTGTAGTCATGCCAAGAATGATAACCTCAAATCCACTTTATCTGGACGTTATCAACTCAACAAGCCAGCTTCTTAGATGCCTGTCTCCACCTCTCAAATGGCTCCATAAATACATCTGTTCATATCAAGTGCACCAACGATCAACAGTACCTAAACGTTGCGAACTGTCACCTTTTCTATGTCAAAGAGTTTCTTCCTTACAGCCTCACCACCTGTGGGCACAGCACCTTTAGTGGATAGCGCAATTGTCAAAATATATCACTTACCAGAGCCTTTATTGACAAACAATATCCTATTTAGCTCATCCACAAACAGATCTCCCATGCCATCTCCACCTCTGACACCAGTAAATTTGTTAACCAGCCACCGACAAGCATCCTCTGACCGCCCAGTATCACCCTGGCCTTGAAAAGCTCGACTACATCCTTCACCAGAGCTACGACTACCTCTTGCCATTCCCTAACATGAGGGATGTCCTACACAAATACTACCCACATCACCCAAAGTAGTGTTCTACTGCCCAGACAGCCTACAGAATATTCTTCTTCAGCCCTACTCCAATCCTGCTCCTAATTCTGCACCCCTAGGTCATTCCCTTGTGGTCATTGAGGTGCAAGATCTGTCCCATATACTCACACTACTCACCATAGATGTCTCCTATGCAACAAAAGGCCTATAAGTCCCCCCCCCCCCCCCCCAAGTTATCTTTCAGCAATTCCTCATTTCTAACCTAACCTCACCTTCCTTTCCTAAATCCTTCTTCACTGGGTCCATCATAACTCCTATTTAACATATAGCCATCTGTAACCAGATAATCGATTCAGACCATATCATCATTCCTACAGATGAAGGCTACAAGTGAAAGCACCATGTTATATTCAGCTATGCTGCAATTACTGTAGAACATTTTATGCAGTCTGTAAAACAGTTCTAAACATTTGTGAAGTTTGAACTAGTTGGATTAAGCTACCCCACACATTTTTATGTTAGTCCAAGGCACATTATCCAAAAGCAACTATCACACTTGCCTACAAATTATTGAATTTCCAAAAGTACAATGTGTTAATGTGCCTTAACAGTTCATTTGTAAACAAAGTGACCAAACTTTTATTTTCTCTCTCTCTCTCTCTCTCTATCTCTCTCCACCTGCACTCTTGTCATGTACCACCCATGGCGAGCTCCTAACAGACAATCACAGACACTAATCCTTTGTGCCAAGAAGGGAGGTGTGGCAGGATATTGGAAAATTATACAAAAGAAAAAGGCATCTACATCAAGTTTTGATGCAGTGTACAGATTAACATGCTGACATACATCAGTATCAAAATGTGTCTCTCTGAATTAAGAATTGTGGAAAAGAATATCATCTTACCCCTTTTCAGTGTGCTGATCTGGTGCAAAATAAGGAATGTAGTTATCTTTATCAACTGCCACTTTTCTTTTCTTTTTCTTGGGTTCATACAACGATTGCAACGAAAATTTCCTTGGGTCTATTACATCGTGGAAGGTATCCTTGATGTCTTCAGCATTACTAGATGGCAATGAAGTTACTGGTACCTTAGATAAATTTTCTGGAAGGAGGAGGGAGGAACAACAAATTTAACAATTTGTTACATGCATAAAAATAACATAATAAGAATTAAAACTTGTCAGGTTATCAAACAGAGGGGTACCATCTTGAAGCAATGTTTTAATAGGTTTCCTACTGGTAATCTTCGCTTCACTTGGAACTCGTTGAAATGTTGCTTTAAGATGACCCTGTCACTTGGTTGATAACCTGATAAGATTTTATCTGTGAAATTGGCCAAGAAAGACTGCATTTTCACATAAACAGAATATGCAGAGTACTACTTGTAACAAACAAATTTTATATAATTTTAGAATATATTTCTATGTAACTTACATTCATTTGCTTTTGTGAAAGATTAACACCTGTAATAATAAGCATCACCAATATTTTTTCTTTAAATTTACCAGATAATACAGTTAATAAAATTTTGCATGTAATTTTGCATACACAAATTTAATCTAACAGTTGGATAGACATGCTAAAATAAAGATTTCTCTACCTGAATTCTCCTGTTCTGTTTCTGAATGTTTCCTTTTATAGTTTTCTATTGCTTCACGATGCTTCATGCGTGCTGTTTTCATGACTTTATAAACAATGGAAGTTGAATTGTGTCCTATCTCAAACACAGTCTGAAAGAGTGATGAAAACAAATACTTCATTAAAATGGCTACAAACAGTCTTCCAAGAAAAAAATAATGCAAGTATGTATTTGTTACAAAAAAAAAAAAAAAACTGGCTAACAATGGTGAGGAACATACAAATAACTTCCATGTGAGTAACAAGTTTCATCTAATTTTTTCTATTAACTTGTCACCAATGGTAACATCTGACAAGGGTAACTCCCATTGCATCCCTCCTCAGATTTAGTGGCAAGATGGCCCAGTGGATAGTTTGTTAAAAACTGAACACAGATCAAGCACAAAAAGAGGAAGAACGTGTACTGAATTATGAAAAGAGAAGTAAAACAGAAACAGTGAAGGTCCAAGCTCAAGATATGCAACATATGAGCAATTTAAATAGCCACAGCATCGTGGTTATGTGGTCACAGTGTTGGACTGCAAAGGGAGAACAAAACTGTGAACTGCGGTCCGATCACTGAGATGTCAATTCACTGTATTAAAACTTGTGTCTGTGTCATGGTGTAACGCACATTTGAAACAGCGATGTGTACGGAAGGGAACTCCAGACATATGTGCCACCTATTTATTCTACATAAGAATCAAATGTTATGACTCTTGCATCCCGTTTTGGAAGTTTTGACTCTTTAATTCCTTTGTTCTAAAACAGTTCACACCCATTTATTTGCTGTTTTCATATCTGTGAGAAGTCTATGTGGCATCTTGCTTCCTATCACTATTCATCACATTTACTTGCAATAGTAATATATTCTTACCACATGACTCATATTCTACAACCAATGTATGTAGTATGACAGTTGCCAAGAATACAGAAGAAGAAGAAACACATCAACGACTGGACGGAGGATTTTTTTTTTTTGGGGGGGGGGGGGGGGGGGGGGGGGGGGGGGGGGGGAACAACACACAGATTTCCTGCTTTGCAATCCAACACCACATAACCACGACACTGTGGTTCTTGCAATTTGCTTGATATTGCACGTCTTGAACTTTGACCATCACAGTTTCTATTTTCCTTCTTTTCTCATGGTTCAGTACACGATATTCCTGTTTTCGTGTTGTTTCTGTGTTCAGTTTTTGGCAAGCTATCGACTAGAACATTTTACCACTAAATCTGAGGACAAATCTTTAACACTCCCACCTAATAACGATGCATAAGAGTTAATAGTTGAAAGAAAATGAACTACTGATAGTCCCTGAACTGCTCAGAACTAATAATCATATAATTAGATCCGAATATGTCCAGCACACAGTACATAACACATCACAACGCAGTCCATCCTCCTAACATGAACAATG